>NW_028327173.1:51300430-51925430 GCF_987537825.1 Furipterus horrens
ATCCCCATACCTATGATTCTGTTCCTATTCTGGTTTTCTTAGTTGGATTTTGTTTTTATTTTTTAGATTCAGTTGTTGATAGTTGTGACTTTATTGTCATTTTAGTGTTCATAGTTTTGATCTTCTTTTTCTTAAGTAAGTCCCTTTGACATTTCACGTAATAATAGCTTGGTGATGATGAACTCCTTTAGCTTTACCTTGTCTGGAAAGCACTTTATCTGCCCTTCCATTCTAAATGATAGCTTTGCTGGATAGAGTAATCTTGGTTGTAGGTCCTTGCTTTTCATCACCTTGAATACTTCTTGCCAGTCCCTTCTTTCCTGAAAAGTTTCTTTTGAGAAATAGCTGAGAATCTTATAGGCACCACTTTGTAGGGAACTCTCTGCTTTTCTCTTGCTGCTTTTAAGATTCTTTATCTTTAACCTTTGGCATTTTAATTATGATGTGTCTTGGTGTGGTCCTTTTTGGGTCCAAATTGTTTGGGATTCTCTGTGCTTTCAGGACTTGTATGTCTATTTCCTTTGCCAAATTTATGTATTTTCTTACATAACCTTTCAATTTCTTGTTCTTCTTCTCCTTCTGGCACCCCTATGATTTGGATGTCGGCACATTTAAAGTTGTCCCAGAGGTTCCTAAGCCTCTCCTAATTTTTTTCAATTATTGTTTCCTTATTGTGTACTGGTTGACTGTTGTTTTCCTCCTTATGTTCCAAATCATTGATTTGAACCCCAGTTTCCTCCCCTTCACCATTGGATTTGTGTGGATTTTCCTTTGTTTCACTTAGCATAGCCTTCACTTCTCCCCTTATGTGTCTGCTGTACTTAAGCATATCTGTCAAGCCTGTGAGCATCTTTATCACCAGTGTTTTGAACTCTGTGTCCATTAGGTTGTCTATCTCCTCATCACTTAGTTCTCCCACTGGAACCTTGATCCCTTCCTCTTTTGGACCATACTTCTCTGTCTCCTCATCTTGACAGGCTCCTGTGTTTTGTTTGCCTCTGTGTCTTAGGAAGAGCTGTCGCTCCTGTTATGTTGTAAGGGGTGGAGCCTTAGGTATTCATCAGTACAGGGTGACCCATTTCACCACATTGTGGCCCTGTTTGTGGGTGAGGGGTCTGAGAGGGAACAATGCTGCTTGTTCAGCATTTGCCCCTTTTCCAGGCACTTCTCCCACTTTGTATGGGACTGGTGCCTCTCTAGCTGTTACCCTGGCCATCGTTCCCAGAGAGGGTGGGTCTGCGGATGTTCTAGGGCCGTGAGGGCCCTTTAAACCAGTGGACTCTGCTGAGAGACCAGCAGTTTCTTCCTCCGCCTCAACCCCCACTGGTTTGCACAGTCAGAAGCAATGAGGCTTGATTTTCCCTGGGGCTGGAACCATGAGCTGTGGGGTCTGGTCTGGTGCTGGGAGCACTTCCCAGGTGTCCCTCCTGGCTTTTTAAAATGTGTGACTGCACTTTGCACCAGCCTGCCGCTGCCGCTGCCAGTGCCACTGCCACCACACCGTATCCTCTCTGCCCCAGCTCCACCCCTCCTACCTGTCTTCTTTATATCTTTGTTGGGCTTTCATGCTGTTCGATTTTCTGGAACTTCTGGTTGCCTCTGGTTTTGCGGTAGTTGTATTCCTTCTTAGTTGTGGATGGAGACACAACGTGTCTGTCCAAGCCTCCATCTTGGCCAGACGTCCTCATTCTTATATTTTTTATCTCAGTTTCTTATCCCATGTATCACTTACAGTAAGCCAGTTAATACAGCATAGGATTGATCTGGTTGAGTCACAGCGAGTCTTGTATATTCCTGAAGAGACGGTGTGAATTGTTACAGCCCGTTACTCTTCAGGCCTGGCCCTCTTTCTCCTATTACCATCACTAAAATAAGTCCAGTTTTTCTCCTTCTGAAGCTCACATCACATTGCTTTATGGCAGGGATGACAATTTGCTTCATTTCAGTGTGGATTCATTCCAGTTGAATTAATCAGAGTCACATTATTCTTGGGCAACCACATGTACTGATTCCATAAAGTACATCTTCTGAAATGGTCCTCTCACTGTTTTATCCTCATTAAAACAGGATATATTCTCTTTATTGCCTGACTTTTGTCTTCTGGATGTTCTGTAAGTCTCACAAAAGGCAAAATGGGCAGTTTTACCAGCATAAAGTTTCAGAGTAGAGCCTCTGGATTCAGGTAGTGTCGGTGTGAGTCCTGGCTCTACCAGCTTTTAAAATCTAAGTGATCTGTTTTATTTTTCTTAGTTCCTTTTCCTGATCCATACAGCTAGGGTCATAAAAGTACTTATTTTATTGAGTTAGGTGAAATATTTTGCACAGTGCTTTAGTGGGTTGTGTAAAACACTTAACATGGTTCTTGGCACATAATGAGATCAACAGATGTTAGTTATTAGTTTTTCTTTTAACCATAGAGTTTATAGAATGCTAGTACTGGCAGAGACCTTAGACATCATCTAGTATGATTCCCATATAGAGATGAGCAAACAGATTATATAGGCAGTACTTTGAGCAGCACCTTACTTAAAAACTGTGAAACACACATAAATATCTTACATTACTACCTCCCAAAGGCTAAACAACTAGTGATATTAAAACACACACACACACACACACACTATTTTAAAGAAAATATCGGGTTGGGTCGGCAGCCGTCCGTCTCGAGAGACGATGGTGTAGCTTCTTAAGAGTCTATCTGCACCGCCGAGAATGGCTGTGCAGTCCGACTCGGGAGTGACACGGTATCTGTCTCCTCCCGTGTTGAATCGACATCTTGCGATGACGCTGGAGTGTCCTCTCCAGTGAAGCTGAAGCTACAGAGCCTGGGCAGGGTGATATGGAGGGTCTGCTGTTGCCCATGCAGCAGACCCCCCCCTCTCTTCGCAGCTGAAGGGTCCAAGGGAAAGACAGAGTCAATACAGCTTGGCTTCAGGTGCGCCGCAGGAGTTGCCAGTGTTGACTACAACGTCAAACCACCTTAGGGACTCCGGCTCCGGATTTTCTGTCGGGGTTTACTCCCTTAGCCTTTCCCCAAAAGAGGTATGCCGCAAGGCAGCGGAGGTTTTTTGGAGTCAGAGTTTTCCTTCTCTGATGTGCCCTGACTGGAAGATCGAACCAGCGACACTTAGCTCGCAGGCCGACGCTCAATCCACTGAGCCAAACCAGCCAGGGAAAGAAAATATAAATAGAAAGATATTGATAGTATATTGCTTAGTAATAAGTTGATTATAGCAAAGACATATTAAGATTAAAGGATTAATTTTTAGGACAGTCAGGTGAGGAAAAATAATTCAATCAAAACTTTTTATAAGTGACCTAAGCTTGGCAAAATTAGCATAATAAAAGTAATTAAGTGTCAAGATCATGGTAAACCAAGTGAATAGCACAACATATATTGTCAGGTTTTAATGATTATAAATATAAGCAATTAGTTTTATCTTACTTGACAGTACAATTGGTGAATGTTTATGTCAATTATTTTATGTGTTTACTGACTCATAAGAATGCCAGCATTTCTGCTGCAAGGGCCAGTCAGCAACTGATCTAAAGAAATAATTTCAGAAGATCTGCTGACCTGAACTTATTTGCTATTCCTAAAAAATTAGTACCATTGGGTGCAATACTTTGTGTTTTTATTTGAGGGAGGGTGGAAAGGGAACAACGATATTAGAGATCCTGGAAAAATTTTTAAGGTGTACATATTTTTTAAAGATTAGAGTAGGAGTGGTAGTTATAATAGCAAATATACAAGCAATGGAGCATATTTTCAAGTGATTTCTTATTTAAAATAAAAACATTTGTTTTTTTCAGCGACCTTTGGCTCTGGGAGCTGATATTTGTATGTATTCAGCAACGAAATATATGAATGGTAAGACATGCATTCTATACTTTGAATGTTCTTTTCCATGGATTGATGAAAATAGCATAGGGCTTGACATTTTGATCTCTTTTCGACTATTATTCAGTTTTTCCCTGTGACTTATGTAGAAAGTAAAAAACAAAAATTATGCCATGATTAAATATAAGATTTCAATCATAGCAGAGAAAAATATGCTCATGATTTATAAGCAGAGGATTAAAATTTACTATAAAAGATTATACTTTTATCTTGCTTACAGCTTAAAAAGAAACATTAACTTTTTATACAATTTTTATCTTATTATTTTAGCTATGGCTTTTGCTACTATCAAATTGAATAAAGTTTATTTAAACTTATTCTATAGAACTTTTTTTCCAGAGTCTTTTCAAGTGAAAGTCACATTTGAGAAATTATAAATTGAAGAAAAAACATACATTGTTTTTAACTTAATGATTTTTGCTTTGTTTTAGGCCACAGTGATGTTGTAATGGGCTTAGTATCTGTTAATTCTGAGAGCCTCAATGATAGGCTTCGATTCTTGCAAAATTGTAAGTATTAAAAACTCTGGATTATTTTATACTCTTAGAGGGGCTATATTTAATATTTGTGTTCCCACTAAATATTGTGAAGTGATAACATTCTACCAGTTTAGAAAGAAATGAAAAATAGAGGTAAAAACTTTGGCTATTTAGGTGAAAGTAGGAATATAGTTATAGTGTAACAGGGCTTTACAACATGACACACAGGGTGAGTTTTATTATTTTTCAAATCCATGTTAATTTTGTTTATAATGTAAAGCCCAAGTGAATTTTCAGTTTTAAGACTTAATGGGTTTCTCTTTAAAACAAACAAAGAAGAACAAAACAACCCAAACATTTGGACATTTGGCATGATGGCTTTCTTTTTTCTTTTCTTTTTTTTTTTTTGTATGTTAGATTCTTTTTTTTTTTTTTGTCTTTTTATTGTGGTAAGAACATGTAATGTTAAATGTTCCATCTTACCCATTTTAAAGTGTACAGTTCAGTAGTGTTGAATTTATTCACATTGTAGTGCAACAGATCTCTAGAACTTTCTCATCTTACAACACTGAAATTCCATACGCACTAAACACTAAATCTCCCTCTCTCCCAGCCCTTGGCAACCACTTCTTTACTTTCTGTTTCTATGATTTTTGACCACTTTAGATACTTCATGTGAAGAGGACAGTATTTGTCCTCTTACGACTGGCTTATTTTGCTTAGCATAATGTCTTCAAGTTTCATCGATATTGTAGCATGTGACAGGATTTCATTCTTTTTTAAAGCTGCATAATATTTGGTTGTATGTATATACCACATTTTCTTTATCCATTCATTTCTTTTTTCCCCCCTGTATTTTTTACATATAGAATAGTGGTGAATTTTAAATAGTACTTAAGATATAAACTTATAGTTTTCAACACATGTCTACCCGTCATTTCCTGTTTAGATTGTTTAGTTATCTCAGTGTAAATAGGAGTTATTTAAAGAGACATTGATTAATTATTGCAGTTTGGCAGACACATAAGATACAAACATAATTAGGTATAAAAAATGCCCTTCTAGGAAATATGTATTAAAGTAAGAAAAGGAGGGAAGCTAAAACTTTTATTTGGTAAGTTTCATTGGTCATAAAAAATCTAGGAGTGTGCTCCACATCCTGGGTGCATGTGAAGTCCAAGGCTGCTTTAGACAAAAGCTAAATAGAATGTCAGTAGAATATTCAGTAATAATAGGAGCTGAACTGCTTTCCTTCCTCTATATTATAATACTTTTTCAAAGAAATAGAAGTTTCAGTTATGTGTAGTATATCATCTTATTCAGATCATAGAAAGGACTATTTATGTTCATATTCAAAAAGTTATTGTTTTTGTACATAGATTTAAGATATTCATTTTCCCCTCTCATTTTAAAACCCATTTCTCTAAGCATATTTTATGCTTCATTTTCATGCTTCTGATTTGCTATATTAATCCCGACCACCATCCTCCTCCCAAAAAAGGAAAACTCAAGCATTCGGTTTTGTAGCTGGCTTCTCAGAGACACTGTAATGAAAAAGAGAGATCAGAGAGTTTTGTGTGTTCCTACCTGCTTTCACACTAACCCAGGATATGTTTTTTGTCAGCTCTTGGAGCAGTCCCCTCTCCTTTTGACTGTTACCTCTGCAATCGAGGGCTGAAGACTCTACAAGTCCGAATGCAGAAGCATTTTGAAAATGGAATGGCAGTTGCTCAGTTTTTGGAATCAAATCCTGTGGTAGAAAAGGTTATTTATCCTGGTATGTTATTCTGGTTTCTAAGCACATATTTTTGGGGATGTAAAAGTTATCCTAAGCATCCTGTGTATGTAATGTTTATTTGTAAGTTAGGTGCTTTCATATATTTTTATGTCGTTCATTAATTGTTGAACACTGCTATATGTCAGGTTTCTGTGGTGCATCTGGTGATAAAGAAGATAGACATGGTCTCTGGCTTTGTGTTGCCTGTTGTCTAGTGGATGCTTGGATGTTAAGAAATTAGTCTTATGCATTAGGTTAGTGATTTTCAACCTTTTTCATCTCATGGCACACATAAATTACTAAAATCCTGCAGCACACCAAAAAATATATACCTTTTGCCAGTCTGATGAAAAAAATAATAAAAGGTATAATTTTGATTCACGCTAGACAACTATTGTTATGTTGACTATTGTCATTTTTTATTTGACAGTCTAAGGGAAAAGAGGTCAGTGCCCCTGACTAAACAGTCAGGTAAAGCATGTTTAAATAATTCTTGCAACACTGGTTGGAAATCACCACATTAGATGTTTCTGTTATGCTCTTTAGCTCACAAGTTTGTTGTACCTATTCCAAGATTGCAACATTGTACTTTCTAGTTGATTTGCATGTAACCTTGCTAGTCTGCATCAGCTCTTAACTTTCATCTGATTTAGGTTGGAACTTGATACAGCTTAATTTGAGACTTGATACTTAGTACCAAAACTCCCACAAAGCTCTCTTACTTTCTTTTTGAAGTCCTTCACATCTGTGGTTATCAGAGTTCCATGTTACTGTTAGAATTAATTTTACCAGTCTTTTAAATTGTGGTGGTTTTAAGTAAATAGTTATTTTAACCTCTTTTAGATTTCTAGCCACATAGTCTTAGATATACGGGAGAATCAAGCCTGATCCCTACCCTCTTTAATAAATTAAAGCCAAGGCAGAAATACAGTATAGGGCAAAAGGAGTTTTACAGTTGTGAGTACATGAAACACAATTTATTCTTATATCATCATTTATTAATTATCGTATTTTGCATATGAACAACTGTAAACCTACTTTTGCCTCACCCTGTATATAGGAAATTAAATGCCCTAATATGTACCATAGGTAAAGCAGTATATATTTTGAATGAAGGAAGGGAAGAACCTTTTGTGCTGTGATCTGGTGAATAGGTAACATTCGTTTGGACAGGGCATTTCAGGTTCATTCAGTAAATATTTGTTGCCAACTATGGACAAAGCTTTGTGCTAGGAACTAGAATCCAATGACCAACAAAAGAAATGGATTTCTCATGGAACTAGGCGGGTAAATATGACAGATATTAATTAAGACAATACGGAAGGATGTAATAAACAAGGGGTTGGGCAATCAGTATGGAGAATGTTCCAGGTTATAGAACAGCAGAAGCAAAAGTCCTGAGTTGAAAGTAGAGATTGGTACTTCTGTTGTAAACAAAGCCGGTGTGGCTAGAGCATGGGAGCGTGGAAAAGAGAGGTCAAAATGAAGCTCGAGAGATGGAGGTGGGCCCAAACAAGTTGCCAGTGGTGGCCATCGCGTAAAGCTCAGTCTTACGCTTATTTGTAGTTGACTTAAGCAGACAATGATTCTTTTCATTTGTTTTGAAATTACATGTTTGATTCTAAAATAAGACTTTACTACAGGGCTACCCTCTCATCCTCAGTATGAGCTGGCGAAGCGTCAGTGCACAGGTTGCCCAGGGATGGTCACCTTTTTTATTAAGGGCACTCTTTGGCATGCTGAGACTTTCCTCAAGAACCTAAAGGTAAACTTTCTTTTTTGCATTATAAAATCATTTTTATTTTTCAATTACAGTTGAAATACATTATCATATTAGTTTCTGGTGTATACCCCAGTGATTAGACATTACATGACTTACTAAGCGATCATCCCACTAAATCTCTCACCCATCTGACACTATGCATAGTTATTAGGTCATTATTTACTGTATTCCCTGTGCTGTACTTTACATCTCCACGACTATTCTGTAACAACCAGTTGATTTCTGAATTGCTGAGGGAAGACAGTAGTTCATGATCTCTCATTTCTGCCCAACTCAAATGAATGGTTTTGTGCCTGCAGGTCACACTCACTAACCCACTCATCTCTTTATCATGACAAGGCACTGGGTTAGAAAATGACTTTGGTGAAGTAGCAGATATCTGAATATGTTTATTTATTTAACTCTCCAGGTACTGCCATCAATTTGAGAGGGACAAAATGTTCTAGCACATTGGTTTCAAATTTATTTAAAAGTAAACCCCTTTTCCAAAATAAAATATTGTGTGAGACCTCAAAGTAGTGTGTTTTTGGTGCAATGCACGAGTTGGTGCTGAAATCCAGTCTAAAAATGGCTTTCCACACCCTGTGCCTCCCAGGCTGCATCTGCCTGGGATGAGGGAAGGGAGGTGTTTGTCTAAATTTCACAGTGGCAGGAAGTTCTCAGGCGCCTGGGAAAGAGGTCTACTTAACCTCGCACTGAGGTTGCATTGACCTCACACAGTAGACTCTGAGGTTTATGTTCTGTAGGTCTAAAGAATAGGATGCTACCAGATGAGTCAAAGCCCCACTAATATCTAAAATTTGTCCACTTCTAAAATCAGAAAGATAGTAGTATATATTCCATTGATTATGGCTGTGAGAGGAATTTTTAGAATAGCTGTAAAATTTTATGATAATTTACCACTAAATACAAAAACTGAGTTCTTTTTTTCTTCTATTCCAGGGAGTAGTTAAATGGATGTATTAATTTAATAAGTGGTAAGATAAGTATTTAGATATTAAGGGTTTTTAAAAAGATTTGATTTATTCTTTTATTTGTTTATTTAAAAAAAAATTTTTTAGAGATATAGGGGAAGGGAGGGAAAAGAGAGGGAGACAAACATCAATGTGCGGCTGCCTCTCACGCGCCCCCAACTGGGGACCTGGCCTGCAACCCAGGCATGTACCCTGACTGGGAATCGAACTGGTAACTCTTTGGTTCACAGGCTGGTGCTCAATCTACTGAGCCATACCAGCCAGGGCTAGATACTTTTATTTAAAGGGTAACCACAGGGCTAAGTCTCAAATGTAGTAATTCTGAGGTTTTAGAGCTCATGTTAAGAATTACTTAAGTATAGGGCCAAAGTTGGAAGGTACAGGGGATTCATCTTTATGAACTTCTAATGTTTTAAAAGTTTACACATGTATATTTAATCAACGAAATCATTGTTATGGGTTTTATTCTCATTTTTTCTCTTACTTTCTTACCCAGTTTACAGTTTATTTATAATCACTATGTTCCACCCTCTATCCCAGGGTCATTTTGTTAATAACATTTATTTTTAGATTTTTGTATTTTTATTTTAGTTGAAGATCTAAATTAATATTTTCTTTGCCATAGTTATTTACTCTGGCTGAGAGCTTGGGTGGATATGAGAGTCTTGCTGAGCATCCGTAAGTACATTTTTCTTTCTCTTAGTATTTTAACTCTGATGCTAGCTTTAATGATCATTTGGAAGAGGAATATGATAAAACCAGAAGTATAATATTTCCTTATTTATCACGGGTATTATGTTCTAGACACCCCCCGCCCCCCGCGATAGATGAAAATCCATGAAGTAGGAACCTTACATTTATTTTAGTATTTATGTATATATTTTAAGGCTTTATGAACCCTTCCCACACTCTTTTAAACTGTTCCCAGTCCCTTATTAACCTTTCCCACACTTTTATAAATACTACTTATGTCCTTAAATATACTCTATACTCTTAAACCTACATAACTTTAACAACATACGTATACAGTACCGCAAAAACCTGCGATATAGCAAAAAATTCGCAATAAATAATTAAATATAATATTTTCAAAAATCCCGCGATATAATGAGGCTGTGATAAGTGAACCGCAATATAGAGAGGGACTACTATAATTCAAGATATTTAACGCTCGAGCAGCATGGTACTGTCTAATCAGAATGGATTCTAACTCAAAGGAATGGAGACTCATGAAATCTAATAGAGGCTCCTTATCAGTGTCCTCCCAAATTTTGCTTCCACCCCTGTTCTGTCTGAAGGGGATTCCAGCAGCAATTGCACAGCTGGCTTTCTGGTCTCTGGCCCAGGGCTACTTGTTTTATCCCATGCTGCCCTGGAAGGGAGGTTGGAGACTGTCCTTGAGGGGTTGCTTTTAAGGCTCCCTGATGAATCACTGCCATGCCTTGATTGTCAGAGGAGGGCCTAACTAGATATCATCAAATATGTTTACTTTCTGTTTAACCTTGAATGGCTCCATGTTGTCTGCAAGGTAAACCCCAAATCTAACTTGTTACTCCTGGACCTTCACTATCTGATCCAATCAATTAATTTAATTTTATTAAAGCACCAGAGAATATTAGAATATGAAGAGGCCTAGAGCTTAGACAGTACAGCACATTATTTTACAGGCAGGGAAATATATTCAAAAAGTTTTGCTGATGATTACTCAAATGTCACATAGGAATATGTTAACATTACTTCACTCTTGAGGCTTTGTAGTGAGAGGAGCTAAAAGCAGCCTGGTTCTGGAATTGAGGCCTGTTCCACCAATTATTTAAACTTCGAGCTCCAATTATTTTTTTATCTATAAAATGGACTTAATTGAAATAATGATTATCATTTATTGATTACCTGTTCCATCAAGCATTCCTGAACTATATCCTGACTTTATTATGTTACGGTGACCACATATTGTTATTGGAGGGATCAATCAACAGTATTAGCTAATACTTTTTAAAATATTTTATTTATGTATTTTTGGAGGCAGGAGACGACAGGGAGGAAGAGAGGGGGGGAAACATCGATGTGCAAGAGAAACAATGATTGGTTGTCTCTGACACACCCTCAGCTGGGGACCTGGCCTGCAACCCAGGCATGTGCCCTGACAGGGAATCAAACCAGTGACCTCTGTTTGTGGGCCAATGTGCAACCCACTGAGCCACACAGTCAGGCCATCTAATAATTTTTAACTGTACTAAATGCACATGGTATGTTTTTGTATTTTTTTAAAAGTATATTTTATTGATTATGTTGTTACAGTAGTTCCAATTACTTCTCCCTTTGCTTCCCTCTGCCCAGTGCCCTCCTTCCCTCCATCAATCCCACCCCCTTAGTTCATGTCCATGGGTCATGCATATAAGTTCTTTGGCTTCACCTTTTCCTATATTATTCCCAACTTCCCCCTGTCTATTTTGTACCAATTAATTATGCTTCTTAATTCCTGCATCATTTCCCCATTTCTCCCCATTTCTCCTCTCAGCTGATAACCCTTCAAATGATCCCCATACCTATGATTCTGTTCCTATTCTAGTTTGCTTAGTTGGATTTTGTTACTATTTATCAGATTCTGTTGTTGATAGTTGTGAGTTTGTTGTCATTTTAGTGTTCGTAGTTTTGATCTTCTTTTTCTTAAGTAAGTCCCTTTGACATTTCATATAATAATGACTTGGTGATGATGAACTCCTTTCGCTTTATCTTGTCTGGAAAGCACTTCATCTGCCCTTCCATTCCAAATGATAGACTTGCTGAATAGAGTAATCCTGGTTGCAGGATGCCTTTCATCACATTGAATACTTCTTGCCAGTCCCTTCCTGCCTGCAAGGTGTCATCTGAGAATTCAGCTGACAGTCCCTTAGGCACCCCTTTGTAGGCAACTCTCCACCTCTCTCTTGCTGCCCCCAGGACTCTCTCTTTATCTTTCACCTTTGGCATCTCAATCATGATGCATCCTGGTGTGATCCCCTCTGGGCCTAGCTCCCCTGGGACCCTCCGCGCTTCCTGGACCTGTATGTCCATCTCCTTCTCAAAATTTGGGAAGTTTTCCTCATTTTTTTCAATTCTTGCTTCCTCATTCTGCACTGGTTGACTTTTTTCCTTCCTTATGTTCCAAATCATTGATTTGAACCCCGGTTTTCTTCCCTTCACCATTGGTTTTGTGTGGATTTTCCTTTGTTTCACTTATCATAGCCTTCGCTTCTTCTCTTATGTGTTTGCCATACTCAAGCATATCTGTCAAGCCTGTGAGCATATTTATCACCAGTGTTTTGAATTCTGCGTCTGTTAGGTTGTCTATCTCCTCATCTGTGAGGTTGGCTATCTCCTTGTCACTTTGTTCTCCCACTGGAACCTTGATCTGTTCCCCCTTTTGGGCCATACTTCTCTGTCTCCTCATTCTGACAGGCTCCTGTGTTTGTTTGCCTCTGCATCCCAGGTAGAGCTGTCACTCCTGTTACGTTGTAAGGGGCAGAGCCTTAGGTATTCATCAGTACAGGGCAACCTGTTTCACCACGTTGTGTGCTGTATGTGGGGGAGGGGTCTGAGAGGGAACAGTGCCAACTGCCCCAAACTCGCCCCTTTTCCAGGCACCTCTCCCACTTCCGCACCAGACTGGTGCCCCTCTATCTGCTGCCCTGGCCGTCGTTCCCAGAGTGGGTGGGTCTGTGGACATTCTAGGACTGTGGGGGCCCTTCAAATAAATGGACTCCGCTGAGACCAGCAGTTTCTTCCTCCACTCCAACCCCCACTGGTCTGCACAGTCAGAAGCAATTACACTTGATTTTCCCTGGTGCTGGGACTGTGAGCTGCTAGGTCGGGTGAGGAGCTGGAAATGCTCCCCAGCTGTCCCTCCTGACTTTAAAATGTGTGACTGCACTTTCTGCCAGCCTGCTGCTGCCACCGCCGCTGCTACTACCACTACACTGCGTCCTCTCCGCCCCTCCTACCTGTCTGAATGAGTATTTCTTCTTTCTATCTTTGTTTGCTGGACTTCTATGCAGTTTGATTTTCTGGATCTTCTGGTTGTTTCTAGTTTTGAGGTAGTTGTATTCCTTCTTAGTTGTGGAAGGAGACGCAGCATGTCTACCTATGCTTCCATCTTGGCCGGAAGTCTGTTTTTGTATTTTATCTCCATAAACATTTTCTGCAATAGCTATGTTTTAGAAGCATTGTGCTGAGGGATTACCAAAATTTAGTCACACTTTCTGTCCTCCCTAGTAGTTTACAGTTTATGGGAGAGTTAGGAAATTTCACAAAGTTAAAAAAATGTAATGCCCAAATAATGATTCAAATAATTAAGAAAACATCTATAGATTTTGTTACTTTCAAGTAAATGCCTGCTGATAAGCCTGGATGCACAAGAGGGCACACTCAGCATAGGAAATTGGGTTATTTTTCATAGTAATGACATGCATGTTACTTTAAGGCCAGTTTTAAAAATAAACCTCTCCTGACTTGTTTAGGGATTTGGTTTAAAGTTGCTTGGCCCCCAGGCGCTCCAGGGAGGCTGTAATCCCTTTGCCAGTAGATGAACGAATTTAGGTCAGAGTGTGTCTGTTCTATCACCCTCTTCCTGTGTCTCCCAACTTGGCTGCAACTAGTGCAGCATTGCAATAAGGGAGGGAGAAAGCAGAGCCAGTCTGCACTGGGTTGGTCTCCCAGCCTGAAAACATGTATTAATTTTGTGACCTTAGAAAAGTCACCTGTCCTCTTTCAACCTCGGTTTTCTCAATTGTAAAATGTAGATAATGCCATGCCCAGCTCTTAGAGTTGTTGTGAGAACAGGGGGAGAAACAATTCGTAAGCTAATACCTTGATTCATATTAAGTGCCCAATAAAATGTTGACTACCGTTATTAATTACTTTTTATTAGCCATCTACATTACTACGTTCCAGGTACATTCCAGGCACTTGCAAGTGCTTTTTATATGTTCCTTCCATTAGTACCTGTGACAAACTTTGAAGATAGATGTTATATACAATTTTTTACCCATTAAAAATGAATTTGCCCTGACTGGTGTGGCTCAGTGGATTGAGTGTTTGCCTGTGAACCAAAGGGTCACCAGTTCGATTCCCAGTTGGGCCACATGTCTGGGTTCTGGCCAGGTCCTCAGTTGGGGGTGTGTAAGAGGCAACTGCACATTGATGTTTCTCTCCCTCTCTTTCTCCTTCCTTTCCCTTCTCTCTAAAGATAAATACATAAAATCTTCTTAAAAAATGAATTCATTCATGTAAATGACCTAGGGTACCTGTCTCATGGTAACCAGACAATAAGTGATAGCTACTGTAAGGAAGTCTACTCTGAGGACGGGTAAGTTTTACAAGCCCACACAGCCAGTATGTGGAGGGGCTGAGACTCATACCCAAGTCTATTGGTCTCAGAAGCCCAAGTTATTTTGACCTGTGCATGCTTTTTAAAGGAATGAAAAGCCTGAAAAGGCAGAGCATTTTAAGGAGGATGTTTGTGTGTAAAAATTTATTACAGTGATGAAAGGAATCCATTTACTTTGACCATGACTGAGATTTTCTTTCCATGGGTATGAGGTGAGATGGGAGAAAGCAGCTGATAGTGTGCAGGGAAAGGCTGGGTGTTGGTGGCAATGTATGGATCAGGACTCAGACAGACTATACGCTCCTCCATGATGCCTCAGCCCACAGAGATCTCTCCCTCCTCAGAACTCTGGCAGCCCTTATTGTCTTATGGGTTTGGCATTTGCTGGTAGCTGTTCTGTTTTGTGAAGTATCAGTCTTTAGCTCCTGCTTTGTTATCTAGGCTAAAGAAAACATCTCACTCTTTTTGGTTTCTCATTTCTTACCATAGTTCCTGACCCATGGTAGGTACTTTACTTTTACACATGGGTTATGTGCTGAAATTCTTAATACACACTGACTGTTACTAGTCATCCTGGATTGCCTTTTCCAATTCTGCTGCCTCAGAAGGTCCAACTCTGGATTGATTCTTTGATCCAGAGGAAATTCATTCTAGCCAGCTCTTGGTCTAAGACGCCTTTTGTAAGTCCAGCTGGTTGGTCATGGGGTACATGATTTCTGACCAAGGCCTCATTCTGGCCAGGTGTTAAAATGTCCTGCATGGGGGTGCGCGACTGGCACCTTCAATGTCTGGATTGAGTATACCTTACTGATGGTATAAAAGTGATAAAAGATCTTGAATTTCAGTTAAAATAATGACTGAAAAAGATAATTTAACAATTTCTTTCTTTCTTTTGTGCCTGTGGAGAATTATAAGCATATGAAGAATTTGATATTTAAAGTAGAAAAATATATTTAAGATAATTACAAAACTTGCTCACTCTTCCTTCAAGGGCAATTATGACCCATGCATCAGTGCCTAAGAGCCATAGAGATGTCCTTGGTATTAGTGACACACTGATTCGACTCTCTGTGGGCTTAGAGGATAAAGAAGACCTACTTGAAGATATAAATCAAGCTTTGAATGCAGCAGTAAGTTTTATTACTTTAGTGTTTGTGGGTGTGAGTATGAGGGTATATGCTTAATGCTGCGGGTGGGGCTCACACTATTTATAAAGAGAGGGCTCACTATGAATACTTACAGGTTTTCTCTTCTCTTTCTACAAAAGACAGGGTGTATAAATGTGCATGGATTTCAGTCAAAGTCCAGATTTAAAAGATGATAGTATTTAGAAAAGAGTCTCCGAGAGAAGGGGAAGTTATTACTGGCATGTTTAATAACCTATTTTTCTTATGCACTGTTATTACAGCATCCTCCAAATGCACGTTGAACCTAGCATACCAGAACTGCTATTAGAGGTTGCTTCCTGAGATGTCATCGAATGTTCTGAATAATTGAAGGGACCATTAATAAACTTTGGCAGAATTTTCAAATGAAAATTTTAAGGCACCTCATTGCCTTTCACAGCTGTAATTTTCCAGGGATCATCCCCGTTGAAAATAGTTTCCTCTTACCCTTATTGTTATTGACAGGTCAGTTCTGTTAATATCTTTTTGTTAATTTTGATACCCATTTGCCTCTTGAGGTAAAATTTTGTTGCTTTTTGGGATTGTGCTCTTTTTTTCATAGTTTAACATTTATATTGATCATGTTTACAGTATAGGGATAATTCACTTTTGATGTTTACTCAAGAATTTAAATTATTAAATGAATGTTTTTAAATCAAGTGCGACTCTTCATATTGTTGAAGACACCTCTTAAAGCATTGGTTTGCACCTAATTATGATAAGCCAAAAATCAAATGCTTGTAAAGTCTACTGTGAAATTATACTGATTTAAGGTTGTGTTTACTATTTAAAACAAAAATAAATGTGATTATCAAATGCATTTGATTGTGATATTTCTATATTATGGAAATTGCATTCCTGGGCTCTTTTAAAGATTTTATTTATTTACGTTTGGACAAAGGGGAATGGAGGGAGAAAGAGAGAGAGAGAGACATCGATGTGCAAGAGAAACAGAAATCTGTGGGTTGCCTCTTGCACACCCCCAAATGGGGAGCTGGCCTGCAACCCAGGCATGTGCCTTGACTGGGAATAAAACTGGCAACCATTCAGTTTGTGGGATGACACCAACCCCACTGAGCCACAAGAGTCAGGGCACAGGCCCTTTTAATTTTCAGCTCTTAGAGGTCTCAGCCATATCCATCTATGTTAATTTTTATAAATTCAGTTGTATAACTCTCATACCCAAACCTTAATCTTTGCAAATTAGATGTAAATTCTATACATAGCAGGTCAAAATTCACTTTTATAGAGAGAAATAATACTTTTTAGATTTTTTTTTTTGAAACAGATTTGTGGGGTTAAAGGAAGAAATGCTTAATATAGAATCTTATAGTTTAAGTGCATAGCAAATTATTGTCAACTCATAAGTCAAATAATGACATTTTAAAAATTGTTTTTATACTAAAGGCTTTTAGTTATTTCTTTGCTATCACCATTCGTTTCAGTTAAAAAAAAAGCATATTGAATTTGATTAATAATAGTGCTGCGTAAGAGGGAAATTCATACTAATATACATTCTGAATTAATGTATTACCCACATTCTGAATCATATCTATAGAGTGTGGAAATTCTATTGGTAGCAGCATTTGAAGCAGGTCATATCTCACTATGGTTTCTGGCAGGCCTGATTTCTTGCCATCTATCGACCTTAGGGCTGTGGAAGTGAACAAAGACCAGCCAAATGAGAAAAACAAAGTCATTTATTCTGAGCTTGCAAGGCAATCAGCTACTGTTACTTGTATTTTGGCACGGACTCAAAGGCACGCAGAACATAAAGAATTATAGAAATTTTAATATCTGTTGATATAGATGAGAAACTAAAATTTTTATATTTAAAACTATCAGTTGACTCTCAAATGGGTAACATTAAATCATTGTTAGAAATGCTAAAGAAACAACACTAAAAACACCAAAAGCAGACAGAGGAGTGGATAAGCTATGTAGTGTAAAAAACGGAAGGCTTCAGATACACTCTGACTGGACTTCTGCTGGCATTTGAGAAGTTGTGGGTGGGCTAATTTGAAGTGGGGCATCCTATGTGATTGGTTAGGGGTACATATTTGGCTTTTTAGGGTTGATGGTTGATCCTTATTCAAAAGCAGAGACAAAAATTAGGAAAGCTGTAAATTGGCTATTTGGGGCCAATTGTTACAGAGTGATTCAGCTTCTTGGGTTATACTAGAGCTAGCAATAGGTTTCTAGTAAGTCTGACTTCTAAAATGCTGGCTTTCTGGGTTATTATAGATAAAGGAGTTAGTTTTCTGGGTAGTTTGTTACAGATTGTGGGTCAGAGTTCTAGTTTTATATATGGTCTATCCATTGTTCATTTGCATATTCAGTCTCAGAGGTTCTGGTGAGCAGTAAGGAGCTACTATTCATTTAGGGTTCTCCAGAGAAACAGAGCCAATAGGGTATGTGTGTGTGTACATATATGTATATGTATATATAGTCAATACTCCTCCTGGCTGGTTTGGCTCAGTGGATTGAGCGTCGGCCTGCGAGCTAAGTGTCGCTGGTTCGATCTTCCAGTCAGGGCACATCAGAGAAGGAAAACTCTGACTCCAAAAAAGCTCCGCTGCCTTGCGGCATACCTCTTCAGGGGAAAGGCTAAGGAGAAGGGAAACTCTGACTCCAAACCTCTGCTGCCTTGCGGCATACCTCCTCAGGGGAAAGGCTAAGGGAGTAAATCCCGACAGAAAATCCAGAGCCGGAGTCCCTAAGGCGGTTTGACGTTGTAGTCAACACCGGCAACTCCTGCGGCGCACCTGAAGCCAAGCTGTATTGACTCTGTCTTTCCCCTTGGATCCTTCAGCTGCGAAGAGAGGGGGGGTCTGCTGCATGGGTAACAGCTGGCCCTCCATATCACCCTGCCCAGGCTTTGTAGCTTCACTGGAGAGGACACTCCAGTGTCATCGCAAGATGTCGACTCAACACGGGAGGAGACAGATGCCGATGATGATATAGTCAATACTGTACATATGCATATACACATGTGTGTGTGTATATATATATAGAGAGAGAACGAGGTTGATTTTAAGACATTGGCTTGTGACTATAGGGGCTGGTAAGTCTAAAATCTGTGAGGGAGACTGAAAAATTCACATAAGAGTTGCAGTCAAAAGCAGAATTGTTTTTCCTCTAGAAAGCCTTAGGCTTTGCTCTTAAGGCCTTCAATTCATTAGATGAGGCCCACCCACACTATAGAGACTTATCTCCTTTACTCAAAGTCTACTGATTTAAGTGTTAAACACATTAAAACATGCCTTCACGGCAACATGTAGACTGGTGTTTGAACAAATAGCTAGGGTACCATAACCTAGCCAAGTTGATGACACATAAAATTAATCATCACAACCATGCTCTTGGCACTTCCTTACTGCGTGAGAAGGCACCATTATGTTTATTAGTATTTATGAAGTTTATCCACAGCTTTTGGTTATCTTCAAGCATGTCTCTACATTAGCATAGTTCACACCAAGATGATGATTCGGTGTTTAAATACTGCAACACCCACCTCTGTCCTGTTTTTAGTATATCTGCCATGTTCTAGTCAGATTACATGAAGTTATAGGATGCTGTTTTTACTGAGTTGCTTTATGTGGCTCATTATTCAAAATTTAATTCTATCCTTGTGTTTACTACATGCATTGTTGAAACTGAGTGAAAAAAATACATCGCACACGTAAGTACGTGTGTACTATTTTAAGTAACACAGCATATTTATTTTATACAGAGAAGTGACATTTAAGAGAAAACCTTATGGAGCCAGGAAAGTATAACAAGCCAATTTTGCTGGTGACTCAATTTACGCATGTATTTGTACCTGAGCTTATTAATAGCTGACTTCTGGCTGCTTTCCAAGTTATATAATAAAAGAAGTGAGGCTCTACTCTTCCTTGTACTTTTTTGGTTAGTTTTTTAGTGAATTCTCTTATAGGTTAAGTGGAGAAAATGTTCCATTATTTTGGAATTTTGTGCCAAAACTACTAGTTCTGAGATGTAAGGGGTAAATAAAACTAACAATAAAATTTGGAATATTATTTTGTTAAAACTAAAACATTTTTTAAACAACAGGGTAGGTTAAATGACTTGAATTCCACAGAGGACCAGGGAAACAGTTGGGAACTACAAATTTATTTTACACAAGGATGGAAAGCTAGTGCCCTATATTTTTATTAAGTGAAAATAATATGACTACTTTATTACTCAGGAGGACCTGAATAAAATTTAAGGGAAAGAAAATAAAGCTTATACAATGCACTTTAGAAATAAAACAAAAGGGAACCAAAATGCTTCATAGGAAATCTCTCTTAGGTCAACATCAAGAGAAATTTAAAAGGTGGTACACACGATTAAAACAAAAGTCATCAAAGGATAACAAAAGTATTATTCAAAATGAGAAATCTTGTCTTAGAAATTATCCAAAGACAAGGAACTAATAAAATAACTTTTCCATGCCCACTGCCTCCATTTGCTTCATAATAAAACTACAAACTTAGAAAAAATAAGTGCAATAAAAAATGTAATAGCTTTTAGGATAGAAATAGAAGAAAAGATTGCTTTATGTATATTTTTAATATTCATGTTTGATTCAATGTTGACTTTGTGGCTCCCAAAGTCAATTTAAATGTGTTCCACTGAGAACTGATAGACGCTGCAAAAGCTTTTGGTCTTTTGAAGAATGTGCCTCTGACAGAAAATATACAGCATAACACTGAGGATTCAAGACTTCTGAGTTCATTATTAGTTTTACAATACTTTGTATCTCAGTTTCTTCAATTAAAAAAAAATGTCTAGACCTAATTTCTAAAAATTAGCTCAATATTCTTATACCTACATGTTGAATTAGAAGGTACAAATATAATGCATCATCTGTAGAGAAGGAAAGGATGATTCTGAGTGATTATGTGACTGCCCCATATCATACAACTAACAAAAATAACTGGCAAAACCGGGACTAGAAGTCTGGCCTTCTGACCTCTCATATCACTGGTCCAGTTCACCATTCTTAGTCTAGAACAGAGAATTTTAAAGCAGATTAGCAAGCCACTTTCTTAAAATTGTGAGAATTATTGTTATGTGATCAAGGCCATCATAATGAAAACCCTATTTTCTAGTTTGGAAAGGGAATAGGACAGTGACACTAAAAGATGGACATGTATTTTATTTATATAGCTTATTTTATTTTGAAGAATAATCCATCCAAGTCTAGTCTTGGTCTGCTCCTCAAGGGTTGGTCTCTGAAATGTCTTTCAGACTTGGGGACAAGGAGGCTGGCCTTTTATAGTTCTGTATTATTCAATCACTAGTTATGGACTGGGGCTAGGGTGTGGCGGGGAAGGTGGTGATGGTAGGCATTTGGGTAATGCCCTTGGTGAAGTGGATCTAGCTAGCTGACGGCAATTTTCTGGAGAAGGGTGGATGGGTGCCCTGACCTCGTGAAGGGGATCCGATGCCTGCTATAGCATACGCGCTGGGTGCTACAACATTCACGGTAAGTAACAAGTGATGCCTCATCCATTTACAGCTAATGACCTCCAAGCTAGTCTAAAAAAGCAAACGTGGTTATAGTGTGATTATTAGATTATGATGAAATTCCTTCCTTCTTTCCATGTTTCCTTCTTTCACGTTGTTCTCTTTTTGCAAAAATGGTTTTATTCTAGAGAATTAAGGGATTTGGAGGAAGATTTAAAAAATAAAAATAAAAGGTTTCCATTATAGAAAAATGGAAACCAAATTTTCTGAGTTCAAAACCCAGTACAGGTACTTAACAGCTATGTTTTGAGCAACGTTATTTAAATGCTGTAAGCTTCGATATCTTTCATTCTAAGTAAAATGAGATGATAACAAAGTTTGTGTCTTAGAGTTGTTACGAGAATTAGTGACGCTTAGTGCATGCGAAGTACACATTCAGTAGGTAGGTGCTCTGTCCGTGTTAGCTGTCCCTCTGGCTCAGTGACAACCATTGTGAAATTTCTGTGGGTGTGCCTTTGAGCTCTTTCTTTTAATTATACATACAGTGTGTTGAATATTGGAATCATGACAAGTAAAAGCTATTCATCCAACTTCTGTTGTGTTTTAATTTAGAGCACTGCTGTTGTTGCTTGGTAGCACACTGGTTATCCTGGGTGAAGGGAAAAGGGGATGTGGTTTTCATTTTAGCTCACCACAAGCTGCTTCAATTCACTGCTGTGAGGATTTTTTTTTTTTTTTAATTGAATATTTGAGGAAGAATGCCAGAGGATCTGGCTGGTCTCTATGTGGTGACTAATACACTGATCACAGAGTATTTTGAAAATATAAAGCAAGCTTGAAAGTTTAATCATCACCAAAAAGCAATAATGATAATTGTAATATGGTGGAAAGGTTTGAAATTGTCCTTGTTTTAAAGGAGCCAAAAAAAGAAGTTCACTATTATAAATTCTTCATGTTGAATGAGCTTTTATCATGGAAAAAATATTAAATTCCAAATATCCTCTTAGACTTTGATTCTTGAAAATTAAATAGTTTGATTTTTTAACTTGGATGCCAGGGGCCATATTTCCTAAATTCATGGAAGAAATAGGTACATGTGGAGAGGAAAAGTTAGAAATCTCAAATCTGGGTATTCCACTATTACTCCATTCACCAATCTGCTGGGAAAATGTATTCTCAGCAATATAGAAGGGGAGCAGAGACTTCCGGCCAAGATGGAGGCTTAGACGGACATGCTCGGTCTCCCTATACAACTAGAGAGGAATACAACTACTTCAAAACAAAAGATAACTAGAAATTCCAGAAAATAAAACTACACGGAAGCCCAACGTACAAAGTTATAAACCAGCAGCGCCCTTTGGGCAGGTAAGAGCGAAAGGGGGCGGAGCTGTTTGCGGTAGCACCAGGGACAGCGGCAGAGGCAGGGAGAGCAATCTCAGCTGCAGTCTAACCCCGGCAGCTTGTGACCCCAACGCTTGGAAAAACAACCACCACATCGCCCAGACCAGTGAGGCTCAGAGGGCGGGAGGACGGATCCCAGTCTCCTAGCAGAATAACTGCGGGAATCCATCTTGGATCCCCGCACCCACACAAAGTGCCACAGTGCTGCGAAATAGGTTGTGGGTAGCCACTGGTTGCTGGGCAGTGACGACAAAGGGCCACAGAGCAGCGAAAAAGGTTGCAGATCGGCGCCAGTCACTGGGTTGTGACAAGTACACAGGCACTGCCCCCTATAGCCGGCCCAAGAAAGCAAAACGCATCTGTCAGAATGAGGCAGACAACTATAGAAATCCCGGTGGCGCAGCTCACCAGGCAACAGATGAAGAACCTGACAGATGAACAAATAAGAAACCTGTCAGAGGCTCAGTTCAGGGCCATTGTTATCAGGTGGCTTACAGAATTAACAAAAGATCTGGAAAAAGATGAGAAAGAATTGAAAAACACTCATACTGAAAGGAACAAAACCTCATACGAGACAGATGGTGAGGAAATAAAATCCAGAGTTCAAATCAACAAACCAGAACATAGAGAAGGAACAAACAGTCAACCAGTGCAGAGAGAGGAAACAGGAAGCAAGGATGAGAGGCTCAGAAACCTCTGGGACAGCTATAAAAGGCCCAACATAAGAATCATTGGTTTGCCAGAAGGCGAAGAAGATGAACTAGAAATTGAAAAATTGAGTGAAAATATAATAAAGCAGAACTTCCCAAACTTGGGGAAGGAAATAGACTTACAGGTCCAGGAAGCACAGAGAGTTCCAAAACAACTGGACCCAGGGAGAACCACTCCAGGACACATTATAATCAAAATGTCAAAAGTTAAAGATAAAGAGAGAATCTTAAAAGCAGCAAGAGAGAAGAAAAGAATCATGTACAAAGGGGTCCCAACTGTACTATCAGCTGACTTCTCAAGGGAGACCCTACAGGCAAGAAGGGACTGGCAAGAAATATTCAAAGCAATGAAAATCCAAAACCTACAACCACGAGTACTTTATCCAGTGAAGCTGTCATTCAGAATAGAAGGGCAGAGAAAGTGTTTCCAGGACAAAATAAAACTGAAAGAGTTCATTAGATCCTAACCATTGTTATATGAGATGTTAAAAGGACTGGTTTAGAAGAAGGAGGACCAAAACTATGAACACTAAAATGAAAACTGCATCACAAGAACCAACAGCAGAAGCTAGGGAATTGAAGCAAAGGCAAACTAAATAGGCAATGAGAGTGGAAAAAGAACTATAGATATGGGAAACATATTGGGGGGGAGGTCAGCATGGAAGGGGAAGGGGGAGAGGGAGGGAGATGGTATAGGAATTAAGAAACATCGTAGGAGGGAATGGAATAGACAGAGAGAGGTTGAGAAGAACTATATGTACAACCAATGGACATGGACTAAAAGGGGGGGACAAGGGGAGGGAGGGGGGCCACCGGGTGGAGGGGAGCAGAGGGAAGGGAAATTGGAACAAATGTAACACTATAATCAATAAAACACATTAAAAAAAAAAAAGAAGGGGAGCAGAGTTGTTCTCAGCACAGTTTTAGTATAATTACAGCCATGTGCTGCTTAATGATAAGGATACATTCTGAGAATGCATCATAGGCGATTTCATCATGCAAACATCATAGATTACATTTACACATATCTAGATGATAGTCTATGACACACCTAAGCTATATGGTATAGCCTATTGCTCCTAGGTTACAAACCTGTACAGCATGTCACTGTACAATACAACAAGAGGTTAAATTCAGCACAGGAGAAAATGATGCAGTCTAAAGATGCTGGAAATGTGATATGTATGAGGTTGCTACTGGTGTAACATGGTATACTGTTTTACAGCAAACCTTATTTTTATGTAAGTGGAAAGAGTACACTATAAAATAGTGAAAAAAGTATATGATAAAATGATACAATATAAATCAGTAACAGTCATTTACTGTCATTTTCAAGTATTATTACTATACGTAATTATATGTGCTTTGCTTTTATACAACTGACAGTGCAGTTTCGTTTACACCCTCATCACCACAAATACATGAGTAACGCTTTGCCATGGCATTACAGCATCACTAGTTTTTCAGTTCCATTTTAATCTTGTGGGACCACTGTTGTGTATGTGGCCCATTATTGTGTGGCACATGACTCTTTATGAGCTATAATTATTTTAACTTGTAAGATCACATGTTTTGTAAAACTGTGAAGTATATTTCAGGTTATTTTTAACATACTATCTTTAGAGTACATTATATATTTTTTCAAATACAGAATTGGGTTATGAGTATGGACATTGGAGCCATATGGCCTGAATTTTAAATCCTGGTTTTTCTTCACATGCAAGTCTAGGCAAATTACTTAAGCTCTGTTTCTTCATCTCTGAAATAGGGATAATAATGGCACCTACTTCCCGGGATAATTTTGAACAATAACTGATAGAGTACTTGTAAAGTGCTTAACACAATCTTTGACATGTACTAAGCACCTCCTAAATAGTACTAGAATTGTATTTTTGCTTTAAAAATTTGACAGAACTCATTATTGAAAGAGCACATGATTTTCAGATGGAAATTGAAAATGGTCACATAGCCAATTACGGGTGACCCAAGACCAGAGCCCATTTCCTGACTATCTTGATCTCTATTCTTGTTTCTGAGTCTGCACATAGGCAGTGTAAGCAGTGACGTAGGGTGATTTTTTTTTCTTCCAGTTTTAGGGAAAATCTATAGGGGAGAAGTATGTATCTTCTCTCAACATGCCACAAATCAGTTTAAAACAAATTTGACTACATTTTTGCTTTGCTATTGCAAAAAATACTTCAAAATCCATTTCTCTTCTGACAGAAATAGGAAACTATAATTAGCTCATAAGGGGTTGGGGACACTCCTTAACCAAAATGCCCTTAAATTCAGAGAAAACAACTCATTGATGAGACATATTTCACTGACGTTCTCAGCTATCATATTCAACAAGATCATAGAGTCAGTAAATTTGTGTCTAGATAAACATAATAGCCCCCATTTTCAGGAGAGATTACTTTAGGAATTTCTTTTTTCTTTTTTCTTTTTCCTTCTACCTTGTTTTAATCATTCTCACAGATAATTAATTTAGGAGATAATATTTGACATATAAAAGGGGAAAATCAAGTAACTATAATATTCAGAAAGTCTACTAAGTTGATTTATACAAAATAACTATAACAAATATTAATTCCCTTTGTATAAATTCTCTCGAAAATGTCTGATTCGTAAGTGCAAGGTAATAATGTGTCATATTCTCTTTTCTTAATTCTCACTTTTGTTTCCTCAAGCCCAAATTTTATCAATACCTTGGATGTTTTTGTTTAATTTTTTTTACCCAGTGTTAGTTCTACCTCTCACAAATGTCTTTTATCATTCATCAGGCTAGCCCAGACTTGTTAACTGAGCAGTGGCAGGTTTCTAAGTAGGATTAAAAAATGCCTCTAAGACCTTGTCCCAGAATTGACATTGCATCACTTTCAATGCATTCTACGGACCAAAGCAAGTTACGAGGGTAGCCCAGGTTCAAGGAGTGGGGAACTAGACCCCACCTTTTATGAGAAGAGCTGAAGGTCACATTGCAAGGGGTATGGATACAGGGAGTGGGTAAATGATTGGGGACATTTTGCAATTAATATATCACAATCATAAAGGGTGTTGTCTAGAGTGTCCTCTGAGTAATACCTATTTTTCTCTGGAACCTATCAGGTATCATCTCTAGCCATGGTAGAGCTTATTAAGATACACTGAGGAAGGATAGTAAATACATCTTCCCAACAGACAGGCCTAACAGGTAAGTTCCCAAACATATGGTATTTTGAACCCTGAGAAAAAAAAGCCACCCGGTAAGAAGGCCTCCTGGTGGACAACTGGGTACCAATTTTAAAAGACGGAGCCTAGCAGCCATCTCTGCACTTAAACAAACTGTATTTCGAGAAGAGCCTCTGCGCTAGGTTGCCTGCCTCTGCACTGAATTGCCTGCCTGCACTGTTTCTCTGCCACCTGGCCAGTCCTTAGAAAGGAGTTCCTGGAATCTGATTTCAACCAATAAGACTGAGGCTTTCACCAGCCAATTGAAGCTGTGCAGCTCTGACCAATCAGAGCGGCTCCATTATGACCAATCAGGCACCAGGGGCGGGGACTTCTGTCTATATAAGCTAGCTCCTTTCCCTTTGCAGAAAAGTGTAATTCCCTAGCTGGAGGGCGAGCTGAAGAATCTAGGGCTGGCAGGTCTGCACTGGCTTCTGGTCAAGTCCCACCGCTGTGCTGTTTTCACAGGCTTGCCACTTGAAAATTGAACTGTCCCATGACCTGTTTTCACGGCTGTACTGTAGTATTGTTGAACGGTTCCACAGCAGTACAGTTTTCATAGCCATGCTGTATTACTGTTGAGCTGTTAGCACTAGGTAAAGTTTCCTTCTTCACCACACCCCAAATTGGGGATTCCTGTTGGTATTTGGATTGATGCCAATGACCATCGGCTGATGGTATTTATTTGTAATTTATATTCTATTTATTAGAAAAAAACTTACTTGTATTAGGGGGGGTGTCTTCAAAAATGGCTCTAGTACCAGCCTTTCTACATTCACTCCACCAATGGAGGAAAATAACATTGTGAAAAATGATCACAAATTATACATCCTCTGTAAATTAATAAACAGCAAATTCTTCCTGCATTACTTAAAACTATATTACTTAGGCTAACAAAATACAGACTAGTTATGACTTACTTCATCTCCTCTTGTTTGAAATGATGCCCTACCTATATAGAATATTAGAGAAGGCATCATTCAGATAGCACTCATGGCTCTCCATATTTATTTGTTTTTATCCTGAAAAAGCTTCACCCAATTTATTTCAGAGCATTTTGTTGTTGTTGTTGTTGTGACTCTGCTGATCCTCTCCTACTTCCAGTTCCTTTGACAGTTTCTTGCCTGGTGTTTTTCAACCCATTCTCTTTTCAGATCTAAAGAAATAAATATACATTTGCTAATTTTTTTGCCTGATAACTGATTTTTCACCAATATCATCTAAAATGCTATGATTACTTCTGAGAATATATTCATAGGGAAAAAGCCAGGGGGAGTAAATGATGAACTTTCTGTATAATATAGTGAGTGAAAAATGGATTTATGAAACATAAAGTAGTGATTTTTATGAATAGTAAATTTTGGCATCTACACTGATTTTTACTGAATGTTTTTGTTGTTGAAGATGAGCTTCTTCCCTCAGAGAACAACTTCTTCTATCTGGTCCTTGGTAAAGAGCATCTGGTGTTTCTGACATGTAAGTCTGCTACCACTTGAAGGAAAGTCACATTGTGCTTTAGTAACTTCTGTTTTTGCTGGAGAATCACACAACTGATGTGGGAGAAAATCTGTTTGACAGTTTACTAAGAAGATAAATTATTACTGCAGTTGATAAGGGAAGTGATTCATGAAGGAGAGAGAAATGCTTTTAAGACATTTTTAAAAATCACATTTTGTGTGCTTTCTTTATCCTAAAAGAACTTCCTTAAACATCACTTAAAGGTATAAGAAGGAAAAAATCCACCTAACCTGCCTTGTATATTTCTGTAATTAAAATCAGATTATTTCCTCTGAACATGCATTACAATTTTGTCTTCTTTTGCTTTTGTATCCCAGAGTCTATCTGAGAGAAAGTTGTGGTGGGAAGCCAAAAAAACCATTTGTCCTGGGGGAGAGGGGGTTGTTATTCAAGAAGCATTTGAAATTTAGACTTTTTAATACTGTTTCAAAAAGTAATGATGACATAAATACAGAATTGAATATTTAAAATAAGAAACATTGTTGTAACCTTATATTTTTGCATTTCTATATTTTTTAATACGCTGAGAGTCTCAGAATTAAAATATCTCTTGATCTGAGAGAAGCACTGCTTTTCTTTTGAATCAGAATTTTTGTTTCTTGTTTTTATTACCATCTGAAACTAATCCAGCTGTTACAAGCCAGCTCAAACCATCCCCCCATAAAGCTATCTCTGGTCTTTTTAGCTGAAAATAATTTCTCTCCTCTGTGATCCCATATTGCTTGGGTTACACATATACATTTCATGCTTTCAAACTAGCTGTAGGCTTTATGTGAACAAGGGCTTGTCTTATTCTTCTATTAAGTTGCTTAGAAATTTAAAAAATAAATTGTCTTTAAATGAAGGTCTATGACTACTCTATTTCATGAGAGAGATCTTTAAATTAATTTTATCTATTGCTTCATCTCTCTCTGTTTCTCTCAGTCTGTTTTCCCTCTCTTCCTCACTTTTGTCTGTTTCCTGGCTAACTGGAACTATAATTAGGGCAAAATGTTTACATGATATGAAGTCAACTTCCTGAGCTTAGAGTAATTTTTAGAGTATAACATAGGATTTGTTAAGCATAAATCAGTCTTTGCAGATTTTGGTTATTCTATTTTCCTTTAAAAAGTATTTTATTGATTATACTATTACAGTTGTCCTGATTTTTCCCTCTTTGCCCCCTCCACCCAGCACCCCCAGTTCCTCAGGCAATCCCCCACCATTGTTAGTGTTCATGGGTCATGTGTATAAGTCCTTTGGCTACTCCATTTTTTAATACTGTACTTTATATCCCCATGGCTATTCTGTAACTACCTATTTGTACTTCTTTTTAAAATAGATTTTATTTATTTTTAGAGAGAAGGGAACAGAGGGAGAAAGAGAGGGGAGAGAAACATCAATATGTGGATGCCTCTCACGCGCCCCCAACTGGGGACCTGGCCCACAACCCAGGCATATGCCCTGACTGGGAATTGAACCCTTTGGTTCTCATTCTGGTACTCAGTCCACTGAGCCACACCAGCCAGGGCTCAAATATCATATTTTGAATGTGATATAAACATTTTATAATTTTGCTTTCTATTATGCTCTAATTAAAGATAAAATAGATAAAATAGTTTTGCTTTTCTTGCTTTTTATCATACTTTGTAACTGACAGATTTCATTGCCCAAAGCTCCTTGGCAACCAAACAGATACACAAATAATGCCTCCAGGTCAAAGTAAATCAAATTGAGCTCCCGAGTCAATTATTCAGATCTGTCCACCTGCTGCTTGCTCTCCCTGCCAGATCTGGGCAATGGTCCCAGTTACCCTGAAGGAAGGAGCAAGAATTCTCCTTGTTGATTCACTGCATAAAGATCAGTATACCCCAAAATACCCCATGTCTTTGAATCTGGTAATCAAGGGCACTGATTACATTGGTGGCTTTTATACTGAAATAAGAGATCATTTCTTATTAGGCATTTCTTTAGGGCAATGAATAGTATGTACTTCTTTTAAGGGGAATACGTACTTCTTTGAACACAAAAGACAGATGCTTGTGTAAACGTTTTATTTATCAAAAAAGTTTTTGAAAGCAGGTAGTCATTTTAAAATGTTCATTTAGTAAACATTTTAACTTATAAATGTACATTCAACTTATCAATCTTTTGGGTAGGGCCAAGGCCTTTTCTTCATTCATTCATTCAATAAATATTTATTAAAATCTTACTCTTGCAAGTGTTAGAGATAAAACAATAAGCAAAACAGACAAAAATTGCCATCCATATATGCTTGCTTAAGAGTGCAGTGGGACCAAAAAAAAAAAAAAAAAAAAGTTCAGTGGGAGTATACAGGCGTCATGGGAATGCTCTCGCAGACTTCCTACTACAAGTGTCTTTTCAATAATGGACTTTCTGCACTTCCTGGACTTCCTACTGGTGTATTTTTCCTTCACCAAGTTAGGGAAGTTTTCAGTCATTATTTCTTCAGATAGGTTCTCAATCCCTTGCTCTTTCTCTTCTCTTTCTGACATCCCTTTGATGCAAATGTTGTTATGATTGGTGTTGTCCCAGAGGTCCTTTAGACTTTCCTCATTTTTAAGAAAATTCTTTTTTCTTTTTGCTGTCCCGTTTTATGTTCTCTTGTCCTCTAAATCACTGATTCAATCCTCTGCTTCATCTAACCTGTCATATTTTCCCTCTAGTTTATTCTTCATTTCAGGTATTGTATTCTTCATTTCTGACTAGTTACTTTTTTTATGATTTCTGTGTCTTTTTTTATGCTTACTATCTCTTTGTTTAAGTTCTCACTGAGATCATCCATTCTTCCCTTAAGGTCCTGGAACATCCTTATGATTGTTTTGAACTCTGTATGTGGTACCTTGGTTGCTTCCATTTTATTTCATTCTTTTTCTGGGGATTTCTTTTGTTCTTTCATTCAGGGCATGTTTCTTTGTCTCTCCATTTTGTCTCCCTTTTTGTGTTTGTGTCTATGTATCAGGTAGATTTACTATGACTCCCAAACTTGTTATGGATGTTTTATGTTGTAGGTGTCTTGACGGGCTCAGTGGTGTAGTCTTCAAGATTACCTGAGTTAGGTGCTCCAGGTATGTCTGTTGTATGGGTTTGTGCACTCTCCTGTTGTAGTTGAGTCTTGAATGCTGTTGGCTTTTTCATGCATGGGGTTAATCCTCAAGTGGCTGATTATAAGAACAGACTTTGATTTCAGGATACAAACTGCTATGCAGAGGTTGCACCCCAAGGTAAAGTTATTTCCAGCAGGCTCTGAGCTCTGATGTTGTCTGAATCCCACCACTTGTTGTACTGATTCTAGGTCCACTTGGGCAGGGTTCTGGTGTAGGCTGATGTCAGCCACTGTCTGTAACTGGTGTTGGGCTACCTGTCTGAAGTTACCATGCAATTTGCTGCCTCTACTGGGTCTGTGTGTGTGTGTGTGTTGGGGGAAGGGAAGGGCAAGCTATGAACACAAGTTGGCTTCCTCTAGCTTTGAACCAGGGACAGTTCAGTACAAGGTCCAAGGTAACCCATGGTCTGCCTCCACCTGTTGGCTACTCCACAGCCCCCTGAATTTGCTTGGTCTTCCCCAAGAGCCTTCTGTTGGAAGACTATAGAGTGGGTCCAGTCTGGTTGCAGGCCATGGAAACTTCCACAAATTGCAAGCTTGCTAGTGTGAAGCAACCAGTACTAGGAGGATGGGACTACTTGAGGACAGCATAGTCAGGCACTCAATGAGGGAAAGTGATCCCTTCTCTAGAGCCTGAGTCTCCAACCATAGCGTCTCCAAAAGGAGTTCACTGCAGGTTCAGGTTTGGTGCATCCAGATGGTCCCTCTGCAGGAGCAAGTTCAGCAGGGCTGGGCCTCCAGGGCTTGGCAGTACAGGTCAAATGAATCTCCTGTTGAGGTCGTGGCATGCAGTGAACTTGCAGGGAAGCTAAGAAGGTCCCCTGCACTGGAGCCACACAACCCAATGCCCATCTGATCCTGGACAAGAACCTCCCAGAGAGATGCACTCTGAAAGTCCCAGGTCTGTTCAGCACTCTGAATTCCTGGTGGGACTGAGCTCAGCAAAGAGGTACCAACAGGAGTTGAAGGATAGGCCAAGGGAATCACCACATGTGTGTGTGGGTGGCTGTGTGCTTGAAGGGGGAAAGAATGGCCCCATTCCAAAGCTATACAGCTCAATTAGTTTCTGAGCCTTTGCCAAGAACTTCTCCAGAAAATGAGTGCATGAAAGGTCCCTGTTGGATGCAGCCAGCAGACCTTTCTGCAGGACTGGAGCTCTGCAGAGTGGTGTCACCAGTGGTTGGTGGACAGGCTAGTACACTTCCTAGGCTTGTCCTATAAGAATAGGAGTGCTCAATCCTGGGAAGGCGGTGTCTGGGTTTCTAGTAGACTCCCTTCTCTTTCAAGTGGACTGAATCCTCACTGATTTTTACCACCAGATGCTATGCAGGCTCCTCTTCCTGGCTCTGGTACTCTGGGTTGGTGGTTCCAGTGTGAGGCTTAGACTCCTCTTTCTTCAAGGGGGACTTTTGCAGCCAAAATATTCCTCCAGGTACTCAGTCACCATGCATGGGTGTGGGCCTGGTCCTTTTTGTGTCTGTCCTTCTTACCAGTCTCCATGTGACTTCTTCTGTAAATCCTTGGTAATAATACTTTTGTTCAACTAGTCTTTAGTTGGGTATTCAGATTGATTGCTCTATAATTTAGCTATAAATCTGGTTTCCTGCTGGGAGGAGGTGAGTGTAGTTTCCACTTACCCTGCAGCCATCTTGGAGTCTTGAATTAGTACTTTCTAGTGGTAACTAAAATGCAGTCGTGTATTTTTTATTTTCAAGAAAATATATAGAATGGGTACAAAATGGTGGGTTAATTAAAACAAAACTAAATTTAGTTATTAAAATAATTCAATTTCCTATTATAAACTAAATGAAGTTATCTTTAAAAAATATATGATTTTTTGTTTAATCACAAAATTTTAAATCAAATTGAAATTTCTGGGAAATAGTACAAAAATTGGTTGTTGAAATAGTTACATAGGTTTTCAACTTGTCATTAAATATCAATAAACACAGATAAGAACTGTTAACATCATAACATCCATGGGTGGTAGATGTGACTAGAGGATGAGGCTTAAGACTTAAAAAAAAAAAATTTATAAACCAAGTTTCACGAATGCTCTCACAATGGCACATCTTTTGAATAGAAAACCCAGATTTCTGTTCATCCTATTCTTTCCTGAGAAAACACTGGCTTTTTGTGAATTCCATTGCTAAACTGTAGCTACTCTTTTTGGGTACATTAGTAAGGCTTATGACTGAATCCAATTAAGCCTTTTTCTTCTCTCCTCTTTTTTTTTTTTTTTTTTTCTGTTCTCCAAAAAGAAAGGATGTTGTCAAAGAATTCTCTTGACTAAAGTAGTTAGGGCACTTTATGATTCCAACTCTTGATGAATAATTACTCTCTGGGTGTCTATTCCAAGATGATAAATTTTGGCTGTTATTAATATTACCTTTCTGACTCATGTGGCAGTACTATACAGTAGTTATTCCTATCATTACTATTTTAGGAGCTAGGAAAGTTCACAGAATGACTTGCTCATATCTCAAAGTTATGTCAGCACCAGGACTTGAACCCCATGGCTTTCTGATTCTTATCACTAACTGACATAGCTTTCCCAGTCATTCAGGAGACTGAGTTCCATCCCAGAAAGGGGATTATACCATCCGTTGCTTCCATTCCAAACAACATAATGCAGGGAAATGAAATAAAGCTGTATTTAACTTTGCCTATGTAAGCCTCTGAATGAAGACATAATTGAAACAAAATAAGGATTTTATTTTATTTTATAGTTTTACTCTTTGTAGGTTCATGCTAGACAAACTGTTGGGAAGAACTTCATAAAGACACGTTTTATATAAAAAGAAGTCCTGATCAGTCACTTTCTTCATTTTCTTTTCTCTCCAGTTCAGTTCTGGTTCTTGTCTGGTGTTGCTGTCAGGCTGCTTGGGAGCCAGCACAAGAGGTGGAAAGCTAGGCTGCGCTCCAGTGAGAGGGTCTTTTCTGGGTCACCTTTGTGAATTTTTATACACTGAAAACAGAATTTTTCTGGCAGAGCAAGAAGACTGGTTAATGTCTTGTCTTCAGACAAGCGCACCATTTCTCACCTGAAAAGACATAGTTGGAGTCATTAATAAGGTTTTGTATTTAGTCATCTGGTCATTTTTTAAATAGGTAATCCTCTGAGATGTTAGAAAAAGTCAATGTAAAGTTTTCTTTTTTCTACTGAGCCCAGGTTTTACCACTTCTGCTTAGAATCTTTCTATTCATTTCTCAAAACATAGCTCAACTCCCCAAATCCAATAATAAATAACTTGCTGACATCTACAAGAAACACATTTATATTTTACCATCTGAAGTTACAATTGGGTGATAATTTGTATGTTAGTGACTATAATTTGTATGTCTGGCTCTTTTATGCAGTTGAATTTTTAGAAAATTGTAGCAATCATGTGAGTGTTTTGTACTGGTTCACATTATGAAATTATGCCATTTATGTAAGATATAAATTAGTGACATCAGGTGAGGGTTTTAAGCAAAAATCCAAAATGACCTAATTCATACATTTTAAGGACTCCATGACATTGTAGAGGACAGAAAGCAACTAAATAATCTGTCACTTATGCAAGATCCAACTCTGTTTCTGGGCATCTCTATCATTCCAATATTTTTTCCCCACTATCATATTATTTTAACCAGTACTGCTTTCTAATATACTTTAAAAAAAGATTTTATTCATTTTTAGAGAGAGGAAGGAAGGGAACACTAGAGGGAGAGAAATATTGATGTGTGAGATATACATCCATCAGCTGCCTCTTGCATGCCCCAAAATGGGGACGTGGCCCATAACCCAGGCATGAGCCCTGACTGGTAATAGAACTGGCAACTTTCAGTTCACAGGCCCACACTCAATCCACTGAGCCACACCTGCCAGGGGAAATATATTTCATAAAGATCAAATAGTTTTCCTGATCAAAGCGATTAAGGACCTGTATTGCTTAATAATGAAAATCTAATTGGAGACTCCACTGTATACTACAGATATTAAATACAGAAATGACTACAACATAGCTCTATTCTTTAAGGAGAGTATAACTCATAGAAAGATAATTCTTTTTAAAAATAATTACTTTTATTTATTTACTTCTAGAGAGGGTGTAAGGGAGGGATAAATAGAGGGAAGCATTCATGTGTGCAAGAAACATCGATGGTTGTCTCTCACATGCACCCCAACCAGGGACCAAGGCTGGGAACCCAGGCTGGGAACGCAGGCAGGTACCTTGACCTGGAATCAAACCAGCGACCTTTAGGTTCACAGGCTGGCACTCAACCCACTGCGTCACACCAGCCAGGGCAAAAAAAGATAAATTAAGACAATGTAGTTAGTGTCATGTGAGAGGTATCCAGAACACTGAGGCAGGGCCCTAATTCAGCTTAGGCTAGAGGGAGGTTTTGGTAAAAATTTGTCGGAGGTGTGGAGTGATGGATCATGAGCTGATTCTTTTTTTGTTTGTTTTTTGTTTTTGTTTTTTGAACTGATTCTTAAAGGATCAGTAAAATTTAGACACATGGGAAAAGAAGAAAAAGAAATTTGCTAATGGTCAATAAAATATTGATTTACATGTTATTTAAACTTATAGGAAAAAAATTTCTATATAATCCAAAGGATCATTATTACTACTCCGCGTGGGACTTGAAGGATTTATTTGTAGGAACCATCTTTAACTTTTAAACTTTATTTTATTGGACCCTATTGCAAGGGGGAAAATATCCTCAGGGTAATAAGGTTAGTAACATTTTAGTGAAATACTACATTAAGAAAATTATGTTGTATTTTGTTGAATTTGGAACTTAGTATTCAGATTTCTCACTGGGCAAAGTAAAAATAGATGCAACTTGTGACAAAATGGTGAACAATTACAAAATACTAGTCAACTCTTTACTCACACTGCAAAACTAATTGAATGAGTTACCAAAGACTAACTGAGTCACAGAGGTGCAACCATTTTCTCACCAGATCTTGAAGAGGAGCCACAAGAGGCTAAGGGAATTAACTTCATTAAAGATTTGTCCCAAAGGAAAGTAGTGAATAGTGATTATAAGTAGAGCAGAAAGTGCCATCTTGTGGTCTTTGAAAGAAATGTACAAATGTACTTTCTAAAATGAAGAGCTGGAATTTTGTTTTCTGAGTTTATGCCCTACCTGGTTGTTTTTGTTTTTGTTTTTGTTTTGTTTTGTTTTGTTCTGTTTTTTTGAGTTGCAAACAATCCAAATAGTAGATATATGACAAAATGTTTATAATTTTAAACTTGAAGGTAGCAAGAACAGGTGACCTCAGGTAATGAGAGTTTATGGAAAGGATATATGTCTAAGAAAGGAGATACAGGAAACTGAATTGCTGGCCCAAACAGTCCGTACTCTTAGAGAACTGGAACAATGGCTCCTTGTTTAAAAATTTCAGCAGTTCTGGAAATCTGAGAGTCACTTTGTTCATCTTGTTATCATATCAGAGGCATGGGTCACTGTGTCCCATTCTCAACCTTCCAGTAGAACAATAGCAGTTAGATATCTAGTCTCTGGGCAAGAGACCCAAGATTTCCTCACGGAAGAAATGAAACAGCCCCATAGAAAAGATCTCTCTGTGTAAATGGTCACTCCCTGCCAGGTAACCCAAAAGCAATGGATGCCTTTCTTGGTCCTACCTGTGTGGTTGTGTGCCTTAGGGTCACCTGGTGGGCTTGTAAAAACATTTCTTGGTCCCATCCCATCTCCAGAGTTTCTGATTCACTAAGGATGGCTTTATCCCATCCTTAGTGAGAATTTGTCTTTTTGGCAAGTTCCCAGATGATGCTAAGGACCATATTTTGAGAAGCAATCATATACACAGTATCTTCAAATCAGCCTTTTCAGAGCCTCTTTTTAAAATATGAACAGGCAAAAAAAAAAAATCAGTATATATTTGTATTTTGTGGTGATAGGTAGGATTTCAACAATGAAAAAAAGAAAGACAGAAATATGGAGGGGGACCTAAGAGAATTAAGAATTTCAAAAAAAATATCACATTCATTCATTCATACATTCAACAAATATTCACTGAGTGCCAAATATGTGCCAGGAATTGTTCTAGGATGTGCTAGTGATAGAGCAGTGATATAGTCTTCAGAGGTATGAGAAAAAATTACTTTCAACTAAGTATTCTATATTCAGTGAAATTATAATTCAAGTGGAGGGGTAGAGAAAATGCATTTTTAGGCATGCAAAACTATATCTTTCCTGCATGGCTTTTATTTCTCAATGAAGTTTGATGAGGATATACTCTAGTAAAATGAAGAAATAAACTAACAGGAGGAAGAATGGGACCCAGAAGCCCAGTCTGAGAAAATCCTTAGGATGATGCTCATGAAATAAGTTTGATATACAGTCTGGTTTACAGCAAGAAGATAAAGCCTCTGAGAGAAAGTTCTCTGGAAAAAAACCCAGAGATTTACTAGAGAATCTGCTCTACTGAACCTTAAAAAAGGAGGTTACTAGAAAAAATAAATTTTATGAAGGGGAAAAAATAACCAGTGAGAAACACCAGGAAATTTCTGCAGGAAAGGAAATATAATCACTGTAAAGTTCTTGGCTTTATAAATTCCTAAAAGTGTAAACAGAAGTTAACAATTTTAACAATAACTTCTTATAAAGAAAGGTGGAGAATAGATGGATGATGGGAGAAGAGAACTAAATACCCGTACATTATAGTAGTGTATAAATAAAATGGAAACTAGCTAAATAAAAAGATAACATCCTAAAAATATTTTGAGATTTGATGTGAACCACCAAAATAAATAGTGAAAGGATTCAATTGCTCCCCTTTAGAGAGTAAGATGAACAGGCAGGGAGAGATAAAGTATAATATACAATTGCTTTTCCTTATGAGACTTTTAAAAAATATTTTATTTATTTATTTTTAGAGAAAGAAGAAGGGAGGGAGAAAGAGAGGGAGAGAAACATCAATGTGTGGTTGCCCCTTGTACACCTCCAACTGGAGACCTGGTCTGCAACTCAGGAATGAGACCTGACTGGGAATTGAACCAGGGACCCTGAGCCACACCAGCCAGGGCTCTTTATGAGACTTTTGATTCTCTTTTATTTTTAACTGCATTTACATATTACTTTGATAAAAATTATTTTAGAAAATATAAAGCAGCTGTAGGTAGAATTAATAAATTTTACTTTAGGGTTTTTCTTATATTAGAAAAATTTGTCTTCATTCTTATTTTAATTAATTGAAAGTGAGAAGCTTGTTGTTCAGAAAGGAGATTCGACATTTATGAATGTAGTGTTATGATCTTGTCTTTAATGAGATCAGACATAGAAAAATAAGGTTATGAAGAAAATATTGCAGCCTATTGATTCTTGCTATAATACATCTTACCAGAGTCTGAATTTGATACTCTAAATCTACGCTTATTCATTCAACAAATACTTATTATGACCATGTTGTATACCTAGCACTGTAAAAGAAACAAAATTTGTTATTATTATTATTAAAATGTTATTCTATCCATGTCAGTGTGTTTTCAGTCAGGAAGTCAGAAACTAAAGAGAATTATCATCCTCTAGGTGAGGTCATTTCAGGATCTTTAGGTAGGAGAAGAGAGATGGGAGGAAGGTTTGCTGTTATTGGCAAGAGAAGCACAGTGGGTTTGGGGATTTAATTTTTTCTCCAGTTCATCTGAGTTCATTCGGATTTTCCACTCCACTGAGAGGCAGTGAATTAAACTTACATTGAAATTCTGTAACCCAAGGTTGAATGTGGGGCTGAACACCAAAACTCAGTATCCATCAACTTGCCTGGAACATGATCCTTTGACTAGATCCTCAGAGAAAAAATTGTAGCAAGCCTTGTATTAAGAAGAATTTCAAGATGGTTTGGCAGAATTTGCATGTCCCTGTAAAACTACTCTTTGAAAAACACTTGGCAGCCAGTCTTTTATCCCTAAAACTGTAATGGCCACCTGTTCCTTTTTTGGTTGCTTAGGCATGGTCCAAATTAAGCACTTCTTCCACTGAGACATCACACTTTTATTAATTATTCTTTCTATTAGCCCCATTCTACCTAGAATATGCCTCTATTAATGCAAATAATGATGACTGGAGATGGAAAACACAAATAAGTTAAATGGGGATATCAGTTTTTTTTATGCAAATTACAGAAGATGGCATACCATTGTGGTTAAGCATGTGAATTATAGACCCAGATGGCCTGGTTTTAGTGCTATACTGTGCTTAATGTTAGCTATATTATTTACATAAGTTTATAATCAAATAATTTAAAATACTGAATATTTAAAAAGCCATTCAACCTAATTGTGGAATATTTCAGAGGAAAATATTTTAAGGACAGTTGTGTATGTAATAACCCTGTAGCAAACAGTGGTACTTCATTATCTGAAGATCTTGGGATAACAAATAACAATTTGTAATGCACTTTTAAAGCTTTTAACAGCTAGATAATACCTTTTTATGGCCAATATCAAACCAATTATAAAATACATAGTAAAATACCTTTCTGGTATCAAAGCCAATATCTATATTTTTCTTTCTTTTTTATTGTTGTTCTGTTACAGTTGTTGCAAGTTTTCCCTGTTGCTCTCCCCTGCCCTGCCCAGCCCTGCACCCACAGTCAATCCCCACCCTGATGTCCAAGTCCATGGGTCATTTATACATGTTCTTTAACTAGACCCTTCCTATCTTTCCCCTCTCGTCGCTGTCAGTCTGTTGCTTGTTTCCGTGCCTCTGATTCTATTTTGCTCATTTGTTTTGTTCATTAGGTTCCTTTTATATGTGAGATCATGTGGTATTTGTCTTTTGCTGCCTGGCTTATTTCACTTAGCATAATACTCTCCAGTTCCATCCAGGCTGTCACAAAAGGTAGAAGTTCCTTCTTTCTTTCTGCTGTGTAGTATTTCATTGTATAAATGTACCACAGTTTTCCGATCCACTTATTTACTGATGGGCGCTTAGGCTGTTTCCAGCACTTGGCTATTGTAAATAACACAGCTATAAACATAGGGGTGCATAGGTTCTTTTGAATTGATATTTCGGGATTCTTAGGGTATATTCCCAGCAGTGGAATTTCTAGGTCAAAAGGCAGTTCCATTTTTAGTTTTCTGAGGAAATTCCATACCATTTTCCTCAATGACTGCACCAGTCTGCATTCCCACCAACAGTGTACTAGAGTTCTCTTTTCTCTACATCCTCGCCCGCACTTGTTTGTTGATCTGTTGATGATGACCATTCTGACCAGTGTGAGGTGGTATCTCATTGTGGTTTTAATTTGCTTCTCTCTGATGGCTAGTGATGCTGAGCATTCTTTCATGTGCTTATGGGCCCTTTGTATGTCTCCTTGAAGAAATGTCTATTCAGGTCCTTTGCCCATTTTTTAAATTGATTATCTTCCTGGTGTTGAGTCATGTGAGTTCTTTATATATTTTGGAGATCAAACCCTTATCTGAGGTATCACTGGAAAATATGTTTCCTATGTGGTTGGTTCCCTTTTCATTTTGCTGTTTTCTTTAGCTGTGCAGAAGCTTTTTAATTTGATGTAATCCCATTTATTTATGCTTTCTTTTCTTTCCCTTGCCGTAGAGGATATGTTGGTGAAAATATTATTGCATGGGATACCTGAAATTTTACTGATATGTTTTCCTCTAGTACTTTAATGGTATCATGGTTTATGTTTAAGTCTTTTATCCACTTTGAGTTTATTCTGGTATATGGTGTAAGTTGGTGGTCTAGTTTTATTTTTTTGCATATGCCCTTCCAGTTCTTCCAACACCATTTGTTGAAGAGGCGTTTTTTTTTTTTTTTTTTTTTTCTTTTTCCATTTTATGCTCCTATCTCCTTTGTCGAATATTGATTGACATGGATTTATTTCTGGGCTCTCTATTCTGTTCCATTGATCGATGTGTTTGTTCTTATGCCAGTATCAGACTCTTTTGATTACAGTGGACTTGTAATATAGTTTGATATCATGTATTGTAATCCCTCCTACTTTGTTCTTCTTTCTCAAGATTGCTGAGGCTATTCAAGGTCATTTTTGGTTTCATAAATATTTTTGAAATATATGTTCTAAATCTGTGAAATACGTCATTGGTATTTTAATAGGGTTTGCATTGAATCTATAGATTGTTTTGGGTAGTATGGACATTTTAATGATGTTAATTCTTTGAACCATGATCACGGTATATACTGCCATTTATTTGTGTCTTCATTACTTTCTTTCTTCAGTGTCCTATAGTTTTCTGAGTACAGGTCTTCTACTTCCTTGGTTAAGTTTATTCCTGGGTACTTTATTTCTCTTGTTGGTATAATAAATGGGATTTCTCCCTAGTTCTTGTTTCTGATATTTCATTGTTGGTGTACAGAAATGTCTTTGACTTCTGAATATTGACTTTGTTTCCTGCTATTTTGCCAGATTCACTTATTAGGTCAAATAATTCTTTGGTGGAGCCTATAGGGTTTTCTATGTACACTATCATGTCATCTGCAAAGAATGACAGTTGTACTTCGTCCTTTCCAATTTGGATACCTTTTATTTCTTTTTCTTGTCTGATTGCTGTGCCTAGAACTTCCAATACTATGTTGAATAAAAGTGGTGAAAGCAGACACCTTTGTTTTGTTACTGATGTTAGAGGGATAGTTTTTAGATTTGCCCATTGAGTATGATGTTGGCTAAAGGTTTCTTTATATGGCCTATATTATGTTGAGGTATGGTTCCTCCATTTCCACTTTGCTGAGTGCTTTTATCATAAATGGGCGCTGTACCTTATCAATGTCTTTTTAGCATCTTGATATGATAATGTGATTTTTTTCTTTCATTTTGTTTATGTGATGTATTATGTTTATTGATTTGCAAATATTATACCATTCTTGCCTCCCTGGAATGAATCGCACTTGACCATGTGTATTATCTTTCTAATGTATTGCTGGATCTGGTTTGCCAATATTTTGTTGAGGATTTTAGCATCTATGTTCATCAGCAATATTGGCTTTGGTTTTCTTTCTTTGTTGTGTCTTGACCTTGATTTGGAATTAGGATAATACTGGCCTCATAAAAAGAGTCTGGGAGGCTTCCCTCTTCTTGAATTTTTTTGAATGATTTGGTAAGGATAGGAGTTCTTCTTTAAATGTTTAGTAACATTGCCTGTGATGCTGCTTGGTTGGTCCCAGCCTTTGTGTGCTGGGAGTTTTTTGCTTAGTGCTTCAATTTCCCTAGTTGTTATTGGTCTATTCAGGTTTTCTACTTTTTCTTGATTCAGTTTTGGAAGATTATATGTTTGTAGAAACTTGTCCATTTCATTCAGATTGTCAAATTTCTTGGCATATAGTTGTTCATAGTAATTTCTTAAATCCTTTGTATTTCAGTGGTATTGGTTGTAATTTCTCCTCTTTCATTTCTGATTTTATTTATTTCAGTCCTCTCTCTTTTTCTGGATGAGTCTGGTTAAAGGCTCATCGATTTTGTTTATCTTTTTGTAGAACCAGCCCCTGTATTTATTGATCTTTTGAATTGTTCTTTTAGTCTCTATGTCTTTTAATTCTGCTCTGATCTTGATTATCTCCTTCCTTGTACTCGCTCTGGGTTTTGTTTGCTGTTTTTCCTCTAGTTCTTATAGCTGTAGGGTTAGATTTTTTATTTGAGATTTTTCTATCCTTTTCAGGTAGGCTTCTAGTGCTATGAACTTTCCTCTCAGGACTGCATTCGCTGTGTCCCGTAGGTTTTGGGCTGTTGTGTGTTCATTTTCACTTGTTTCCAGATACTTTTTGATTTCTTCCTTAATCTCATTGTTAACCGATTCATTATTTAATAACATGTTATTCAGTCTCCATGAATTTGAATGTGTTGAGTTTTTCTTGAGGTTGATTTCCAGTTTCAAGCTGTTTGATCTGAGTAGAAGCTTGATCTGATTTCAATTTTCTTGAATTTGTTGAGGCTTGTTTTATGTCCTACCATATAGTTTATCTTTGAAAATATTTTATATGCATTTGCAAAAAATGTTTATTTTGTTTCCTTTTGGTGAAATGTTCTGTATATATCAATTAATTCTGTTTGATCTGGAGTGTTGTTCAGTGCCATAATATTCTTGTTGATTCTTTGCTTGGAAGATCTATCTATTATTGACAATGGAGTTTTAAAATCCCCTACAATGAGTTATTGCTGTAGATATCTTTCTTAAAGTCCTCTAACATTTTCCTTATATACTTGGGTGCTTCTATGTTGGTTGCATGTATGTTTACAAAGATGATATCTTTTTGATGGACTATTCCTTTAAGTATTATGTATTGACCTTCTTTGTCTCTTTTTATGGCTTTTGTTTTGAAATCTATTTTGTCTGATATAAGTATTGCTACCCATGTGTTTTTATCTTTTTTTTTCCATGTCCATTGCATGGAATACTTTTTTCCACTTTTTCACTTTTAGTCTGTACAACATTTGTTCTGAGATGTGTCTCTTGTAGACAGCATACATGCAGGTCATGTTTTCTTATCCATTCAGCTACCCTGTATCTTTTAATTGGATCATTTAATCCATTTATATTTAAGGTTTTTATTGATAGGTATTTATTTATTGACATCTTCTTCTTTGTACCTGTGTTCCCCTCTCTCTCTTTCTTCATCTTCTTAAAGCAAGTCCCTTTTAGCATCTCTTGTAATGCTAGTTTGGTGGATATATATTCTTTTAGTCTTCTTTTTTTGTCTGGGAAACTTCTTATTTTGCTTTCCATTTTAAATGAGAGCCTTGCAGGGTAGAGTAGTCTTGGCTGAGGCCTTTGCTTTTCATTACTTGGAATATTTCTTGCCATTCCCTTCTGGCTTGGAGTGTTTCTGTTGAGTAACCAGCTGATAGCTTTATTAGAGCTCCCTTGTATGTTACCAGGTGTTTCTCTCTTGCTGCATTTAAGATTCTATCTTTGTCTTTGAACTTTGTTATTTTAATTATGATGTGTCTTGGGGTGGGCCTCTTTGGGTTCATCTTGATCGTGACTCTCTATGCTTCCTGGGCTTGTGTGACTTTTTCTCTTACCAAGTTAAAAAAGTTTTCTGTCATTACTTTTTCAAACAGATTTTATATCCCTTGCTCCTCTTCTTCTCCTTCAGGTATCCCTATAATATGGATATTATTACAGTTCATGTAGTCCTGTTTAAGAGAGCTCTCTTAAACCCTTTTCATTCTTTTTCAGTCTTTTTTCATTTTGTTGCTCTGTCTGGGATTTTTTTTTTTTTTTTTTTTTTTTTTTTTTGCTATCTTGCCCTCCAACTCACTGATCCAATTCTATGCTTCATCTAGCCTGATTTTAATTCCTTCTACTGTGTTCTTCAATTCAGAAATTGTATTCTTCATTTCCTCCTGGCTCTTACTGATAGTTTCTATATCCTTTTTCATGCTGGTGTAGTTTGCAGTAGCTTTCTTGTAGCTTCCCTGGAGTTCTTTGTAGTTCTCACTGAGCTCATTAAGCTTCCTTATAACCACAATTTTGAACTCAGTATCTGATAGTTTGCTTGCTTCTTTTTCATTTAGCACTTTTTCTGGGGTTCCTCCTTTCCTTTTGATTGGATGTTTTTCTTTGTTTCCCCATTTTAGGTCACTGTTGTTTTTGTTTCTGCTTCTTAGATTGATCTGCTTTGAATCCCTCTCTTCATGGTGTGACCTTCTGTGGTAGACCTGTGGGATTCAGTGGTGCAGTCTCCTTGATCTCCTGAACTTGATGCTCCTGGGATGCCCTTTATGCCATTTATATGGGCTGTCTGGTTGTAATTGGGTTTTTGTTGTTTTTGTGTTGCTCTTTGGAGGGTCCTTCCATCTGGCTAGCTGACTGAGAGTCACTCCATCCAACACATTTTATATCCTATTGTACAGGTGCATTGTCTTTTCTTTTGGGATTTGCCCCTGGTGATGTCAGATAGTGTCCCAGTCTGGCCCTAGGAAGTCTCTTTGAGACTACCAGCGATCCACAGTCTGTTAATATAGTAATTAATCTAATCATTCTGTAATCAGCTGTCAGGCTTAAGCACCACAGGATAGAACAGAGTAATTCCTATAGGCAGGGCTATTGCTTTCCCTCAGCCGCTTGGAGGGGATTGCTCTGCCTGAGCAAGGTGCCTCCTGCAGTATGGGAAATGACTCAGACCAGGGATCCTAGTGGCTACTCCCTCAATACTCTCCCCAAAGCCATCAACTCCAAACTCTCCTCAAGCACCCCTATTTACTGTGCTGCTTCCCCCACACCCCCCTTTGCCAGAGCCCAGGGTAAGTGCATGTAATAAAAATTTTTTGTGTTGGCCCTTTAAGAGCTCTCTGTGCCTCCAGCTATCTCTCCCTGGAAGACAGAGATCCTGTTGCTTTTCACAGCTGGATGTTATCTGGGTTCCTTTCTGGCTCTGGCGCTGTAAGCTTTCCAGCTTGGGATTTAGTCCACCATACTTCTCAGGTGGAAACCCCTGGGCACTGAAATTTTCCTCCAGCACTTCAGCTGCCACCCTGAGAGCCCAGCCAGCCCTCTCATGTCTTCTCCACACTTTGTACCAGTCACATTGTGACGAAGTGGTTTCTTTTGTCTGTCCATGGTTATAAGGTTTCTCTCCAGCTATTGTTAAGTTAGTTATTCTGCATGATTTCTCTGCAATTTAGTTGTAATTTCATATTGGTTCTGGGAGATTAGTGTAGCTTCCTCTTACTTCTCTGCCATTTAGATCCCTTCCCATATATATTTTGTTGCCTATCAAGAGTTACTGAGTTGAGAATTTTTCCTTAATTTTTAGTCAGTTCATTAAATAATTTTCTCCATTTCATGGTTGTTTGACCTGATTAAGGTTTTCTTAAATTTGTTTGTTTTTAAAATTTTATGAAGGCATAGCATTATTTTATAAGGTGTTGTTCTAACTATCCATTCAGTGTGCATCTTTCCAGGTTTTAGAGATACTAAGGTAAAATTCCTATTACTAAGTTGCTCACCATATTTTCATATAGGAAACATTTTATGTTGAGCCTAAACAATGGCATAAGCCCTTCAGTGGAAGGGTTAAGAATTTGCCATATAGTAGTATGAAAGCTTGCTAAGCCTCTTCTTCTCTTTGTAAAATAAGAATAATAGTACCTACCTCATAGAATGCTTTAAGGCAGTGTGTTTCCTGAACTTGGCTGATTATAAGAATCACATGAAACAGTTAAAAATATATATATATATATTCCTGCATAATTCCCATGACATTTCTGATTCAGTAGATTGGAAGCAGGGCCTGGGATGCTGTATTTTAAATAAGTATTATAGGTGATTTTTATAAACAATCAATGTCTTAGAAACACTGTTCTAAGACAGTGGTTCTCAAAGTGATTTCTGGACTGTTTATTGATCAGCTGAATCAGAAACTCTGGTGATAGCAATTAGTATTTTTTAAAATGCTCCCAGTGATTTTATACACACTGAAGTTTGAGAATTACCCAAATTAACTCTAATGATTAATAATAACACAGAGAAGGATCAGCATATCACCTTCTAAAACTATGAGTGAATTGATATTCTAGTTTCCAACATCTGTGCATTTTTGTTAATGTTGATTTATATGCAAAATGGGAACAATGGCTGAAACTTCCTTACAGCTTAAGATCTTTATTTATTTATTCATTTTCCTCACCATTTATACCCCCTGTGCCCTCTTTCACCTCCACCCCTACCCTCTGCAATCATCACACTGTTGCCCATGTCTATGAGTTCTTAGGTTCTAGATTTAGATAAGAGAATTTCTTATAGACAAGACTGGTAGTAGATAATATGGCAGACTTACTGAGTCTTTTGATTAATTGAACTCATATTTATTGGGTACCAAAGTCTACATGAAAACATTTGAGATAGTGCCTCCCATTAAAAAATGTACAATCAAGTTGATGGGGTAAGAAACACGCATGCACTGTTTGACCATTACTTATTTAGCCTTTCTCATATCTATCACCACAGATGTATTCAAATAATCTTGAAATTCTATTTATTCTACCTCTGTAACACTTTTCTTGCATTTCTTTCCACTTGCATATCACTTCTTTGCATAGACCTTTTTCTCTCAGAGCCTCTTTGGGACTTCCTGCCCTAAGGATTTCCTTCCTTTCACAACTGGTTTCTGTTTGTGAGGAAAAGATATTATCTAGATGTCCTCACACTGCACTCAGAGCAATCTTCCAAAAAGGCAAATCTTATATCACTTCCCTTTTTGAAGCCCTCAAGGGCTCCTCATTATGATAAAGTATAAACTGTATTACTTTTCCTTAAAGGTCTATATAATCTCAGTACTTTTGTCACAGTCCTTTGTCAGGCTAAGAGGGCTGGTCTTGGGCATGTGGGCAAGTTAAATATGTAGTACTCAAAGGTTATGACAAAGGGATTGCAAAGCATCCATATCAAGGGAGGATGGGCTATGACAAAAAGTTTAGATATGGATATATAGGGATATATATACGATATATATAAAATTTAGATAGGATATAATTCAGATTTTAGGTGATCAATACATTTTTAACATAATCCTTACCTGTGAGTGGGGACTGGGGGCAGGAAGCAGAAGTAATCTCATCTCTTTCAGAGGAGAAGACTGTCAGGAGATGGTGATAGAGGCCAACCAAGGAGTCTGGGATCAGGGAAAGACAGTAGGGTCTGGATACCTGGGTTTATATGCAAGGAAACTGAGGTCTGAACTAGAAGGAAAATCTGCTAGTGGATAAGCAATTTGAATGGTGCTCATCCATTTATACAAAAAACAGAGTACAGAATTATTCCTGACCACAGGGGTTATTGGATTTCACCATATACTTCTGCTTTGGTCAGGATTAGGGCAAGTCATTAGATACTGCAGGAGTGAGGCCTCCTGGGAGAACAAGGGAAAGCTAGGGAGTGATTTATAAGATGGTATATAATTAAATTCTCAAGTAACAAATACAGATATCATGTCTTATGGAAATCAGCAAGGGTAGATTGCTGAGACCACCTTATAGGGGTGACAGTTTCATTGAGAAAGCTGGACAAGAATGTAGGAGTCTCAGAAAGTGAAACAGATTTTTAATAATGGAATAGAATAGTAATATAATGTAATGTAATATATAATATTGCAGCTGAACTATATTAAATGCTAATTGTGTGCAAGGCACTAACAGAACATGATCTTTCTTAATTTTCACAATGACACCTATTTTATTAGTGAGGAAACTGAGGGCCAAAGAGGTAAAGTGACTTATTAAAGATCACAGACCTCCTGAGTAGCGAGGTAGGATTCAGACCAATAATAGAGTGATAACAGAACTGGCTTTGGTTAATGTAGCAAATTGCTTTTCATGAACCAGACACAATCACATAGGTGGAGAAGACAATGAAGGGGGAAAAACTGGCAGTTTTCAACCTCTTCGTGTTTATGCGGATGACTTTGAATGGCATGCTAGGGGCTGGAGAGCAGCCTGGTTGGATGCCCATTCCTTTTGTCATTTTTAGGAACTGAGAGGTTGTCAGGGTGATTACTAAAGGGCAATGCATTAACTCATTAGGTAATGGCATGTGAAAAATGGCTTTCCTGAATTCTGTGAAGACCAGGAATGAAGAGAAAAAAATCTGTCATCCAAAATTAAATACTATTTTCTTCTTTTTCACTTTAAGTGTTTTTCTACAATCAATGTTAGTATAACTAGCCTACACACTATGAAATAATTAACCTGATTAAAATCCTTAGTATGTCATACAAGGTAATCATAGGAACCATTTTAGTTTAGGAAGCTGAAGGTTTATTTCTCGTAAAGCACAGACATCATTTCTGTTTCTTCAAAATCCAGCAACATTTTTGCTAGTCTATAATTGTATTGAATTCTTAAAAATTATAATTATCTGTATGGTAAACATGGAAACATTCTAAGGTAGAACAGAATACATAATCAAAATCTGAAAACAGTGATAAATATTGAAAAGTTTATTGTAGTTTTCTGACACCCACATCTTCTCCTTCTGGGAAGATTATGCTGGGAATGGTTTTTAACAATTTCAATTGGCTCCTTAGAAATACACAGATTACCCAAATGCATTAAATAAAGTTCTTAGAAACTCAACATTATTGTTAAGCCAACCCATAATTTTTGTGCCCCCAGAGGTTCAGAACATAAAAGTAAATTTTCCATACAGCTCATTTTCCACAAGAAGAAATCTACTAAGGGTCTGTGTTAAAAATAAAACTTAAGATGATTCAAAATACTGAGAGTCATAGAGCTAGAGCAGTGGTTGCTTACTGATTTAAGAAGATATTTATTATTTCTTAGGTTTATTAATCTTCCTGAAAAATTAAAATAGGTTCGTAATTTATTTTTGACAAAATTCATTGCACAATCATTGGAAAACTTCAGATGACATGAAAAACTGAAGATAAAAGTAATCCAGTTATAGATACTGCCGCTGTTAAGATTTTGGTGACTGTGTGGCTGGTATACACATTTCCCCTTTGCTTTCCCCTTTTTCTCTTGCCTAGAACTCAGGCCTGAGGTCATGAGGTGCAGCAGGCACTATGGTCTGCAGAGTGATAATGGTGGAGTGCAAAGAGAAACTACCTGACATTGTTGAGCCATTGTCAGTTCTGAACTCTCTGCCTATCCACAGAGTTCTTGTTGGCAGTCATATAAACCCCTCAATTTATTTAGGCAACTGTTAGTTGAGGTTTTTGCTACCTGCAGGTGAAGTCACTCCTAAATGATATCCAATCTCATGTTAATATTTTCCAAAAGATTAATTGTATCCAAATATTTATTGAGTAATCCATATTCCCTTTCCCTATTTTTAATTTTAATTTTCATTGTTTATGCTTACAGTTGCTCCCACTTTTTCTCCCTTTCCCCACCTCTGACCAGCCCCTCCCTCTCCTCACCCTAAGCCAGTCCCTATATTGTTGTCCATGTCCATGGGCTGTGCATAAATGCTCTTTGGTTAATCCCTTCACCATCTTTTATCCTGTCCCCAACACCTCCTTTCTGGCAGCTGTCATTTTTTTTTATGTATCTAAGCTTCTGTTACTATTTTATTTGTTTGTTTATTGTATTCATTAGATTCAACATGTAAGTAAGATCATGTGGTATTTTTCTTTCACTGATTGGCTTAATTCACTTAATATAATTTTCTCCAGGTCCATCCATGCTGTTGCAAAATGTAAGAGTTTCTTCTTTTTTACTGCTGCATAGTATTCCATTGCGTAAATGTATCACAGTTTTTTAACCACTCATCTACAGATGGGCACTTAGGCTGTTTCCAACACTTGGCTATTGTAAATAGCGCTGCTATGAACATAGGGTGCATATATTCTTTTGTATTGGTGTCCCTGGATCATTGGAGTATACCCCCAGAAGTGGGATCACTGGGTCAAAAGGGAATTCCATTTTTAATATTTTAAGGATATGCCATATTGTTTTCCACAGTGGCTGCACCAGATTGCATTCCCACCAACAGTGCAAAACAATTCCCTTTTCTCCACATGCTTGCTAGCACTTCTTGTTTGTTCATTTATTGATGGTAGCCATTCTGACAGGTGTAAGGTGATATCTCATTGAGGTTTTAATTTGCATTTCTTTGGTGACTAGTGATGTTGAGCATTTTTTCGTATGTCTATGGGTCCACTGTATGTCCTCTTTGGAGAAGTGTCCATTCAGGTCTTTTGCCATTTTTTAATTGGGTTGTTTGCTTTCCTGGTATTGAATTGTATTAGTTCTTTTAATATTTTGGAGAGTAAACCCTTGTCAGATGTATTGTTGGCAAAAATATTCTCCCATACAGTGGGCTACCTATTTGTCTTACTGATGGTTTCTTTAGCTGTACAGAATCTATAAGGCCAATGTAAGAAAACAACCTGGTACTGGCCCAAGAACAGACACATAAGTCAATGGAACAGAACAGAGAGCACAGGAATAAACCCACACCTCTGAGCAATTGATATTTGACAAAGGAGGCATGAGCATTCAATGGAGCAAAGAGAGTCTCTTCAGTAAATGGTGTTGGGAGAAGTGGACTGGTAAATGCAATAAATGAAACTAGAACAATAATTTATACCATACACAAAAATAAACTCAAGTGGATAAAAGACTCAAATGTAAGTTGCAATACCATAGAAATTCTAGAAGAAAACATAGGGAGTAGACTCAGATATTCAACATAGAACATTTTTTTGCCAATAAATCTCCTAAGGCACTAGAAACAAAGCAGAAAATCAACAAATGAGACTACATCAAATTAAAAAGCTTCTGTGCAGCTAAAGAAATCCCTTTCCCTAATTTTAAATACATTTTAAAATCACATACCAATTCCTATATGCAGACATACCTGTTTCATATACATCATTCTTTTCTCTTCATCTGTCTCCTTAGTCCTATGACACTACTGCCCCTTGCTTTGATTGGTACATCTTAGATTTTTTGTTTTATTGCCAAATCACTGTTTTTACTTTAAGTGGCCTTTCTTTCAAGAATGACAACTATACAGTTTCTTTTGGAACCACAATTGCTACAGCTTTTGCTTTGCATACTATGTTAGACATTTCCCATTTGTCCTCCCCTATGACTTACCCATTCACATGTTATTTTGAATGATTTCTTTGGGTGATGGTTCAGCAGCATTATTTTTAAAATAAAATTTTCAAGAAGGTTATGGTGATACAGGGCCCAAAACTGATCTGTACTTTTTCTCTTGCTATGCTTTTGGCTGTGACCTTAGGTAAAAACCTGTCCTGCACTGTGTCTGACTGTTAGGACACTACTTTTAGCACACATTCCCCAGGGCTACTCCATTCCTTTGAATAGCATCTTGGAGCACTAAATATTTTACCCTAAAACCTAGCACTTAATTTTTATATTTCTAATAATGGCCATGTTCTCCCAGGAACCAAGAGTCAAAATTTTGTACTCTTAGCTTTCCTCTCCCTCGCACTTAATATTTTAGAAATCCCAAAACATATCACTATAATGTGACAAGTTTCACTTCTTTTACACTGCCGTGCTCTTATTTCTGTTATTCTTTACTCGTCTCGTCTATTTTATTTTCAGTTCCCTCATCTACACATGTCTTGATTTTAGCCACACTTGTTCAATTAGTTTCCTAAGTAGAGGTATGTCTCCCGTTTGCTTAAAAGGCTTATGCTGGTTTCCCTTTTGCCCTTCCAGGTCCACCCCTTTCCTTTCTCTGCCTAATCTGTGCTCTTGAAGGCAAACCATATGGACTGCGTCAGTGAGCTTCCTGGCTTCCTGCTTCCAGTTAGGTTTAGCAAGTAGGGGGCACTAGCAAGAGGGGGCAAGCAGGGCGTTGAGTATATATTCCCCTGGCTCTCTCCTTGCTCCACCATAGGTTGCCTGTTTTTCTCCACAGAACGCCTTGCCTCATGTCAAGGGACACTTATAGCTTCTCCCTGCAGATTCCAGTAATGTCTTCTTCCACTTCCCCCTTCAGGACTAGTGGTGGTAACCCTTTCCACTGTCGCTGGCAGGATGTTGTTCACCATCCCTTGCTGGTAGTGTCTCTTATCCATCAAATTTCACTCACTGATTCCATTTACACGTGGTATTTGATTGGCACAAACCTTAAAATGCCTTTCCAATACCTACTAAAATAAGTATAGACTTCTCAGACCTAAGCTGAACATCAACATTCAAGTTACTCTCTTAATTCATCCCTGCATTGATTCTTTACTCCAGTAAAACTGATTTAGGCCTAGTTCCCTGAATAGACCTAAAAAAGTACATTATGTTTTCTTGCTAGGATACCCTACTTGTCTAATGTCATCTGTCAAAGATTTGTTACCTTATTTTCATAGTTTAACTCAAATGTTACCTTTTCCAGGTCTCCTTCGCTGAGCTCCCTGATTATTTCCCCTTGTCTTATACCTATCAGTGTATTTGTTGTCTCTAGTTTTTTGTAAGCTCTTTGGGAGCAGGGAATGAATGTTTTGTCCCTGTAATATTTTCTGCATGGTCAGTGTTCAATAACTATTTAGTGGATCATGGTAAATTACACATTGAATTTAAAGATTCAGATTATTTTAAGATAGAGTCAATGGTTCAAATGAAATAGAATATTTAAAAATTCAAGTATTATATCATGGTAACAGAGAAACACAACTTTGGTTGACATGGAGATTGATAACAAAGAAAAGTCAAGGAGTATCTTTTTCATCATTCATTTAAATTTTTTTGAATTTCTACTTTCCTAAGCACTAAAAATGTCTTACTTATGCTGAGCAACATGGTATTAATAATTTTTTAAAATGAGAAAACTAGAAAAAAATTAGAAGTTATGATCAGTTCCTTGATTATATTTTTAAATGATTTTCACAAAAGCTTGAATATTATATTTTTTGCTTTATAAGATGCACTTTTTTTCCCCCAAAAAATGGGGGTGGGAGAATGTCTGTACATCTTATGGAGCAAATATTGCATCACAGACCATGATGTGCATTACCTGATTGGTCAGCAGTGGCGACAGCTCTTAGAAGAGGGAGCAGTGGGCCCATGTGAAAATGTCCTACTTTACTGCTGAATCTCAGGGCATCTGGTCAGTATGAGGATAGCAAAGAAAGTGATATCAGTGATTGTGAGCAACTGAGCTTCATAAATTCTGGCACTAGTGATGATGAGTTCTTGGGGTTCCCAGAAGTCTAGAAGAGTACTTGAACCTTAAAGTCTTTCCTCATTTGTTAATGACAGTGATGATGGTTCTTAATAGCGCTGTTGACTGCTGTTCACTTTACATGGTTGAAATATTATTGTGCTGTATTTTATTAAATATTTTAGTACACCATTTAGTTCAGAATTTTTTTTTTCTTGTTTTTCTCCTCTAAACCTATGTGTGTCTTATGGTCAGGTGCATCTTATAGTGTGAAAATTTGGTAATTTCAAGAGTTATCAGGAAGTTAACAAAAATACAATAATTTCTTCACTGTATTGGTACAAATAGCAGTGTAGCTGAGGCATTTCCCATGTTACCAAAACTATATCATAATTTATAAGAAGATTATATAGATTTAGTTTTGTTTTTGAGAATTAGCAGAAACAGAAGAGCCAGTTTCTAGATTTAAAAAAATGCCACAGGGAATATTCATGATAGCATATTAATTTATTAACATTCTTATGTTATAAATTGAGGATTCTTTTTATTCTTTTGTTTATCTACTTGACAAACAGAAACTGATTTTGGGAAGATTGAAGATCTTTTCCAGTGAATAAGAGGGGAAAAATGGTAAATAGAGTTCTTTTTGTTATATCATTTTTTAAAAGTATTTCTTTTTGGTGGTTTTACTCAGTGATGTTCCTTTTTTTTTTTTTTTTTGTTAGAAAAGCAAACTGTGGTATTATGCTCTTGAAGAAAGAAAGGGCTAGACCAAACAGAACTGTTGCAAAACAAATATCCTTATTTGGTCACAAAAATCTCAAAGTGATGATATGTGTACTTATTGACTATACAAGCATATAATTATATTTTTCAGGTTCTTATGCTCATGAACTTTAATAAATTAAATTTCAGGTTTGGGGAACATGGATGACCAGAATAACAGAGATTCATGAGGAGCATAACTGTGAAATTTCCTGCTTACCCTCATTCGAATTTGCGAACTCCTTCTGAGATCTTGGGTCCAGATTTGTTGTTTCAGGCTTGAGCTGAGTCCTCTCAAATGTCATATATATTTCAGCATCACTATTTGACTAATTGAAATGAAAATTAATGAACCATTAGGGAAGTTTAACTTTATCATCTTCTGTGGCTTATTATCTCTAATTTAATAAGTTTTTTTTTATGGAATGATAAACTTTTTTTTTATGATTATACAAAATAAAAATAACAAAAATCCAAGGGGCTACAAAGCAATGGATATTCCAGATGAATTTCTATTTCTAATATTTTTAATGTTTCCACCAGTACTTTGAAAATTCAGAACACATATACATTCATTACTCAGCACTTGAAGAAACCTTGATCCCAAAGGTGAGATTGCATTTTCCACTCCTAAAACAAAACCAAACAACAGCAAAACAGAAAGCCAGTTGAAGAAGCTTCAAACCTTTTTCCTTTGAAAATAGTGGTATAAGTTTAGTGTTTGCTTTCTTTTATTCCTTTATTTCCCTGAAGGATGTTGCTGAGGGGTCTATGTTGACTGATTTACCCAAGTCTTTGGGAGTGAGGTGAATGGTTAACCCTGGTGGACAAAGAAGCAATAGTTTACATTAGCTTCAAACATTATTTGCCTCTAAACCTTGCAACTTGCCCTTCCTTTTAGTTAAGTAATAACACTAATGCCTGCCTGCTTCTGCTGAAATCTCTTCATGAAAGATCTTACATGTTTGTGTTAAAAGTTTTGTGTTTGCTTAACTTGAGATTCCCAAATAAGGTTTAATATACAATATATAGTATAAATAAAATAAACAGGGAATGTTCTGCCTTAGTTGAATCAAATGGTTCAGTTATATTTTTAATGCTTATTTCTTTAATGAAGCTTAACAATCTGATTTTTTTCACATTGTTTGAATATTAGATTCCTATTATGAGATGTGACAGTGTATGAAAGGGAGCTTTAATTTTTATTATATGGTAAATCTTTTTCTTTACAACATGAAAATTAAAGTTGCTTTTTTTCTCACAATTTTAAAAACCTTTTTTTTTTACTTCAGAAAAATAGAGCATCTATATCAGATTTATGATATAGGTCTCTGCATATAGTATTGACATGCTGTTATAAATTAAGAATCTGAGGTTCTTAATATGAAATTAAAGTTATTTGACTTCTTAAAATTCTTAATCTCTTCACCTTTTCCTACCCAGCCACCCCCTCAACAGCTGTCAGTCTGTTCTATGTATCTATGCTTCTGTTTCTAGTTTGTTGGTTAAATTATTTTGTTGATTAGATTCTACATGTAAGTGAGGTCATATGGTATTTGTCTTTCTCTGACTGGCTTATTTCACTTAGCAAAATATATATAGTCTGTCCAGAGATGTCCAAGGTATTAAGCCATGTAATATGAAAAATAGAGACATTATTGAAGAAGATACAAAATACAAGAAACATTGTACATAGGACAATGTTGTCTCAGTCCCCTTCAAAGTAGGTATGTTGGGACCTCACACAGTTCTCCCACTTGCCCTCTGCTGTCCCATCATATTTTCCTGAATATCATCAATGGTCTGAAATCTCTTCACTTTCAAAAGTGATTTCAGTTTTGGAAAAAAGCAGAAGTTGCAGGGTGCCAAATATGGGCTATGGAGGGGCTGAGTCACCTGGGTGATTTGATGTTTTGCCAAGAACACTGTATGAGACATGATGTATGAGTGGGTGTGTTGTCATGATGGAGCTCCCATCACCAGTTGCCCATAGCTGTGGCCTTCTGAATCATAAAAATATTTTTTGCAGAGGAATGTTCAAGGTTCACACAAAATTTGATGCAGATTCATTGCTCTGCTTACTCAGTCATCTTGAATGCGATGGCCACATGCTCACTCATGGTACACTTGTTCACTCAATAGCATCTACTGCCCCCCACTGACTAGTACAGTGACATTGTCATTGTTCACACATGTGTGTTTCAGTCCACTCTCCTTGGCTGCCCAGTTACATCAATGTCTGCAAACCATTCCCATTATATTAACAATGGCTGGACTTTTTCTGGGCAGATCTCATACATATGACACACAGACACAAACAACATTATGGTGATAGCCAGAGGGAAAGGGAGGTGGAGGAAGTTGGAAGAGGATAAAGGGATAAATGAGGATGGAAGAGACTTCACTTTGGGTGGTGAGTGAATGATGCAGTGTGCAGGTGATGTTTTATTAAGTTGTAGACTTGAAACATATATGGTTTTGTTAACCAATGTCACCTCAATAAACTCAATAAAAAATATATGCAACTCACAGAAAAAGTTATTTGATTTCTTGGAACACTCAAGTCATATATCTCATTGCAAGTATTGGTAATGGGAAGGTTCCGGAAGACTACCCACAACATGGTGTAATACAACAATAAACCCAAATACCATCTGAAAGAGTTGATAAGATTGGAGCACAGGACAAAATACAAAGAACAATAGTTTTTGGTCTTTGTACAAGAATTGTGTCTTCACTATAAACCAGACCTCATCACTGACAAAATTCTGGTAGTTTTCCAACAAGGGTGTTACTGGCTATCAGATTTGTACCTTCAACTCCAACTCTGTCATGGATTTCCAGTTCCTCATACCTCCTTCCTTGCATTGCTACTTATCCTTTTAGATATGTTTAGCCTCTTAAGGAAACTGAAACAATGAGCCCTGGAACTTGAACCTCTAGTGCTCTAAAGAAAAAGAGAATAAATTTAATTCCAAGAGCAAAATGCTGCCTTTACTGGTCCCTTGATGTCCCATATTAAAAAGGAAACTTCTTACAAATCCCATTTCATTTAAACTGCCTCATAGATTTGTCTCAGTCGTTTGTTTTAATGTCCTACAAAACTGTTTAGAAATAAAAATAAAGTTATAAGGAGAAGGAAACAAAGATTATGAGAGGCTCTCTAAGAACAATGGATAAATATTTAACTGCTGAATCAATTTTAAAGCATTTTGAAATCTTTATAATAGCTTCATGATAAGTGTTGAGTCACTTACAGTGACTCCCTGTGCAGTAACTTTGTGAGATAAAGTGAGACTATGAAGTGCATTTTAAAGTCTATTATAGAAGATAGAAGTGATGTCCATTTAGTGATATATAAAATGCAGAAGCCAACCTGATAAAGTAATGAAAATTCAATTAAAATATTAATTTTGTTTCAGGCAGTGTGGTGTGTACTGCAAGGGACATAGCTAATGACATGTTTTTCTTGTTCTCAAAGACCTCATAGTCTAGTGATGATGATGGAAGTGGAGGCTAGTGAGGGCACTGGTGGGAGTGAGAAGACATCTATTTGTGAGGAAACAAGGTAAGGTAAATACTAAATAATTAAAATAGATAAGCAATGTTCTTCTTTTGTTTTTCTCCTTCATTTATATTAACTGAATACTTATTATATGTACTAGATAGATGAAGTATTACTTCAGCAAACTTCTCCTCAAGGGTTCTAGTAGAGAGGAAAAAAACAGGAATACATCCTGGCCTGAGAGTGTGGTGAGGTACAGGTGAGGTACTGAAGGCTCACAGGTTTGAACACGTGGGAAAGGAAAGGTTTAGAATAACAGGAAATGAGGCTGGAATCATTGGCAGGGATTAGAACAATGGCAGCCTTTTGGACAGACAAAGCAACTATTATGGGGCATAAAACAGAGAATTGAGGAGATGACTAAGCCAGGTTGATGTGGTAGGGAGCTGTCTGAAATCTCTCCCTCACATTAAGAGGCAGCGTTATGGGGGCCATGCCCAAAGAGTGGGAGACGCCACTGTGCTGCCCTGTCACAGGAATCATGAGGGCTAAAGGCATCCTGATGACAGAGATTCAATGATGTTCCTTCCGATTTCTTAGAAGCTTCTCAAAGTGGAACTTCGTAAAGAACTTCTCATGTACTGGTGATGCAGAATCTTCAAATTTTGGTACTTTTACAGGAACGACTTAACCACCTTTTACACTCCTAAGGGCTACACTGAAGTTTTACTAGGCAATGAGAAGAAGACCGATGCACGGAGATAACATCCAGTGAAGCATGCTCATTTGGAAGCCAAGAAGTACGAAGAAGTTCATCCTTGGAAATAAAGTATGCAGCATTAAACTCATCTTCCTTTGGCAAGGGAAGGACTTTTCTGTGGTAATGCTGACCTTCCAGAAGCAAAAGCAGAATGGCGCAGTGAAAAAGAAGCAGAACACAGACCGACTGGTGTGTCTGCTGTGGCCTGAATGTTTGTGTCATCCCAAGATTTATATGCTGAAATCCTGACACCCAACTTGATGGTATTCGGAGGCAGGGCTTTGGAAGGTGATTAGCTCATTAAGTGGAGCTTGCATGAAAGAGACTCCAGAGAGCTAGCTAGCTTGCTCACTCTGAGGACACAGAGAGAATTGGCAGTCTGCAACCCAGAAGGGGGCCTTCACCAGAACCCAACCACGTGGCACCTTGATCTGGGGCTTCCCAGCTTCCAGAGCTATGAGAAATAAGTGTTTCTTGTTTATAAGCCACTCAGTCTATGGCATTTTTTATATCAGCCCAAATGGACTAAAACTATCCTGAAAAAGAAAAAAGAGCAGAAGAAAAAGCAACAGTAAGAAAGCCAGGTCCAGCAGAATTCCAGAGTTCTGGCTCCTCTGATCTAGAAATATTCCCTCATCTCTAAGTAGCAAAGTGAATTACTATAGATATATGATGAGCCAATCTTGAAAACACTGCAGGATATTAAAGTAAAAATTTCAGATCCTAATAGTCTATTTTTTCAAATTTAGATTTCCATATTGAATCCAATGACTATTTTACCAATAAAATTCTGACAAAAACTTACAACATTAAGTCAAAGGCAGATAATTTTTGCTTTGAAGTTCTTGAAATACTTGACTGAGGTGGGTCTAGTACAGATTGAAAAAAAGAAAAAGATCATAGTTAATTTAAAAAAACAGAAACATAGTTTCCAGGCAATGTTAGAACAAGTATAGAGTGATTTTTTAAAAATTAACTTCTTCAGTTTACCGGTAGCATCTGAAGAAGAAGAGTGACTGGATGGAGGCTCATAATTCACATTAGCATCAGATTTGGAAACTGCACTTCTGGAAAATACGGTTCCATGTACTGTGTATTACATTACTAGAGAAGTCACAGAAGTGATGATAATTTTAAAGAATATGAGGAAGGGGGAGAATAGGTATTAGAAAATGAAAGGGTAATGGAAATAAGGAATAGACTGTCAGTGACCAGAGAGAAGGGGGAGAGGGATAATGGGGGAAAGAAGGGGAGGGGTCTTGTCAAGGAACAAGTATAAAAGATCCATGGACATGAACAACAGGGTGGGGATTGACTGTGGGAGTGGGGTGGGGTGGGGTAGGGGAGAGCAACAGGGAAAAATTGGGACAACTGTAATTGAACAATAAAATAAAATAATATATTAAAAAAAGAAAGTGAAAGGTGAAAAATGTTGGACGATGCTGAAGTTGACACCAATTGTAATTTTTTTGTCTGTGCATCTTTCATACATTTCTAGAGAAAAGCCACCTGACCCGCTGAATGCATGCGGCAGGAAGAAGCAATTACTCATCTGTAGGGCTTGGACCTGTAATGGTTCTGTCAGGATACCAGGCTAACTAGGAAGGAGATTCAGTCATTGCTGTAGCAAGTTCTTACTGATTATGTTTACAAATAATTTGTTTTCAAGTGGTTGGTTTTCATTTTAACTTCTTTTAAAATTTTGCTTAACTTGTCACTTCAGTGATAGAGATAAGGATAAAGGTCTTACAGCACCTTCTCCAGCTGTGGGCACCCAGCATCTTGGTGCTCTCTCCAGACCTTGCACTGAGGGAGGGCTTCAATGTCACAAGTATAGGTTCATGATATAGCCTGGCACCAAAGAATAGACAAGAGTCACACACAGTAACTATGCTATTCATTCAGCTTTTATTGAATTCAGGTTTACTCAAAGTAGAACACCAACATACATTAATATACTACTCACACTCTAACAATCTAAGAGAATTATAACATACACACACACACACACAGCAACCAATGGGAGGTAACAAACCCAAGTCCCAGAGTCTCAGTCTGCAGGTTCTGGAGATGGCATGGTGGGAAAAGGAATTGTCAGTATCTTGGAAAGAAAGATCTCTGGAGCCAGGTGGGCAGCAGGACAGGCGAAGTCCTCAGTCCAGCAGGACAGAGCCTCTAGTCATTGATGCCAATGGAGATCAGCATGACATGGAGCAGTGTGCTGGTGTGAACTGTTAATTATGATCTTGGACCCTGAGATAAATCCAGCAAGCAGGATGACTGGCCAGTAATGAACAGAGGACTGTGGCTCGCTCTGACCAACAGCGGAGAGCGGGAAGCCTCATCCTCCTTTTATTAGGATTTCAAAAGTTACTAGAACAGGGGGTGTGACATTCCAACCAACAATAGGAGAATTTTACAAGTGAAAGAATTCTTACAAAGTATCATTAATATGTAAAATACAGCCAGGGTAACTCCTGGTTTAGCTAGCACCTATCAGGGAAGCAAAGCAGACCCACTAATCCTCAATGTCAACTCCATTTTAAGACTTCATTAACAAGGAGGCAGATGGAGTACACAACAGAACTCTCTGTTCCCAGAATTCCATGATCGAGTGGCCTTAACAGACTAAAGCTGAAGGCGAAGACAAGATTTGCTCATCATCTCCTGGGCAGAGGAGCATGAGAATGCCCCTACCCAGAGATCTGTGTTCCTGCAACACTGGTGTGTGGAGCTTGGCTGTCTCAGCAGTGGTCTGGAACCTGTCTCAGTTATACCTGAAAAGTGGTGTACTCCACCCTTCTGGGTCTTTTCAACAAATGTCTTGGCACCCCTGATGCCAAGTGTACAATTTCCCCAGGAGCCTATGGATGGTACATGGCTGCTCTGCTTGACACCCCTTATGTCAAGAGTGGAATTTCCCCAGGAGCCTATCTATGGTGGTCCCACTCTGCAGACATGGCTGTTCTGATCACATGTGCAGGTACCTTAGTTCTGTCTCCTTGCCAGACATGTCTGCTCTGACCATGTGTGCAGATACCTTAATTATGCCCCCTTGTCAGATGTGTCTGCTCTGACTTAGGTAGTTTCCATTTTGAACCAAAGTATCATGGCTGACTGAAAGCCATTTGAGTTGACATGAGTGACTCCACTTTGTTTTTATGTACTTTATGCTATCTTGCCTGGACCAATGCCATTTTATTGGTCCTGCTCTCCACACTCATAGAGACCACAATGGGTTGGACAGTCACTAGATCAGTAGGAAAGATAACATAGTAATGTGAGTCAGAGATTCTTAGAATCTTTTGTAACACTCCAGCAAAAGGATATATTGTTCCTTTCATTAGAAGAAATCCAGATATTTTGTTTTCAGCAATTAGAACGTGCTTCATGTGAAAACAGCTTCAAATGTGTCTTCTCAGAAAAACAAAGTTGAGCAGTAATGTTTTCCTTACATTTTTTACATGATATATATTTTTTCATTTCACCTTCCCAGAGAATTTGGGTGGGGGAGCGTGAGCACATGGGCTATCATGTGTTATCTTGAGCATTCTTCTTCATGTGGTTTTAATCCTTGGTTGTAGGTTCTTTAACTTATGTTATTGATCATCTATCTCCAAGATTTCTGAAGTTTCTTAAGGTTCTGATATATTAGTCTGGAAACAAAAAACTACTAATCATTAAGGTCTATGTAGAAAAAACTGCATCTTTTTGCTCATAGCAATTAAAGGAGATAAATTATTTTCATAACATACAGGCTAAATTTTGCTGTTAAAAAAAAACCATATGAGTTATAATCAACAGAGAGAGAATTTGTGAATTTTTAAATTTTTCTTCTAACATTGAGAAGCTTAGAGTGGAAAGTATGAATTTCTGATGTACCATAGATTTAAAGTCTTGTTTTTATCATTAATTCTCTCATTTGTTGGCTCCATTGTACTTTGTTTTAAAAGCAATGGATTTGGTGCTGCCCATTTCTCCATTGACGTGCAGGCTGTTGAAGTGTATGGAACCAGTCCCTGTCCGCGGGGCACCGACAGAGCATCATCATCATGACTGGGCACAGAGACAATGCTCCAGTCTGGTCTTATAATATAATACATATTTGTAACATACCACAGTGCTTTCAATGTGTGCAGAACACTTAGAATATTTTATCAAAGTTGTGAAACATGAATTCAGCACAGAAAAGTAAAACAAGACAAAACTCAAATGATAAACCCTCTGTGGGCTAGACAAGGGAGAAGGAAGAGGTGATAGGGTTGGACATGTTTGAAACTCTCTGAGAAGGAGACTTGTGTGCTCTCTGAAGGAGGGGGATGGAGTCCCCAGGAAGTATGAGCATCTTTCCTCTCTCTTGAGCCACACAAGGAGGGTACCTCGCAGTATCATGGAGTCCCCTTGTCACCATATCAGTAAAGCCATAAAATAAAGCATTAGGCACAGAGGGTCAATAAGAATCTGGTAGCCTTGGGGTGGAATGGAAGAGCTGCTAATTTTTCCTATGTCCTTGAGGAGGATACAACTGTTAGCTGAGAGGGGGAGGGGGAGAGAGAGAGAGAGGGGGAGAGAGAGAGAGAGAGAGAGAGAGAGAGACTTGGTAGACCCGAGAAAGTCTTACATTCTTGATGAGGGACACCACAGAGGCAACAGTTATGGGCTGTAAGATACAGGTGGGAAAGTGGCTGCCTTGGTGAAATGTGTGTGGACCCATGGCATCTTCTGAGCACTGAGTGAGATTGAAATGCACTAGAGGGCAGCAGAGCACAGGGGCCAGCGTACAAAGAGGAGAACCAGCTACCTTCCCTTCATGCCCAACCTCCCACTTTCTACCACTGTTCCTATGAAAAGCTGAAAATCACAATTTGTAAATCAATTGAGTTCAACCTGGAATGACTGAATTTACTACTGAAGTAGTAAAATTTCATTTTCTACTTTCAAATTTAGCATGCACCATCACCAATTCCCAGAATACTATAAGGTCTAATCCTTTAATAAATCCCTTGTTTGTATCGTTCATGGCAGTTCTAGTTTTCTGATTGAATCCTGTTATAGAAATTGATGTTGGACATGGGTCCAGAGGGCAAAACCTTAAGAAATAGTATTCTTAATTGGTTCTGGGTTATCTGGAATTGGTTCTTGGATATGATTAGATTTAAAGGCAGTAATAACCTTGTTTCCATTGGTAAAAATGACACTTGCTTTTCATGGCATGCAGTGGCAAAACAATTACTTAAATAATCATTTGTAGACACTTATCTTTATGCAAGGCAAGTCTTCTTATAGGGCAATGATGGAAGGTTTCAGGTCCTAAACAAGACCTTCAATGGAGAACTAAAACTCTGAACTCATAATTGTCTTCCCCCAAGTTCTCCAGGTCACTTAGTACCAACAGAATTACCCCATTATACTTCTTATTAGGATAAGCAATGATCCTGTTTTGCCCAAGACTGAGGGGTCTCCTAGAATGCAAAAACCTGGGAGATACCCAGGCAAACCAGAATGAAATTATATTCACTAAAGTGTTCTATGGCAGCATTCACTTGATTTCAGAAATTGGTTACTTCAAGGACTTGAAACATACAGGAATGATGATTTCTACCACAACTCTGTTCGATTAATCTGTTTGGCCTGTTTAGAGAGCAGGCAGATCCTGGCGCATGAGAGTGAATTACTTTGAACTTAGTCTGGTACTGAGTTTAATTGCAAATGATTTTTCACATGAGATTTTGTTGCTGAAAAAAAATCAACATGTTCTCTGCACTTGCTAATTACTGACTTAGTGAATGCTTTCTCTCTCTCTCTATTTGTTAATAAAAGTGTTAACAAAAAAACAATTTGCTTTGAGTTGACACCTTCACTATCCTACCTCAACTACCTATATCAACTGTAGCATTTCACCATTATCAGCATATATTAATCAGGGTTCTTCTGAGAAAGAACACCAAGAGCAAATGCAGGCACACCTTATTTTATTGTGTTTCTCTTCGTTGTGCTTCACAGATAGTGGTGTGTGTGTGTGTGTGTGTATGTTCACAAATTGAAGGGTCATGCTAACCCTGCAACAAGCAAGCCTACTGACATTCTTTTTTCAACATTTGCTCACTTTGTGTCTCTGTGTCACACTTTGGCCATTCTTCCAATATTTCAAACTTTTTTTATTATTCTGTTTGTTATGCTGTCTGTGATTAGTGATTTTTGATGTTACTACTGTAATTGCTTTGGAGTGCCACAAACTGTGCCCACAGAAGACAGTGAACTCAGTTGATAAATGTTGTGCATTCTGACTGCTCCACCAACTACCCGTTCTCCCATCACTCTTCCTCCCTTATCCACAGCACTAAAATTAGGCCAAATAATAACCCCACAGTGGTGGTCTCTAAATGTTTAAGTGAAAGGGAGAATCACATTGCTTTCACTTTAAATTAAAAGTGAGAGATAATGAGGCGTAGTCAGGTAAGCCTTGACATGAAATCTAAGCCTCTTGTGCCAGGCAGCCACATTGTGAATGAACAGGAAAAATTCTTGGAAGAAATGCGAAAGTGCTACTGCAGTGAACACACAAACGATCAGAAAGCAAAACAGTCTTATTGCTGATGTGGAGAAAGTTTTAGTGGTTTGGATAGGCAACACATTTCCTTAAGTTAAAACCTAGTCCAGAGCAAGGCCCTAACTCCCTTTAATTCTATAAAGGCTAAGAGAGGTAAGGAAGCTGCAGGAGCAAAGTCTGAAGCTGGCAGAGGTTGATTCATGAAATTTAAAGAAAGAAGCCATTTCCACCGTGACTGGCATGGCTGAGCTGGTTGAGCATCATCCCACAAAGCCAAAGGTTGCTGGTTAGATTCCGGTCAGGGTACATACCTGGCTTGCTGGCCTGGTCCCTGGTTGGGGGCATGTGAGGGGCAACCGATAAATGTTTCTCCTTCACATTGATGTTTCTCTCCCTCTCTTTCTCCCTCCTTTTCGCTCTCTCTAAAAATAAATTTAAAAAAATTAAAAAGGAACAAAGAAAGAAAGGAAGAAAAGTCATTTCCATAACATAAAAGTGCAAGGTGAAGCAGCAAGTGCTGATGTAGAACTTGCAGCAAGTTCCCAGGAAGAGCTAGGGAAGACAATTAAAGCTAGCTATGCTAAACAGCAGGTTTTAAATATAGACAATATAGTCTTATATTGGGAGAAAATGCCATCCAGGACTTTCATAGCTAGAGAGGAGAAGGCAATGTCTGGTCTCAAAGCGTCTAAGGACAGGCTGACCCTTTTGTTAGGGGCTTTTACAGCTGGTGACTTAAACTTGAAGCCAATGCTCATTGACCATTCCAAAAGTCTTAGGGTCCTTAAGATTATGTTAATCCACTCTGCCTGTGCTATATAAAATGGAATAACAAAGCCTGGGTGACAGTACATTTGTTTACAACATGGTTTATTGAATATTTTATTTTTTTATTTTTACTTTTAAAGACTTTTATTTAAAATTCAGGGAAAATAAGTATACAATCTTAAATCACAAATTCAGTTTTATTTTGTTTTGCTTTGTAGTTCAAATAATGAGAAAACTTTTGTTCTATTCAAAAGCCTGTGTCTTTGAATTACAGTAACTTCCCCTTTGCTCATTACCCTCTTACTATAATGTATGTACATTATATACCCTGGCTGGTTTGGCTCAGTGGATTGAGCGTCGGCCTGCGAGCTAAGTGTCGCTGGTTCGATCTTCCAGTCAGGGCACATCAGAGAAGGAAAACTCTGACTCCAAAAAACCTCCGCTGCCTTGCGGCATACCTCTTCAGGGGAAAGGCTAAGGGAGTAAACCCCGACAGAAAATCCGGAGCCGGAGTCCCTAAGGCGGTTTGACGTTGTAGTCAACACCGGCAACTCCTGCGGCGCACCTGAAGCCAAGCTGTATTGACTCCGTCTTTCCCTTGGACCCTTCAGCTGCGAAGAGAGGGGGGGGTCTGCTGCATGGGCAACAGCAGACCCTCCATATCACCCTACCCAGGCTCTGTAGCTTCAGCTTCACTGGAGAGGACACTCCAGCGTCATCGCAAGATGTCGGTTCAACACGGGAGGAGACAGATACCGTGTCACTCCCGAGTTGGACTGCACAGCCATTCTCGGCGGTGCAGATGGACTCTTAAGAAGCTACACCATCGTCTCTCGAGATGGACGGCTGCCGACGACGACGATGTACATTATAATACTCCACAAGTTAGGAAGGCCCTTTGTATTTCTCAAAGCCATTTCATGATGGCCCTCATATAAGAACTGCACTTCTACCTTATTTCAGAGAGGAAGTTTACCCAGTGCATAAGGACTAGAGAAGGTACACTTTACATGCTGCTTCTCCCCTACAACCTGGAGAGGGGTTGGGGCAGAAGTGGTGGGACTAGACCTTTTGGTAGTGTCACACTGAAGCAGGATGGGTAAGAAAGGCCAGCTGTTGTTTCTTTTACCTTCAAACAGATGGAAGTTTGAACGAAACCAACTACCCATGCCTTAATATGCAAACTACATCAAAATGTAGTGTTTACTAATGATGGGTAAATGATTTTTACTTGCTGCTTACAACTTTTGTCTTTTCCAAATTTTCCTCAAAGTGTTTTGCCTGTTTGTTTTAATCAGAAAAACACCTTCTGCTTGCCAGTTTTTAGAAAGAGAAAAAAAAGCGCACAGTGAGTCCATGGCAGGGCAGGTCTGGGAGGCTGAAGACAGAATGGGAACGAGGGCTTCCAAGCAGAAGGCTGGCTCTGAAGTATGCTTCTTGCCATATGCTGGCGCTTCCTCAGTGCGCTGATCGATGCCACATCGCTCGCTTTTTATTCCATCACGGTCCTCACGATGTAGCAGTTATGGTGTTAATACCTTTTACCACCACTTCCTCATTCTGTTTTTGTGTTAGCAAGCCTTCTGTTATGCCTTTACCTTCTTCAAATTTGGGCAAGACAACTGCAATGTAACCTTCGGTGGATGGCTTCTCTTGAAGAATAGAAGGCTTGTGGAGAATATTTTCATTTACTTCCATCAACTGTCCTCTTACACAGCTAGATATAGCATATTCTTCTCCATCGGAGTAGTAAATCTTGCACAGAGGTGCCAGTTCTGTTAGAAACTGTGCCCCCGGTTTAAACTTCCCAGAGACCCTGTTCTGAAGTCTGCTACAGTTGGTACTGATTTGATAGGAAATGCTTTTAATTGTCTTTCCACTTTGAAGAACTGGATGAGATTCTGCCAATGTGATGACACATATTTGCTTAGAGTGCTGTAGTATACAGAGGTCCTCACAGGGTTTTCCTTTGACATCTGCTTTGTACCAGCGACTGAAGTAGCGATCCACAAGTGATGGCACCTCGGGCTACACGGCCACCTGCTCGGTAGCCATGGCGACCTCTGGTGCTGCTACCCACTCCTTCTGAGACCCAAGCGCTTCGGTTTATTGAATATTTTAAGCCAACTGTTGAGACTTACTGCTTAGAAAAAAAGATTCCTTTCAAAATATTACCATTAATTGACAATGCACCTAGTTGCCCAAGAGCTCTGATGGAGATGTACATCAAGATAGATGTTGTTTTCCATGCCTGCTAACAACATTTATTTTGCAGCCTGTGAATCAGAGTAATTTTGAATTTCAAGTCTTATTATTTAAAAATACATTTTGTAAGCCTATAGATAGTGATTTCCCTGATGCATCTGGGCAAAGTATATTGAAAGCCTTCTGAAATGGATTAAGGATTCACCATTCTAGATGTCCTTAAGAACATTATGATTTATAGAAAGAGGTCAGAATAGCAACATTAAAAGGAGTTTTGAAGAAGTTAATCCAAACCTTATGGATGACTTTGAAGGCTTTGAGACTTCAGTGGAGGAAGTAATTAAAAATGCAGTGGAAATAGTAAGAGAAGTAGAATTAGAAGTGGAGCTTGAAGATGGAACTATATTGTTGCAGTCTCATGATAAAAATTTATTGGTTAAGGAGTTGCATCTTATAGATGAGCAAAGAAAGTGGTTTCTTGAGACAGAGTCTGCTTCTGATGAAGATGCTGTGAAGACTGTTGAAATGACAACAAAGATTTAGAATATGCCATAAACTTCGTTGACCAGTGGTAGGGGCTGAGAGGGTTGACTCAAATTCTGAAAGAATTTCTACTGTCAGTAAATGCTATCAATTGGCATCGCACACTACAGAGAAACTGGGAAAGGAATAGAGAGTCTTCATTGCCACAGTCACCCAAACCTTCAGCAACCACCACCCAGATCAGTCAGCAGCCATTAACATCAAGGCAAGACCCTCCACCAGCAAAAAGAGTATGACTCACTGGAGGTGCCGATGATGGCTAGCATTTTTTAGCAATAAAGTATATTTAAATTCAAATATGTATATGCTTAGATATAATGCTATTACACACTTTATAAACTAATCATAACTTTTATATGCACTAGGAAACAGAAAACTCATGTGACTAGCTTTATTACAATATTTGCTTTACTCTGGGGCTCTGAAACCAGACTCACAATATCTCTGAGATATGCCTGTACACAATATAGGGAGAGACTTGTTTTGAGGAATCGTCTCACAAAATTGTGGAGGCTAAGAAGTCACATAATCAACCGTTTGTGAGCTGGAGACCCAGGAAAGCAGGTAGTGTAATTCTAGCCCAATCCGAAGCCCTGTGAAACAGAGAAAGCTGATGGTGTAAGTTCCAGTCCAATGGCAGAAGAGAACTATGTTTCTGCCCAAGCAAGCTGGTACTCAGGAAGCCAAAAAGATCAAATTCTTCCTCTGCTTTTTTGTTTTATTTTATTTTATTCTATTTTATTTTTTTGAAAGCTGTCAATTGATTGGATGAGGTCCACTCACATTGGGGAAGGCAATGGCCTTTACTGAGTTCACTGATTCAAGCACTAATCTCATCCAGAAACACCTTCAGAGACACATCCCTAAATATTGTTTAATCTGGGCACTCCTGTTCCCAGTCGAGTTGATATGTAAACTTAACCATACTGCACAGGGATTAACAAATTGTTTTTGTAAAGGACCACATATTTACACCACATATAGTCTCTCCTCCACCCCATTATTGTGACCATTTTTCTCCTCTTTCAGTCCCTCCTTTTTTTTTTCTTTTCTTTTACATTTCTTCTCCCTCCTTTTTTTTCCCAACTAGTATTTAAAAATGTAAAAAACATTTCTTATTCTCAGTCTTGAGGGTTTTCTAAGAACAGCTCAAAGAAATTATGGCCCGCTACTTAAAACAAGAAGTCCCACAATTCTGAAAGAAACTCACCCCTGCTCACCTGATGCAAAGAAGGGAACCAGTGAGGCAGGCACAATGGACCCTTGGGGGTACCTAGCACCAGGTCCAGCTCTGCAGGGTGGTCCTAGGTGGGCTTATTTGGGATCTTGCTGACTATGTCCAAACATGTAGAGAATTTTTTTGTGAGTTTATTTGAGCCAAACTGATGATGTATGCCAGGGAACAAGATCTCAAATGCTCCAGAGAATAACACTTCTGCTGCTTTAAAAAAATTTTTTTTTTGCATTTGAAATTAAGGAGGGAACATTAAGAAAGATTACATGGAGGTAGGGGAAGGCAAAGTGGGAATTGGATTACACAATATTTAACAAGGTGATATGCTCTCTTGAGGGTGCTTACAGTTTATTTCAAAGGTATGTTAACCTAGATGCACAGAAACAACGAATAGGGCCTGCTCAGGGCAAAGATGAACTTCCTAATAAAAAATTTTATGCCTAAGGTATGACTACTCACCATGGCCTGCCAAGTTAAGAATTTATGACCAGATCACCCTGTGAAGTTACTTTCCATAGAGTCCTTTTTCTTTGTCCACAGTAACAATATAACTTGTTGACCAATGACTGTTAGACTATGTCACCACTGATTGCACTAAAACTGAATTCACTGGATTTGACCAACACTTTCCAGTATTGTACTAATTACTTTAACAAATATTCATTGATGATTTACCATGTACAAAGCACTGTGTTAGATTTAGAGCTATGGTGACAAAGATTCTTTCATTGACCAAGTTCTAATTAGGCTCTTTACAGCTCTTTTTCAACTAGGCCTCAACTTTTGGAGTTCTATGTCTGTCTTTGTATTGTCCAATTTTAGCAAGAATACTGCTAAGTCAGTTTACCCAGAATCCCCTATCCTCGATATCTGATCACCCTCAGTACCTGACTGGGTCCCTTATCCTTCACCATCCTTTACATGAGGTCTGATCACTCTGGTCTGCCTTCGGCAAGAATCCTACTCGGTCAGGTTAGCCAGAACCCCTCAGATCCCTGATTATTTCCTTTTAGTAATTTTCCATTTAGTGACTTCCCCATCCCCATGTACCCCACTTATTTGCTATAAATTTCCACTTTTCTATGTTGTATTCAGAGTTGAGTTCAGTCTCCCCTTTTCACTATAAAACCCCATTGTTGTGGTCCCTAGCCATATCACGATAGTTCTCCAGAACAAATTCTGCCAAATTCCATGAATAATTTTTGTTTTTAAAAATGTCTGGGAATAAATCAGATTTTGTTTTTATAGAGATTACTATCCAGAAAACAAACATTAAACAAATAATTGAAAAACAAAAGAAATGGCAGTTGTAATATTGTTCCAAAGTAGAAGTTATGTTGTTATAGAGTTTCTGGTAAGTTACTCCTATCCAATCAGTCAATGCTTAGCCAGAAGTCAGGGAGGGAAATGCAGCCAATGGGACTGGGAAGAGAGCTTGGGCCAAGGGAGAGTTTTAATCATGTGATTTGCTGAAGGTTACTATACCATGATCAATTCCACCCAAAAGTTCACAGCTGTTTTAATTAAAGAGTCAAAGTTTCCATAATAAAAGGTACTGCTGGAAAAGGTAACTTTAATATGATGGTTGTATCCTTTAGTTTAATGATTCTCTAATTTGGTATCAGAGCCTATTAAAGTGTAAAGCTTATTAAATATGGCAATTCCAAGGCCTTCTTCCAGAGACTCTGTTAGGGCACAGGAGAATGCATTTCTATCAAGCACTCCAGATAATTCTAAGGTAGGCATTCCATTATCTATACTTTTGGTAAGTACTGATCAAGACAGAAACCAAAGGTGTTAAATTGGCATTTGTTTCGGAACCTCCCAAAATGGAAAGCAACTGTTACCTTTAGGATACTTAAAAAAAAAAAAAAAAGATTTTATTTATTTATTTTTAGAAAGAGGGAAGGGAGGGAGAAAGGGAGGGAGAGAACCATCAGTGTTGATCCATTGCCTCTCGTATGCCCCCAGCTGGGGACCTGGCCCACAACCCAACTATGTGCCTTGACTGGGAATTGAATCAGTGATCTTTTGGTTTGCAGACCAGTGTTCAATCTACTGAGCCACACCAGCCAAGGCTAGGATCCTATTTTCAAGGAAATCTAAACCCATATTAGACCTTTAAAAGGAATCTTGGCCTTTGTAGTCTTACTTGCCTTCAGCTCTAATGCATCCTGTTCCTCTTTATCCTTATGCTGACCTCCTGAGGTATGCTTGGATTTTCTTGTAACTACTTTCTTGCCTTGATTGATGCTGTTTTTCCTTTTTTAGTCATAATTTTCGTTGAATGCTGGCTCTCCCAAAATTTTACCCAAACAACTCATTGAGAAGACAAATCTGAATTTATTCTCACCATGGTGAAGAGCATTGTGTCAGCATCTCAGCATCTTAGAGGGAGCAAGACAAAGTTGGAAGATTTATGAGGGTTTTGAAGTTCAGTTTAATCCTGGATTTTCAATACAGAAGCTTCATTAGAATCGGGTGAGAGTAATGGTGTAATAGTTTTAAATTAGTGGATTTTGAGGCAGTAAATTCATAGTCTGGGGATGTAAACTCTCATTGTGTTTTTATTTGAGTTTATGAATCTTTTATAAAATTTTTGGAATGAGCAAAAAAGTTATTTGCAACTTTTATCTTCCTGGGCAAGAGTTTCTTGGAACAGTCAAGTCACATTAATGATGACAGTGGAATAATACAGTCATGTAAATGTAGACAGTAAGCTGTGTGGGTGAAAATGATTTTGGTTCTCATTATTTAAAAATGAAAATAATTTTAATTGTACACATTTTTATTTATTTCTTTTTGGGGTTAGTTTTACTGGCATTAATAAAAGCATACATTTTTTCCCCCCAGAAAAGTCTCAAGTTTGTAATATTCCTCGGGTTCTTTTATGATTGAAAATAATGTTTGTTGCTTCTTTAATGTGGAAAACATTTTGGTGAAATATAATGTTCTTAGAGGACACTTCCTTTCCCTCAGAAATAAATATGAAAAAAGGTTTCTAACATTTTCCTGTGTATGCTTGGATTTAGACATTAGAGAGAAATATATTTTAATATGATTACTTGTACTACTTTTTTTATATGTTCCTTATTGTTTTTTTAATTGTTTTTCTATTACAGTTGTACCACCTTTTTCCCCATTACTTCCCCCCACCCTGCCCACCGCTTCTCCCACAGTTAATCCTCACCCCATTGTCTATGTCCATGGGTCATTTATACTAGTTCTTTGACTAGACTCTTTCCCTTCTTATTCCCCTTCTTTCCCTCCCCCCGCCCCCTCCACAACTTTTTATAGTAAAAATTTAAGTTTATATAGTTTTAAAGGAAGAAAAAGAAATGGATGAAACCAAAGTAATTGCTAAATTTAAGTTAACATGTACACATTTATCCACAAAAATAGACATCACTTTGTAAATAATGCTTCTAAGATTAATAATATCAGATTACGAAAAAAAAGGTCTTTGGGTACATTTTTTCACAGGGATTTAAAAAATGGTATCTATTATTTAACTATTGGATAAATGTGAATATTTGTGTTTTTATGTTTATCCCTTATCCCTTCCTTCCTCCTGATAATTTTTTAGTTAAGTTGTCATTTTCATGTTGTCAAGCTTACAACACTTCAGTGCTGCTCCGGAACAAGCCTTGCCCTCAGTTGTTTCACCATGACTTCTCTGTTTAAGAATATTTTCATTTTGATTTATATTTTGGTTGGATTTTACCCTCAAATACATTTTTTTGTCCAAAAATATTGTGTCCCTGATCTTTTGCATATTAAAAGACATCTATTACTTTTATATTTGAAGTAGTTTGGCAGTATATTAACTTCTTGGATTATATCCCTGAGGACTCTATAGACATTGTGTGACTTTCCTCTAAAGCTTGCTCCAGTGTTTTTTAATTTATTTTTTCCTTCTTTTGTTTTGTGTTTTAGTTTTAAAACAAGTTCCATTATTTTTTAGCACTAAATATCAGTGAGCTCTCTGAGGCCAGCCTGATTTTTTCCTTATAGGTAGCTTATTGTATTAGACAGAAATATCCAGAGGAACAGAACAAATAGGAGATATTATATGTATTAAGAAATAAGAAGTTGACTCACAGGATTATGGGGGTTGAGTGGTCTCAACATTTGCAGTTGGTAATCTGGAGACTAAAGTGAACTGATGGTTTAATTTGAGTCCAAATCAAGGCCTGAGAATCAGGAGAATCAACTGATGCAATTTTTTGTCCAAGGACAGAATAAGATTGATGTTGCAGCTCAATCAGTTCCCTGGCAAAGTTCCCTCTTAGTTTTTTTGTTCTAATCAGGTCTTCAATTGATTGGATGAGGGCCACTTACATTAGAGTAGGCAATCTGCATTACTCAGTCTACTGATTCCAGTGTTAATCTTATCCAGAACACCCCTAAAGATACCCATAAAGACATGTGACCAAGTGTTTGGGCACCTCATGGCCCAGTTAGGTCAACACATAAAAGTACCATCATGTGTATTCTTTTTTAGGTGACTGAAGTATTATTTCTTTGTCGTTGAAATTCAATTACTTAACTGGGTAATATTCTATGTTCATTTTCACTTACACAATTGCATCAACAGTCCTCAGCAGCTGTTACTACTTTCCCCATCCTTACTCTATGATAGTTATAAAAAAATATATAGAAATTTTTTGAACTGAAAGACATATTAATATCAGTGGGAATGAGAGGTATGCAAATTGTGACCAGCATTTTATAATTCTGCCACTTATTTAACAAACAGTGTCTATTCTGCCCTTGCTGGACATATTTCTAAGTGAACCCAGCAGATCAGGCCCCTGCTTTCAAGTAGCATCTAAATTTATTTAGTAACAATCCATAGTTAGTTGCTCACATTTATTAACTATGTGTAGTGCTCATCTGTCTTATTCATGGATGCCATTATCTATTTTTAAAAGATTTTATTTATTTATTTTTAGGGAGAAGGGAAAGAAAGGAGAGAGGGAAAGAAACATCGATGTGCTGGTTCCCTCCCTCATGCTCCCAACTGGTGACCTGACCCGCAACTCAGGCCTGTGCCCTGACTGGGAATCCAACCAGCAATCTTTAGGTTAGCAGTCCAGCACTCAGTCCACTGAGCTACCCCAGCCAGGGCCATTATTTTTGTGTGTATTAGAAAAATATCCATGTTATATATCACCCTGTAATGGAGGAGTCAGAATGCAACTTAGTGGACATCTTTGCAGCTACCACAAGCATGTAACATAAGCTTCAGTGAATGTATGTACCAGTGTGAGACTTAGATGTGGACATGAGAGAGGATGAAAATATGACTTAGAGCAACAGTCATTCAAATATTTCTCGAGGACTTCCGGCCAAGATGGAGGCTTAGACAGACACGCTAAGTCTCCCTCTACAACTAGAGAGGAATACAACTACTTCAAAACAAAGGATAACTAGAAATTCCAGAAAATAAAACTACACGGAAGCCCAACATATGAAGTTATAAACCAGCGGTGCCATTCGGGCAGGTAAGAGTTAAAGAGGGCAAAGCTGTTTGCGGAGCGGCGGGGCGGCGAAAAATCCCGGCGGCAGTCAAGCCCCTGGCGTGCGCGACCCCAGCGCTGGGGAGAGCAGCCACCGCATCGCCTTGAACAGTGAGGCCCAGGGGGGCGGGAGGACGGATCCCGGTCTCCTAGCTGAATAACTGTGTGAATCCATTTTGGACCCCCGCCCCCAAAGAAAGCACCACAGGGCTGCGAAATAGGTCGCAGACAGGCGCCGGTCGCTGACTTGTGACGCCAAACGGCGCCGGTCGCTGGGTCATTACGAGTACACAGGCACTGCCCCCTATAGCCGGCCCAAGAAAACAAAACGCATCTGTCAAAATGAGGCAGACAACTATAGAAATCCCGGTGACACAGCTCACCAGGCAGCAGATAGAGAACCTGACAGATGAACAGATAAGAAACCTGTCAGAGGCTCAGTTCTGGGCCATTGTTATCAGGTGGCTTACAGAATTCACAAAAGAGCAGGAAAAAGATAAGAAAGAAGCGAAAAACTTTCATAATGAAAGGAACAAAACCGCATACGAGACAGATGGTGAGGAACAAAAATCCAGAGTTCATTTCAACAAACTGGAATATGGAGAAGGAACAAGCAGTCAACCAATGCAGCGAGAGGAAATGGGAAGCAACAATGAGAGGATCAGAAACCTCTGGGACAGCTATAAAAGGCCCAACATAAGAATCATTGGTTTGCCAGAGAATGAGGAAGATGAACTAGAACTTGAAAAATTGAGTGAAAATATAATAAAGGAGAACTTCCCAGAATTGGGGAAGGGAATAGACTTGCAGGTCCAGGAAGCAAGGAGAGTTCCCAAGAGACTGGACCCAGGGAGAACCACTCCAAGACACATTATAATCAAAATGTCAAAAATTAAAGATAAAGAGAGAATCTTAAAAGCAGCAAGAGAGAAGAAAAGAATTATGTACAAAGGGGTCCCAATTAGACTATCAGCAGACTTCTCAAGGGAAACCCTACAGGCAAGAAGGGACTGGCAAGAAATATTCAAATTAATGAAAATCCAAAACCTACAACCACGAATACTCTATCCAGCGAAATTGTCATTCAGAATAGAAGGACAGAGAAAGTGTTTCCAGGACAAAATAAAACTGAAAGAGTTCATTAGATCCAAACCACTGTTATATGAGATGTTAAAGGGACTGGTTTAAAAAACAGAAGCTAAGGAGATGAAACAAAGGCAAACTAAACAGGCAACGAGAGTGGAAAAGGAACTGTGGGTACGGGAAGCATATTGGGGGGAGGTCAACAGGGAGGGGGAATGGGGAAAGGGAGGGAGATGATATAGGAATTGGGGATCATGTTAGGAGGGAATGGAATAGACGGAGAGAGGTTGGGAGGAACTGTATGCACAACTAATGGACATAATCTAAAAGGGGGGGACAACTGGAGGGAGGGGGGCCACCGGGTGGAGGGGAGCAGAGGGAAGGGAAATTGGCACAAATGTAATATTTTAATCAATAAAACACATTAAATCTGAAAAAAAAAAAGACAAATATTTCTCATGATTCTGTCAAAAGTTTGGGCAGAGCAGAATGGGGATGCTTTGTCTCAGCTCCATGATGTCTGGCGCGTCAGCTAGGATGCCTAGCATGGCTAGGGGCTGCTTATTGACAGGATCTTCTTCACTCACATCTCTGGATGTGGGGCTTTTTCATGTGGTTTTTGTTCCATCCCTAGGGGACACTATATGGGACCTCTGTTTCTAGTTACTTAAACTTTTTACATGCCACTTAGGGTCCAAAGAACATAAAGCAGAAGCTGTCAGACCTTCTTAAAGCCTAGGCTAGGAAATCCTAAATCATGATTTGCTGTCTATTCTATGGGTCACAGTAGTTCTGCTTTGAATACATTTAATTTGTAAGTGATTTAAACTTTAAAAATGCAACTTAAAGGAGTCATAGAGCCATGTATTAATTTCCCCTCCCACTCCAAAATCATTTTATTAGTTTTTTATTTCAGAAAGCTCTTGCTTATTTTTTATTGTTAATGTTAGATTCTAAAATATAGTTTGAAAATTCCTGTAGATGTGAGTGTAGATATTTTTGGAAACCAAAAAGTCATTTAAAAATTATTTTAATAAGTACTTTAAAAAAGTCAAACCTCGTGGTTAAGAGTAGAATTTCTGGGACTTGGATGCTAACCTCAAATCTAGCTCAACCTCTTACTGGCCGTGCTACCTGGAACAAATTACTTGGCTTCTTAGTGCCTCAAGTTCTTTAAATATAAGATGGAGATATTAGTAGTCCTTCCCTTACAGAGTTGTGAAGACTAAATGAATTCATACATGTAAAGCCCTTAAATATCTTACGTATATATACTAAATGCTCAATTTTAGCTGTTATTATTATATAAACTACCAATCCAATAGAATGTCTTGACTGCATTGCTCAGTGAGTGAAACGTGGTTGATTGACTTACAGTTTTCAGTGGGTATTTGATAGGACATTTGTCAAATGCTCACATTCAGTTTCCAAAGTACATATTATAATCTAACATTAGCAATGAAAAATAAGCAAGAACTTTCTGAAAAAGATTGATAAAATGATTTTGGGGTGGGAGGGGAAATCATCCCATGGCTTTATGATTTCTTAGCTTAGGCTTTAAGAAGGTCTGACAGCTTCTGCTTTATGCTCTTTGGACACTTAGCAAAGTATCTGGCACAGAATAAGATCTTTAAACCCCAAAATTCCACCAATTTTACCAGTTCAAATTATTTTCCTTGAAGATTTGAAATATTTATAGTATAGTCATTCTGTAATATACTTATTTTAATAGCAAGGTATTGATTTAATACAAATTTCCTTTGTTGCACCAGCATTTTTTTTAACTTAAGAAGAAAAATATGTGCCCTAAAGAACAGCATAAATTTTACTGTTTTAACCACAATCTCAGTTTTGCATGTATTTAACAAACAAAGGTGTTTGTTTTACAAGCCAAAGGTGCGCAATACAGTATTCCTTCACTTATCGTGGGTATTACGTTCTAGACCCTCCCCCACCATGATCAGTGAAAATCTGCAAAGTAGGAACCTTACATTTATTTTAGTATTTATATATACTTTAAGGCTTTATAAACCCTTCCCACACACTTAAAAACTATTCCCAGTCCCTTATTAACCTTTCCCACTCCTTTATTAATCTTTTCCACACTTTTATAAACACTACTTACGTTCTTTTTTTAAAGTATGTTTTATTAATTATGTTGTTACAGTAGTACCAGTTTTTTCCCCTTTGCTCCCCTCTGCCCAGTACGCCCCTTCCTTCCAGCAATCCCTTCCAGTAAACATATTCTACACTCTCAAACCTATGTAACTTTAACATATGTATACAGTACACAAAATCCTGCGATATAGCGAAAAATCCACGATAAATAAATATATTTTAAAAAATCATGCGATACAGTGAGGCCACAATAAGTGAACCATGATATAGAGAGGGACTACTGTATGTCCATTGATCCCAGGTCTTCCCTTAGGGTTCTTTTGAGCACAGAGAAAAAGAATATCACATTACTGCTCTGGAGAGTAATAAACAAAGAGAATCCCCATAGGAGAGGAATTAAGATCTGTGGAGGGCCATGGATAAGGAGAAGATCTAGAATTGCACTGTCTAAAGCAACTATATTCACTACCTATATGTGGCTATTGAACACTTGAAATGAGATTATTCCACATTGAGATGTGATGTAAATGTAAAATACACACTAGAGCCCAAAGACTTAATATGTGAAAAAAAAAAGTATAAAATATCTAATTAATACATTTCCCACAGTGAGTATAAGTTGAGATGAGATTTTAGGTATATCAAGTTAAAGAAAATATATTATTAAAATCAATTTCACCTAAGATTTCTGAGTGATATTAGAAAAATAATGTGATAGGCAGACCCATTCTACATTTATGAGTCCAGAATCCAACTAAGAAATAGCAGCATCCCAGACAAATATAGACCTTGAAACAGCTGTATTGAAATGGATAATAAGAGCAATTCTAATTTATTTGTGCCATCTCCTCCCCCAAAGTGGTACAGCTCAATGCTAAGAGAGATCAACTCAGCCTGTGACTTCTACATGTGTGTGTGTGTGTGGGGGGGGGTAGTAGGGACACAGTGGAACATAGACCTGGTTTTCCTTCCTTTTTTACTGTGGGCTCCATGGGGCTGGTTTGTCTTGCCTCATGCTGAGTGCTGAAGAAATCATCATTGTCTGGATGCTTTGAACAAGTGGAAACAAAGGAAAAGGGGAGGGAAACTCCCTGAAGCCAACACAGGTTTGCAAGATTGGGAAAAGACACAGAACTGAGTTTCTCCCTCAGTGAGAGAGGGATAAAGGATGACTTCAGTGTCCCTGGTCTTTCAGTGTACTCCCTGAAGGGCTGTTTCTGTTTTGCCCCACTTGGAGAGCTGAATGAACTGGCATATGTGACTCTTGGCACAGCTAAGAACAGAGTAAATGGGGCAAGTGGCTTCCTACACCTGGCCTGGCTCTGTGAGATTGGCGAAAGTGACAGAAATGAGGCTTTTTTCCCAGGATGAATTGGAATGTCTCAAAGAAAAGAGACTTGAGGCACTAAGGGAAGCTCAACAACAGAAACAAGAATGGCTTGCAAAAGGACATGGGGAATACAGAGAAATCCCTAATGAAAGAGACTTTTTCAAGAAGTCAAGGAGAGTAAAAAAGTGGTTTGCCATTTCTACAGAGACTCCGCATTCAGGTGTAAAATATTAGACAGACATTTGGTGATACTGTCCAAGAAACATCTGGAGACCAAATTTTTGAAGCTGAATGTGAACAAAGCACCTTTCCTTTGTGAGAGACTGAGGATCGAAGTCATTCCCAATGAGCACTGGTAAAAGATGGAAGGAAAAACACAAGATTATGTCGTTGGATTTACTGACCTAGGAAATACAGATGACTTCACCACAGAAACATTAGAATGGAGGCTTGGTTGTTCTGATGTTCTTAATTACAGTGGAAATTTAATAGAGTCACAATTTCAGAGCCAAAAGAAATTTGGAACAAACTTCACAAAGCTGGAAAAGAAAACTATCCGAGGAAAAAAATATGATTCAGACTGATGAAGATTAGACAGCAGTTATAATTTGTTGTAAATTGTCTTTATTTCTGCTTACTTTAGAATTAGATGTGTTTTCTAAATTCTGTCGATTTTGATACATTGATCTTCTAATGGTCATATTCTAGTTTTATACAGTTACATCAAATTGAAAGACATCTTTAATATTTTCTGTGTGGAGCTTATATTTAAGTTGTGGAAAACTGATGAGTTCTTAAATTATCTGGGTAGGATCTGGATTCTCTTGTTTTTGTGATTGATTTTCTTACTGAATTGGAAACAGAAATTCAGTGAACTACTTCAGGACTACTTCTCATGCATTACTGACTTTATACCACAGGTCAAGTAACATTTACTGGTGCAACACACTGCACCTCTAAATGATAAACATTCTTCACTCTTGTAATATATTTACATAGCTATTAAAGAACTGCTTATTTAAAAAAAAATTAGGGGTCCTGAAAATAAAAAAAGACTGGACACCAGGGAAACTAGGGACAAAGGCCCAGAATTTAGCCATGTTGACAGATGAAGGTCTTTCCCTCAGTCCATAAAGTCTGGGAGCGGTGGCAATTTCTTCAAATGTGCAGATACCAACATAAACCTACAGGAACATGAAGAATAAGGAAAAGATGACACTACTAAGGGAATAAAATAAATCCCTGGTAACTGACCATGAACAACTTGCTTGATAAACAACTCAAAATAATTATCTTAAAGAAGCTTAATCGGTTCGAGCTGCTATACCAAAATACCCCAGAATGGGTAGATTACAACAGGTATATTGACTTGATCTTCATGCATAGTTTTTTTTTTTTTTTTTTTAATGCAGAACTCCAATTGGAATTAGATTATGAAGTAAGAAAATTAAATCTCTGGCTTTTAAAATCTTTTACTTCCTTTCTCTGTAAAACTGGTTACCAAGCTGTCATGATGCTAAGCACAAGAAATATGCAATCAGAAAAGAATTGGAGAGATTAGATTAAAAGGGAGGGATGTGCATTTAATTAGAGAGACAGATATCTTGAAAGCTAATAACAAAGAAAGATATTGCAGGCTATATTTATCTACTTCTTGTCAGGGGTTAATGAATGAATGATTTATACTATCAAGATATCTTGTAAAAGTTTCTGGAAAGTATTATATTCAGGATCATGATTTATTACCAATCACCTTTGTCTTATACTTTTAAGTCATGACTGATTTGAAGGAAACATTATCCATCTGATTCTGGTTCATTTCCACTTTACTTATCAACTTACTTTTTTATATTTGCAACATAATCTCTGAAATAGAGGGTTCAGGAACAGCTAAATTTCATTTTTCTTTGCATTTCATAACAAAAGACATTGGAAACCAGAGTCCAAAAGCCCTAAATAAAATGTAATTGCTATCTATGGGTATCTCTTCAAGTTAGCTACTACTATATAAAGTTGATACCCATAGTCAATAACTTAAACTGGGGTCATTCTGGTAAATTCTTTGTGAAAGAATTCAAGATAATTGTTTTGGCAGAATAAAAAAAAATTATTTTGGGGACTTCTGATCAAGATGGTAGCATAGGTAAACACAGCTCACATCCTCAAACAACTGCATCAAAATTACAACAAAATTATAGAACAACCATCACGCAGAGCCATCAGAAGTTGAGTTGAGTGGAAGTCTCACAACTACAGAATTAAAGAAACCACAGACATTCAGACTTGTAGGACAGGCAAAGATGTGGAATGGCTGGTCCCAGATCCATGTGTGGTAGATAAAAAATTAGGAGAGATGTCAGGAGTGAGTAGTCCCAGTCGCACACCAGGGCCCCCAGCTCAGGGTTCCAGTGCCAGGAAGGTAATCCCCCATAACTTCTGGCTGCAAGAACCAGTAGGGATTGAGTTAGTGCAAGAAACTTCTGGAGTCCCAAGCAGTTCCTCTTAAAGAACCCACACATAGGCTTACTCAGACTTACACCCTCTGAGCTCCAGCACCAGGGTAGCAGCTTGAAAAATACCAGGGGCATACAGGGAATGGAAGTGTCTGGCATCAAGGCGAGAGCTGGGGAAGAGCTTTCTCCCAAACAGAAAGGCAGATGGAGGCCAATGTCCCTTTTCTGAATCCTCTTCCCACGGAGCCAACAGGTGGGTGCCATATCCAAGACTCCATCAACCTGGCTAACACTGTTTTCCCAGCCCTGGAGATCCCCAGAGACTCAGTCCCACCCAACTTCTAGACCCACCCAAGCTGTTAACAGTGACTTTTCCATATGAATACATGGTCTTGGCTCAGGCTTCACAACTTCCTAAATCCTCTCAAACAAGCAATGACCAGCCTCAGTGAATCCCCAAGCCCCATACCTCTTGGTAAGTGGCCCCAAGCCCAGCTTTAGCAGCAGCCAGCCTAGATTCACAGCTTGAATTCACCTGGGAATCTCCAAGCCCAGGATAAGTAGCAGCCATCTCAGATTGCTTTGTAAGTCAGGCAGGGTGGCCCTGGGCACAACATAGGTGGGGGCTGACCTTTGCCTGCACCACCATCAGCTGATTTCTCAAAAGAAACTTTGCAGGCTAGGAGGGACTGATAAGAAATATTCAAAGTCACGAAAAACAGGGATCTATAGCCAAGACTGCTCTACCCAGCAAAGCTAGCATTTAGAATCGAAGGGCAGATAAAGACAAGAAAAAAACTAAAGGAGTGCATCATCACCAAACCATTATGATATAAAATGTTAAAGGGACTTATTTAAGAAAAAGAAGAAGATCAAAACTATAAACAATAAAATGGCAATAAATACATATCTGCCAACAAATGAATCTAAAAAACAAAATTAACCAAACAAGAACAGAGACAGAATCATGGATATGGACAAGGTTTTGATGGATGTCAGATGGAGAGGGGTGTGGGGGAATGTATAAAGAGGTGAGAGGATTAAGAAGTACAAATAGGTAGTTACAGAACAGCCATGGGGATGTAAAGTACAGTATAGGAAAGGGAGTAGCCAAAGAACTTATATGCATGAACCATGGACATGAACAATGGTGTGGGGATTGCCTGAGGGAGTGGGGGTGCTGGGTGGAGGGAGGCAAAGGGAGAAAAATTGGGACAGCTGTAATAGCATAATAAATAAAATATAATTAAAATAAAATAAAAGCTCCAACTGAGGGGCCCCACAAAAAAACTTAGTTTTGAGGTAGAGGGACTGAGCAAAAAGGAAAAAGGACTCATGGACATGGACAACAGTGTGGTGTTTGCTTGAAGGGAGGGGAGAATGGTTCTGAGGGGAATAAATGGTAATGGAATAATATACAATTAAAAATAAATTTTAAAAAAGAAAAAAATTAATTTTTATGATTGGGAAGCATTTTTAGAATTGCTTCAATTCAGCAAGTGATTTATTGAGTACCAACAAGGGGCTGGGCTCTTTTGGGAATAATAGCCAGGTTCATTGGATAGGTCAGACAAGGTAACAGACTGGAGGATCAGAAAGGTGTACTGGCCTGGCAAGGAGAGCTATAAAGGTCTTTTGGGTTAATCAGTGGGGAGAAATCAAATACGCTGGACAGAGGCCCTGGCGTGTGTGTATGTGTGTGTGTGTGTGTGTGTGTGTGTGTAATTTGGTCAGGCTTTAATATATACTAATATTAATATATGCATAAAAATGGCCAGAGCTGGGGGGTTGCAAGTGCAGGGAGCTTTTAATAGAGAGTTATAACATCAGTATGATGGAGGAATATCATAGATATTTGGGCAAGAGATTCACATACAAGGCAGGCCTGTGAAAGACTTGTGTTAGGGAAATACAGTTTTATTCTTTTTGTTTTTTTGTCTCTCAGACATGACCTTTACCCAGGACTGGTGACTGTTTTGTATCAAGTGCCCTTGTTAAATAATATAAGTTTTCTCTGTTTTTGCTCTTGTCACCTTGAGTTCCTTTATGGACAGCTAAATAAGTTATCTCTTAAAATGTCTCGGCTTGGTAGATACTTTAAAAATAATTTAACCTTTGGAAGTGCTGCTTGATTGTTATAAAAACTAATTAAATTTCCTGGAAGAGAAAGCTTTACAGAAGATTGAAAATGTACCTAGTTTTTCAATATCATTTAACATTTCTGTTTTCAAAATATATTGAAATAAAAAACGGACTCTTAAGGTATAATTTTGAAAGAATGCAGAGAGATTCAGAAAACACACATGATCTTAAAATTCTCCAGGCTCTGAGTAATACAGTATAGATACTTATATGTGAAATTGAGATTCCTGTAAATAAAATTTATTTTATCTTCTTATTTTTACAGAGGAAGTGCATGTCAAGTTGAAATGGCCAATTCCCTGTTCTGTAAGGTAGCAATAGTTAGAGGAGGGTAGGTTGAGGTAAGGAATAGTTTCCATTATTTATATGACTCCCAGTTGTTTAGCTAGAAGTAGTTTTAAAAATCCCTTTGCTGTAGAAATAATGTCAGGTGGTACATTGTGGTTTCAATTTCACTCCAGTTCTAGGAGCCCATAAATAACGAGAGCAGGACAATTCAGGAGACTGCAGCCAAGAATATAAAAGAAGACATGGCTTTTCTTTTCTTTTTCTTTTTTTAAAATGATGAATCACTGTACATGTATTTTTAAATTCAATTGTTTTAGGAATACAAGTCTCACTAATATAGATTTCAAGGTACAAACTATATACAAAAAACAAATACATAGGAACGTCTTATTTTTTTAAAAGTTCTTATTTTGAGCCTCTCTTTTGCCTGCTGGTGAAGACTAACCTTTAGTTAAGTCAATCATTTCAGGCATACCTGCCCTCCTACACATTTTCTCCATAGTGTATCTAAGTTCCAGAGAACTTATGGGCACTCAAGGAGGATTTCATCTCATCCTTGGTTCTTGTCATTAACCCACTATGACATTAATTGAGATGTATGTTATTTTTCCTACTTTTGGTAATTGGTCCATGTGTTACTGCTTATACCACTGTCTGAATCACTTGGCCTCTGTACCTCACTTGGTATACCAAAACCCTTTATTTCTGCTCCTGAACCCCAGGGATAAAGGGGGAATCCCTTCACCTAGATCTCCACTTCTCCTACTTTGTTGCAGAAGGTAACACAGCTGTCAAGCTCCTCTCCGCTCTATAAACACAGAGAACACAGATGCTCTCTCCTCTCAGAGTCCTGGGTTCTCTGACTCTCAGTCTTCAGCCTCTAAGGGCTCTTTCTTCAAGACCCAAGAGCGTGTAGACTTCTTGCTTTCACTGTCTCTTCTCTGCTTCCTCCCACTGCTCACACTCCCACTGTTAAAGGGAGTCCTTATCTAGTCTGGAGGTGATGTGAATGACTTTTCCTTTTTTCTTTTCAATCTATTATTTAAAACATACATTTTTATATTTTTAAAAGCTTAGGTCTTGGAATATCAGAAACTCCAACCCTTGAGAATGAAATGTCTTGGGTTTTGAGACTCAAAGGCCATGTTTCTGCCTTTCTGCCTACTCATCGCTGTTCCTGAGACTGTGCATAATTTTACTCATTTGTCTCAATAAGGAAGAATCAGAGGGAAATAGAGTTAATATATCAAAATACATACAGCCATTCTTGTGTTATTAGGAACATTTGTGAAAATGTACAAAAATATTTATTCTTTTTGTTGAACATCTTGTTTTCAAGAGCTATGAGGAGTCTTATTCAGAACTAAAGCCAGCCTGCTGCAGTCTCATGAATGATGGTAGAGGACGTGAGACTCCTGAGTCAGAGACACAGGTGAATTTATTACTCACTGAAACAGTATTGGGCAGGGTAACAATCAACATTTTTGTATCATTTATAAAGCCTCCATCCCCACCAATGATGCCAAGATTGACAGAACACCTGTATAAACAGTGGGTTATATTATAGTAAAGGAACCTTCAGTTTAGAAAATATGAATTACCCCAAAACTTAGTATATTAAAACAAGAAATGTATTATTTCAGTGTCTGTGGGTCAGCAGTCTGGGCACGGATTAGCTCAGGGACAAGATTGCAATAAAGGTGTCAGCTGAGTTTGCAGCTTTTCTGAAGTTTAAATAGCGAAGGATCTGTTTCCAAGCTCACACAAAGGGTTATTAGTAAGATTAAGTTTCTCACAGGCTTTTGGGCCAAGGCTGCCCCCACATGCCAGCAAGAGAATGGCAGACAGTCTCAGTCTTTGATGACTTAATCTTGGGGATGATATATTATCACTTTTACTGTATTCTAGTTATCAGAAGCAAGGCTCTAAAGTCCAGCTCACATTCACGGGGAAAGGATTACACAGGGAGAGAAGTCCAGGAGGCAGGAGATCACTGGGAACCATTTTAGGAGCAGCTTACCACAGGTACACTTAAGAATTTACTTATAAAAATATAACAGCACAGAAAAGTTTACAAAGCAACTTAATGTACTGAAAGAACCTTTGACATCAGACTAAGGACATGGGTTCTCATTTAAGCTCCGCCATTAATTGAGCAGTCTACCTAAATTCCATGGGTTTCACTTAGTTTATCTATAAAATGAGTATATTGACAAAGATGTTTTGAAAGATCTTATTCTAAAATCAGCATTTCAAATGTTTCTAGGAAATAAAGTAGTGGAATAACAAAATAAAAAAGTATTAATATCTTTGCACAGGTATACATATTTTCCACCAATTTTTATGACATGAGTTTTTTAATAATATACTTAAAAAATTTTAATATCTAGCTTTTTATAATTGAATGCTATTATTTAGATTGATCTGTGAGATCTTTGCGGAAACACTAAAAAAGCTAGAAGTTTTACTCTTGGCAAGGCTTCCACTATGACTTTTGAGGGTGATTCAATGAAGCCCTAACCCTGTCTGACTGTTCTCCTGGCATTATCTACTCAATAGCATTTTTATTAAGAGGCTTTACTGAATATTCTCTGTGTGTAGAAATCAGAGGGCTGTTTATAGATATACCATTTTTTAACATAAAAAAGTTTCCCTCATTGCAGAAGAGAGAAAAGAGTATCAAGTGAAAGAAGTTAAGCTGAAAGTATTAAATATCTCAATAGTTTATTTCAAGAAAATAACCAAACTTCCTAAATCCTCTCAAATAAGCAATAGCTGGCCTCAGTGAGCCCCAGGCCCAGCACTAGCCACAACCAGCCTAGATCCACTGCTTGACATTGCCTGGAAATCTCCAAGCCCAGCACAAGTAACAGCCATCTCCAATTGCTTTATAGTTCAGGCAGGGTGGCCCCAGGCAAAACACAGGTGGAGGCTAGACCAGTGCCCTCAGTGGACAGCTATAGACCATGCTGAGCACCACCACACTGCCCTTGCACGCTGATGCTCCATGAAGGGCAGAGGTTGGGGGTCAGTGGTCATAGCCAGTCCTCACAGGACTGGCCTGGGTAAATTACTTCCATTGATTTGCCAAAAGCAACAAATGCTCAACTACAAGAGGAAGGTGTAGTCAGCACACACAAAGGACACACCTCAAGTATCCAGCTTGGGTGATAGGGGAGGATGTGCCACTGGACCCTACAGGGAACCTACTACATTAGGCCACACTACCAAGACATGGAGTCAAAGCAGCTCAACTTCATATAGAAATAAACACAGGGAGGCTGCCAAAATGAAGATAAAGAAACATGGCCAAAATTAAAGAGTATATCAAAACTCCAGAAAAAACGAGCTAAATGAAATGGAAATAAGCAATCTACCAGATGCAGAGTTCAAAACACTGGTTATAAGGGTGCTCAAGGAACTTTGTGAGGATCTCAACAGCATAAAAAAGATCCAGTTAGAAATGAAGGATACACTAATTGAAATAAAGAACAATGTACAGGGAAACAACCGGAGAGTAGATGAACCCAAGAACCAAATCAATGATTTAGAACATAAGGAAGCAAAAACAATCAGTCAGAACAACAAGAACAAAAAGAATCCAAAAAAAGCAAGAATAGTGTATTGTGGTTTTTTGCTCTTTCTTTTTTAAATTATATTTTATTGATTATTCTATTACAGTTGTCCTGATTTTTCCCCCTTTACCCCTCTTCATTCAGCACCCCAAACTTCTTCAGACAATCCCCCACACCATTGTTCATGTCCATGGGTCATGTGTATAATAAGTTCTTTGGATATTCCATTTCCTATACTGTACTTTTACATCCCCATAACTATTCTGTAACTGCCTATTTGTATTTCTTAATCCCCTCAACTCTTCACCCATTCCCCCACAGCCCCTCCCATCTGGCAACCATCAAAATACTCTTCATATCCATGATTCTGTTTGCTTAGTTTGTTTTTTAGATTCAGTTGTTGATAGATATGTATTTTTGCCATTTTATTGTTCATAGTTTTGACCTTCTTCTTTTTCTTAACTAAGTCCCTTTGTTATTTTATATAATAATGGTTTGGTGATGATGAACTCCTTTAGTTTTCTCTTGTTTGGAAAGCTTTTTTTCCCCTGCCCTCTGGTTCTAAATGATAGCTTTGCTAGGTTTAGCAATCTTGGCTGAAGGTCCTTGCTTCTCATGACTTTGAATATGTCTTGTCAGTCCCTCCCAGCCTGAAAAATTTCTTCTGAGAAATCAGCCGGCAGTCTTAGGGGCACTCCTCTGTAGGTAATTAACTTCTTTTCTCTTGCTGCTTTTAAGATTCTCTCTTTATCTTTAACTTTTGGCATTTTAATTATGATGTGTCTTGGAGTCGGCCTCTTTGCATCCATCTTGTTTGGAACTCTCTGTGCTTCCTGGACTTGCATGTCTATTTCCTTCACCAAATTAGGAGTTTTCTTTTACTATTTTTTCAAATAGAATTTCAGTTTCTTGCTCTTTCTTTTCTCCTTTTGGCACCCTTATGATGTGAATGTTGGGGCTCTTGAATTTATCCCAGAAGCTACTTACACTATTCTTACTTTTTTTGGATTCTTTTTGTTCTTGTTGTTCTGACTGTTTTTGCTTCCTTATGTTCTAAATCATTGATTTGATTCTTGGGTTCATCTACTCTCCAGTTGTTTCCCTGTACATTGTTCTTTATTTCAATTAGTGTATCCTTCATTTCTAACTGGATCTTTTTTATGCTGTTGAGATCCTCACAAAGTTCCTTGAGCACCCTTATAACCAGTGTTTTGAACTCTGCATCTGGTAGATTGCTTATTTCCATTTCATTTAGCTCGTTTTTTCTGGAGTTTTGATATACTCTTTAATTTTGGCCATGTTTCTTTATCTTCATTTTGGCAGCCTCCCTGTGTTTATTTCTATATGAAGTTGAGCTGCTTTGACTCCATGTCTTGGTAGTGTGGCCTAATGTAGTAGGTTCCCTGTAGGGTCCAGTGGCACATCCTCCCCTATCACCCAAGCTGGATACTTGAGGTGTGTCCTTTGTGTGTGCTGACTACACCTTCCTCTTGTAGTTGAGCATTTGTTGCTTTTGGCAAATCAATGGAAGTAATTTACCCAGGCCAGTCCTGTGAGGACTGGCTATGACCACTGACCCCCAACCTCTGCCCTTCATGGAGCATCAGCGTGCAAGGGCAGTGTGGTGGTGCTCAGCACGGTCTGTAGCTGTCCACTGAGGGCACTGGTCTAGCCTCCACTTGTGTTTTGCCTGGGGCCACCCTGCCTGAACAATTGGAGATGGCTGTTACTTGTGCTGGGCTTGGAGATTTCCAGGCAATGTCAAGCAGTGGATCTAGGCTGGTTGTGGCTAGTGCTGGGCCTGGGGCTCACTGAGGCCAGCTATTGCTTATTTGAGAGGATTTAGGAACTTTGGAATCATGAGCCAAGACCAGGCATTCATACGAAAAAGCAGCTTGGGTGGCCCATAAGTTGGGTGGGGCAGAGTGCCTGAAGATCTCCAAGGCATGTCATACAGTTGTAGTCAAGTTGATGGAATCTCAGATATGGCACCAGCTTTCCAACTCTGGCTTTGTGCAAGGAGTGTTTAGAGAAGAGACACTGGCCTTTGCTCACCTTGATGCCAGATACTTCAGTTTTTCCCAGTATGCCACTGGTGCCTTTCAAGCTCCTATCTCAGTGCTGGAGCTCAGAAGGAGTGAGTCTGAGTAAATGAGTCTGTATGTGGGTTCTTGAAGAGGAACTGCATGTGGCTCCAGCAGTTTCTTCCACCAACTAAATCCTGACTAGTTTGAAGTTATGAGAACTTACCTTCCTGGCACTGGAAACCTGGGCTGGGGGGCCTGGTGTGGAGCTAGGACTCCTTGCTCCTGAGATGTCCTTTCCAAATTTTTATCCACCCCATGCAGATGTGGGACCAGCTCATTCTGCATCTGTGCATCTCTTAACAGTGTGGAGGCATGTGGTTTCTTTAATTCTGTAGTTGTCAGACTTCAATTCAACTTGATTTCTGATGGGTCTGAATGATGGTTGCTCTATACTTTAGTTTTAACTTTGATGCGGTTGTATGAAGAGCAAGCCATATCTGCCTACACCACCATTTTGACCAGAAGTACCTGGGTTTTTTTCTAATGCATATCCAGAAGTGGAATTGCTGGGTCGTAAGGTAGCTCTACTTTAATTTTTTTTTTTTTTTTTTACTTTTAAGAAATGTTTTATTTAGTTTTTTAGAGAAGGGGTAAGGGAGGAGAAGGAGAGGGAAAGAGACATCAGTGTGTGGTTGCCTCTCATGCACCCCCAACTGGGGACCTGGCTCAAAACCCAGGCATGTGCCCTGACTGGGAATCGAACCAGTGACCATTTGATTTTCAGGCTGGTGCTCAATCTACCGAGTCACACCAGCCAAGACTACTTTAAATTTTTTGAGGAACCTCCATACTGCTTTCCATATTTGCTGTGGCATTCCCAGCAACAGTGCACAAGGGTTCCCTTTTCTCCATATCTTCTCCAGCACTTGTTCTTTGTTGACTTATTGTTGATGATAGGCATTCTGATAGGTGTGAGGTGATATCTCAGTCTGATTTTAATTTGCATTTTCTTGATCATTAGTGATATTGAGCATGTTTTTATATATCTATTGGCCAACTGTGTATCTCTTTAGAGAAGTGTTTATTCTGGTGTGCCCATTTTTTAACTGATTGTTTGGTATTTAGTTGTGTGAGTTTTTAATACATTTTAGATGTTAACCCCTTATCAGATATTATTAGCAAATATCTTTCAGGAGTGAACTTTAAATGATGAATGATAACTGACTAATTTTGAATTATTCAGGAGGATGAGAGTAGGAAGATGGTGGGTCTTAGCTAATATGGAAACCAAGAGTCTTTTCCTGTTTTCTTTGTTCCTTCTTTCTTTTCTTGACATGGGTATCACCCTGACCTCCAGGACTCTGTCAGGTGGGATAGTGCCATCAAAGTTCTGGGCACCCCACCTTCATGACTCCAAGTACCTCACTTTCATGACTCTGGGAGGTTGCTGTCCAGCCTGTGGAAACTGAGGCCATATCCTCCCTGCTCCTTAGAGATGGAGGAGGTAGCCCTGATTTTTTTCTGAATCACCTCTCAAGGTATTCTTCCCTGTGACTGTGAAGAATACATATAGTAGCAGCTGAATAGCTCTATGAATCTAAGGATCTAAGAAGTCTGGTAGTCTTCTTTTATTTCATCCTTTCTCTGTCACCTTCAGTTCAAATTGGCAGTGTTTCTCATCAGAGCAGTGGCTGATACCCATACCAATCTCCTTATCAAATGACTGCTTGGCTACTCCCTTAGTGTCCTTTTCTGAACACATTTTCTTTTTTATGCAATATGGGCAAGCTGAGAATTTTCAGAAATTTTAGGTTCCAGTTGTTTTTTGCTTAATAATTACTTTTTAATTTGTTACTGAACAGCAAGTGGGATCCAGCTGCCTGCTGCCACCCTCTAGGCAAAACTCCATAGGCAAAGGTTTGGTGATAAAGGAAAGGAGTCTTTGTTCAAAAGCTACACAATTTTGGAATGACACCTTTCCACATGCATTAATCAGTTAAACCTATCAATTAAAGCTAACCTCTATAATACCCGAGTTCTATCATTTCCCATTAGTTTTTATTTATTTGTTTGTTTGTTTTTGTATTTTTTGTTTTTTCCTTTTTTTCCCTTGTTAGTTTTTAAAAAATAATTTGTTTATTTATTTGTTTGTTTCCTTATTTTATTTTTAGAGAGAGGGGAAAGGAGAAGGAAAAGGAGAGAAACATCACTGTGTGGTTGCCTCTCACTCGTGCCCCCAACTTGGGACCTGACCTGCAACCTAGTCATGTGCCCTGACTGGGAATCGAATTAGCGACACTTGGCTTGCAGGCCAACACTCAATCCACTGAGCCACAGCAGTCAGGGCTCTCCCTTGTTAGTTTTTAATTATCTTATTTCCATAGGGTTAGTTTACAAACTAAAACAACATAAGATACAAAAGCTACACAATTTCTGCCTCAGAACTTGTTCCTTATAGAACACCCAAAGAAGAATAACACTGCCACCCTCCGCTAGGCCAGCCTGACCCTAGGCTGTGCCCAGAGTTCCTTACCATCCAAAATACTGTCCATTGGGTAATGCAGGCAGCTGTAGCGTGATCATCCAGGCATCCTCAGGGAAGAGAGTCAGAGTCAGAGAGCCAGTCTCTATCCTTCTTTTATTTTAAGTCTTCTGGCCCATAATTCCATATGCTCTAGAGGCATTTAGCTTCTTAGCCAATCCCATCCTAGATTGTTTACCTTTGCCTCAGGCAACCTATTCCTATGGCCCCTTCCTAATCCTTCTCAGTGATTTGATCAGATCTCTCTGTATCAAATTCATTTCTCTCACATTTTACTATAAGCAGTCAGGAGGAGCCAAGTCACTCCTTCAATACTTTGCTTAGATATTTCCTCAGCTAAATATTCAATTTCATCACTTGCAACACAATTCAGCCACATCTTTACCACTTTACAACAGGTACCACCTTTTCTACAGTTTCCAATACCATGTCCTTCATTTCCAAACCTCACCAGAATGATCTCTACCATCCATATTTTTACCAAGACTATGTTTATCATTATTTCTCTATTCCCTAAAAAGAAAAAAAACTTTCTATACAGCTCTTTCTACTTTTTCTTGAGTTCCTGTCAGAACTGCCTTTAATAGTACTTTCATAGAAATCTTGGCTTTTTCTAGCATGAATTTCAAAAATTCTCTAGTGTCCCATTACCCCATTCTAAAGCTGCTTCTAGATATTTAGGTATTTATTATAGCAGCACCCCCATTCATGGTACCAATTTTCTGTGTTAGTAAACTTGGGATACTCTAACAAAACACTATAGAGCAGATGGATTAAACAACAGACATTTATTTCTCATAGTTATGGAGGCTGGGAGGTCCAAGATCAAGGTACTGGAAGGTTATGTTCCTGGTGAAAACCTGCCTCCTGGCTTGCAGACGGTCACCTTCTTGCTGTGTTCTTACATTCAGAGAGATTTAGAGCTCTTGTCTCTCTTCTCTCCATGTAAGAACACTAATTCCATCATTGGGCCTCACCCTCGTGAACTCATCTCAACATAATCACTTCTCAAATCCTCCATCTCCAAATACTGTCACAGTGATGTTATAGCTTCAACATATAAATTTTAGAGAAATGTCAACATTCAGTTTATAACAGATGGCTTTCATGGGCGATAATTCTAGAGGTAATGGAATGAGAAATGCTCAGATTTTATTTTCTAAATATAGTATTATTCTCCACAGAAAGGAAACAGGGTTCTTTGAGGAAACGGTTGATTCCAGGTTTGGGACGTTAAAAAAACAAAATGTGTCTAAAACACCTGTACAAGAAAGCAAGGAAGTGTCCAAAGAATGAAGTGTATACATCAAATAGACAATTAAATGAAACACCAGGTTCACAACTAGGTCAATGTAAAAGAACAGAACCCAGAAATAAACATACAAATATGCCCAAGTAATTTTTGACAAAGGTTATGGCTATAAAATGGCATCATGATGGATCCTTGTTATGATAAAAATGTTTTGTATATTGACTACATAACACCCATATCTTGGTTATAGTATTAAGTTATAGTTTTACAGGATATCACTATTGGAAGAAACTAGGTAAAATATACATGGGATCTCTGCATTATTTCTTACAACTGCATTTGACTGTACCTTTATCTCAAAATAAAAATTTTAATTTAAAAATAAATGATAGATTCTCATCCTTAAGGTTTTATTTCCCTGAAACCACACATTGTGCCAATACTCATATCACTCAGGGGTTCATCAAGGAAGTAGAGGCATTAGAAGTGTCATATCTCTTGCCCACCATTCCCACAGTGGAAGCTGTTTTTGAGGATGACGTCTTGAAAGAACAGCATGTTGTTGAGGTCATATGGACTGTGTGTACGACTGAACCAAGTTAAGGTCTCTATATAAACTTTTAAGATTCTGGCAACCTCAAATGTAAGTTTCCTTGCTTATTAAATGTGCTACCACCAATCTGGAGTGGCCTGCCTCTTTCTTCAGTCTCTCTTGCCCTCTATTTGTGGAAGTCAGTTTCAGATTTCATCCAGGGAACTCCCCATTTTGTGAACCAACACAGATCATGTATGGCTTTGGGTCCCAGACAAAGGAATTACAGAAGTCATTTGTGGATGAATGTGACAAAATCTTGATGATGATTTAGGAAGACTAATCTTGTTGTTATGCACAGAAGTAGAAGAGGTCAGAATCAGGGGACATCTTAAGAGGCTACTGAAATAACTGAGCTCAGAGTTGAAATTAATAACAACAGAATGAAAAGATAGATATAAGGAAGTCTATAAAGGAATAACTGGAGGATATGGGAACTGATCAAATATTCTGTGGGATGGGTAAAGGGAAGGGAGAAGTCCATGTCAGCTTCCAGATTTTGGATTTGGGGGACTAAAAATGTATCAACTGGAAATTTTGAAGAAGGGTTAAGGAAAGACAAGAATGGTATTATAGAATGTGGCCTTTGACAAGTCACAGTAAATTAAAATAATGCTGAATGGAATGGTGGCTTTCTCTTCTCTCTGCTTTAAAAGTTTTGCTTTAAAGATCATATTTTAAAACAAAAGTGGAGACCAATAAACAACAGTTTGAATGTTTTTTTCCTGTTAGTGACTGGTAATAGAAAATAAAGTTGATAAAAATTACAATGCAACCAATGTAATTCAGCTAGCTTGGAAGGTAAATTGAGGTAAAAAATTTGTTTGTTGCTAAGACAATTTAAAGGATAATTGGAAAGAGCAAACATTCTAACTATTTTTAGGATATACTAGAGCATCTCTGGGTATTGTTTAGGGAATGCCAATGTCATATCAGTTTGGTTTGTTTAATCAATATTTATTTATTTAATTTTGATTGAGGTATGATTGACATATATTATTGTGTAAGGTTAAGGTGAACAACATGTTAACCTGATACACTGATGTATTACAATATGATTACCACCTTAGATTTAGCTGACACTTATATCACATCACATAATTATCATCTCTTTTCTTGTGGCAGGAATAATTGGAATCTAGTCTCTCAACAACTTTGAAATTTATAGTACAGTATATTGTCTATAATCACTTTGTTGTGCATTGGATCTCTAGGACTTAGGTATCTACTGGTTGCAACTTTATACCCTTAACAACATTTCCCCAATTCCCTCAACCCTCAGCTTCTGGTAGCCACTATTCTATTCTCTGTTTTTGTAAGTTTGACTTTTTTATATTCTGTGCATTCATGATACCATGCACTATTTGTCTTTCTATGTATGATTTATCTCAGCACAAGGCCCTTGTGATCCATCCATGTTATTGCAAGTGGCAAAATTTCTCTCTTTATCATGGCTGAATAATATTCTGTTTATATATTCTTTATGTATTTGTCCTCTGATGGACATTTAGGTTGTTCCCATATCTTGGTTATCATAAGTAATGTTGCAATAAACATGGGAGAGCATATATCTCTTCAATATCCTGTTTTCATTTCTTTTTGGATACATACATAGGAGTGGAATTATTGGATAATGTGATATTTTTATAAACTTTTTTGAGGAACCTTCATATGGTTTTCCATAGTGGCTGTACTAATTTAAATTCTCACCAATAGTACATAAATGTTTCCTTTTCTCTACACCCTCTGCAAATGTATCTCTTGTTTTCTTAATGTTAGCCATTCTAACATGTGTGAGGTAATATCTCATTGTAGTTTCCATTTGCATTTCCTAGATAATTAACAGTGTTGAGAATTTTTTCATATGCATGTTGGCTGTTGGATGTTGCTTGGAAAAATATGCTTACTTTCTCTTCCCACTTTTATGTTAAATTGTTTGCTTTTTGTTATGAGGTGTATGATTTCTTTATATATTTTGGATATTAACACTTATCTGCAAATATTTTTCCCATTCTGTAAGATGCTTTTTCATTTTGTTGATTGTTTCTTTTGCTATATAGGAGTTTTTAGAGATAAGATGAGATCAGGCGCGTTCAGGGTGGTATGACCGTAGACTTTATAGGAGTTTTTAGTTCGATGTAGTTCCAGTTGTTGATTTTTGCTTTTGTTGCTTGTTATTTTGGTATCATATCTAAAGAAATCATTGCCAAGACCAATGTCACAGAGCTACCTCCTTATTTTTTCTTTTAGGAGTTTTATGGTGTCAGCTCTTATGTTTAAGTCTTTAATCCACTTTGAGCAATCAACACTTATTGAACACATTGTTTTTTAAGTACCCTGTTGAGTTGCATGAGTACAGAGGTGAGTAAAACAGGATCCTTTTCATCAAGGGACTTGTTATATTCCTGAACAAGACAAACACAATTCATGGTGATGACAGACACACACAAGATGGTAAAGAGGTTCCGGGGAGTTCAGTGTTCAGTGAAGACTTCTGTGGAAGATGTGCCTGCGAGGAGTCTTGAGGGATGAATAAGGGTGAGCCAGCTGAGGAGAGGTGGAAAAAAAGCTGCATTGACAAGGCATCAAGATGTGAAATAGATGGTATTCAACCTTCAACATCATACTTCATCCCTTAACCTTGCTTATTCCTTTCTTCCCCACAGCCTCTTACTTCAAGACAGAGGACACCATAATAGAAATGATAATCCATTTTGTTTTCTAAAGATTTCAGAACCAGTGAGCATATATGTAATTTCTAAGGTCAATGCTTTTCGAGGATGATGCTTCAAAATGAGCAACCTTCTAAGACTAAGAAGTCCAGTGACTCTGCCCCCATGCTTCTCAGGTCCTCTTGCTTTCTATCACATAACTTCAATCCTGGGCAGCATCAGGATTACTGTGGAGCTTTGGGCCTTTTGATCATCTCAATAGTATTTAAAAACAAAGATTTTTTTTCCCTGGAATCTAGGATGTAGAAACTTTGAATAATGTTTATGTATATTTTCTAATAATGAAAATGACCACAGTTTTTTTTCTTGAATTCCATGGAACTATCCTTTTTCAATAAAAGTAATTGTTGATATAACCATGTTTTTTTTTTTTTTTTAAGGTGATGATCATATTTCTACAATCACTACCATTTCCTATTAGAACGGTCATTCTGGAAACAATATCAAATGCAGTAAGCTGATTGTATGGCAATTCATAAACTTAGTCTTTTTTTAGTTTGATAAGTATTAAAGATGAAAAAAAATCTTTAAAGGCTTTGTCAGATGTTCCTGGAAGGTAAGATGCTTGTACAATACTTGTAGAGTCCCAGTTTTAGTGCCTTTGGACTACTATTACAGGATATCACAGAATGGGAAGCTTATAAACCGGAGAAATTTATTTCTCACTGTTCTGGAGAGGCTGAGAAGTCCCAGATCAAAGCTTTGGCATATTTGGTGTCTGGTGAGAGCTTGTTTCCTGGTTCATAGACAGCCAGTGGTATTTTTGCTGTGTCCTCACATGGTGGAAGGGGTGAAAGACCTCTTTTATAAGAGCACGAATCTTACTTATGAGGGTTCTGTACTCATGATCCAATTGTCTTTCAAAAGTCCCACAACCGAATACCATCACATTGACAATTAGATTCCAACATATGAAAAATTTTGGCAAGGGAGGACACAAATATTTAGTGTAAAGCAGTCTTTTTTTCAGGTCCTTGGTTAGGGGTAGGCAGTGGGCTACAGGATTCATATAATATATCACTTATAGTTTTTTGCACATAGTGGATTCTCAATGAAGAAATGAATGGATAAAACTTATAAGTAAATTGGAATGTATGTGTTTGTGTATTTTCAATAGCTTCTTTAAAATTTTTAAAAATTGTAGTTTTCCATTTATCCTCACTATACACTCTTCCACCTCCATCCACCCCCTACTCCCACAACCTTTACACTGTTGTCCATGTCCATGATTTCTTTCTCTTTTATTTTTCTATTTTACTTGATCCATCCACTCTTCCAACTCCTCCCAGAGTTTTCGGCCTGCTCTCTATGAGTCTGTCCCCATTTTCCTTGTTAGGTCACTTTGTTCATTAGATTCCACAAATGAGTAAAACCATATGGTATTTGTCTTTCTCTGACTGGCTTATTCCACTTAGCATACTGTTCTCCAAATCCATGCATGCTGTTGCAAAGGGTAAATTTTTCTTCTTTTTAAAAAAGTATTCCATTGTGTAAATGTTCCGTGATTGTTTTACCAACTCATCTACTGATGAGTCCTTGGGCTGCTTCCAAATTTTGGCTATTATAAACAATGCTGCAATGAACATAGGGGTGCATATATTCTTTCAAATTAGTGTTTTTGGTTTCTTTGGGTAAATTCCCAGAAGAGGAATTGCCAGATCATAAGGCAGATCCATTTTTAATTTTCTGAGGTATCTCCATGCCGCTTCCCACAGTGGCTGCACCAATCTGACTTGCCCTTTTTCTACATCCTTTGCCAGCACTTGTTCATTGATTTATTGATGATGGCCATTCTGACTGATGTGAGGAGATATGATATCCCATTGTGGTTTTAATTTGCATCTCTTTGATGATAACTGACATTGAGCAACTTTTAACAGCTTCTTAACTGACCTTTCCATGTTTGCCTTTGTCCCTCTACAACCAATTCTAAATAAGCAGCCAGAGTGATCTATTACCCATAAAAAGAAGTCAGATCATGTCCCTCTTTGCTTTAAACCCTTTATGGCTGCCTATCTCACTCAGAGGAAAAGCCAAACTCCTAAAGCTGTAGGGCATAGCATAGTCCAGCCTTTGTTACCTCTCTGACTTTACCTCATATGAACCCTCACCTGAGTCACTCTCCTCTAACCACAGTGGTTTTCTTGCTGTTTCCCAAAGGAGCCTGGCATGCCTCCCTCCCAGGGCATTTGCACTTGCTCTTCCATCTGCTTGAAATGCTCTTCTTGCCCAAATATATGAAGACTCCCTCTCTCCTCTTGGTCTTTTTTGAAATGTCAACTTCTCAGTGGGGCCTTCCTGACCATTCTATTTAAAGTCACAGGCTGTTCCACTCCTTACCCCCAGCTGTGGCGTTCCATTTTATCACCATCTAACACACTATATATTGACTTTACTTATTTTCTACCTCTTTTCTTACGTCTCCTTCACTCAATAGAATATATAACTCTATGAAGGCAGGAATTTTAATATATTTTATTCACTGTTTACTCTCCTTTGCCCAAAACATTCATGGCAGATAAGTAGGCTCTCAAGAAATATTGGTTCAATAAATGACAAAATGAAGGTATGTATATGGTGTGTGTGGCCTTAAATAAGATGGCTAGATGATGGCTAGATGAGTTAATAAGACTTTTAAATGTTCACGAGCAAATTCTCTGTCTGGACTTTTATTTTCTCTGTCTTCTTCAAAGCCTAGGGCAGAGCAGAATATTTGAAGAAAGGAATGGAATTGAGATGCGTCAGTAGTTAGCTGAGTGGTTTAAATTAGGTGAATTAAATAATAAGAAATTTATAATTTCATGTATTATAACTCAAAAGTCTGGGAATAATTTGTATAAAAGGTTGAAATATTAAAAAACATCTTTGTATACCTTTTAGTTTTCTCTAAACACTCTTTGATCTTGATCTGTTGCATTGAATGTGGTTGCTCATATGTTAAGCTTTAGGTATTTTTTGAAGTAAAAAAACTTAGAAAATACTGTCCTATTCTTTGTTAAGCATATTTTCTTGATTATGCTATTACAGTTGTCCCAATTTTTCCCCCTTTGCGCCCCTCTGCTCAGTACCTCCATTCCCTCCAGCAATACCCCCCTCCCTTAGTTCATGTCTGTGGGTCGTGCATATAAGTTCTTTGGCTTCTCCATTTCCTACACTATTCTTAACATCTCCCTGTTTATTTTGTACCAGCCAGTTATGCTTCTTATCCCTGCACCTTTTCTCCCATTCTCCCCCTCCCCCCTCCCCCATGGAAACCCTTCATATGATCTCCATATCTACGGTTCTGTTCCTGTTCTAGTTGTACAGAATTTACTATATGATGGGCACAATTTTCAGTGCTCAAATTAGCAATGAAAACTAAAAACAACAAACCTCCTTTATTGCATGCTTCATAATAAGTTACATAGAATTTTGAGTTTTTACATATAAGGGGATGTAGAATATATAGTAAAACCCATTAATTTCACAACCAAATAAACTTATAGCAATGAGTTTAAGTAATTTTCCACAAGGTAACCCAATAAATGTCAGAACATGAATTAGAAGCTATTTTGATGGATTTCTACTACTGCATTGTTGGATCACCAGTTCTTGCTATGAATATAGGAGGAGAATACTAAATATCTTTGTACAAGTGTCCTGGGATCTTCTGCCTTTCCTAGGGCATAACAAAAAAATGCTAAATTTCAGATATTTATGCTTAGGGCAGCTGTGTAATTTGTTGTTATCTTTATTATGGTTTTTACCCATCTGTTTTACCATCTGTTCATACAGCCTAGGCCAATTACCATGATAAAAACCTTTGTCATAAATTCTGAGTCATATTTGTTGTCTACTATCTGATTAACATTGAGACTAATTGATTCCTTTACTTAGTTGGTCATTCCTTGTAAAGTTGGTTATTTCTTTAGAGCCAATAATTTATTTTACCATTAAAATGCCCAGAATATGAGATAGCTCATGAGCCTTCAGAATGAGGCAATTCAAGGTTAAGGTGGCTAAGGAGTAGTCTTTAATTCAGGTAACCTGAACAGTCCTCCTGGAAAATGAATGTAAAAGACAACTCTGGGGGATATAATTTTTAATAATCTAACACATTGGTAATCATCTTGTACATCAGTACATCCTTTCAGTCCTGCCAGAAACTCTGAGAAATGGATTTGGCAGAAGGAAGAAGCAAATTGAGTGATGCAGTGCTTCAGCATTACATTGTAGGAAGCAAGTAACACCTAAGAGAGCTAATATTTCACAATTTATTATAATTTCAAGGGTAAATATAAGATGCCAGAAAATTGATATATTTGTTCTTTGAAGGCAATGGATGATTTAATTTTATAGCCTACTTAAGTTCACCTTTAGGCATATTTTATCAGAAAAAATTGAGACATGCGGACTTCCGGCCAAGATGGAGGCTTAGACGGACACGCTAGGTCTCCCTCTACAACTAGAGAGGAATACAACTACTTCAAAACAAAGGATAATTAGAAATTCCAGAAAATAAAACTACACGGAAGCCCAACATATGAAGTTATAAACCAGCGGTGCCATTTGGGCAGGTAAGAGTTAAAGAGGGCAGCGCTGTTTGCGGTCAGTGGCGGGGCGGCGAAAAAGCCCGGAGGCAGTCAAGCCCTTGGCAGTGCGCGACCCCAGCGCTGGGGAGAGCGGCCACCGCATCGCCTTGAACAGTGAGGCCCAGGGGGGCGGGAGGATGGATCCCGGTCTCCTAGCGGAATAACTGTGTGAATCCATCTTGGACCCCCTCCCCCAAAGAAAGCACCACAGGGCTGCGAAATAGGTCGCAGACAGGCACCGGTCGCTGACTTATGACGCGTACACAGGCACTGCCCCCGACAGCCGGCCCAAGAAAACAAAAAGCATCTGTCAAAATGAGGCAGACAACTATAGAAATCCCGGTGACACAGCTCACCAGGCAGCAGATAGAGAACCTGACAGATGAACAGATAAGAAACCTGTCAGAGGCTCAGTTCTGGGCCATTGTTATCAGGTGGCTTACAGAATTCACAAAAGAGCAGGAAAAAGATATGAAAGAAGCGAAAAACATTCATAACGAAAGGAACAAAACCACATACGAGACAGATGGCGAGGAAAGAAAATCCAGAGTGCATTTCAACAAACTGGAATATGGAGAAGGAACAAGCAGTCAACCAATGCAGAGAGAGGAAATGGGAAGCAACAATGAGAGGATCAGAAACCTCTGGGACAGCTATAAAAGGCCCAACATAAGAATCATTGGTTTGCCAGAGAGTGAGGAAGATGAACTAGAACTTGAAAAATTGAGTGAAAATATAATAAAGGAGAACTTCCCAGACTTGGGGAAGGGAATAGACTTGCAGGTCCAGGAAGCAAGGAGAGTTCCCAAGAGACTGGACCCAGGGAGAACCACTCCAAGACACATTATAATCAAAATGTCAAAAATTAAAGATAAAGAGAGAATCTTAAAAGCAGCAAGAGAGAAGAAAAGAATTATGTACAAAGGGGTCCCAATTAGACTATCAGCTGACTTCTCAAGGGAGACCCTACAAGCAAGAAGGGACTGGCAAGAAATATTCAAAGTAATGAAAATCCAAAACCTACAACCACGAATACTCTATCCAGCGAAACTGTCATTCAGAATAGAAGGACAGAGAAAGTGTTTCCAGGACAAAATAAAACTGAAAGAGTTCATTAGATCCAAACCACTGTTATATGAGATGTTAAAGGGACTGGTTTAAAAAACAGAAGCTAGGGAGATGAAACAAAGGCAAACTAAACAGGCAACGAGAGTGGAAAAGGAACTGTGGGTACGGGAAGCATATTGGGGGGAGGTCAACAGGGAGGGGGAGTGGGGAGAGGGAGGGAGATGATATAGGAATTGGGGATCATGGTAGGAGGGAATGGAATAGACGGAGAGAGGTTGGGAGGAACTGTATGCACAACTAATGGACATAATCTAAAAGGGGGGGACAACTGGAGGGAGGGGGGCCACCGGGTGGAGGGGAGCAGAGGGAAGGGAAATTGGCACAAATGTAATATTTTAATCAATAAAACACATTAAATCTGAAAAAAAAATTGAGACATGCATTAACCTTTATTAATACATAATGAAAGAAGTAGTACTTCCTTTCTAAAGCCCCATTACAGCAACTCTAGTAAATGTTACACAAAAAGACCTGTGTATGTGGATATATTGTCACTTGGAGTGAATTAAAGTCATCAAAAAAAATCTTTGACAAGATATCATTTGGTATTACAGACTAAACCAAATGAGAGATGACATTGTCAAAATCAATTTCCAGATTCTCAATTTTTTCCTTTTTATTGCTGATACTATTACAGATAGCCCCAATTTCCCTTTACCCACCTCCACCCAGCACTCTCCCCAGCCCTGCCTTCATCACACTTTAGTTTGCATTTTTATTTTTGCCCTTCATCATCTTTGTACCTGAAAACAGTGCATGAGTGAATCTACGGTTTAGAGGGAGACTGGATCTAACCACTGGAAGCTGTCTTTCAGTGAGAGCTTAGAGCATTTCTTTGACTATGGTCCTCCCTGGACTTTATTAGCTTTCTATCTGGGAACTGACACAGAAATCTTTCTCTGTAAGTTTCTTGGTTGTTTTTTTTTAAACATTCAAAATATAGTTTTGACAAATTATCTCAAGGAAACAGTGCCAATCTATGCTCAAACCAACAATATATGTTACTTCATAATTTCCCACAGTCTCATCATCACTGAGCATTATTGTTTTTCTTATTTATTAAAATTATATTTTATTGATTTTGCTATTACAAGTTTCCCAATTTTTCCCCCTTCCACCCATAATCCCCCACTCCGTCAGGCAATCCCCATACCACTGATTATCTCCATGTGTCATGAGTATAGGTTCTTTGGCTGCTCCATTTCCTATACTGTACTTTACATCCCCATGGTTACTCTGTAACTACCTATTTGTACTTCTTAATCTCCTCACTTCTTCACCCACCCCGTCATAGTCCACTACTGTCTGGCAACCATCAAAACATTCTCCATATCCATGATTTCATCTCTGTTCTTTTTGTTTGCTTAGTTTGTTTTTTTTTTAATTCAATTGTTGATAGATATGTATTTTTTACCATTTTATTGTTTATAGTTTTGATCTTTTAAAAAAATAAGTGTTTAATATTTCATATAATGATTTGGTGATGATGAACTTCTTTAGTTTTTTCTTGTCTGGGAAGCTCTTTACCTGCCTTTCTATTCTAAGCGATATCTTTGCTGGGTAGAGCAATCTTGGCTGTAGGTCCCTGCTTTTCATGACTTTGAATATTTCTTGCCAGTCCCACCTAGCCTGCAAAGTTTCTTTTGAGAAATCAGCTGACAGTCTCATGGGACCTCCCCTGTAGATAACTAATGCCTCTTGCTGCTTTTAAGATTTTCTATTTATCTTTAACTTTTGGCATTTTAATTATGATGTGTCTTGGAGTGGGCCTCTCTGCATCCATCTTGTCTGTGCTTCCTGGAATTGCATGTCTATTTCCTTTAACAAATTAGGAAAGTTTTATTTCATTATTTTTCAAACAGATTTCCAATTTCTTACTCTTTCTCTTCTCCTCCTGACACCCCTATAATATAAATGTTGGACCTCTTGAAGTTGTCCCAGAGGTTGCTTATACTATCCTGTTTTTTTGGATTCTTTTTCTTCTTGCTGTTATGATTGGTTGTTTTTTGCTTCCTTATGTTCCAAATCATTGATTTGATTCTTGGCTTCATACACTCTACTGTTGTTTCCCTGTAAATTGTTCTTTATTTCAATTAGTGTATCCTTTGTTTCTGACTGGATTTTTTTTTTTTTTAATGCTGTTGCGGTCCTCACTAAATTCCTTGAGTGCCCTTAAACAGTGTTTTGAACTCTGCATCTAATAGATTGCTTATCTGTTTTGTTTAGCTCTTTTTCTGAAGGTTTGATCTGTTCTTTCATTTGGGTCATGTTTCTTTGTCTCCTCATTTGTCAGCCTCCCTGTGTTTGTTTCTATGTATTAGGTAGAGCTACTTTGACTCCATGTCTTGGTAGTGTGGTCTAATGTAGTAGGTGTCCTGTAGGGTCCAGTGGCATAGCTTCCCCTAGTACCCAAGCTGGGTACTCAAGGCATGCCCTTTATGTGAACTGAGTACCCACTCCTCCTGTAGTTGAGCCTTGATTGCTGTCAGCAGGTCAATGGGAAGGATTTACCCAGGCCAGTCAGCTGTAAGGACTGGCTGTGACAACTGACCAGTAACCTCTGACCTCCATGAAGGATCAGCTGTGCAGGTGCAGGATGGTGATGCTCCAGCATTGTCTGTACCTGTCCACTGGATGTACTGGCCCTGGGGTTTCCCTGGTGGTGCAGGACAAGGTCAGCCTCCATCTGTGTTTTTCCCAGGGCCACCCTGACTGAGCTATAAAGCAATTTGAGATGGCTGCTACTTGTGCTGGGCTTGGAGATTCCCAGATGAAGTCAAGTTGTGACTCTAGGCTGGCTACTGCTAGTGCTGGGCCTAGGGCTTATTCAGGCCAGATGTTGCTTGTTTGAAAGGCTTTAGGAAGTTGTGAAGCAAGAGCCAAGACCAGGCATTCATATGGAAAAGCAGGATGGGTGGGCTGGTTATTTGGGTGGGGCAGAGTCTCTAGGGATCTTTAGGGTGGGTCAAACAGTTTTAGCCAGGTTGATGGAGTCTCAGATATGGCATCAGTCTGCTGGCTCTGTGGCTCTGTGAGGGGTGGGTTCAGAAAACGGGCAATGGCCTCCGCTCACCTTGATGCCAGACACTTCAGTTTCTCCCTGTATGCCACTGGTGCCTTTCAAGCTGCTACCCTGGTGCTGGAGCTCAGAGGGAGTGAGTTTGTGTGTGGGTTCTTTAAGAACTGCTGGGACTCTAGAAGTTTCATCTACTGACTCAATCCATGCTGGTTTTTCAGCCGGAAGTTGTGGGCACTTATCTTCCTGGCACTGGAAACCCAGGCTGTGGGGCCTAGTATGGGGCTGGGACTCCTTGCTCCTAAGATGTCCCTCCTAATTTTTTTATCCACCACACATGGGTGTGGGACTAGCCTGTTCCGCATCTGCACCCCTCTTACTAGTCTGGATGAATGTGGTTTCCTTACATAGTTGTCAGACTTTCATTCAATTCGAATTCTGCAGGTTCTGAGTGATGGTTGTTCCATAGCTTAGTTGTAATTTTGATGTGTTTATGCAAGGAGTCAAGCCATGTCTGCCTATGCTGCCATCTTGACTGAAAGTCCTCTTTCTGTGACTTTCTTATTTAAATTATGTAAAGGAGCTTACAAATCAAAAGGTAGCTATTTAGCCCTTGTTCTTTGATCATACAAAAAAGCATATTAGAGTGATTTTATATTGATTTTTAAAGTATATTTTTCTTACATAACCTTGTATAGGAAAGTAATAGTGACCATTAAATAAGAAGTGACTAGCTTTTGTAAGACACTTTTACCTTACCAGCCTCTCCCCCTAGTTGAATTTACAGGGTTGTTTTGAGAATAATACATGATAGTAAATATAAAGTGCTCATTTGTTATTTTTCCTACTATATGCCAAGCACTCAGATACAATAGCAGACAATACAAAAAAGAGAACTCTTGTCCCACATGGCAACAATAGTAAAGACTGAAGGAAGGTTGCCATGGGAGGTGTCCTGACTTTGACAATTCCTGAATGGCTCACTCTCCTCCTTATCCCAGGAAGAGGCCAGCAGAAATGTCTTTTATTGTCCTCATGGCTGAAGTAATTTTATATGTTCAGACCAAGGTTGGATTTGACATCCTTGTAATAAAATTATTATTAAAATTCTGTGATACTTTGACATCTAACTCAATGTTAGGAAATTTATTTCCAAGCATGTAATTGATGTATCAGGACTTAGAGTTTCCAAGTAATCATTTTGTGGTAAATCGACACTATTATAATAGTCTTTTTTTTATCACTATAGAAATACAGATTGAGTGTCACTACAGAATTATATTCATGAATTTAATTAATATTTAACAAGACGTTGTCATTCACATATAAAACCAGATAACTCCAAGATACCAAATTCTTGATCTTGTGAGTTTGACCTCAAAGCTGAATTATGGTGATATATATATATAGATATATATATATAGATATATATATATATATATAGATATATATATATATACTATCTCTCAGTCAGGTGTCACTTTGTTATTTCTCTTTAATGTATGTGGTTGGAGTGGGGAAGGCTTGCTGGGGGATTAGAGACAGTAATTAGTCTTACACAAACCTGAACGGAGAAGTAGCATAGTCTTTTAGCAGGGATTTAAATATTCTCTTTCATTGTATATGTTTGGGCAACTTAATTTCTCTAAGTTTCTATCTTTTTAGTTGTCTAGGAGAAATGATGGTAACTTTTCACCTTTTCATGGATGCTTTGAGAATAATATGTGATAATAAGTATAAAGAGCTTAGCAAAATTCTTGGTAATAGCAGATCATTGATTTATTAGACTAGTCCTTGCGGAAACTATGTTTATCAACATATTTCAATTAGATTCAATGAACAAATATTTGTTATTTTACCATATGATCCTGAAAAAACTTCTACAGAATATAAAGAAATTTGAAGTTTCTGTTAATTTATCAAGTATGTCATAGATGTAAAATTTTAAGTTAATGTTTTTATATTAACTATTTTTTTAAAGTTAAAAGTTAATACATAAAAATACTGAGTCCTTTTTCCATTCCTAACTCATTCTTCATCTCCTCCCTTTTCTCCCACTCTTCCCACCTCTACCATCTAACTTGCTCCTCCCAGATGCAACTCATCTATTTTGTGTGGCTCTTTTTAGAATGTCTGGTTTGGGCTAATGGAGAGAACAAGTGTAGGCACTTCAGCTGAGCTGTATCTACAAGTTGCCCCAGCCCAGATGACAGACCTGTGAGTGAAGCTGCTTCTGATTCTGACCCCCAGCCAGCCAACTCACCCCCAGGTATCCTGCTCTTTCCAGAAACAAGAAACCTGTTCTTGACCCACAAATTTCATGAACATGATGAAATGATTATCTTACACGTGAAGTATTGAAGTGGTTCATTATACTGCAATAGGAATTTGATAGTATGTTTTAATATCTATTAAGGCAAGAGTATAATCATTATTCTTTTCCAGAAATTTTCTGATTAGTCTTCCTATCTTGTCACTTACATTTAAGAAATACTGTGGTCCCTCTGGAGTCCCCCTTCTCATCATATATATATACTTTTTAAAAATTGGCTTAAAAATTATAAAATCTTAGAATAGCAAAATCTTTTCTGTTCAAAAAGAGGCCGCATATATTTCTATTAATAAAGTTTTAAAAATGTCCCTTAGTAAAATTTAAAAATTTCAGTTATCTAAATCTTACAAATTATCTGTTAAGGGTATTCTTAAGTACTTATCTTTTTTTAACTTTATTTTTATTGTTGACAGTATTGCAGAAGTCACCATTTCCTCCCTATCTTTTGCTCACCTCTACCCAGCTGTAGCATAGCCTAATTTATCCTGAACAATATGTATTGAGGTTTCTTTTAGAATTCAGAACTTCCTATCCAAATTTCTTTGACAAGAGAAAGGCTACAGAAGCAAATAAAAGATATTCAGTGGAAAGGAAATTTGGATAAAATTATTCTACTTTAGAAATTCTGAAAACTTGAGATCGAATTTATGACCCTTAAAAAAAAATTCTTTTTTTGCTATTCTGTTACAATTGTCCCAATTTTTTCCCTTTCTCTCTCCTTCTCCAAGCCCACCATCTGCTCCCACAGTTACTCTCCACACTGTTGTCCATGTTCATGGGTCATTCATACATGTTCTTTGACTAGTCCCTTTCTCTTCTTTCCACCATTATCCAAATTTATGACTTCTTAAGGGAGACATTTTAATTGGAAGATATCTGAATTTCTAGAGTTGCCAGGAGAATAGATTTTAAGTATGAAGCCTTCAGACTTCCCCAGAGGCCTCTTCTTTATGCTACCTGAGACTAGACTTCAAGATGTCTTGAGATGCTCGATGTATCTCTGAGGAGTTAACATGGAAGAAAAAAAGCATTTAAGATTTGTTATGTAAAACATAGGCAAGTTTTAAATTTTCCCTTTATTACAACAATTCTTGATTACAAATTTAAATAAACTACTTAAATTAAAAATAAGATACAATATTTTTAAATTCCCAATTATAAAAACAATTACATAAGTAAATAAGACAACAAATACTGAATAAGTCTCTGAATATGAATGCAAACTGTCTAGATGTCAAAACGCAACTAATAAACTGACCTTCATATGTCAGAAGGTACCAGAGAAGCAGGGGAAAAAGCATGATGATAAGGAGGAGGTGAAGGAGGAGACAAATGGAAGAAGGTTGCAGTATCACTGGATAATCAGACTGTGTATATTTCAGTTACAGTCTCAAGCCATTGAGCCTAAAATACATGATTTCAATAATTATGATAACAGCAATAATGTGCATGTATGTAGTTTCTTAGTTTCTCCCATTTTTCCCTTTCAGGAGGCAATGTTCTCTAACCTACAATAAGTACAATGTTTAGTCATGGTCGTCTTCTTTTTTTTTTCCTGTGACCTCTCTGGGATGCTTTTCTAGCATATGGACCTGTCTCACAATTCCTGGCTTTGCAGTGGGTTTCTCTCTTGTACCACTAAACACTGACTTGCACTCCAAGAGATATGTTTATGTTACTTTAATAATGAATCAAGGGCAGATGGGAAAATATAATTACTCTTTTAGTATTCCCAAGACTAGCACATTTAATAGTGTGAATATATATCTAGTGCTCTACTGATTTGTTAATGCAATTTCAAATGGGAATTAAATGTAGGAGCAAACTTATTAAATTCCTAGATAATTTGGTTTATCCCAAATGAAAGTCTTATAAGATATCTAAAAATTTAAGCTTTTTAAAAAGAGATGCATATCAATAGTCCCCTACTATTAATCTGGATTTTCTCTCTTTGGTCTGATGGGGTGAAAGGAAGATGACTACTTTAAGTATACCTGAAACTCTACCCTTTCTCTTGAGAAAATTATTTTCCTCAGATAGGAAAGCTATGCCCAACACTACCCATGTATGTGAACACAGTATTGACTAAGAAGAATCTGATGCTTCAGTGTTATGCTTTTTGCTTCCACACTTCCTATGAGTGGGAGATGGTGAGAAGAAGTGTATTCTCTAGTCTTGTAGGGAAGAGTGGGCTTGGTACTCCAATATTGAGCATATTTTTAATTATCAAGGAACTTGATAGTAGCTGGGCCTCATTTTGGTTCAGGGTATCTGGGTTTTTGTTCCTATCTCTACCTGAAAAGCCTACCAGAGCCCTGAAAGAGCTACGTTGAGTTTGAATGTCCATTGCTTATGAAACAACCAGCACAATAACAAACTCCCCACTAGAACAGAGAAACATTCATGGTCCTAGTTAACTTTTTTCATGACCATTAGGGGCACACAAATTTGCTGTCTCCTATCAGTGAATAGTCATCTACCTTTACCTCAGGCTTTCACAGCAGTTTTTGTTTTCTCAAAGATATGTAATTAAGAAATTGCAATAAAACAAAATACATCAGAACAACAAGAACAAGGAGTTATTGGGCTCTATCATATTGTGTTAATTATAACTCAATAAATTCCCTTCCAAAGTAAGTTAAAATGAATTGGAAGAAAACATACTGATCATCTGATCTACCATATGATTTCATACATGAAGAAATTGAAACTAAGAAGAGTAAAGGGCTTTAGGTGACTGAGCTAATGGTAGGTTCAGGCCCCAAATGCAGATAACCTGATGTGAATCAAATCTCCCTTCTTCCCTTCCTTCCTTCCTTCCTTCCTTTCTTCCTTCCTTCCTTCCTTCCAACAATTTTCTTTTTTCTTCTCTATAATACCATGCTGCCTCCTTAGGTGTCTGATAGACCAAAAAATGGAAATTCTTAGATTAAGTTCTTTCTTAGCATAACTTTATATTCACAAGCTTTTGTAGTTTTTAGCACCAATCTAAAAACCTAAAGCACAGTAACTTTTAAGAATTTATTCCAAGGGAAGCTGATGTCAATACACAGTTAAAAATGAGTAAAGTCGAGTGAGAAGAATTTAGCACTAAAGCATCTATCCACCAGACTCTTTCCTTTCTGATTCTGGAAACATACCCACAGTACAATGGCGCTACCTTAGGGGGTGATGAAGTGAGTGGTGGCAGTAATGTGGGCATGATAGCCTGTAAACTAAATTAACCCTTTTCCTTAAGAGATCTCTCTTCACACAGAGCCCATGTCTTTTTTGTGCATAAGTCCTGTATACTTACAGAAGTGCAATAAACTTGAAAAGTTATGTTGGAGTTAGACTGAGGAGGATCCTGACTTAAGCCAAGGAATTTAGTTCTTTTTCAATTGCCCTCTCCATTCAAGTTTATTTGCATTCTGCCAATGTCACTCTTTATTTCCAGATTTAGTACTAGTAACACTCAGTAGGAATTGATTGATTAGATGAGGATGAATTAGGAATGAAACATCTACCATTTGACTAGATTTAGCTAGAGCATGATGCAAATGAGGTCATGGATGTGAGTTTATGCTGGATAAAAGCCAGATAGTTACTCAAAAATATTGTCCCATGACCCTGTAACCTCCCCTTAAGCCTAGGCAGCTGCTCTGCATATATTGATGCAGTGGAGAAAAATCCTGCCATTATTAACAGTTCAGAGAACAGAGATGATGGTTACTAGCACCACTGTTTATCAAAGCCATCTGCATTTATTTTCTTTTCCACAAATTAGAGAATATTACTTCTCAAAGGGTGGTTATGAGGATTAAATGAATTAATGTGTGAAAAAAGATCTAAACTAATCATTAGGAAAATCTTCACTAACTGCCCTTGAAAAAAGCCAGTTTGGTGTGATACTGACATTTTGGCAAAGATATTTTGGAAAGGATTCAAGAGTCAGAAGAGTTATTGGACTAGAAGGATTTTAAGGCTCCATCTCATCATGAGAATCTATTATTTTAGCTGTATCATTTAAAAGATAAAGTGAGGTACAGAATGATAAATAATTTGCCATATGGCCATCTCTTACTCATCTTTTGGGATTCAGCTAAAACATCATTTTTTGAAAGAGGACTTCTTAAACACCACTTCCCTAATCCATGTTCTTTCTCAGTGCACTACTGTTCTTACCACAAATTGTACCTCTATATTCATTTTCTTGGATTATGTATTCAATGCCATTATTTTGAACTAGGTTACAAACTATATGAGGGTAAAAACCAAGTCTTTTTCACACATATTGTGTAACCACCCTATCTTATTGTGGTGATTATTTGCACTATATACAAATATCAAATCATTATGTTTTATACCCAAAACTAACATAATGTTATATGTCAATTAACATAAAAATAAAATTGTCAATAGTTTCCCATTTATATGTGACACATCCTAGTCTAAATAGGTATGATTTTTTTAATGAACACAATTTTAAATTTTAATATGTTTGGAATAGCAACTAAAAATTAAAGTCATTGAGTCTTGTCTATGTGCTACAGAACCAAAAATAGAAAAAACTTGTGTTTATTTGATTTATTTGATTAAAAATATTATATTTTGTTTTATAAAGAACTGGTTGAATTATCCATTCATTTATTATAATTTCATTTTTATTGGAAAGATTAATTAATAAAAAATTTTCATATCTGCATAAGTGTTTTTCTTTCTACCACTACTTCTATGATTAATAGTAGCAACTTAAATACCAAAAAAATGATTACTTCAACATGCTGGCTTTTGAGGTCCATTATTTCCTTAATTATATCTTTTATTCTATCTCACTTGAAGCTATCCTAGACCAGTGTTTTCCAGACTGCAGACTGTTGACATTTAAGTGGTGCTTGAATTATATTTAGTAAGTAACATTTTAAAATGGGAACAAAATAGCATTTAAACTATCAGAGTGCATTTAAGGAGAAGTATTGTTTTATGAAAATATGTATATGTATGCTAAATATTTATGTGATATTGTTTTCTTTTTGAGGGGTGTGGTCTAAAACGTTTGTAAAACAGTACTATAGGCATTGTCATCATCAATAATGGCACTCCTGCTGAAACCTCAATTTTAAGAGACTTTCCTTCCCAACTCCTTTATGGCAACAAGTCTGCCTGAATGTATTACCCAATAGAATTCAAATTCATGGACTCCGACATCTTTTTACTTTCCAGTGTTTCCTGCTTCGTACTTTTCTCCTTGTCCAGGGTGGACTCCATGAGCTATCACATTCATTGTAATTGACCTCAACTTGCTTGTTACCTTCCTTCCTTCTGTCTCATTTAACTGGCAAAACCAGTTACCTGCCTACTCCACACTGGGATGTGGTTGCAGTTCTGGAGACTTACCTTTGCAAACTGGTCTTGCTTTGCATTCATGACTACAAGTCTCAAGTAAGGTCTTGCCCCTAAAGGCCCTCATTGCCTCTTTAACTACCCAGTCATCTCTCTAGAGTTTCCTAATCAATCTGTTTTCCAACTCTGAGATACTTTCACACCTTCTCAGTCCATTAACCTCCAAGGTCCCAAGGAAATAAGAACCACCATAATACAACTAAGTTATCTCTCCAGGAAATTTTCACTGTACTTTCATTTTTATCCATATGCTCTTTTTATTTTTAATTTTCATTTTATCTCCCATGATTATAGACTGCTCCCACTGTGATCTAAAGCCAAACCTCCTACTTGTCACAAACAGATCATAATATTCTAGCTGGAACAAACACTTTTTTTTTCATTCTTTATGTTTTGTGTCTTTCTTGGTACAATAGCAAGAGGACTGAGTATCTAGGAGAAGCATGAGTGGTGCTCAATAGGGCACAATAATATGCTGTCAAGGGCAGCCAGGTGTAACCCAATGTCATTCTGTGCCTATGGAGGCTCCATAAAGGGAGGAATAGTAAACAATGGAGAGGGGATTAGAATACACTTGTACTCCTTAAATGTTCTGAGACTGGCCCTGCATCTACATAATGATCATGTAACACGCATTCTTAGTAAAATTGTCTAGCCTTTGTGGGAAAGTATAATAAGATTCTTCTCCTTGCTCTACAGCTCCCATTGTGCTTTTAAGATATAATGGGCCCTTCTACTCCTTCCCACAGTTATTATCCTGATGTAGAATGCAGATAGAGTTTACAGGTCTTTTCTCACTGGGACCTTGAAGTACTCATTTGTAGAGTTTATGGGAAAGAAGAGCCTCTGTTTTCTGTCTCTTCTGATGCATGTATTTGTTTCCTGACCTTTCAGAAAATGACAGTTTAGAAGCAGTAGTTATTGGGAGTGGGAAATATTATGGACAACTCAAACTTTTACCATCTTCTGTCACAAAATTGACCTCACAGTCATCCCTTGAAAGACTCTCCTTAATGACAGGTTTATTTACCTAGGAAAATTCTGGCTTCCAGAATGCCTTGCAAGGCATTGTTGAGAAAAATCTACATTCTATCTCGTTTCCTTCAGTATATGTTAATGATATTTTAGGTTTATATTTAAAAAATCTTTTAAAGTGCCTACCCATCTGTGATTGCCTTTCATTCTGGAAATGACTTATGAATTAGGTAAGAGTAAATGAAAAGTAATTATGGTTAGATAATATTGACTGAGTTGAGCAAAGAGGGAGATGTTCCAGAGTGTTTTCTAATGAAGGGATATAATATATGAAGACTGGGAAGCAAAGAGAGCTTATTGGTGATCAAGGAACTAAAATAGGCCAGCTAGGACTAGAGGGAAGCAGGGAAAGGAGACTGGCAGACTAGCCCCCAAACAGTGAAGGATAGGAGATCTTATTAGGCAGGTTAAGATGTACATCCGACATACTTTTAAAAGGAAAATGTTTAATGATCTAATTGAATTATCTCACTTTAAGAATGATCTAATTCAATTATTTCACTTGGACTTGAGAAAACTGGAGTCCAAGAGGTTATGTAATGTATTAAAAGCCACAAATCAAATTCAAAGCAGAGCTGGAACTATAATTTAGATCAGATTTATGATCAAGTGCTTATTTCCTTATGCTATTTGGTTTGTTTAATTTAGTGGTCCTCAATATTTCTTATTATTGCCAGGTTATTAGAATAACCTCAGGTTAAAAAAAAAAAAAGTGCTTAGCTTAGTCCCAGAGATTTCATTAAACTGGTTTGGGATGGAACTGGTTTGGCATTAGCATATTTTAAAAGCTCTCTGAGAGATTTTTGTTAAATTAAAAAACAAATATTTAATTTATTTATTTTTAGAGAGGGAAAGGGAGGGAGAAAGTGAGGGAGAGAAACATTAGTGTGTGAGAGAAACATGCATCTGTTACCTCTTGCACACCCCCAAACAGGAACAGCCCACAACCCAGGCATGTGCCCTGACCAGAAATCAAACCAGTGACCTTTTGCTTTGTGGGATGATACTCAACCAACAGAGCCATGCCAGTCATGGCTAAGAGATTATCTTTAAATTTAACCAAATTTTCCTATTACATTTAACATTCAACATTATTTTGTATTAGTTTCAGGTATACGGCACAGGAGTTAGACAATCATATACTTTACAAAGTATTCCCCCCAATATTTCTAGTGCCCACCTGGCACCATACATAGTTATTATGATATTATTGACTATATTCCCTATGCTGTACTTTATAACCCATGATTATTTTGTAACTATCAATTTGTATTTCTTAATCCTTTCATCTTTTTCATCAGGTCCCCTAACCACCTTCCCATCTGGCAATTCATTTTTCTTTGCATCTATTAGTCTGTTTCTATTCTTTTCTGTTGATTTATTTTGTTCTTTAGGTTTCATATAAATGAAATCATATGTTACTTCTTTTTCTCTGGCTGATTTATTTCACTTAGCATAATACTCTCTAGGTCTATCCATGTTGTTGCAAATGGCAGTATTTCACCTTTTTATGGCTGAGTAATATTCCATTGTATATATGTACCACCACTTATTTTATTTTATTTTTAAAAGTATATTTTATTGATATTGCTATTACAATATCAATATCCACTTTTGCTCACCTCTACCCAGTAACCTCCTTAGTTCATGTCCATGGATCATGCATGTAAGTTCTTTGGTTTCTCCATTTCCTACACTATTCTTACCATCGCCCTGCCTATTTTGTACCTGCCAATTATGTTTCTTAATCCCTGCACCTTTTTCTCCATTCTCCTATTCCCCTTTCCCAGTTGATAACCCTCCAAATGATCTCCATATCTATGATTCTGTTCCTGTTATGGCTGTTTGCTTAGTTTGTTTTGTTCTGTTTTGTTTTTTAGGTTCAGTTGTTGATAGTTGTAAGTTTGTTGTCATTTTAATGTTCAGAGTTTTGACCTTTTTTAAAAGTATATTTTAATGATTATATTATTATAGTTGTCCCAAATTTTTCCCCTTTCACACCCTCCACCTGGTACTCCCTTTCCCTCCAGCAATACCCCCCTTATTTCATGTCCATGGGTTGTACATATAAGTTCTTTGGCTTCTCCATTTCCTATACTATTCTTAACTCTTCCTCCTGTCTATTTTGTTCCTACCAATTATGCTTCTTAATTCCTGCACCATTTCCCCATTTCTCCCCCTTCCCCCTCCCAGCTGATAATCCTCCAAGATCCCCATGCCTATGATTCTGCTCCTGTTCTGGTTGTTTGTTTAGTTTTTTTTTTTTTTTTTTTAGATTCAGTTGTTGATATTTGTATTTGTTGTCATTTTACTGTACACAGTTTTGATATTCTTTTTCTTAAGTAAGTCCTTTTAACATTTATATAATGGTTTGGTGATGATGAACCCCTTAGCTTTATCTTTTCTGGGAAGCACTTTATCTGCCCTTCATTCTAAATGATAGCTTTGCTGGGTAGAGTAATCTTGGTCGTAGGTCCTTGCTTTTAACCATTTTGAATACTTCTTTGAATACTTCTCTACTTGACTGCAAAGTTTCTTTTGAGAAATTAGCTGATAGTCTTATAGAAACTCCTTTGTAAGTAACTCTCTGCTTTTCTCTTGCTGTGTTTAAGATTATTTATTTATCTTTATTCTTTGGCATTTTAATTATGATGTGTCTTGGTGTGGTCGTCTTTGGGTCCAACTTGTTTGGGACTCTGTGCTTTCTGGACTTGCATGTCTATTTCCTTCACCAAATTAGGGAAGTTTTCTTTCATTATTTTTTTAAAATAAGTTTTCAATTTCTCCCTCTTCCTCTTCTCCTCCTGGCAACTGTATGATTCATATTTTGGCACTTTTGAAAATGTCCCAGAGTCTTCTTATACTTTCCTCATTTTTTTGTATTATTGTTTCTTATTTCTGTTCTGGTTGAATGCTTATTCCTTCCTTATGTTCCAAATAGTTGATTTGATTCCTGGATTCCTTTTCTTCACTGTTGGTTCCCTGAGGATTTTTCTTTATTTTCCTTAGTGTAGTCTTCGTCTCTTCCCTTATGTTGTTGATGTACCCAATGAGTTCTCTGAGCATTATGATCAGCAAGGTTTTGAACTCTACATTTGATAGGTTTGCTATCTCTGTTTAGTTTAGTTTAGTTTAGTTTTTTTTTTTTTTCTGGAGTTTTGTTTTGTTCCTTCATTTGGGCCATATTTCTTTGCCTCTTCAATTTGGCAGCCTCCCTGCATTTGTTTTTGTGTATTAGGTAGAGATGCTTTGACTCCTTATGTTAGTGCACTTGTTAAGTTGTATGGGGTGGAGCCTTAGTATTCACCAGGCTGGGACAACCCACTTCACTGCTTAGTGGGTCTTTGTAGGGGGAGGGTTTGAAAAGGGGACCCTGTGATAGCCTGGTATATGGAGGTTTGTTTGGCATTCACCCCATTTCTAGTCACTTCACCCACTTCCTGTATGTGACTGATGCCCTTCCAGCTGTTGCCCTGGTGGTAAATGCTTGAGTGGGTGGGAATGTTGTCTGCTCCAGCCCCCACTGATTTTTACAGCTAGAAGTTATGGGGCTTTATCTACCTGGCACTGGAACCCTGGGCTGTGTGATCTGGTCTGGGGCTGGGACTGTTAGCTCCCAAGGTAAACCTCCCAATTTTATCCACCACAGGTGAATGTGGAACCACCAATCCACTGCTGCCACCACCTCTCTGCCCCAACTCTGTATCTCCGCCCCGCCTACCCCACTGGATGAATGTGGCTTCTTTAAAGCCTTAGTTGTCAGACTTCCATATAGTTTGATTTTGTCACAGTTCTGGGTGTTTTTTGTTTTGAGGTTAGTTAATTCTTCTTGTGGTTGCACAGGGAGGCAAAATGTGTCTATCTCTGCCTCCATCTTTACCGGTAGTTCCCTGCACCACCACTTTGTAATCTATACATTTATTGATGGACACTTGGGTTACTTCCATTCATTGCAGCAATGAATATAGGCGTGCATGTATTCTTTTGACTTAGTGTTTTGGGTTTCTTCCAATATATAACCAAAAGTGGAATTTCTGGGTCATAAGATAGTTGTATTTCTAATTTTTTGAGGAACTTTATGTTGCTTTTCACAGTGGCTACACCAAGTGCATAAGGCTTCCCTTTTCTCCACATCCTTGCCAACACTTGTTGCTTGTGGATTTATTGATTATAGACTTCTGACAGGCATGAGATGATATCTCATTATGGTCTTAATTTGAATTTCTCTGATGACTAGTGACATTAAACATCTTTTCATGCATCTATTGGCCATCTGTATGTCCTCCTTAGAGAAATGTTTATTCAGATCCTTGGTCCATTTCAAAATAGAGTTAGTTGCTTTTTTTGGTGTTTTATTAGTTATTTATAAATTTTAGATGTTAACCTCTTTTTTGATTATCATTGCTGTACACTTTCTCCCATTCAGGAGGTTTTTCCTTTTCTTATGTGTGTGTGGGGGGGTGTGTGTGCATGTGCGTGTGTGCGTGTGCATGCATTGATGATTTTCTTTGCTGAGCAAAAACTTTTTAGTTTGTTGTAGTCCCATTTCTATTTATTTTTCTTTTGTTTCCCTTGCTGGAGGAGATGGATCAGAAAAAATATTACTAAGAGAGATGTCTGAGATTTTATTAATTATGCTTTCTTTTAGTTTTATGGTTTTGAGTCTTACATTTAAATGTTTAATCCATTTGGAATTTATTCTAGTATATGTTGTAAGGTGATGGTCTAGCTTCATTTTTTTCCCCCTTGTATCTATCCAATATTTCCAACACTATTGAATGGACCCTTTTTAACCTCATTATATGATCTTGGCTCTTTTGCTAAACATTAATTGGCTATATAAGTGTGAATTTATTTCTGGGTTCTCTACTCTGTTTCATTGATCTATGTTTGTTTTTATGTCTGTAATATGCTATTTTGATAACTATAGCCTTGTAGTATAGTTTGATATTAGGTGACATGATACCTTTAACTATGTTCTTATTTCTCAAGATTGCTATGGTTATTTGGCATCTTTTGTATTTCCATATAAATTTTTGGATTGTTTTAGTTCTGTGAAATATGCCATTAGTATTTTGATAGAAATTGTATTGAATCTATAGATTGCTTATGGAATAAGGACATTCTAGTGATGTTTATTCTTTCTACACATTGAAACAGTATATGCTTCCATTTATTTGTATCTTCTTCAATTTCTTTCTTCTGTGTTTATAATTTTTTCAACACAGTTCTTTTACCTCTTTGGTTAAATTTGTTCCTAGGTATTTTATTTTTTGATTCATTTGTGAATGGAATTGTTTTCTTAATTTCCCTTTCTGATAGTTTATTATTGGTGTATAAAAATGCATCCAATTTCTGAATATTTATTTTGTACACTACTACTTTACTGAATTCATTTATCAATTCAAGTAAGGTTTTTTTTTCGTGGAATTTTTAAGGTTCTGTATATACAGTATCATGTGGTCTGTAAACAATGACAATTTTATTTATTTATTTCTAATTTGGATGCCTTTTATTTTTTGTTCTTGTCTGATTGCTGTGGCTAGGACTTCCAGTAATATCTTGGGTAAGAATAGTGGGAGTAAACATTCTTCCTAATTCCTGATCTTATGGGAAATCCTTTTAGTTTTTCCCCATTGAGTATGATGTTGGCCGTGTCATTGATCTATGGCTTTATTATGTTGAGGTGTGTTTCCTTTATACCCACTTTGCTAAGAATTTTTATCATAAATAGATGCTGAATTTTGTCAAATGCTTTTTTTTTTTTTTGCATTTGTTTATATGATCATGTGACTTTTGTCCTTCATTTTGTTTATGTTGTGTATTCCATTGATTAATTTGTGGGTATTGTACCAACCTTGCATCCTAAGAATAAATCCCACTTGATATGATATATGATCTTTTAAATATATTGCTCTATTCAGTTTGCTAATATTTTGTTGAGGATTTTTGCATGTATGTTCATTAAAGATATTGGTCTACACTTTTCTTTCTTTGTAGTGCCTTTATGTGGTGTTGGAATTATGTTGATGCTGGCCTTGTAAAATGAGCTTTGGAGTCTTTCCTCCTCTTGAATATTTTGGAATAGTTTGAGAAGGATAGGTGTTGATTCTTTTTAAAATTTTTGGAAAACTTCACCTGTGAAGTCATCTGGTGCAGCACTTTTGTTTGCTGGGAATTTTTTTTTGATTACTGATTCAATTTTGTTCATTATAATTGGTTTGTTCAGAATTTCTGTTTCTTCTTGATTCAGTTTTGAAAGATTGTGTGTTTCTGGGAATTTATCCATTTCTTCCAGATTGTCAAATTTGTTGGCATATGGTTGTTTGTAATAGTTTCTTATAATTTGTATTTCTGTGGTGCAGTCACTTATTTTTCATTTGTGATTATCTTTATTTGAATCTTTTCTATTTTTTATTTTTTTCATAGTTCAAGTTTTACAAGACAATGCTTATTTTTGTTTATTTACTTATTCACTTTTATTAAATTTGTTAGGTGACATTCTAATGTTTTTCCTTTTGTCACACTCTATATTTGGTTTTCAGAACTTTTAATCTTGAATATAAAATATTTCCTTTTCTCTCTTATGTAATTATCCTGAAATTATTCTTGTGGAATATTCAAAAGTCCTGTTAACTACACAAGAATTTTAAATAATATTGTTTTACTTCAGTCTTGATTTCATATTTTCTTGATTATAATGTTTACTAGCCTGTCTTAATTTTGCCTTCAAAATCATTAATTATAGCTGCTATGACTTCACGTTTCTTGTAGGAATGACTACCTTAGGAATCCATGGTCTTGAATTGGAATAAGAAATACCCTATTCCTGAGAAAAGGGATGAAAAATGAGATTTTGGTTCCCAAAGCAACCCTGGCAGGTCACTATGAGAATACATAGAAGAGACAGAGTTAAATTAGAAAATGGTCTATTCTTGAAACATGTTTGTACTTGGAGTTTGCTCATTCTATGTAATAGATAATAGATTCTCCTTCTGGCTTCCACCAGGTCAACAAATTTTCTTTTTAAAGATTTTAAATTTCTTGCTTTAGCTCCAAACATTCTCATTGATGCCAATATTTATGGTCCTTCAATTTTCTAGAGTGTGTAATTTGAAAGAAGACAAGAATCAGTGTATTTTGCAAGAGCTACATAAGATAAAAACAATGTGATATCTTAAGCTTGTCTCAAAAGTATACCTTTAAAAATCATTTAAAACATCTCAATTAAACCCTTTCTTTCTAGTACAGCACTACACAGTCTCTTCCCTCCTTCAACTTTCTCCAAACACAATACAATTGCTACCTATATTTCTAAAAGTGGTTTAGAGCGAATATTTTAGAAGAGAGAAGATAAATTATGTTGCTTCCAAAAACTTCACCCTTTGTCCTTGGCAGTGGGTGTGTGTGTGTTCATTATGCTTATGGTAGCTTATTATCTTCTACCCATAAACATTTGTGGTTCCCAGGGTTGTATAAGTGAAAAAAGTCAGTAATAAAAATGTTGGTTTTAACTGAATAATTTACATATACATGACATATGTACAAATAAAATATCCATACAAATAAATTCATTTGGAAATCATTTCAAGGTCTAAATTTGAGGACTTTTATGTATTTGAGGCCCAAAGTACTGGTCCTATTGTATTTCTCTCCCCACCAAAATAGATTCTTTTCTTAAGCACTGAGGATCAGAGTTTTACTCTACACATTGGCATTTGGATCTTTCACCCATGTCCAGATGCACACTAAAATGAGATATATACAATAAGTCACCTAACAGAGATGAAAAACATTCTAGGAAATAGATCTGGAGGTATTTATATGTGATCAGTAGGCAAGTAGACTGTATAGGTATGACATTCTTAATCCAGGTGCTTAAGTGGGAATCCCAGAATTCATTATTCAGATTGAAACAATCCAAATTCTTTGACATAACTATGAGTAGTGCTTTGTGTCTTTTTTGTTTGAATTTTCAAAGTACTCCTAAATTTATTAGACAGGTTATTATTTTATTTTTAGATATTAAATTGAAAAGAATTTAGAATACCTAAGAAGGGTAAAATTTAGAACCTTGTTAAAATTTGATATGTATTTCTTCTTTTTACTAGGTCTGAAATAATTCTAACACCAAAGGACAGAAAACAAATAAATATTTTTCTATTATTTTCTTTATACTATTCAATAAAGCATAAAATGTTTAAAAACATTTAGATATAATCTGCAATACTTCTCATCCCTCCGATGGTAAACTTTCTATATCAAATGCCTGATTCTATTTTGGAATCCCTAAGAGGAAGAAGTAGGTAAGAGTGAATTTGACTGAAACCCATTATCAAGCCTCATGGGCTCAACAGGACAATTCTTCAGAGAGGGGGAGATGTTCTGTGAACTTTCATAACTTTCTTAGTACAGTTACGAAATTTATAGCCATTGTGATCTCTGTGGCAGAGAGTGCTAATTTTTCTTGTATTTATTTTTTCTTTCTTCCTTTTGGTTATGGATTCTCCTTAATCAAATTGGGAGTGTAGCTGGACACCACATTTCTTAAGCTCCTCTTTACCTACATGTAGCCATGTTATGTCCAATGGAGTCTGATTGTGAGTGGAAATTCCACACCATATTCTTAAAGAAAGCTACTTTTCCTCTATTTCTCATTTTCTGTTCCATAGGATGAAACACAAATGGGATGGTGATGAGCCAGCCATGACTATGCAGGTGAGGGAAACAACTTAAAAGAACCTATAAAAACAATAAGTGTAATTTAATAACAATAAATGAACCTGAGTCATTAATGGTTTTGAAAGCAGAAATCCCATCTTAGGTGGATAAATGTAAAGATAGATGATGATGATGATAATGATGATCTATCTTGGATCATCTACCAATCTCTGGATTGTTATGAGATAGAGACACTCCTATTTTGTTTGAACCACTGTATTTTTGTTTTTGTTTTTTCTGCAGCTTAGCAGTAATAAAACTAATATAAATACAATTGAGACTTAAAAAAAAAACAAAACCCACCTGAGATCCCAGGGAACATATATCTCCCCATGCATCTTCCTTATTCTCTTTCTTATTCTATGAAGCTAGTCTGGTATAAGCCTGATTTGTAGGAAATCAGACTGCTATCTCTAGTAATAATCCAGGTAGCTAAACAATAAATTCTGTAACAATCAGACCATATGGGCCAGGACTTCATTGAAAACTTCTTTTACTTTTAAACTAACTTCCAACTTACTGCCAGCCAGAGAAAGCCAACTATGTATCTCTAACCAATTACAGAGAATGCCTCATTTCTAGTTGGCCCTCTACATTTTCCTCATGCCAACAAAACTCCAATGAGGGTATACCTGAAGACTTCCCTTAAACATTTTTTTTATTCATTTATTTTTAGAGAGAGGGGAAGGGAGGAAGAAAGAGAGGGAAACATCAATGTGTGGATGCCTCTAGTGTGCCTCTAACGGGACCTGGCCCACAACCCAGGCATGTGCCCTGGCTGGGACTTGAACTGGCAACCGTTTGGTTCACAGGCTGGCACTCAAACCACTGAGCCATACCAACTGGGGCCCTATTTCACTATAAAGCTTTCTAACATCTAAGCCCTGCCTTTGCATCTCTACCAAAACACAAGTGACAGGGCCGACTCCCTTGCTATAGAAAGCTATGATTAAATACCTATTTATTGTTTGTTCTCATTTGATTGGTCTTTGTTTATTTCTGCAAGAGACTTACCAAATCATGCTCTAAAAACAATTTTACAATCAATTCCATTTTTTTCCCAAGCAAGAGAAAAAAATTTTAGCTAAGCTTATAAAAATCTTCTCAAGGGGAATTTTCCAAGGGTCTTTGAATGTCCTTGAAATATTCCTGGAACTTCAGGATTTTTTAGTCCTGATCCAATCAGTTATAACTTTCAGAATTTAAGTCAGCAGTGATGAGAGTGAGCTCTCTCGAATCATAATGGGGGTTTTTGGTAAACTGTTCATGTCTCCAGTGTTGCTGATCAGGGCAACTTTCACTAAAAAAATGACCTTAGGTACAACAAAGCTACATCTTTAGAGTATTAAGCTATGTGTACATGGCACCAAGTCAAGTGGAAATTTGGCATGGTAATGTTACTTTGATCAATATAGAAAGACAACAGAATAAGTTAAGCTAAAATATATTCATGGAATTATTGTGATCAAATGATACAATAGGTACATCTAACTCCTAGTAAGTATTCAATTTTTCATACTACATGGCTGGATACTTTCTAGACAGACTTCATATTATGACATTACGCATATATACTATAATTTGTGTTTGTATAAACGTATATATAGAGACACATACACGTGCAAAATCAAATAAAATAAAGTGAATATAACCCATAGATTTTTTTAAAGTTAAAGTGATTACATTCTGTACATTTGCCAGGTTATTTTTGTTTTGACTTTGAAAAAGAGTGTCAGATGAATTATTTTTAAACCTTCAAAAATATTCTCTTGTAACTTTGAATTAAAAAAAACAAGGCCCAGGGGTACTGACAGATGAGTTTTTATTGGGGAAGGAAAGGGGATCTGTTGTGGGAATTCCCTGGCCACCAGGGGGCAGCAACAGGTGCTCAGATAAGGCAAAAGCTGACTGTTCAGAAAGGGAAGACGAGTATCGGCAAATGGATCTACAATGGATCTTAATCCCACACTACTTATTGCCTAACGTTCTCATAACTGTCTTCTGGACCCTCTGTGAGTAGTGGTTGGGATTTAGAGCTCCAACAAACCATTGCTTTATTCCATTCATTTATTATATTTATGTATAAGTTATGATGTGAAAATACTTTATTGAATCACACCTTATTCTTTTTACTTTTTATCTGTCAAATTTCTTCCTTAAATTAACGACATTACCAGGTGTAAAAGCAGTAAATATGTCTGAACACCTGGTCCTGAGGTAGGGTATGTCTTTCTGGAGACATTCAAATGACTAATTTCCCACCGAAGTTAAAATAAATAAATAAAAGCTGAAAGCACTCTTCAGACTCAGGGAGAACCAAACTTGATAGGCAGCCCTTGTGTTGTCCAGGGTTTTCAGAGCTACCATGACAGCTGACCTTCAAAAACGTCCTATCTTGCTATTGATAGGAAATGGTCATTTGTGCTCCTTACAAGTGGCAAATGGTTCTTGGAGGATTGCTTTCCCATCTGCCCCAGCCAGCCCCAAGCCAGTGGAGGGTACCATTGCACCTAAATATTCCTCAGTTCTTGCCCTTTCCTTACTAACATCAATTCGTTGCTGTGCAACTGATGGCTCCCTGTCATTTACCAAAGGTCTGATAGCAGATTCCCAGGCAATCACATGCCTGATAACTTTTTTTTTTTTTTTTTTTTTGTTATGGCCAGATGCTGGGTATTATATATCAACCTCCCCCAGCAGCCAGGTGTTAAATGGACTTATTTAAGGTTGTTATAGATGGATGGAGGCAAATATTGCATGGATTTTTTTGATTCTAAGAAAAGGTGATAACGGTGCTAATGAAGAAGTATCTTGGAAGCATTTCTTGGAAATTATCATAGGGAGATAGATGATATGCATTAAAGTTATTACCAGTGCTATGGATTGCTTTGGCTGATAATAGAACGTAATAGGAGTGCAGCCTTTGGGTAATGGATCTTCACATTCACAGCAGATCAGTTTTTACAAGTTGCTATCATTAGAGAAATCTATTTGCTTGTCCTTGGTAGTGTAGGAAGGGTAAAATTATAGTTACTCCAGAAGAAAGTAATGGCACTTAGAGTCTGTCAACATGAGAACAGAAGCAGCACCATTTCTATTTTCCTGAGAGAGAAACTGCTGAGCAAATATCTCATGCTGCAGCATAGAGCCCAGTGTCAGTACTATTTATATCTAAGCTACAAAACCTGCAACATGCATATTTTGAATCCTAAAAAAAGATTCTGATAAAAAATTTACTATTCTGCATCTACCATAAAAATAAGCAAATATGTTTCTATATGACTGAAGTTAAAAGTCAGAAGAGGGCAGGTCTAACACCCGCAGTGACTTAAGGTGTTAGGGGCCTGGTAGTTTGAGACACAGAGCTAGTTTATTATGCTAGATAAAAACACTATGTCTTAGTAAAACAGCTTTCAAAAAATCGTTTTACAAAAGTATTTTCAAAGAATTGTTCCTACTAAAACAATTTTTGCCAAGTCTTCTCTATTACTAAGCGTGCTGCATCACTGTTGAAGCAGTGTTGATATATGCTTAGGGAAAAAGGAAACATCTCATTGAATTCTTAAAGCATTCAGATGATGATTGAAAAGAAGATAGAGGAAGTAAACATTAGGGTTTGTGTTTAAACTAGCGGAAATTTTAGGTCATACTGGAGTGTAAAACTCCCATCTTTACCCCTGGTTTTAACTCAGGAAAGTTCTTTGACTCCCAATGAGTATATTTCTTCCTTTTTTAAGGTTGCTGTTAATAGTACATTAAGAGACTTAAACAGCAATGTTAATAAAGAATACAGTAAGCCATGCATGGATGGGGAAATTTAAAAAAAAATATTTTATTTATTTATTTTTAGAGAGAGGGGAAAACAGGGAGAAAGAGAGGGAAATATCAATGTGGGATTCCTTCTCACATACCCCCAACTGGGACCTGCTTGCAACCCAGGCATTTGCCCTGGCTGGGAATTGAACTGGTGATCCTTTGGTTCTCAGGCTGGTGTTCAGCCCACTGAGCCACACTAGCCAGGGCAGATGGGGAAATTTTAATCATATTTCTCCCCACTATTGCCCAAGGATGAAATAACTAAGTGGACTTTGAGACATTTAATCTAAGAACAAACTATTTGTCACACTAAAAGTTTAGTTTGTATTTACCATTAAAAAAGGACTGGCAAAACAAAGTGTTTTATTGTATTCTTCTTGTACCAATTCTATTCATCATAACTTCCCACTAGTTCCTTACCTTAAGTAAGCTGTCAAAATTTGGTAGGACCCTGTTTCCTTATTTGCAAAATAAGGGTGTCTACCAACCTTTGTCTCTTCAGTTCTAACTTTTATGTGCCCTCCACAGCTAATATTTTTCTTCACTTATATCTCTTAAGTATTTCTTCAATTTTTTAAAGAAAAGAAAATATATAAATAAAATAATGAAATATTTTATAAATAAAATATAATTATTAAATAGATGAGTAAATACTTTGAAGCTATTTCTTGGAAAATTTAGAAAACTTAAGGATGTGGAAATAAAAATTCAACTTATTTAGAGATGTATAACTAATATCTTTTTAATGAATAAATCAATCTACCAATTTGTAAGACATGCTGCATTTCTTGTTCTGATATATGGTATACAACCATAGATTCTTCTGAGCAGACAAAAGGAATAATTAGATCCAAGCTATGGGTATTTTATCCCCCAGAAACAGTACAGAGAATGAAAAGCTAAAAGCAGGACTGAAATAATTTGGAAAATAATCCTGGAAAACAGATTCTTTAATTACATGAGGGTCAACTTTAAGATTGCCTTAACAATTCAAGAATAGTTATAGAAATACATAAGTCATAGAAAAGTTTTAGATTAGGGAAAATAAATGTATATGATGATGATTCTGACACAGCTCTGTGGGATATAAACTATGGGGTATGTTGTATTAGTGATTGTTTCTACTTATGATTTTTTAGAAAGAAGGCACCCCTATTAGAAAGAATATATTCTGCTCCTCTAGGAAGGCACACCTTACTAGTGTCTTGAAATCAAAGGTTCTGTTTTTGTTTTTATTTTTATCTTTATTGTATTTTTTAATTACCTTCTAGTCCCCTTATACCCACCCACCCCCAGCAATCACCACACTGTTGTCCACGTCCATGAGTCCTTTCTCTTTTTTGTTCAATCCCTTCACCCTCTAACAGCTCCCTCACCATTATCTGTCATCTGCTCTCCATCTATGAGTCTGTCCCCATTTTCCTTGTTAGTTCAGTTTGTTCCTTAGATTCCACGTATGAGTAAAATCATATGGTATTTGTCTTACTCTGACTGGTTTATTTCACTTAGAATAATGTTCTCCAGGTCTATCCATAGTGTTGCAAATGGTAAAATTTTATTTTATTTTTTATGGCCAAATAGTATTCCATTGTGTAAATGTCCCATAGTTGTTTTATCCCCTCATGTATTGATGGACACTTGGGCTTCTTCATATCTTGCTTATTGTAAATAATGCTACGATGACCATAGGGGTGCTTATGTTCTTTTGAATTAGTGTTTTGGGTTCCTTTGGATATATTCCCTGAAGTGGTATTGCTGGGTCAAAAGGCAGACCCATTAAAAAAATAAACAAATCAAAGGCTCTTAAATGGTGGTTTATGGATACTCCAATATATCAATAGGTAAGGAAAATCCACATGAATTGTCTGAAATTATATGCAAATGTACATATGAATTTATTTTTAACTTTTATTTATTTATTTATTTTTAGGACGAGGGGAAGGGAGAGAGAAATAAAGGGAGAGAAACATAAATATGTGGTTGCCTTTCGCACACCCCCAACAGGGAACCTGGCCTGCAACCCAGGCATGTGCCCTGACTGGGAATCAAAACGGCAACACGTTGGTTCACAGGCTGGTACTCAGTCCACTGAGCTACACTAGCCAGGGCTGCGTATGCGTTTTTTATGGAAAAAAAAATCAACAGTTTCTAGGTTGGTAAAGATATTTGTGCTCCAAATGATTCTTTGGGAAGTTCTGGTCTTCACATTCTAAGGATGATTTTTAAAAATTTTTAATTATTTATTTATTTGTTTGTTTATTTATTTATTTTTAGAGAGAGGGGAAAGGAGAAAGGGAGGGAGAGAAACATCACTGTGTGGTTGCCTCTCACTCGCACCCCCAACTGGGGGCCTGATGTGTAACCTAGTCATGTGCCCTGACTGGGAATCGAACCAGCGACACCTGGCTCACAGACTGAGGCTCCATCCACTGAGCCACAGCAGCCAGGGCTAAAGATGATTTTTGATTTGAATGTTCTCCAAATGTTAGTAAGAGGAAATGTCAGAACATTTTAAATCACAAACTTAAGGAAACTTAGTTTGCCCCAACTATTTAAGAAAATACCAAGGGAAAGACCAGACTACAAATAGAACTCAAAGACACCATTCAGGAAAGAATGGTACACAGGGTCAAACATAACAAAACAATAAAATATTTTCCTGGACTAGTGAGCAGAGTTCTGGAACTCAGGTTTGACTTCACAAGGGTCTTTCAGCTACTCATTTCAGCCATGCTGGCTTCCTTATCTGTGTAATGGGGATGCTACTGTTTTACTAGTCTGACTTCACTAGAATGAGAAATTCCATGTGAGCAGTTTTCTCAGATAACTGGAGCATACTTCTATCAGCCCTAAATAACGTATATTTTAGCCATTTGTAATAAAATCCTTTCTAAATATTTTACCTTCTGAAGTCAACTGAGCTAAATAATAAGAACAATAGCTGATATTTATTGGCTGCTTACTGTGTTCCAGATGTTTTTCTAAGCATTTTATTAGTACTTACCCTAACAATAACTTCATAAGATAGGTCCTATTATTATCCCCACCTCTGGGAAAGTTGAGGCAGAGTGATAAAATAACTTACTTAAGGCTGTATAGTTAGGGAAGTATTGGACCTGGGATTAAAATTCAGGGCTTAGCTTCAGAGCTGAGCTCTCAGCCACGATGCCAGAATGAATGCCAGCTCATTTCTCTGTGATCCCTTGAGACTTTCATGAGCTCAGTGCTACTGAGGAGTATAGCATTATTTATGACAAAAGTAAAAAGCTTGGGTTGCTGTATAGATTGAGTTATTCTTTTTCTTTATAGTATTTTGGTGTCCTCCTTGGTCTGACTTCATCTGTAATATCTCATCACTGGCACTTTTCCTGACTGGAGCGGGGTCACCCTTGCCTACTTCCGCTCTTCTCAATAGCATCTTTAGGCAGCTGGCAAGTTGGACAGCTATGGCTATTAGATTTGTGACTAGAGTTTAAGTAAAAGGACTCTGAGTGAGCCTCTGAGGTCACCCCTATGAGAACGGTGCCTCAAAGACCCTTTTTAAACAAAGACCTTTTAAGGACCTTCAAAGGAACTGCCTCACAGATCCTTTTTATTAAATAGCAGTATTTTTAAGATTAGCGAAGACGTTATTTTACAGAAGCTTCATAGGGAACTTGAGGTAGAGAGGAATTATCATAAAGATTTTTGGGTATAATTTTTGTAGAATACAGTAGGTTATACAGTATTCCCTCACTTATCATGGGTATTACATTCTAGACCCTCCCATGATAGGTGAAAATCTGCAAAGTAAGAATCTTACATTTATTTTAGTATTTATATATATTTTAAGGCTTTATAATCCCTTCCCACATACCTATAAACTGTTCCCAGTCCCTTATTAACCTTTCCCACTCCCTTATTAACCTTTTCCACACTTTTATAAACACTACTATGTTCTTAAACATATTCTACATTCTTAAACCTACGTAACTTTAACAACATATGTATACAGTACCGCAAAATCCCGTGATATAGCAAAAAATCTGCAATAAATAATTAAATATAATATTTTAAAAAATCCCATGATACAGTGAGGCCATGATAAGTGAACCACGATATAGAGAGGGACTACTGTAAATTTATATTTTAAAAGTCCCCAATATTTAAAAAATTATATCAGCTTGGACTGATATAACAGCAGGGTTGTATATTTTATCTCTGTATTCTTAGTGCTTAAAGCATGGTACACATGTAATTAGTATTTGCCATATTGACTAATAAATGAATACATTCATGACTTAACTATATATGTACACATATACATATATAATTAATTCACACTTAAAATGCAGCAATTAATAACAATAGTTTTGTACTTTTTGGTGATTTGATGTTTGGGAATCAAATATACTAAATTAAAAAGTAAATTAGCTCACAGGAAAATAAAGTAAATTAGTTCCTTCAATGACTGCATATTTGTGATGCATATGTGTTCATAGGAAAGGAAGAGTGAGAGAGATGGAGATAAAGTATGTACTAGGAAGGAAGGAAACTGTAAGAATGGAGAGAGAAAATGGAAAGGGATATATGCTTTTTTTGTGCAAAAATATTTTTGTATAACCTCTTGATTTTTTATAGGATATGGTAAGTGGATACATTCTGGGAAACTGGCTAAAAGTGTATTCTTTTTGGTATGGTAGAAAGACATTATTACTTGCTGCCTGAAAAATTATACATGAATTGAGATTTAGTTACATCTGACTTTGATTAGTTTGCCGTACAAATGAAATCAGATGGCTTTACTTAGGACTGACTCATTAGTCCTTCATCCTTCTTTGTTAATGTTCTCCAAATTTAATAGTGGTGTTGTGTAATCTATAATATGGCTATTATCAGACAGACTTAGACGAGCATAGTTAATGATGTGTTTTGGATATACAGAGAAGTATATTTTTCTATTTGGGTGCCAAAGGGGTTTTCTAATTATCTTGGTTGGTATTGTGACTCATTATCACTCTGTACAAGGACAGGACAAAGAATCAATGCCAAGAACCTGTCTAAATTGCTGTCACACTCTGAGGTACACCAGTTATAAAAGAAGGTTACAATTTCAAATGATATGCTCTATTGCTCCTTCAAGGCACAGCAAATTTCACCCTTACTCCCCACCCCGCAAGTTTTTCTCCCTACTCCCAACTCAGACCATTAGTGCTTATTAGCTATTGTACTCCTTTGACATCATTAACCTTCTGTCCTGGATGATGGTGTGTTTCTCTAGCTACAAGATATCCTTCTTTAGTGCATCTGTTAACTCCCAGCAGGCAGGGACAATTATTATTATTTTACATTTAGAATTGAAAAGATCATTAGAAATATGGTGGATCATTCAGATTTCAAGTTTTTCAGGGAAATTTAATTGTAAGAAGATTTATGTCTTCTTACCTGTCTCCCTATCATCAACAGAAATATTCAAGTAAGTTCGAATGCTGGAGTCATTATTAAAAAAATCAACTAGTCTGAATATTTTAAGGCTTCAAAATTAACTTTATTTATGAGAGTATCTTTGTATTCCCAGTACTATCCAAATTTCAATTAAATGCTAAGATATTTACGTATGTTGTCTTGGATATGACTTTACATAAGCCTATGTTGTTCAAACTGGGGTACAAATATTTCCTGGGAGAACTTAAATTTAAACACAAAACAAATATGGGATAAATAATTGCAAAAAAAGAAAGCCAACTAACTGAAGAAAAATAAATCTTAAATTCACATAAAAAATTGTATGGAAGTATTTATAACAGATTTTTAGCCATAATCACCAAAACTGCTAACAATCCAACTGATCATGAATAAGCAAACTGTGGTACATCCACACAAGAGAATGCTATTCAGCACACAAAGAACAAACTATTGATTCACGCAACAATATGGAAAAAATTAAAACAACTTGTGTTAAATGAAATAAACCAGATTTAAGACTTCATGGTGTATATGCCCACATATATGACATTTTTAAAAAGGCAAATTAGCCCTTGCTGGTGTGGTTCAGTGGATTGAGCACGGGCCTGAGAACCAAAGTGTCACCAGTTTGATTCCCAGTCAGGGCATATGCTTGGGTTTCAGGCCAGGTTCCCAGTTAGGGGCACACGAGAGGCAACCACACATTGATGTTTCTGTCCCTCTCTTTCTTCCTTCCTTCCCCTCTCTTTGAAAATAAAAAAATAAAGTCCTTTTGAAAAAAAGGCAAATTATAAGAACAAAGATCTGACCAGTGGTTTCTAGGAGTTCAAGTGGGGAAAGAATTGATTACAAAGGGACACTTTTGAGGCTGATGGACCTGTTTTAAAAATATGTTGATTGTGGGGTGGTTATGTGACTATATACATTTAGCAATAATTATAGACTATACACCGAGAAGAGTGAATTTTACTGTATATTAAATAAAATTTTAAAAAATGCCAAGAAGCCAAAGTCGGTGGAATGTTATAAAATTTGTACTTTTAGTATAGTAACTTGTTACACTTTTTTTCTAAAGTAATTTAGTTCTTTATTTCCAAAGCCAAAAATTGCCCATAGCTTTTCATCTAATAATCTCATACTGAAGAATTTATCCTAAGAAAATCATAAGAAATATGGAAAACCTATATGCATATAAATGTTTCCTCTTTTAATAGGCTAAAATGTTGCCTAATTGCTTTTATTTGCACCTCTATATTTTGCTAGCAAATTTATATATTTTTAACATGTTTAATAACCAGTTCTCTGGGAAGGAGTAAGATTAATATCCTTCAGTGGTTGAAGAGTAGCACAAAGCCATCCATTTCTGTGAAATGATTAGAAATAGCTTCAGATTTAGTCAAATTTTTACTGTTGTTGCTCTAGATAAACACATTGAACTAAAAAAATATGGTTAGTAGGTGCGCTATTTAGTGAGATTTTGGCTTAAGAGTCTTTCAGTACATTTCATAGTGGGAAATTTGTCCTAAACTTTTTGTTCCTTCAGTCCAGTTTGGACTCTTGAATATGAGAATATGTGAAACTAAAATCTTAAGTTTTGTGCATTTTTTGTCTTTGAGAGCTTAAAATTTTGAACTCTACCCAAACATCTCATTTTTTCAAAAGTTCATTTAATTTTAGCAATATGCGCTTTTTAGTTCATGAGGTTTTTAAATTCTTCATTAGATACTACAAAACAAATTTTGGATAATTAAAACTAGATGACTTAAACCTAAAAATCTTTTCTTAAAAATAGCCACATACTTAAAAAAAAAAAAAAAACTGGGGAGTTTTGTTAAAAATGAGGTAAGGTGAGGTGAGAGGGTAAAGGTTCACGGGTGAGAAGATCATCTGGAATAGCAACAAAAAAACTAGATACAGTGGTTCCTCATTTACTAATTCAGTCACCAAATGTTTCTTGCACATCTATGTAGAGGCAAATCTTCTATGCAGTGATTTAGTTGAGAACAGTCCCTTTTCTTATCTTGCTCACATTCTAACTTATTCAGAAATTGGAACAGATAAAATTTAGTTCATCTTCAGGCATTTTCTAAATGTATACAGTGTTATGTATAGTTAACGATTTGGATACAATATTAAAATGTGAATCCTACTACATTTTTATAATGAATTACTCTTCTACATCCTGAGAATTTTCCTGTCTTTAAAACTTTGCCTTTCCCTTTACATTCTCGGTAGGTGGCTTTGCTTCTGATTTCACTGAGAAAATAGAAGCAACCTGAAGAAAGCATCCTTGTACTATAACCAAATCCACTAGCCTGCACGCTTCTGAGCTTATATCCACTGGGTTGCTTTCTCTTGTTCTTCAGGACAGTCAATGTGCCTAGCTGAAGTCAAATCCATCCCTCTTGGGCACTAAACCTAATCCTTTCTGCCTATTCATGGAGTTTACTTCTATAATTACCCAGTGCCATTCCTACATCATCAAATTTCCCCATCAGCATAAAAACATGACATAACCTCTCCAATTCTTAAATTTTCTCCCAAGATACCATGTCTCCTAGCTATGATCCCTCAGTTTCCCCTTTTATAGAAAACTTCCTAAATAAATTAATAGAGGCTATCTTGCTTGCATTCCTTGCCTCCCAATTGCTAGTGTAATCACTTCAGCCAAACTTTCACCCTCCTCTTTCCCCTTAAACAACTCTTATTAAGCTTACTAAAGACCTTCATATTACTGAAGTCAATGCCAATATTCAGTCCTCATTTCACAAGCATATGGTAGAGTTTTTCACTTTCTTTTTCCTGAACAATCCCCCTCCCTGCCCTGGCCTTTTTAACTTGACTTTGGAAATGTCCCACATAAATTCCCCAAGGGATCACTATCACTCGTCCTCCTTTGCTCTTTTATCTTTCTCTTCCATACTGCAAATATTAGAGAACCCAGGACTTGGTTGTCAGATTTCTCATTTTCTCTACATATACTTACACCCTAGATGACCTCCTCTCAAGACTTTAATAGTATTTACATGCTAATTATATCAAAATTATGCCTCTATCCCAGAGTTTCCCCTAAATTACTTCTAATGTCTTATAGGCTATCTCCCAGGCATATCAAATTTAAAGTGTCTAAAAAGTAAATTTCTAATTTCTCAACCTCTTCTAATTCTGCTCCTTCTTCTAATTCTGCTCCTTCTATAGTATTCCCCATTGTAATAAATAGCATTTCATTTACTGAGTTGCTCAAAATTTTTGGAATCATTTCTCACTCCTCTCTCTTTCTGATGCCCTGGACTCAATCAGAAAATGATGTCTCAAAGCTGACCACTTCTTACCTCTTGAAGTCCAAGCTACCACCATCTCTTTTTTTTTTTATTTATTGTTTTTCTATTATAGTTGTCCCACCTTTTCCCCCGTTGCTCCCTCCCCCACCCAGCCCACTACTTCTCCCACAGTCAATCCCCACCCATTGTCCACGTCCATGGATCATTTATACTAGTTCCTTGACTAGACCCTTCCCCTACTTATTCCCCTTCTCTCCCGCCCCCAATCCCTCTGGTAACTGTTAGTCTGCTCCTTGTTTACATGCCTCTGATTCAATTTTGCTCATTTGTTTGTATTATCCTTTAGTTTCCTGTATTAGGTGATATCATATGGTATTAGTTTTTCATTGCCTGGCTTATTTTGCTAAGCATAATTTTCTCTAGTTCCATCCATGTTGTTGCAAATGGTAGGAGTTCCTTCTTTCTTTCTGCTGTGTAGTATTCCATTGTGTAAATGTACCACAGTTTTTTGATCCACTCATCTACAGATGGGCACTTAGGCTATTTCCAGCACTTGGCTATTGTAAATAGCGCTGCTATGAACATAGGGGTCACCACCATCTCTTCTCGGTCACCACCAACACTGCTTCCTAACTGGTCTCCCTGCTTCTACCATAAGATTGTGTCACTCTCTGGCTCTAAGTATCCTATGGCTCCCAATAACATCTAAACAAAAATGTGAAGACTTTACCATAACCAACAACTACCTGCATGAACTGCCTCCTGAGGCTGGTTAGGTAGTCAGGAGACAGATCAATTTTCATTTAGGTTATAGCTACAAATGTTTAACAAATATTAGATATTTTTCCAGGCTCTCATTGAAATTCTGAGCTTTAGCTGATAAATAGGGTATATCTGATACTTTTACAACCTGGAATCCACAAATAACATGTTTGATTTGACAGATCATTCTTAATAAGGAATACCAAAAAATATTATAAAAATTAAAGAAACAGCATGAGCCAGTTGTTACTGAAAAAGTTGGAATTTTGGAGTTAGGTAGATCTAGGTCTGAATTCTAATACTTTTTGTTGTATTAATGTCCTCTCTGGACTTCTCTTTCCTCATTGATAAAATGACAAGGATAGTATATAGTTTATGTGATTGGATGAAGTAAGGTGAATTAAACAACTACTGCTCAGGAGAGATGAATAAATGTTCATTTGCTTTTTGCTCTTCTTGGCATTACAAGATAAACTTGAAAATAAATAAATAAATAGGCTTTTTAACTATACATATATATATATATTTGGACAATTACAGGTATGTAATGTTCATGTATGTACAAAAACATGATACAATATGATAACCATCATAGGCAGTACTATAACTGGGTAGCTTATTTGCCTCTCAGCAGTGTGACTTATGCTTACATGAAGTTGCTCATGTGCTTGATTTTTATTCATTCATTTGTTCACTCATTCAGCACATAATTATTAAATAACCTCAATGAGGTAGGAAGTGTGAACTTATGAATGGTAACACTGCAAAGAGACCTACTCTGCTCAAACAATGTGACTCCCATTAGGGCTTGTTATTTCCTCAGAAGTTGCAGGGTCAATGCCATTCAAGATGTGACACAGGCGTTGAGTATTGCTGCCTGCCACACAGTCAGAGAATTAAAGCAATTGAGATTTCTGTTGTAGGCAGACTGAATAATCAAGAATGCTTGTACATTAAAGTAATCGTAAGCCTGATTTTTCAACATTTAAAGATGTTATATAAAACATGTAACAAATTTTTATACAACTGCTATGGAAGGAGCAAATTGAACTTTGTGGCAATAGGTTAAGCAGTGAACTGTGTTTACATCTCATGTGATTGATGAGTATGACTTCTAAATCTGAATAACAAAAGTGTATTTGCGGGCGCATAGAATAGGATAGATTTCCCAGGCACTGCAAAAGTGTAGGTATAATTTTTTCTTTTGCTGTTGATTATAGGGCAGGACACATTCTAGAAAGAAGAGTGATTAGGCATAAGGAAGTTTGAAAAATCATTGCATCACTTGTGGGACATGGGCAATGTGCTTCCTGTTCTCTGTTTTCCCACTATCTTGAAGAAAAAAACTTTGACCTGATTTTTAATCATTATTCATGACCATGACCATTATGGCTTATGACATTAAAAATAAACTGTTTCTTTTTAGCCTCATTATTCTGGTAATACAAGAATTAAGACACGCTGGGGATACACGAATTAAAAGAGCATTAGCTCTTTTACAGTGTGCTGTGTAGAGGTTGAAGGGAGGTCTATAAATATATTAATAAATAAATGTAATATGCTCTTTTAAATAATATCAATGTCTGTATATGCTAAAGAATGGGCATAAAAATGGGAATGATCACTTTTTCCTGGTTTGGAAGTTAAGGTTCAGTAAAAAAAACAAAAGCTATATATTCTATGTATTTGATGTATTCTAGTTTTGAAAAATTAAGTCAAGGAACTAGAGACTTTATATTTTTGGAAAAAATGGGGAGATATAATTTATTAAAGCTGCCACCAATGTTCTCAGCCAGAGTCACCAAAGTGTGTGGGTTTTTGGAGTTCACTAGGAAACCACTATAATTTTCCACAATCTCTGGGGAGCTCCTATCAACTATACCACCCACAGCAATAAAGTAGCAAGAAAATTACTGTCAATCTCAGATCTTTGGAGGCATTAGTTGCAGCTGCCTTCTGTGAAGAGTACCTACCTTCTCTTTCTGTCACATCTTCAAAATTTTGTGTGATTACAGTTGGTAGACTCAAAAACACAACTATTTAGAGAAAAGGGTCCTGAATTATGTAGTTCCAGTCTTATCCTATGCAGTACAAAAAATATAACCACATAGGTGAATAAGTAATAATAGATTATCAGTTACCAGGCATATTTGAAAAATGAAAAATTCTAGAATTAAGATATTATAATTTTGAAATCATCAATAAATTAAATTAGAAATTAGATATAGCTAAAGAAAGAATTAAGAAACTTGATGAGGTATCTGGAGAAATTATTCATAATGCAGCACAGAAAGATAAGAAGCTAGAAAATATGAATGAAAAGTAAGGAGAGATAGACTGAAAAAGTTTTAGTAGAATACAGATGGTATATTCAAACTGGGTAATTGAGGAAATTTTAGAAAGGGGACTATTTATAAAATGTGGATGCAGTAAAGTCAAGAAATTAAGAAGATGGGGAGGGGTGTAGATAAAAGATACTGAAGTTAAGAATATAACTTTGAGATTAGGTTATTAGATGAGTCATCCATATAGTTCAGTGGTTCTCAACCCTCCTATTGCCGCGACCCTTTAATACAGTTCCTCATGTTGTGGTGACCCCCAACCATAAAATTATTTTCATTGCTACTTCATAACTGTAATCTTGCTACTGTTATGAATTGTAATATAAATATCTGATATGCAGGATGTTTTTATTGTTACAAGTTGAACATAATTAAAGCATAGTGATTAATCACAAAAACAATATGTAATTATATATGTGTTTTCCAATGGTCTTAGGCGACTCCTGTGAAAGGGTCGTTTGACCCCCAAAGGGGTCATGACCCACAGGTTGAGAACTGCTGATATGGTTGAAATTCCCTGTGAATTAAAATGGAAAGGAGCACTATGAGAGGAAGAAAAGAGAAAACAAAGCACAGAATGAATGAGAGCATAATAGTCTGGAATGTTGACTTTATTCCACTGTTTAAGATGACACAGATAAGGAGCATAATTGAATTGGTTGACTATTTTTGATTCAAGGGACCTGAGCAGGATGAGAGCCAAATAATGTCACAGGCCTGTGTAGGTCACCATACTACATGTTTTCTCAGTATTCAAATGTATGTTTCTGAGTAGCTGACCTAGAGTCTTGAAGCTCTAGCATTATGGGACTGAATAAAGAACAGTCTATGCCTCTACTCTGATGTATTAACTGTAGTATAATGTTCTGTGGAGTCAAAAGCTTCACTTGGAATCACAGAAGAAATATGGAGGGGAGTTGCCCTTGACAGAGCTGTGCTTCATGATTTGTAGGATTTACTAGGCTGCTGTTTTTTTGGCTGCCAGTGCTGTATTAGCAAAGTATTCTGCCCAGGATCCTGGTACTTTGAGCAGTAAAAGTGCTGGTGACTTGAAAAGGATGTTTTCCTGGTAGAAACCTATTGGATAGAATAAAGAGATCACTGACATTAAATCTTCCTTTTGGTGTGTTAAGTAACCCACTGCCTCTGTGATGTGAAGGAATGATGTGAAGGAGGAAAGTTGACCCAAATACATGCTTTAAGTTGGAAAAAAGAGAGCCCTGAAGGGTCATTACTCAGGGTAAAGGTAACCTGATGACTTTTCGGCTTTGATTTATACTTCTTTATCCCATATACAAACCAAATTTCTAGTTATGGGGAAAAATAAGTTTTACCTCCAAGCACAAAACACAAATTTTTAATGCTAGGACTGGTATGAAATATATCCCTTAGGTGTGGTGTCCTTATAGAATATGCAATATGAACAACTATTCGTGGCACCTTTGTTTTCCTATACTTTTGTCAACAGATTTGGAAACTGAATAACTTTCCTTTGTGGATGAAGCAAGGTAACCGAGATTACCTAAGGGATATAAATAACACCATCCCAATCCTCACCCCTATCCACAGATGATTTTTACATCAGTCTCTACTCATGTCAGAAATACCCTGAACACACTGTTATGTCACAAAGAAATTGCTCTAACTTCAAATATTTAGGAACAATTCTAATATAAACTGTTTAATGTCTGAGGATCATTGTTACTTTTCTGGCTTCACACCTTTGCATTCAATGAAAACTAACAGTTCTTACAGTTTTTCCAAGTAGAACTGATTTCTACAGATCTCACTTCTGACTCATAATCTGATATTGTTTGCTACCTCACATTAGCCAAGTGTTTCATTTCCTGCACTAGGTCTCTGTGATGTCTTCTGCTATTAATTATTCCCAAAGAGACAGTTCTAACATGGTGTGCTAAAAATGGACCAGTTTTTGGTTACTGCCGATGTCTTTTTTTGTAACATTCATCTTCTTTCTTCAGTAGTCATTCTTGTTATTGCTCACCACTGCATAAATGCTGGGGCCAGCAGGTTACAATCTCGTACCAGTGCAAATCTTTGAGTATTTCACCTTAAAAAAAATTGTAGTTGTTTGCCTTAGGGTGCAGGTGAGTCCCAGGTGGTTTGATCTACCAGGATCTGTGTGCTTGATATGGTGGTGTCTGAGTCATCCCTCTCCTCTTTCCTTGTCTACTTTTCTCTGAATCTAACTAGTTGGCCTTGACTCTCTATCCTTAGAGTAAATTCTTCCCTTGGAGACTTCTTTTCATCTTCTATAAATAGGTCTCTGGTATCCTGTTTGAATATCTTTCTGTCCTTAGGGACAGGAGCTGTTTGGCCTCAGGCTTTCTCTGCCAGACCTGAGTATATGTGAGAGGTTTTGGGAGCTGAGAGGCACTGGGGTCCCTTTAACATGGAACAAATAGCCCAGGAGTTGAAGGCCTGAAGGCACTTGGGAACCCAATTCCCAGACCTGGGTTGATCTTTAGTCTTATTTCCGGGTACAATCAGCCTGTTGGCTTACTCTATCAAGCTCAGCCTTGCTATCACTTTGAGGTCATTGCTCACTGATTTCATAAGGTAAATGGGGCATGGAGAAATTTCCCCAAGCAGGCAGGGGACATTTGCTGAAGAGTTTATGGCTGGGCTTCTGTTGTGGACACCTGCCAACTCTAGCACCTCTGGAAAATCTCCACTCTGAACATAATTTTTGAAAGCAGCTTTTGTAATTAAAAGTTTAATAATGCAGAAAAAAACTGTTTTTATTCCTCAAATACCAAATGTGTTATTTCGTATTCAAGGCTTTTGCACTTGTTACTTTATTTCCTTCTGGCACCTGTTCAAATATTGCCTTCTCAGGGAATTTTCCCTGGCCACATTATCTAAAGTAGCACCTCTTATTCTCCAGCCTTTCTTCCTTGGCAGAGTGGATATATGCAAGTCATGATTTCCCCCAATGTTTTGCACATCCTCTCCTCATTTTAATGGTTTCTCATATTGTGAGTACAATATGGACTCCGATTTTTCTAATGTAGAATTTTAAAGATCTAGACTCTCCAGCCTCTTTTGACAATGAAGTGCAAATACCATCCATTAGGTGGAAGATTGTGACAGGGAAGACAGTTGCATGGCACGCTGTGTTAATACAAGTGTCAGCAGGAACCAGGAGCTCCTGGGGTGGCAGGAGCAAATGCAGCCTTCCTGATTGTGGCAAAGGAAGCATGGCGCAAAGGTCAGCAGCAGTAATAGTAGCAAAGCAGCTTCCTACGAGGTCAATTTGTGAGTTGGGAGTTGTTGTTATGTAAGCTTTGTATTGGCCCTTAAATTTCTTCTTGCTGAGACAACTAGTGGATTCTATTGGCTGTATATAAAACTCTGATTTAGAAAACTCACTGAGTATGGCAAAGGCATAAGGGAAGAAAGGAAGGCCACACTAAGTGAAATAAAGAAAAATCCACAGGGAACCAATAGTAAAAGAAAGGAAGCCAGGGTTCAAATCAATGAACTGGAACATAAAGAAGAAATAAACAATTAACTAGTACAGAATGAAGAAACAGAAATTCAAAATGATTAGGTGAGAATAAGAGGACTCTGAGACATCTCCAAAAGTGACAACATCTGAATCATAGGGGTGACAGAAGAAGAGAAAGAGCAAGAAATGAAAAACTTCTCTGAAAAAATAATGAAAGAAAATTTCCTTAATTTGGTGAAGGAAATAGACATACAAATCCAGGAAGTACAAAGTCCCAAACAAGTTGGACCCAAAGAAGACCACACCAAGACACATATAACTAAAATGCCAAAGGTTAAAGACAAAGAGAGAATCTTAAAAGCAGCAAGAGTAAAGCAGAGAGTTACCTACAAAAGAGTTCCCATAAGACTAGCAGCTGATTTCTCAAAAGAAACTTTGCAGGCAAGGGACTGGCAAGAAGTATTCAAAGTGATGAACAGTAAGAATCTACAACCAAGATTACTCTACCCAGCAAAGACATCATTTAGAATGGAAGGGCAGATGAAATGCTTCCCAGACAAAGTAAAGCTAATGGAATTCATCATCACCAAGCCATTGTTAAGGAAATGTTAAAGGGACTTATTTAAGAGAAAGAGGAAGATCAAAACTATGAACGTTAAAATGACAACAAACTCACAATTATCAACAAATGAATCTAGAAAACAAAAACAAACTAAGCAAACAACTAGAACAGGAACAGAATCATAGATATGGAGATCATTTGGAGGGTTATCATTAGGGAGGGGGAAGAGGGAGAAAGATGATAAATGTACAGGAATTAAGAAGCATAATTTATAAGTACAAAATAGACAGGATGATGTTAAGAATAGTATAGAAAAAGGAGAAGCCAAAGAACTTATATGCACAACCCACAGACATGAACTAAGGGGGGTATTACTGGAGGGATGTGGGGTACCGTGTGGAGGGGGGCAAAGGTAAAATATTGGGACAACTATAATAGCATAATCAATAAAATATACTTAAAAAAAAAAGACTGATTGATAGCGTGCATTTATTTTTTTCTCTTGGCAGCCCACATAGTATTTTCTTGATTGTCTGCCAGAATGTATATCCAGTGTCTATAATGTCCGTGGTCCATAGTAGGTGCTCAGAAAATATTGAATGACTAGAAAAATGGGCTAAACATAACAGGATGTCTTTTGGTCTTTAGAAAGTTTAGTAACTGGTATTAGTTATCACTTGTTGCGTCATTACTTCAAATCTTAGATGCTGAAGACAATAAATATTTATTATCTCATTTAGATAAGAAATGTAACACTGCTACTTCCATCATGCTCTATTCATTGAATCATTAAGTACTGCCCTCACTTAAGTGGGGAGGTGGAAAATTAAGCTCCACTCATTGAAAAGTGTCATTTAATTTTTGGACACATTTAAAAAATCACTGCACTACTAGAGCATGGAATGAAAAAAGGAAAGCTGTAGGCCTACTTCTTATCTCTTTCTTGCACTGCCATCATCTCCTTTTCCTTGGTAATTACACCTTAATATTATTTGGAACAGCACTATGCACATCTAAAATACCATATTTTCACCTCTTTGAGGTTTGATTTGGTCAGGTAACAAAGTTCTGGGAGGCTGCTGAATCAACAAGATGGTTACTCTTTTCACACCTCTGCTCTTTCCTCTTTCCTGCTCTTTGTAATGTGAACCTGATGGTGGGCTCTCTATTAGATATCCTGGACCATGACGAATGAAACATATAAAGCACAAAAATAGGAGGGTGATAATTGAGGAATCAGCAAGCAGCCCTGGATCGACTTCATCTGTCTTGCTTAAATCAATATTACTTGCAGTTTCCTGTATGCTTGAGCAAGTAATTCAACCTGTCTTCTGTTTATTCTCTTTCTTGGGAAATTCTCTGTCCTACCCCACAGTAATTCACTGGCAAATTTTAAACTAAAAGGTTTTAATCCCAGTCCAGACCTGCTCCTCCCCTATCATATCAGATTCCATGAATACAGAAGGAAATGTACTTTCCTAGTAACCCTTGGAAAAGCTAGAAATTACTAAAATTTTTTCATTTCTTTACATATAAAGGGCTTTCTATCAGAACAAGCTTGAGATAGTCTCACTAATCTTTGCTAATTTTATTTGTAATTTAGATGACTGTCTCTCAGCAGGAGAGATATTGCTTATTTCATTTTCATTTGCTGGCTCCTCTGCTGAGCCCAACCTCTTATTCTTCGCTCTGTAGCACACTGAGACTTTCTGAAATCCATTACATTCAAACTTATCTCTGAACTGTAATGACAATAGTATATTGTCAAAACATTTAAAAAGAGGAAATCAAGGCTTGGAAGCTTACCCAAGGTTGCAGAGTTTAAAAATGGCTGAGCTTGGATCTAAACCAGGCTCAGAATGACCCCAAAGGAGTGTTCTTTCCACTTTGCCTGGTTTTAACTTCACTGAAGTTTTTCTGGATTCATTTAGTTACAGCAGAAAATATAAATATGGAATGAAAATTACAGTGTAATTGCCAAATTGGCTGGCTTCAACATGCACAGTCCTGGGAATCCATCTGTCTACAACATTTTTTCTTAATAAAATTTATTGAAATCAGATGAGCAGATTTATGCTAGTGTGGGCCATCAGCCAAGATATGAGAATCACTTTATGAAATGGAATTTTATGTTAAAATGGTATTTATTAAAATAGGATTCTTCCAGAGGGTTATGTTTCAGTGAAAAAAACTCAGTGATAAATATTTAGACCTTGCCCATGTCTCTGCTCACCTTCCTCTCAGATCATCTCAGATGGGCAGCAGCATCACTGTAAACGACCGTGGGGCCACGTGCAGTGAAGACTCAGGGGCAGGAAGGAGGAGGGTGGAAAAAAGAGAGCTGGTAGGAACATTCACGTTTGTTTTCACCTAGCACAGTATGGTTTTTTGTTTTTGTTTTTGTTTTTCATTAATATTTTCTTTAACCTTCATATACTCTAATTTGCTAGGTTTTATTAATCACATTTTATAAATGAGGAAACTGATGGTCAAAGAAGTTAAAGTTAACAGAGTCACAGATGGAGAACATGATCAAGTAAAAACTTGAATTCAGAGTTGTCTGACTGCAAAATTGATGTCCTTTGTAGTATATTATGTTACCTTGTCATCAGTACTAATATTTAAGGAATCATATAGTTTTTTCTTTCTTTATATTTTGCATGTATTCTATTTACTTTCATAATAATATCATAATATAGTTTCATGGTTAATTTCATGTTAACTTGGCTAAACCACAATACTTAGATACTTGGTCAAGTATTATTCTAGATGTTTCTATGAAGGTATTTTATAAATGATATTAGCATTTTAATAATTAAACTTTGAGTAAAGCATATTAGGCTTCATAATATGAGTAGGACTTATCCAATCAGTTGAAGATCTTAATAGATAAAGACTGATCTTCCCAGGGGAAGGGGCAGTTCTGCCAGGAGACTGGACTACCTTTGGACTTGAACTGCAATTCCTCCCTGGGACACCAGCCTGCTTGCCTAACCTGCAGATTTTGGACTTGCCAAGTTGCCACATTCATCTGAGCCAATTCCTTATAATTAGTTTCTCTCTCTCTCCCTCCATCTCTCCCCCCAGATATAGATATAGATGATATAGGTAGAGATATAGATATCCTGTTTGGTTCTCTTTCCCTGGAGAACTCTGATTAATATAGTAGTAATAATTATTCCTTTCATGGATGAGTAAACAGGGTCACAGGGGCTTAATAATTTGCCTCCTGAGCTGGTGAACTACCCATGATCACTTTGGTAAAATTGGAGGACCTGGTACTCAAAATCATTTTGTCTTCAGTTTCTTTTTTTCTGTCTTCTTAGAAATTAGTCTTTAAAAAAATTAATGTATAGTAAAACTCAATGTATCAGTTTCTATGTGTTCTTTAACAAATTATCACAAACTTAGTGGCTTAAAACAACACAAATTTATTCTCTAACAGTTCTGGAGGTCAGAAGCCTGAAATAAGTTTTTTCTGGGCCAAAGTCAGGTTGAAAGTCTTGTCGGAGCCTCTGAGGAGAAAATTCATTTCCTTGACTTCTCAGTTTCCACTGTCTGCCTGTGTTTCTTGGCCTATGATCTCTTTCTCCATCTTCAAAGTTTATCACTCTGATCTCTGCTTCCATCATCACCTTGCCTTATAAGAACACTTGTAATTTTGCATTTAGGGCTTTCTTGGATAATCCAGGATAGTCTCCAACCTCAAGATCCTTAACTTAATCACATCTGCAAAATCTCTTTAGCTAAAGTAACATTCACAGGTTCTGGAGATTAGGCTATGGGTATAATTGGAGGCCATGATTCAGCCTACCACACTCAGATTTGTCTTTCTCTCTTAATTTATTTTTATTTTTTTCTTTCAATTATTATTATTACTTATTTTTCAATTACAGTTGCTGTGCAGTGTTATATTAGTTTTTTTAAAGTATATTTTATTGATTATGTTGTTACAGTAGTTCCAATTATTTCCCCCTTTGCTCCCCTCTGCCCAGTAACCCCCTTCCCTCCAGCAATTCCACCCCACTTAGTTCATGTGCATGAGTTGTGCATATAAGTTCTTTGGCTTCACCCTTTCCTATATTATTCTTAACTTCACCCTGTCTATTTTGTACCAACAAATTATGCTTCTTAATCCCTACACCAAATCCCCATTTCTCCCCCTCCCTCCTCCCAGGTGATAACCCTCCAAATGATTCCCATACCTATGATTCTGCTCTTATTCTGGTTTGCTTAGTTGGATTTTGTTTTTATTTTTTAGATTCAGTTGATACTCGTGAGTTTGTTGTCATTTTAGTGTTCATAGTTTTGATCTTCTTTTTCTTAAGTCCCTTTGACATTTCATATAATAATGGCTTGGTGATGATGAACTCCTTTAGCTTTACCTTGTCTGGGAAGCACTTCATCTGCCCTTCCATTCCAAATGATAGCCTTGCTGGATAGAGTAATCCTGGTTGCAGGTTGCCTTTCATCACATTGAATACTGCTTGCCAGTTCCTTCCTGCCTGCAAAGTGTCCTCTGAGAAACCAGCTGATAGTCCTATAGGCACCCCCCTGTAGGACACTCTCCACCTCTCTCTTGCTGCCCCCAGGACTCTCTATCTTTCACCTTTGGCATCTCAATCATAATGTGTCCTGGTGTGGTCCCCTCTGGGTCCAGCTCACCTGAGACCCTTCATGTTTCCCGGACCTGTACGTCCATCTCCTTCGCAAAATTTGGGAAGTTTTTCTCATTTTTTTCAATTCTTACTTCCTCATTCTGCACTGGTTGGCTGTTTTTTTCTTCCTTATGTTCCAAATCATTGATTTGAACCCTGGTTTCTTTCCCTTCACCATTGGTTTTGTGTGGATTTTCCTTCATTTAACTTAGCATAGCCTTCACTTCTTCTCTTATGCATTTGCTGTACTCAAGCATATCTGTCAAGCCTGTGAGCATCTTTATCACCAGTGTTTTGAATTCTGCGTCTGTTAGGTTGGCTATCTCCTTGTCTGTTAGGTTGGCTATCTCCTTGTCTGTTAGGTTGGCTATCTCCTGGTCACTTAGTTCTCCTGCTGGAACCTTGATCCATTCCCTTTTTTTGGGCCATACTTCTCTGTCTCCTCATTCTGACAGGCTCTTGTGTTTGTTTGCCTCTGCGTCCCAGGTAGAGCTGTCACTCCTGTTATGTAGTAAGGGGCGAGCCTTAGGGATTTGTCAGTACAGGGGAGGGGACCTGTTTTCCTATGTTGTGACGCTGTATGTGGGGGAGGGGTCAGAGAGGGAACAATATGGCCTTCCCAGCATTCGCCCCTTTTCCAGGCACCTCTCCCTCTTCTGCATGGCACTGGTGCCTCTCTAGCTGTTGCCCTGGCTGTCGTTCCCAGAGTGGGTGGGGCTGTGGACGTTCCAGGACCATGGGGGCCCTTTAAACAAGCGGACTCTGCTGAGAGACTGGCAGTTTTTGCCTCCGTTCAACCCCCACTGGTTTGCACAATCAGAAGCAATGAGGCTTGATTTTCCCCGGTGCTGGGACGGTGAGTTGCAAGGTCTGGTGAGGAGTTGGGAATGCTCCCCAGGTGTCCCTCCTGACTTTTTAAAATGTGTGACTGTGCTTTCTGCCATTGCCACCACTGCCGCTGCTGCCACACTGCATCCTTTCCAACCCGGCTCCACTTCTCCTACCTGTCTGGATGAGTATTTCTTCTTTATATCTTTGTTTGTTGAACTTCTATGAAGTTTGATTTTCTGGAACTTCTGTTTTTTTCTAGTTTTGGGGTAGTTGTAGTCCTTCTAGTTGTGGAGGGAGATGCAGCGTGCCTGTCTATGCCTCCATCTTGGCCAGAAGTCTCTTGTTTTTATAACATCAGATAATGTTAACCTATATTAGTTAAGTGTGCAAATAGTAATTAGACATTTATATACCTTACAAAGCAATCACTCTGATAAGTCTGTCTTATTTTTTTAGATAATACATCATTTAGTTTGATTACATAAATATGATGACTTCTTTACTATCTTACTTATTTTGCTAAATCTATTATGAAGTCTATTTAAAGTGCTTTGAACAGAAGTAATTTGAAATACTCAAACAAAAGACTTAGAGTTGATTAGAATAAGCACATTACATCTGCCCTCAAAAATTTATGATTTAGGAGGGGGACCAAGATGGCCACGGAGTAGGAACAGTGTTCTCAGCTCGCTCCTGTTAAGGAGACAATCCAGGAGGAACAAACTCGGGGAGGAATGACTGAGTGAGTGGGAATATCTGATAACGTGAACGGGGAAGAGATCGGGGGAGCAGCGTGGAGGGGGGTGGAGGGGTTTATCACAAACTGCAGGCTGAGTCATTCTGAGACTCCGTGCGTTTGCAGTATCAAGCCGGAGAGCTCACTAGCCGGGAGTGAATTCTTGTAGGGAGTTAGGGAGAGGATTTGGCCGAAAAAGCCAGAGGAGTGAGAGAACAGTGAACAACCAGGACTGGGAGAAACTGTGTGACCTGAGTCTAGAGAGAAACATCCTCAGCTGCAACCTCCGACGGAAAGCTCGGCATCCCAGGCGCGCCCAGCACTTGCGCTAGGGCCCTACAGAACAAAAGAGCAGTTTTGGGGCTAGGAGAAGGGCCGCACTGAAAAGCTGTTTCGGAACTCCGGACCGGGGGAGAACTGTGTTCTTGAAATCAGTGTATGCTCTTTAGTCGTGCTAGAATCCCACAAACAAAAGGCAGGTTTGGGGCTAAGAGAGAAATAGGACTCGCAGGGTGTGTAAGTAGGGAAGAGAGCGGAGGCGGAGGTTCTGGAGGGGAGACGGTTTTAGGGCAAGGAGAAGGGCCCGCGGGGAGGGGCTGCTGTGAAGCTCCGGACCGGCAGAGAGCTCCGGGGAAGGAGAGTGCTGCGCCGACGGACCACACTAGAGTCCCACAGAACAAAGGGACGGTGCTGTGGCGGGAAGAAAGATAGAGCGCGCAGGACGATAGATAGGGAAGCCAGCGGAAGCGGTAGCTGGGAATAGAGAAAGTTTTGGGGCAAGGAGAAGAGCACAGGCAGGAAAGCCACTGCAAAGCTCCAGACTAGGGGAGAGGCCCTGGGCAGGAAAGGGCCGCTGGGCCCGGCACTTTGACCGACTGTGCCAGAGTCCTGCAGAACAAAAGGACGATCTTGAGACAGGGAGAGAGGTGGGGTGCGCAGGCATATAGACAGGGAAGAGAGCAGAAGCCGTAGCCTGGGAATAGAGACAGGACTGGAGGCAGAACGGGGATTGCTGGCAGGCACAGGCTGGACCAACAGAGGGAAGGAGTAGCTGGATAAGCCTGAGGAGGGCTGAGGCTGCCTCAGGAGGGGACTACTAAAGGCAGCTCACAGCAGAGCGGTGGTAGGCCCACGAAAAAAAGACTAGCAACCCCAGAATCAAGCAGAACCCTCCCACAGCCAGCCAACCAACCAGAAAAGATTTGAAACTCATGGAATTTTGAATAGGAGCAGACTCAGGAAGCAAGGAAAAACCAAAAAACAAACAAACCAAAAACACCCAGAGACTGTGCATAAAAGTTGAATTGAGTTAAAATCCTCATTCTTTTATCTCTCACTCTCTCTCTAACTACCCCTACCGTCAGTCCCTTCCTATTCTCGCTCCTTTTCTCCCCTCCCCTTCCCCCCTTCTCTCCCCTTAGCATTCTCCCCTGCACCCTATTCTCAGTTAATTTTATAATTTTAAGTTCTCTCCCTTTCTCACCCTCTCCTTTCTCTGCACTACTCACCTTCAACTTTATTAAATTTCTTTCTTTATTTTGTCCCCCTTCAGTCTACATTCATTTTTCTTTCATCTCTTGTCCTTATTTTCCTTCTCTCCCTATACATAATCTCTCTCTCTCCCTATTACACTTTATATTCTAACCTCTTAATATTCAAATTATAATTCTAATCTATCCCCCTCTCCCTTTACTCTCCTATTCTTACCCCTTCTCTTTTTCTACCCCACCCCCCCACTTCTTTCCCTACCTCTTGTATTTCTCTCCTTCATCCTATCTTTTGCCAACTCTTCAATTTCAATCCTCCCCTCCCTAATATCTCCTCTTCCTCCTGATTTCCTTCCCTCCTCTGAGCTCTTTTCCTCCCAAATCCTCTTGCTTTCCTATCTCCTATTCCTCTCTCTCTATATTCACCTTTTCTCTCTATCTTGCAACTTTATATCATGTTTTAATCTCCTAATCTTTTTTATAACATATAATTTAAAAAAGAATTTTAATCCAGTCCCCTCTCTTCTACCTCCCCTTCTTCTTTTGTTCTCTCTCCTACCCTTCTCTTCTCTACTTTCTCTCTCTCTTTCCTCTCTCCCTTCCTGTCTTGCTATTTTCTACCCTGTATTTTTATCCTTAAAAAATTCTCTCTCAATCTATTTCCTACCTTCTAACCTCCCCAGCCCTCTCTTTCAATTTCTGGCTGTCTGTCTACCTGGATGTCTGTTGTGTCTACCCTACCTCCCACGCTAATCATATAGTATATACCGATTATATAATCCTAATACTATACACTTCCACTTTCTCTCTCCACACTGTAACCCTCCCCTCCTTTTCAAACAGACAGTGTAAGTGTTAATTGCTCTCTTACATAACCTTGATCCCAATTGCTAATATTAATACTCTATCAACTTCCAGCTCAAAAATTACCCTTCCTTCATTTAAAACAACTCCTTTCTGTTTCTCCTACGAAATAAGAGTCCCAGTATCTCCACAAGTATATTAACACGGGCTCATTTGCAGCCTATAGTGGGATTGTATTTGGGGGAGACATTGGAGGGTGTGGGTTTCTTGCCTGGGTTGTGTAATTATGTTTTAGCAGCACCTTCACAAAAGATCTCAAGACAAGGTGGGCAGAGTGACTCTCAATCAACTAACCAGAAAAAAAGATCCACCAAAAAGTAGCTGAAATACAACCAGACAGATTAAAGAAATATCATCAAGGACAACACAGACGGAGATCCAGGAGGGCGGAGGAGTAAGTGGAAGCTACACTAACCCCCTCCCAGGACCAGCCAGTGCTGACTCAGCCCCAGTACAGCAGACAGACCATCCCCCTCCAAGTGGTGTCATACTAAGGGGAAATAAAAGCCCTGCCTACAGGAATTAAGTTGCCACACCCACGGTCCTTAAACCTGACGGCTGATCACAGATTGAGTATAGTAACAACTAAAGAAGAGAGACAAAGGCAGTAGATCCCTGGAAGTCTCCAACAGGCTGCCTAGGCCCAGACTGGTACAGGATCTGACACCACCAGGGGCAGATCCAAGAAGTGCAGATCATTCTAAGAAGCACCAACAAACAAAAGGAATCACAAAAATGGGGAGACAGAGAAACAACCCCCCATCAAAAGGAAAGGTAGAATCCCCAGAAAGAGTGCTTAATGAAATAGAGGGGAGCAACATATCAGATACAGAATTTAAAACATGGATTATGGAGAAGCTAAATGAGCTCAGCGGAAACTACAAAGAACTCCAGAAAAACTACAGTGAACTCCAGAAGAACTATAAGGAACTTACTGAGAATTATACCAGCATCAAAAAGGACATGGAAGCTATCAATAAGAGCCAGGAGGAAATGAAGGATACGATCTCTGAATTGAAGAACACAGTAGAAGGAATTAAAAGCAGGCTAGAGGAAGCAGAAGATCGGATCAGCGAGCTGGAGGACAACGTACACAAAAACTCCCAGACAATGCAACAAAATGAAAAAAGACTGAACAAGACTGAAGAGGTTCTAAGACAGCTGCAGGACAACATGAAACGTAACAATATCCGTATCATTGGAATTCCAGAAGGAGAAGAAGAAGAGCAAGGGATAGAAAACCTCTTTGAAAAACTAATGACAGAAAACTTCCCTCACACGAGGAGAGAAAGAGTCACGCAAATCCAGGAGGCACAGAGGGTCCCAATGAAGATGAACCCCAACAGGCCCACCTCAAGACACATCATAATTAAAATGGCAACATCCAAAGACAAAGAGAGAATCCTAAAAGCAGCAAGAGGGAAACAACTAATAACATACAAGGGAGCTCCAATAAGGCTATCCTCAGATTTCTCAGCAGAAACACTACAAGCAAGAAGGGAATGGCAAAAAATATTCCAAGCAATGAAAAACAAAGGCCTACAACCAAGAATACTCTACCCAGCAAGGCTCTCATTCAAAATGGATGGCGAAATAAGGAGTTTCTCAGACAAAGGAAGACTAAAAGAATACATCTCCACCAAACCAGCAATGCAAGAGATGCTAAAGGGTCTGCTCTAAAAAGATAAAGAAATAGAGAGAAACAGAGAAGAACACGAGTACAAAGGGGGAAAATGACAATGAATAAGTACTTATCAGTAATAACCTTAAACGTAAATGGATTAAACGCTCCAATTAAAAGACATAGGGTAGCTGAATGGATTAGAAAGAATGACCCACATATATGCTGTCTACAAGAGACCCACCTTAGAACAAAAGATCTACACAGACTGAAAGTAAAGGGATGGAAAAATGTATTCCAAGCAAATGGACATGAAAAAAAAGCCGGGGTAGCAATACTTATATCAGACAAAACAGATTTCACAGCAAAGTCCATAAAAAGAGACAAAGAAGGGCATTTCATAATACTTAAGGGGAAAATCCATCAAGAAGATATAACCCTTATAAATATATATGCACCCAACTTAGGAGCACCCAAATATGTAAGGAAAATTTTGAAAGACTCCAAGAAAGATATAGGCAGCAACACACTCATCGTAGGGGACTTTAACACCCCATTGTCAACAATGGACAGATCTTCAAAGCAAAGAAACACCAAAGATATTGAGGCACTGAACAACACTTTAGATCAAATGGACTTAGTTGATATATATAGAAGTTTACACCCCAAAGAAGCAAAATATACATATTTCTCAAGTGCACATGGAACATTTTCAAAGATAGACCACATGGTAGGACACAAAACAAGCCTCAATAAATTCAAGAAAATTGAAATTATATCAAGCATCTTCTCAGATCACAATGCCTTAAAATTGGAAATCAACCTCAAGGAAAAAACTCAAAAACATTCAAAATCATGGAGAATGAATAACATGCTATTAAATAATGAATGGGTTAACAATGACATCAAGGAAGAAATCAAAAAGTTCCTGGAAACCAATGATAATGAACACACAACAACCCAAAACCTATGGGATACAGCGAAAGCAGTCTTAAGAGGAAAGTTCATAGCAATACAAGCCTACCTAAAAAAACTAGAAGAATCTCTAATAAAAAATTTAACCCTACAGCTACAAGAACTAGAGGAAGAACAACAAGCAAAACCCAGATCAAGTAGAAGGAAGGAAATCATCAAGATCAGAGCAGAATTAAATGACATAGAGTCTAAAGTAACAATTCAAAAGATCAACAAGAGTAGGAGCTGGTTCTTTGAAAAGATAAACAAAATTGACAAGCCTTTAGCCAGGCTCATCAAGAAAAAAAGAGAGAGAACCCAAATAAATAAAATCAGAAATGAAAGAGGAGAAATCACAACTGATACCACAGAAATACAAAGAATTATAAGAAATCATTATGAACAACTGTATGGCAAGAAATTTGACAACCTAGAGGAAATGGACAGATTCCTGGAAAACTATAGTCTGCCCAAACTGAATCAAGAAGAAGCAGAAAGTCTGAATAGACCAATAACAGCTAGCGAAATTGAAGCAGTAACCAACAAACTCCCAGCACACAAAAGCCCAGGACCAGATGGCTTCACAAGTGAATTCTACAAAACATTTAGGAAAGAACTAACTCCTATCCTCCTCAGACTATTCCAAAAGATACAAGAAGAGGGAAAACTCCCAAACTCGTTCTATGAAGCCAGTATAACCCTAATTCCAAAACCAGGTCAAGACACAACAAAGAAAGAAAACTACAGACCAATATCGCTGATGAACATAGATGCTAAAATCCTCAACAAAATATTGGCAAACCGGATCCAGCAACACATTAGAAAGATCATACACCACGATCAAGTAGGATTCATCCCAGGGATGCAAGGATGGTTTAATATTCGCAAATCAATAAACGTGATACACCACATAAACAAAATGAAAGACAAAAACCACATGATCATATCAATAGATGCAGAAAAAGCATTTGATAAAGTACAACACCCATTTATGATAAAAACTCTCAGCAAAATGGGAATAGAGGGAGCATACCTCAACATAATAAAGGCCATATATGAGAAACCTGAAGCCAACATCATACTCAATGGGCAAAAACTGAGAGCATTCCCCCTGAAATCAGGAACAAGACAAGGATGTCCGCTCTCTCCACTCCTATTCAACATAGTCTTGGAAGTTCTAGCCACAGCAATCAGACAAGAAAGAGAAATAAAAGGCATCCAAATTGGAAAAGAGGAAGTAAAACTGTCATTATTTGCAGATGACATGATAGTGTACATAGAAAATCCTTTAGACTCCACAAAAAAACTACTCAATCTAATAAGTGAATTCGGCAAAATAGCAGGATACAAAGTCAATATTAAGAAATCGAAGGCATTTTTATACACCAACAATAAAAACTCAGAGATAGAAGCTGAAAGAAAAATCCCATTTACCATAGCAACAAGAAAAATAAAATACCTAGGAATAAACTTAACCAAAGAGGTAAAAGACCTGTACACAGTAAACTACATAACACTGAAGAAAGAAATTAAAGAAGATACAAATAAATGGAAGCGTATACCATGCTCATGGATGGGAAGAATCAACATCATTAAAATGTCCATACTACCCAAAGCAATTTATAGATTCAATGCAATCCCTATTAAATTACCAGCAACATATCTCACAGACCTAGAACAAATACTTCAAAAATTTATATGGAACCAAAAAAGAGCCCGAATAGCCACAACAATTTTGAGGCAGAACACAGTAGGAGGAATCACAATACCCGATATCAAACTATACTACAAGGCCACGGTAATCAAAACAGTCTGGTACTGGCATAAAAACAGACATATAGATCAATGGAACAGAATAGAGAGCCCAGCAATAAGCCCAGGTTCATATGGTCAACTAATATTTGACAAAGGGGGAAAGAACATCAAATGGAATGAAAAGAGCCTCTTCAACAAATGGTGTTGGGAGAACTGGACAGGGACATGCAAAAAAATGAAACTAGACCACCAGCTCACACCATACACCAGAATAAACTCAAAATGGATCAAAGACTTAAATGTAAGCCGTGACACCATAAAAGTCCTAGAGGAAAAAATAGGCAGGAAAATTTCAGATATCCCACGTAGCAACATTTTCACTGATATATCTCCTAAGGCAAGGGAAATAAAGGAAAGAATAAACAAATGGGACTACATCAAACTAAAAAGTTTCTGCTCAGCCAAAGAAAACATCAGCAAGATGCAAAGGAAACCAACCATATGGGAAAATATATTCGCCAATGACATCTCAGACAAGGGATTGATCTCCAAAATATATAAAGAACTCATACGACTCAACACCAAGAAGACAGACAACCCAATTAAAAAATGGGCAAAGGACCTGAACAAACACTTCTCCAAAGAAGACATACAGAGGGCCCATAGACATATGAAAGTATGCTCAACATCACTAGCCATCAGAGAGATGCAAATTAAAACCACAATGAGATACCACCTCACACCAGTCAAAATGGCAATCATCAACAAATCAACAAACAACTTGTGCTGGAGAGGATGCGGAGAAATGGGAACCCTGGTGCATTGCTGGTGGGAATGCAGATTGGTGCAGCCACTGTGGAAAACAGTTTGGAATTTCCTTAAAAAACTAAAAATGGAACTGCCTTTTGAACCAGCAATTCCATTGCTAGGATTATATCCAAAAAATCCCGAAACACCAATTCAAAAGAACCTATGCACTCCAATGTTCATAGCAGCACTATTTACAATAGCCAAGTGCTGGAAACAACCTAAGTGCCCATCTGTAGATGAGTGGATCAAAAAACTGTGGTACATTTACACAATGGAATTCTATGTAGCAGAAAGAAAGAAGGAACTTCTACCATTTGCAACAACATGGATGGAACTAGAGAAAATTATGCTTAGTGAAATAAGCCAGGCAACAAAAGAAAAATACCTTATGCTGTCACCTATTACAGGAAACTAATGAACAACACAAACAAATGAGCAAAATTGAACCAGAGGTATGTAAACAAGAAGTAGACTAACAGTAACAGGGGGGGCGGGGGGGAGGAAAAGAAAGGTGTAAGGGGATGGGTCAAGTTAAAATATATATATATATATATATATATGAATGACCCACAGACAGGTGCAACTGAGTGGGGACTAAATGTGGGGGAGGGGAGGGACAGGGTGCAGGGAAACAAGAGGGCTAAAAAAGTGAGACAACTGTAATGGAAAAACAAACCAAAATTTTTTAGTGGGGGAAAAAAGAAAATATGAAGAATGGAAATGCCAGTTCAGTGAATATTAGGACAAAGATTTTCCTTCACGTTGTATATTTTTCTCCCTATTTGATCCCTCCAGAGTTTGGCATTCTAAACAAGTAAATAATGACATAAGTTCCTTTGCATAGAACTAATAAGACCAGTTGTTAACAGAGGTTCTTTTTTTTTTTTGTTTTTTTTTTTTTTTTTGACCAAGTCTTTGACTGGAATGTCAAGCCTAAAGGAAACATACTTGGGCTCAGATTGTTACCAGAAAGCCCTGAGGAACTGGGAATGACTTTCAAAGGTAATAAAAGCCCGTGAGATAAAAGGCCTGGTACCATGGTTGGTTTTGCGGTCCACAGCAATCTTTCCAGGGAAGGAACGAAGGTTGTTTTCCTGAAAGATGGCTAGAAGAGACCTTAAGGCACAAGGAAAGACCAGAAAGACTTGGAAAAAACAGGTGTGTACAGGCAAGGATAAATGCCAGATATGTGGCACAGCTTCTGTGCCCTGAAGAACAGACTGAATGTCACCCCAAATATTCCTTGGGTAAGTTCCAGCAAAGCAGAACTAAAGATCATAAGTGATCATTTGCTGCTCTTGTTATGTTTATGCAAACGAACAGGATAAATTAAAAATGGACTTAATGTAGTCCCTTTAAAGACAAGGAGGGTAACCTTAGGGAGAAAAATTATTATTCAAGGAAAACCACAATGATCAGTAGTAGAGTATAAAACAGGGCAACTAACCGTCTTAAAAGTTTCTTCTCCAGATTTAGAGACTTGTTTGCGGGTTATGTTACATAAATTAACACGTGTTTTTTGTTTTCAAAGGACATAAGCCTATGATCGCATTACCTGAGTGATTATCTGTACGCATAAGCCTCATTTAATCCTCTCTGCAGCGCTGCCTCCTGAGACTCAATGGTTTGGCTGAACTAAATGGCTGGGCTGGGGAAGAATGGGGTGGTCTGTGGGCTTCACTTTAAAACGGGTTTCTCTTTTCTATCCTAATGGCTTGGACAGAAAAGGCCCAGAGGTCTGAGAGGGGGAAAAACCTAAACTATTTACCTCAGCCCAAACTAAGTATAATGGGCAAAAGGGTTTTGGACAGGCGAGATGTGCCTAGCACACCTTCTTACAAAGAAACTTTTTTTTTTTCCCTAATATGGAACATTGAAAAATTAATCCCTGCCTTTTGTCATCTAGTAGTTATAGATTGAATGATGTCTTTTAACCCTTTTCGCCAAATCTGTTGCCCTCAGAACACAACAAGGACACCAGCCTGTTAAACCAAGCACGCCGTTGACCGGAGACAGCCAACTGACCTGGAGTCTGCACGATCCTTCCCCATGTGGGAAGGCCACCCTCCCCTCCACACCCCCACTCTTATTAGGGTTTTCTGGACCCAAGGGTAGGTAGGACGACGACCATGTCCAGCTTGAAGCAGCTAGAGGAGCTTGAGACCTTCGCCCACTGTCCTTTACAAGATTACAAAGGGTCCTAATATTTGAGAGGGGGGGGATAGTTAATTTTTACGAACCAGGGGTATGGACTTGGGGGGGATTGCTGGGGGAGGGGGGTGGTTGGGGGAGGGGAACAAGGGGGAGAAAATTGGAACTGTTGTAACAATATAATCAATAAAAAACATTAAAAAAAATATTTATGATTTAGAATCTATAGACATCTTCAAAGCCCTTAAATCAAACTTTCTCCCTCAGGCAATTTTTTAAATCAAATCTATTATTTAACCACAAAGGTGAGTGACTGAGTGGCATATTTTTATGTTTTCTTTCTACTTAAGAGAATGACCAAAATATTAAGACTGAGGCAGCAAGGAAACAGAGATGAACTTGATCCTCAGGCTGTTTAATTAGTCCCCAGATGACTGAAAACTGACTGTAAATCCAATGCATCTATGTAGGAAAACTGGCTTTGTTTCTGTGGGTCTTTATTTACCCACACTTACTCAGGTTTCGTGCCATAGAGCAAGATTTTTGGTGTCAACAGCTTATTGTGTCCCCTTCAGCAGCCTCCTGTGACTTTGGAAGCCATGCTTCAGTCAGACTGAATTGTACAGTGACAAGGGAGCTTGAGCTCTGTGGTGAGATAGTCCCTCATTTGAATTCTAAATGTATCACTGAGTGTGTAGTGTCCCTGAACTTAAAACTTTAACTGTCCATCAGCAGAATGTGGATGATAATATCTCCTGCACATTGAGGTTGGCAGGATTAAATGCAAGGAGAGCATATTGTAATCACCTCTTGTATTTGACATCCCCTTGGCAGCCATTAACCTTTAGAGGTATTGCTATGCCCACTAGAGTGACAAATAGAATAAAACATGCCAGATGTGCTATGTTTGCAAGCAGACCTGGTAGTGTTACTCTTCTTTGCACAGATAATCCAAGTATTATTGAAGTTGAGTTAGAGGTATTTTTTATTTTATTTTAAGAATTTATTTATTTATTTTCAGAGAGAGAGGAAGGGAGACAAACATTGATGTGTGAGAGATACATCGATCGGTTGACTCCCACATGCCCCCCCAATTGGGGACCTGGCCCTTAACCCAGGCATGTGCCCTGACTGGCAATCGAAACAATGACCTTTCAGTTCACAGGCCGGCACTCAATCCACTGAGCCACACTAGCAGGGAGGATTAGAGGGTTTTGACAAAATGTGATAGTGCTGTGATTGCCTCCCTGACAGCCATTCTCCTTTTTTTTTCTGGCTAAGAAACTCCGGTTTTGTCCTGACACTGGGCAGCCCTGTGCAGTCTGCAGAGGCTGTTGCCTGACTTGGCTAGACCAGTCCAGTTCATTTCATATATCTTTGGCAGGGCAGTGTTAGTTCAGGGATGGCCATGTGATTTATTTCTGGTGGATGAGACTTAAGGGGATTTAAGGGAAATTATTCTGACAAAGTTCAGGGAAAGATTTCTTTCGCTGATTATCTTAATGACCTCTAGTTCACTTTTTAGGAGACATAAGAAGGGATCCACACCCAAAGGCATGGGCATGGCTGGGAACTCATGACACAGCACTGGACAGATGAGATTGACAGCAGTTTAATAGTCTCACATACTCACAGCCCAGGGTAGGAGGACATGGTGCCATGCAGGGCCACACGGGGATTATACTCTAAACAGAGTGAACAACCAGGTGCTTTGGGGGACAGGCTTTGAAGTATCAAGGGAATGAGGAGTCCCCTGATTCCTGTGAAAGGATGTGATTGGATTATTTGAATAATTCCATGGGCTATCAGGGATCCGAAATCTGCGCTTCAAGGATAAGCAGGAACTGCACTGGTCACTTTGATACAGAAAGTTGTTTGGCCAGAGGACCTTATCTGTGGAAGCATGTGCAGGGGGTACTTTGAGTTAGGCCATAGGAGGACCTCCCTCACTCATCAGACATCAAGCCAGCACATAATATTCAGCCTTAATTTTAGGCCATATAAAGAGAGAGGACAGTTCTTTCTTTTCTTTGCATATGGTCATGCATAGACATGATGTTTATAGTTAGAAGCATAACGTTAATTTTACAACCGTGAACGGAAGCATCGTAGTTATTTCAACAATGGTGGGAAAAAAACAGCGGGGAGGAGGGGAGAAGAAGCCTGGTTTCCTGATGGCTTCTTTGAAGCTGCTGAACTTTCCCTGAAATGATCTACTACCAGACATCTTTTATTTGACAATAAAACCCTATTGTTGAACCACTTCTAGTCTGTTATTCTGCTCCTTGTTATTGAAGCATTTTCATGTGGAAGGCTGTGTGCTTCTACTATCTGCCAGGGATAGGTCCCTGTGATTTTATGTGTAATGTATTCTCTGTGGCTATAATTGTTATTGTCTTGTATTTGTTATGGTTATACTATGTATATGTGTGGTGAGAGTCCAAATTGGGCCAGAGTGAAGGACTAGAAAAATCAAAGAGAAAACTCCAATGGGAAGTTGTTTAGTCCCTTAGTCCCCTGCCTACCTCAAAAGGAACATCTGGCTTTTATTTTACTCTAAAGTAGAATTTACATAAAATTTAAGTTGTTGTTGAGTCCTTTGTCAATTCCTAAAGTATAAATTTCCTCTCAGTCTTTCTTATAAGTGACTTGCAAGAAGATGGAGCTGCCCTATAACTTATTTTTTTCCTATTGTGCAGTCTAGGAAAAAAATCTATAGTTAACATAAGTTATCTGTCTTACAAATATGATAAAATAAGGCCAAAATAAAGTAAGGAGCATATCCTAGAATAGTAGAGAATATTAAGAATATTACTTTCTGATTTCTATGCTCCTTGAATCTATATACCTAATAACAACAAAACAATAAAAAGAGGAAGTAACATTACCCTTTTCTTTTGGAGAAAAATAAAATAATTTGGTTAAAATAATATTACCAAGTGATTTTATTTGCTTAAACCTTGACTCAAATTGTTCCTGAGATGTTAAATATTCTATGCTGTCATTTTGAAAATTACCTATATTAAATATCATAAAAGATATAAAAACCCTTCTAATAAGTTCTCAATAAAAGCTTTAGAAAATTCAACAATATATCAGTTTCAAGTATTGGAATATAATTTTCAAAATATTCATAATGCAATAATAAGCAAAATGAAGGCAGACTGGTAGACAGCAGGATGAACAGCTAAGGCAGGAGGAGGAGCTTAGGGAGTGGAGGGATCGTGCAAGAGGAAAACAGGACTCATGGACGTGCAAGAGGATAACAGGACTCATGGACATGCACACCAGTGTTGTGATGTGGCGGAGAGGGGAGTATAAGGGGACTGAATGATAATGGAAAAAATACAATAAAAATTTAAAAAATACTCATAATGCAATATCTTTTTTACTAAGTCAATTAAAGTCATTAGATTTTAGAGACTGATTAAATAATTTACACTTAATAGAAAAAAGTTTATTCTTTCAAAATGATAAAAGATATTCAATCGAGTTCAATAGATTCAAGGATTATGTTAGGCTAAGAAAGAACAGTTTTTCCTAATCCTGCTGGCTTTTCATTTTCTCAAAGTTCCGGGAAGACTAGACATCCAAGAGTCTCTAAAGGCCACTCATCACATTAGATGCCTGTGCAAAGCCCCTTTGACTAGGCTATACTCGTGAACGAGTCTAATGCATTGCTCTCAGCTCATTTAGCTGCTTGCCTTTACTTAGTCTCTAGGTAATAAGAACCAGTGAATGAAAGGCAAATGATCCTTTTCCAAGAGTTACTAAATTTGTGAATGAATTGTGTTTGCTCCTTGATCTACAACAGTCTCTGGATTTGGAGCCTTGACTCTTGTGGGATGGGGAACAGAGATGTCTGGAGAGCAGTCTGAGCCCTCAAGCTACCCAAAAAGCTCCTTTGTGCTTTGAGGCAGCATTTCCACAGGGACACACACGCTCAATGGTGCAAGATTTAAAGTTACCTTCCCTTTTGGCTAGATGACTCAGAGGCCATCTGATTGCACCTTCTTATTTTACAGATGAGGAATTGAGACCCAGGAGTGTGAAATCAGTTTCTTTACTGATTTACTGTCCTGGCTGGGTCTGGGCAGAACCAGAACTAGAGTTCATCCCATATCCCCATGCTGCTAACCCCTCCTGAGGCTGTGATGCTCATGCTGAAATGTAAGGCAACAAATGTTTTTGCTGGCATCTTTTAAACTGGGAAAATGACCAGGCTTTAAATGTCAGATTTATTTTTATATGGCTCACTGTGTGTACTGAACTACACAGCACTGTATTTAATGAAGAAGCATCAATTGTAAAACATATCATTATTTTATATACCGCTAAAAAAGTCAGGTGGAGGAGACTTAACGGTTAACTTGTGACAGTTAGTGGACAAGACTATTGGCACTTCAGACACTAAGGTGTGCCAAAAAAAAAAAAAAAAAAAAAAAAAAAAAAAAAAAACAACAACAAAAAGAAGTGCATCCTAAAATCAATAAAAGAAGGTATTTTGACTCTTCCTGAGCAGAAATGTAGTTACAAAGCCAGTCCTCAGTCCTGGGTATTCACAGAGAATCTTGCTCTTGCTAGAACCTGGAATCTTGAAAGCGTCAACCTTACCTTTTCACAAAAATTGAGGTCTTTTCTGTCACCCCCAAACAGCAGGGAGATTATGTACTTTTTGTACAACATTCGCACATGGAGAAAGTGGGTCATTTTAGTTAATGGCAAATTAAATAGCACCGGTACTTATTCAGTATATCATAAAATTCTGTAGCCACAAAGCAAACATTTTTCTCTATTGCACTGTACAATAGCTTTCCCAGAACTATGGGCAAATTGATTGAAAGAAGATTGATTATTTTCCTGCTTTTAATGTAAGGTACCCTTAAAAGTAGCATCTTCTTGTCAGGGCAGGAAACTTGCAACAATTGGATATTTTTTGAAAAATTAAAATTTACAAAAGGCCATTGACTTCCCCAAATTGAACAGTTTCAGGAAATTTTCCTTTGAACACAGAGCATTCTAAATGCTTTATTCATTGTTGGCAATTCCTCAGGGATTTCACTTTTCTTTCTATTAGTCAGTGTGGTTAATGTAAAAGTGTTTTATTAATGGAAAATATTTTTATTTTAATTGCTTTTTCAGTTTGATATGAAGTAGAATAAAGGTTCTTAATGAAAAACAAAAACAATAAAATAAAAATTTCTTTAAGTCAGCAACTTTGGTAATGTTTGCAACAGAGCAAAGTATCTTCAACTTCCTAATGAGATTTTGTGAAATTTTTGAAAGAGTATATAAATTTATTTAAACTAAAAATTATGCCAGCTGACATTTAGAGGTGAATGGGAGAAACGGGATGCTTCTGGGAATCAAATACTGACTGTAATGTAAAATTCTAGGAGAGCTGGGAATTCACTTGGGCACAAATTCAAGATGAGGTTTGACTACTGTAGAAATGATTGACTATACTTATTAATTGATTTGCATTTTGCACAAGTTATGCCACGGGGTAAATGGAAAGTAGACCCAGAGAATTGGGTTCCACATGCCTGCTTTTCCATTTCTTAGCTGTCTGACACCTTCAGCAAATTATTTCACTTTTTAAGCCTTAGCTTCTCCACTTGTAAAATAGGCTGTAATTCACACTTACCTTGCAAGCTCACCACTAGCATTAGAGAGAGAGAATAAAAAGCACCCAGTGTGATGTTAGCACTTATTCAATGGTAGCTCTTCTTATTAAGCTGTAATTACAATTTTAAGACCAGGTGCCAGAATTAGAAAAATCCTTTTGGTAATTCTCTAATCATATTTTTTTACATGAATCTCTGGAGTACACAAGTTTTCTTAAGACTTTCAAGAGATGTAAATGAACAAAATGCTTTAAAAATTAATCCACCCCAAATAATTTATTTAAGAGAATGTTAGAATGCTATACTTTTACTTGATAATTAGGAATAACAATGTTTACATAGCTTAAAAACATCTATACAAGCACAGTATAAAAATATGACTAGTTCAGCATAATCTCAGTATTAAATTACTTGTAAAGGCAAGATGAGACAAATGCCAATGATTTTAAATTGCATTTATAGATCTTTTCATTGAATTGCATGAATAAAAATAAATTTGCTATGTATTTAGGTAATGGCATTAAACAGAATGAATCATGAGAATCAATGAGGAGGAGGAGGATATTCAGGGCATTGTTGCAAATATGGTCAGGCACATTGACCTACATTCCCTAAATGCATTCTCTAATTGCCTAAGAGACTGCTTTCCTGCCTGCAGACATCTACTGATTGGTCCATAGATTTCTACCCGTGATTTATGTTCTGGATGAAAAGGATTAAATTTGCTTGACATTTACAGAAATTTATTCTATATTCTATCTTCTCATTTTGGTTCAAACCCAGCCACTTACTTGCATAGGACTTGTGGTTATCAGAGTCATGCATATTGAGATATGTATAAATTTGGTAATAAATTTTCCACCTGAATACAACCACCCTGCCCCCAAGCCATTTCTGCTTTAGGGCTATAAACTAATGTTGACACTTTGCGAACACTATGTGACTGTAAATAAAGCAAAGTAAAATCCTTTTTGTAAAACAAACAAACAAAAATCTCCAAAAGGAAATAAGCAGAAGTGAAGCTATTCGGATGACCTAGTTCTCAGATACAGCTGAGCTAGACCATGAGCTCACACATTGACAGTAAATCAGCTACTGCTCAGCAATCCAGTATGCTCACAGGAGCCCCACTGTATTTCTCTGTATACCTAGACTTATTCTTTCATAAGAATATTCTTAATTTTTATTACTCTTGAGCATTTTCTATACAAAAGACTCCTTTCTGATTCAGGCAAATAAGTATCAAAAAGTTGTCAGACAATCTTCGACAATTTGAAAACAAAAACAAGAACTATTTCATAGAAATTCAGAAGAAAATAAAAACTATTTTAGGTGTCTTAAACAGGTTTGCTTACAAAAGCAGATTAGGAGAGTGTTGAGCAAGGAAAAAGTGCCTTCAGTGACATTGTCAATGCAGTCATGCTCTTCTTTATGATGATGCTACCACGGATGATAGGTGAACGTCACCATGTCTCAGCTAAAGAGCTGTTTACCTCTCTAAATTTATTTAGATGACCTTGATCTCAGTACATAAAATCCATGCTATACTGTTTATTCTCACAGACTTTCTTTTGCATACATTCCTTCGATATTAAGTACCTAGGTTTTGGAATTTACAACATGATGCTAATTTCACATCTTTCTTGAGGCATATAAAGGCCTGTAATCGAATGTATGCAACCATACAAACAATGACTTGGGTGAACTCTTTTATGTTGGGTGTATGGGAAAAAAAGGAAGACTGTATTTACTGTGAACCAGGAAATAGAAAAAGCAGAAAATTATCTCACTGTCAGAAGCTGGAATTTGGTGTTATGGTGTGACTGACAATGTGACTGGTAGGGACTGATTTTAGAAAGAGACAGAAACAAGTGAAATTTCTTAATTAGAAAAGGTGTTGTATTTGCTACCATAGAGCTTTCCTCTATAGTTTTTCCTTCACTTTCTTCTCCCTCATAGATGGCATCTTTGTAAGTGAAGATGGTAGTTTGTGTGTTTTTCATTTAAGAGGCTTAAAATGCTTTTTCTCAGTTTAATAATCCTACCTGTTGAATTTGGGGTTAATTAGGGGTTGAAAGACTGTGGGTTTCTCCTGTATTCTCACAGTTTTAAATTCAGATATGTGAAGTAAGGAACAAGTAGCATAGTGTTTTTTTGCCTTTAAAATAAAATAGACATCTAAGCAAATAGTTGCATTTCAAACTTTATGATTTAAAGATTCAGTTTTAGATCATTGACTGAGTTAATCTTATACTTATTTGCTATAATCTTCTAAGTGTATGTGAAATCAACACAGCAAGAAAGGGTCACAGACTTAGAAATTACTATCATCTTTTTTCATTTACTAGCTATGATATCTTGGTAGAATTGGAAATTGCTATCATCTTTTTACACTTTGGTAAATTTTTTCACCTGTGGAAATGGAGATAGCATTACCCACCTCATGGGATCTGTATAAGGAATGACATAAACACACATGCACACACACACACTTGCCAGGTCTTGTGACTGATACAAAGTAGGTAAGCAGTAGATATTAATTTTTTTCCTTCTTTGTGGACCTTTTGAAACCTAGCTGACTTCATAGTTATAGGTAACTTAAATGCCTGGACTAGGAATGACTAAAACAGATAATTTTAATTATAGATAATTGGGGTTATTAAGACAATTACCTTGTGTGCTAGGCCTTAATGGAAGGGACAGTTTAAGCAAAAGAACAAAAGCTGAGCAATCTTATTCTCAACTCTAAGTTATTATTATTAAATGTTATTTAATATACTAAATGGAAAAAATAATTACTTGCCTATCTAAAGAAACAGTATTATTGATTACTTAATGACCATACCAATCCTATGTATTTCCATACTGGATTTGACTTTCGGAGGCAGGTTCAAAGTGATACTTTTCTCCTAAAATAAAGAAATCACTGTCTTTTGTACATCACTTGCCCAAGGTTAATTTTCATATATATTAGGAAAATAATGCTGATTGAAAAGTTGAGAAAAATTAACATGGAAAAGCCTCTTGGCCACTGTGAGAAATATTCTGAAATGCCTGACTTAGTGTTCTCTGTTCCAGTTGACTTGAGGCATATTTCATAGGCATTTCTTTTTAAAAATGACAAGGCTCAGGAGAAACAAGATGGCGGAGGAGTAAGTGGAAGCTACACTAACTTCCTCCCAGAACTAGTCTGGATTTACAACGCAATTTTGGAGAAATCATCTGGAATAACCAACCGAACACCAGCTGGAGAGAAGTCTTATAACCACGGAGAGACAGAAAAGGCCGCTACATCACAACGTGACCGGTAGGGAGTGCGGAGACGTGGAAGGGCTGGCTGGGCTCACATGGGTGGCAGCTGAAGGGACTGAGAAACAGCTCAGCAGCCGGGGGTTCCCCCTGAGAAGGGCAGGGTCTAAACCCCCAGCTGAGCTTCCCAGCCTACAGCAACAGAGTGGAAAGTAAAATAGTATCAGCTGTGAAAAGCGAAAAGCCACAGGCTTTCTTGCTAGCCGGAGAGAAACAGCTGGAGAAAAAGAGCTCTTAAGTGGATCACATACGAAAATGTTTTGGCCCCCATTTACCCTGGGCTCAAGCGGAGGAAAGGCAGAGAGGACTGGAGACGCTTGGGGAGAGTTTGGTGTGGTGGCTTTGCGGGGAGAACTGGGGAAGCGGCCGGCCGGGTCCCAGTGCTGACTCATCCCCACACTGCAGGCAGACCATTCCCGGCCAAGTGGCGTCAGCCTGAGGGGAAGCAAAGGCCCTGCCTACAGGAATTAAGCTGCCACGCCCACGGTCCTTAAGCCTGAAGGCTAATCACAGATTGAATAGATTATCAACTAAAGGATACAGACAAAGGCAGTAGATCCCTGGAAGTCTCCAACAGGCTGCCTAGGCCCAGACCGGTACAGGATCTGACGCCACCAGGGGCAGATCCAGGAAGTGCAGATCATTCTAAGAAGCACCAACAAACAATAGGAGACACAAAAATGGGGAGACAGAGAAACAACCCCCCATCGAAAAGAAAGGTAGAGTCCCCAGAAAGAGTGCTAAATGAAATAGAGGGGAGCCAACTATCAGATATGGAATTGAAAGCATGGATTATGGAGAAGCTCAATGAGCTCAGCGGAAACTACAAAGAACTCCAGAAAAGCTACAGTGAACTCCAGAAGAACTATAAGGAACTTACTGAGAATTATACCAGCATCAAAAAGGACATGGAAGCTATCGATAAGAGCCAGGAGGAAATGAAGAATACGATCTCTGAATTGAAGAACACAGTAGAAGGAATTAAAAACAGGCTAGAGGAAGCAGAAAATCGGATCAGCGAGCTGGAGGACAATGTAGACAAAAACTCACAGACAGTGCAACAAAATGAAAAAAGACTGAACAAGACTGAAGAGGCTCTAAGACAGCTGCAGGACAACATGAAACATAATAATATCCGTATCATAGGAATTCCAGAAGGAGAAGAAGAAGAGCAAGGGATAGAAGACCTCTTTGAAAAACTAATGACAGAAAACTTCCCTAACATGAAGAGAGAAAGAATCATGCAAGTCCAGGAAGCACAGAGGGTCCCAATGAAGATGAACCCCAACAGGCCCACTTCAAGACACATCATAATTAAAATGCCAACATTCAAAGACAAAGAGAGAATCCTAAAAGCAGCAAGAGAGAAACAACTAATAACATACAAGGGAGCTCCAATAAGGCTATCATCAGATTTCTCAGCAGAAACACTACAAGCCAGAAGGGAATGGCAAAATATATTCCAAGTAATGAAAAACAAAGGCCTACAACCAAGAATACTCTACCCAGCAAGGCTCTCATTCAAAATGGAAGGTGAAATAAGGAGTTTCCAAGACAAAAGAAGGTTAAAAGAATACATCCCACCAAACCAGTATTGCAAGAGAAGCTAAAGGGTCTGCTTTAAGAAGATGAAGAAACAGAGAGAGACAGAGAGGAACACGAGTACAAAGGGGGAAAATGACAATGAATAAGTACTGAAAGAAAGAAAGGAACTTCTACCATTTGCAACAACATGATTGGAACTAGAGAGAATTATGCTTAGCAAAATAAGCCAGGCAACAAAAGAAAATTACCTTATGCTATCACCTGTTAAAGGAAACTAATGAACAACACAAACAAATGAGCAAAATTGAACCAGAGGTATGTAAACGAGGAATAAACTAACAGTAACAAAGGGGGAGATGGGAGGAAGAGAAGTGGTAAGAAGGGGAAGGGTCTAGTCAAAGAACATGTATAAATGATCCATGGACATGGACAGCTGGGTGGGGACTGAATGTGGGAGAAGGGAGGGACAGGGTGCAGAGAAGCAAGAGGGGGAAAAAAGTGAGACAACTGTAATGGAAAAACAAACAAACAGAAAAATTTTTAGTGGGGGGAAAGAATAAAAATGTAAAGAATAGAAATGCAAGTTCAGTGAATATTAGAAGGACAAGGATTTTCCTTCACACTGTATATATTTCCCCCCTATCTGATACCTCCAGAATTTGGCATTCTAAAGAAGTAAGTAATGACCTAAGTTTCTTTGCATAAAACTAATAAGACCAGTTGTTAATAACGATTTTTTGACTAAGACTTTGACTGGAATGTCATGCCTAAAGGAGACATGCTTGGGCTTTGGTTGTTACCAAAAAGCCCTGAGCAACTGGGACTGACTTTCAAAGGTAATAAAAGTCCACGAGTTACAAGGCCTGGTACCTTGGATGGATGAGCGGTCCATAGCAATCTTTCCAGGGAAGGAATGAAGGTTGTTTTCCTGAAAGATGGCTAGAAGGGACCTTAAGGCACAATGGAAAACCAGGAGGACCTGGAAAAGACAGGTGTTTACAGGAAAGGCTGAATGCCAGGTATGTGGCTCAACTTCTGTGCCCTGAAGGGCAGACTGAAGGTCACTCTAAATGTTCCTTGCGTAAGTTCCAGCAAAGCAGAACTAAAGATCATAAGTGATCATTTGCTGCTCTTGTTGTGTTTATGCAAATGAACAGGATAAATTAAAAATGAACTTAATGCAGTCCCTTTAATGACAAGGAGGGTAATCTTAGGGAGAAAAATCACGATTCAAGGAAGATCACAATGCCCAGTGGTAGACTATAAAGTAGTGCAGCTAACCGTCTTTAAAGTTTCTTTTCATTTAAAATTTGTTTTCATTTGAAAGTTAAACTATGTCTGTGGCATTATCAAAGATGTTTAATTTACAGGCAAGAAGAATGTCAAATGCCTTGCAACTGGATGTCTTTCCAATAAGACAGTCCTACAGATCTATAAACTTGTGTGTGGGTTATGTTACATAAATTAACATGTGTTTTCTGTTTTCAAAGGGCATAAGCCTACGATCTCATTACCTGAGTGATTGTCTGTACGTATAGGCCTCACTTAATCCTGTCTGCATTGCTGCCTCCTGAGACTCAATGGTTTGGCTGAACTAAGTGGCTGGGTTGGTGAAGAACGGGGTGGTCTGTGGGCTTCACTTTAAAACTGGTTTCTCTTTTCTATCCTAATGGCTTGGACAGAAAGAGCCCAGAGGCCTGAGAGGGGGGAAACCTAAAATATTTCCCTCAGTCCAAACTAAGTATAATGGGCAAAAGGGTTTTGGACAGGTGAGATGTACCTGGCATACCTTCCTCTAAAGAAACCCTTCTTTTCCCTAATGTGGGACATTGAAAAATTAATACCTGTCTTTTGTCATCTAGTGGTTACGGATTGAATGATGTCCTTTAACCCTGCTGCCCCCAGAATACAACAAGGATGCCAGCCTGTTAAACCAAGCATGCCGTTGTCCAGAGACAGCCAACCAACCTGGAGTCTGCACGATCCTTCCCCTTGTGGGAAGGCCACCCTCCCCTCCACACCCCCACTCTTATTAGGGATTTCTTGACCCAATGGTAGGTAGGACGACGACCATGTCCAGCTTGAAGCAACTAGAGGAGCTCGAGACCTTCATCTATTGTCCTTTATAAGATTGTAAAGGGTCTTAAGTCTGAGAGGGAGGGATTGTTATTTTTTATTGTTAAAATATTTAACTAATTAATTAATTATTTTTTTAAAAAAAGAAGAAGAATATATGAAAGGGTGAGCCATGGGCATGGACTTGGAGAGGGGATTGTCGGGGAAGGGGGGTGTTGGGCGGAGGGGAGCAAAGGGGAAAAAATTGGAACTATTGTAACAATATAATCAATAAAATATACTTAAAAAAAATGACAAGGCTTCCACTGAGTACTTACCTAAGAATATGAACAGAATAGGGGCACAAAATTACATTATCTATGTGGCTCCTAGAAAACTTCATGCCAAAAATTAAATTAAATTGATTATTAACTTGTTTTGCATCATCAGCTAGGTAGAAGCAAACTAAAAATTCTCTTGGAAAGAACCCACTTTTACCCCAGCCCTCAAAAATCCCCAAAAGCAATTCAAAGCGAAGAACAAATAAGCATACAAGGTCAAAGACAAAAAACACAGCAAAAACAACAGGCCCTATAAACAGACAAGAAAGGACTCCAGTTAAGGAAATTATTAGATATAGGCTGAAACAATGATCTTTCAAAGAAGAAAATCAGGTATGAAAATATGTGAGGCAAGTAAGAAATTATGAAAAATCATCAATCAGATTAGATAAATAAACCAAATAGCATAACAATAAACTTCAGCTGCTGCTGGCACTTGGCTCTGATGAGAACTGTTACTGGACTGAAGGGCTTCATTTGCCTGTAAGCGTCAAAACCCAAAAAGACATGAACAGAAGTTTGCACCCCAGAAAGTCAGGGTTTGTTAAAGAGATGGTGTCATGCCTGGAGAAACAGGTAAACAAATGCTCAAAGACCTGGCTCCCCAATGGCTTCCACGGAATGGATTATACAGGGGAAAAAAAATCAGGCATTTGGTCAGCATACTTGTCACCAAATTTTCAGTATACTGATAAAAGCTGTCTGAGATTGAAGAATCCCTCTTAGGTAGCTCTGTCTGTCCTACAGTGCTCTTACTTTTGAGGGAGTAAGATGCTCCAAAGACTCTGGATATCTAGATATAAAGGAAGAGAAGATTATTAATCAATGAACATTTGGGCCAGACCATAACAACCCTGGGCATAACAACCCTGATTTATATTGTTAAAGTAAAAATCACAGGGTAAATGGATCAGAAAAAGTGGCTTGTAACTAAGGCTATGAACAGAGCAAGCATTTTCAAAGTCTGCATATTTGAAAAACCAGTTACATAGAGAATAGGCCTAGTGGTTCAGGCTGTGGGTTTCCTAGGGTGGGGAAGTGTGAGTAGCATGCTCTCCTCCCATTTCCTCTCACCCCATATTTCCCAAAAGATCTAGATATCAACCATTAATACTTATGAAGTTATCTCATACTGGACCATTAAGACTTCAAACCCCTTGTACAAGTATTGATGATTCTGATTTAAAAAAAAACAAAATCAGGAATGAAATTAGTCTTGAGTGCGCAACTCAGGAAACTGTTCTGCACTAGTATTTCATAAATACTAGTCGAAGGGGCTCTTCAAGGCAGAACACTTCTATTTAATAGTCACCTTTGTTCTCATGTTCTTGACTTTTTTGTGGAAGAGTTAGTTGAAGCTTGGCTCAGATAATTTCTGTCATTATCAGGCAGAAAAATGTTAAATCTCATTATGCTGTTTGCAGAGTCACTCACTCACATCTGAACTCTTAGACAATCTTGCAGAAATAGAATTAAATCAAAATACCAGGGTGCTCCAGGGATACTGGTCCTTGAGCTAATCACAAAATGCCTACCTTCTGACTGAGCGATATTCTACTTTGGGCAATTAATTATGAATTCTATGGAGAAAATCAAAATACGAACTCTCTCTATGTGGAAAAATTCTCTTCGAAAGTATTTGTGACTTTAGCCCTTCTCTTACTTTTGTCCCTTCACACACATAAAGTACAACAAGCTATATTAATTGCTTATGATTTTTAAATATTAGTATATGTATAATTTCAGAAATTAAATTAGTTATTTTGAAAAAAAATGATGTTTCTTGCCTCCTACACTAGTTATATGATAATTCAATTTAAGAAATAGTTTTTTGAGTATCTTACATATATAAAGCATTGTGCTCGGTCTGATAGTTGAGCAAGATAAAGCTATTTCCCTTAAGGAGCCCACGAAAATAGGGAGACAAAGTAAATATATAAGAAAACCTAATAAAGTATAAAGCAAAATTTAATAACTTCTGCATGACAGCAACCCAGAGGTCTTCTAGCTCAAAATTTCAAAAGAAACAGAAAGCATATTCAGCTGATATCACTGAGAAGTTTGCATTTGAAATTTGAAGGCATGGTAGAATCTGATTGCTGGAGCTGTGGGGCAGGGGTTGTTCTAGAATCCAGGAGAAGCAGAAGTGAGAAAGGAGGGGGTATCCTGGTATCAAAGAGTAGGTCTATGTGACTGCAGTATAGAGAATACAAAAGGTTCAAATGAGCAGAAAAAACAGAGGGAAAAAAATTTTATGAGCAAGGTTTTGTATGCTGGATTGAGAAAGTTATCCATAATTCATCTGAGTAGAAAGATACTAAGGCAAAGGGAAGGTGTGATATAATCAGAGTGACACCTCAGAAAGAATAATCTAGGAGCGTTTTCAAGGGTGAACTGGAGGAGGGAAGTCTGGTTAGGAAGTCAGTATGAAAGTCTGGACTTGAGATCATCAGGTCCTGAACAGATACAGTAAAAATGGGAATGAACAGAAAAGCTGCTGCAGAGCAAAAATCTATAGGACTAGCAGCAGCTTGTCCAGAAGGCACAACTCAGAAGAATTGAAATTAATTTTCAGATATAAAGTTGGGTAAGAGAGTACTGTTGCTTTTGAGGTAAATGAAAGTAAATTAAAGAAACTGCCTTGGAGACTGATGATTTCAGGCTGGACATTGAAATTGAAGTGCAAACACCCTATTACATCCCACCAAAGTTAGCATGGAGGCAGGTGGAAAGACATCTGCTTTTAGCAGAATGGGAAGGACTATATATATACATTTGGGAGTTATTTGAATTGATATGATGGTTAACATTGCCATAAGATGACATCCTTTTGAAAGTGTGTGTAGAAAGAGAAGAATATAGAACTGTTAGGGTAAAACACATCTATATTTGTAGCATGCAAAGAAGAACAAGCATCAACAAAGCAGTTAGAAGAGAAGTTGCCAAGCAGAGAGAAAGAGAATAAGTAGAGCACAGAGTCACAATTCAACTCAAATCAATTCAGTGAAATAACAAATGTTTATTGGGCAGCTCCCAATAAGACAACATGTTAGGTACTGGGAATACCACAATAAATAAGACAGATCTTTCCTTGCCTTCTTACAGGTTACAGTCTAGCAAGAGAAGCAGACAATTGCAGTTGCAATTATAATACAACGTGACAAATACTCTGTTGATTACTAGAGGCATATGTGCTTACCTCTCTGTGCCTCAATAACATTATCTATAATGTGGGAATAATAATGGTGCCTATTGGGTTGTTGTAAACAGTCAATACATTTAAGGCACTTTGAACAGTACCAGGCACAAAGAAACTATTCAAATGTTAGCTTTTCCTTCGTTTATTATGTTATTATTATCATCACTATGCTAAGGGCTATAGGTTGTATACAAGGTGACGAGGAAGGTCATGAAAGGCATCCCAATTAGGAAGGGAAGTAAAGAGTGCATGGGAATTGCTCTAATTAGAAAAAAAAATCATGTGAGAAGGCTTGAAGGTGAGAGGTTCTGTGGTATAACCCTCAGGCAAATGGAGGAACAATTTGAGGAGGAAGTGTGAACAGGTTTAATGCCTCAAAGAGTACACAGATGGGAAGATGAGAAAGACCTTTGGATTTATCCATTAGGAAGCCACAGTGTTAAGGGCTGAATTGTCTCCTCAAAATTCATATGTTGAAACCTTAACCCCCAGTATCTCAGAATATGACTGTATTTGGTGATAGGACCTTAAAGAGGTAATTAAGTTAAAATTAACCCATTAGGGTGGGCACTAATTCAATCTGACTGATGTCTTTAGAGAAAGAGAAAATTTGGACACAAAAAGGAAACCCCAGGGAAGTGTACACATTACAGACAGATGAGAGACTGTGTGGGGAGATAGGAGGAGACAGCCATTTGCCAGCCAGAGAGACAGGGCTCAGAAGAAACCAGATCTGCTGAAACCTTGATATTGGATTTGTAGCCTCTAGAACTGTGAGAAAATTTTCTGTTATTTAAGTTTGTGGTATTTTGTTATAACAGCCCTAGCAAACGAATACACACTGTTACCTTTAAAGAGTATAGATAAGCCAGAATGCAATGGGTTAATAATGAATGGGTGGCGAAGGAGTAGAAGCTGTTGGAAAAGTAATAGATTTTTATGAGAGTAATAATCCACCATGATTTCCCCCCAGGATATTTGATAGTGTAGGTATAGTTTCTTCTAAGTGGCTTTTAGAGTTAGAATTTTTTTTTTACTGTTTTTAAAAATTTATTTTTATAATAAACATTTAAAAATGTACTTTAGCTATATGGATATACTACCTTATCTGTACTTGAGAGTAATTGCTTAATCTATCTGTGACCACAGGGTGAACCAAAGCATTTACTGTTACAGTGATGTTATCAGCAGTTCCAAAGTTAGAAATGTTGTGATTTCCATAGTCAGGAAGGTTTCTATTTTGGAAGTGAGGGGGTGGGATAAGAGACATAAAAACATTGGGTAGTCTTTGTTTCCTTCTAAAATAATATCTTTGCCTAGAATCCCAACTCCTAAGTTTCAGGAATAAGATCACTCACACATTCTACTAAAGGCTCAAAAAATGTTTAACACTCATTTAGCAGTGTTAAGTATACAAGGTCAAGGATTCACGTTTAAGGCGATTCCTATGGGTCTTTCTGGGTGACCGGGAGTCTCCTCCACTCCTTCTCCCTTCCCCCTTCCCAAAAGAAAAGAAAAAGACATTCACATTTTATAAGAGTTAAATATATAACTTGATTTCATACCATCCTCCAAAATGAAGCTGCTTCTCACTTATGGCAAACTTCATGGCTCTCTGGTCTGGCCCCATGTTCTTACTATCATCACCATGATTTTCATTATGTTGTACCTACACCTGGAATAGCATCTCTTCACTACTCTAAAATATTCTACATGTTTCTCAATTCTACTCATCTTTTAAGATCTTCTCAGGTCCTTTATTCCCTAATGACGATTTTTCAGTATACTCTAATCAGAATGAATCTGTTTTTCATGATTTCGCATAGTGTTTAAATTCTGTTGCTCCAGAATAGGATGAAAATCATTAGCCTTGGACTTGGACAGACTTGGGTTCAAATTTCAGATCTTTTATTTGGTAGCCATTCAACTTTGGGTAAACTGGTTATTTTTTTTGAAACTTTATTTTATTTTGTTTTCATGAAATGGTGATTTTTTAAAGAGAGGGTAGGGTAGGGAGAAAGAGAGGGAGAGAAACATTGATCAGTTGCCTCTCACACGCCTCAAACTGGGGACCTGGCCCACAACCCAGGCATGTGCCCTACTGGGAATTGAACTGGTAACATTTTGGTTTGCAGGCCAGTGTTCAATCCACTGAGCCTTACCAATCAGGGATGAATTTTCATTTATTTCTTGCTCTAGTAAATAGGTAATAGGATTGTGTTAATGATTAAATCAGATTATATGTTTCAACTTCATAGCACATAGTTGATGACCAAGATTCTCTGCTCTTTTGGTTAGAAGGAAAAAAACTTAATTATAATTTAAGTAAAAGTGAGTTTATTCTAAGGACACAAGGATGTCTCAAAATAGTTCAGGACAAACTACACAAGGAAGCAGCAGAATCAGTGGGAGCTGAAGTAGTCTCAAGTGCCAGTCACTGCCCCATCTTTGTCATTCTGTTGCATGGCTTCCCCTTTCCTCTTTGTAGTCGCTCTGATCTCCCACTCCTAGCCGGCTTTTTTATAGTCTATATTTCTTCATAACTATGGCTCAGATACGACCACTCCAGCTCAAACTCTAGATTAACCTTCAGCTGAAGCACCCAAATACAGGTCATATTTTTCTTTGTCCTTTCATTTCAGATTCCTCAAGGAGAGGATCTGATCGGCTTAGCTTCTTTTCAGCCCTTTTCCACTAATTTGTTACTTGGTTGCTTTGTAGCCTGTGCTTTCCACACAGGAACAAAAAAATGAAACAAAAAATGAAGAGAGAAATTGGTGATGGGGAGGGATGGAGAGCAGGTATCATGAAAGATTTCTAGCCCAATGTTTACTACTCCTAACAATTTAACATTAATTATATTCTATTACTTGTTTTTTATACTTATTTGTCCAAAATGACTATACTTTTTGAGAACAAAGATGTTTATAATGTAAACCACATAGTGCTTTCCACAGTGTTAATATTTCTTCACTAGCATTCATCAAATATTTATTAGACACCTACACGTTAAGCACTATTACTAAATAAGTGATAATGAATCAAATAAATGCAATTTTCTACCTCATAATGTTTACATTCTGAAAAATTTATTTCTATATATGATCCTACTTATGTGCAGGGAATGGGAAGTGTTGTAATAATTTTACGTAATCATCATCTTCAGAATGGAGCCATTCCTGGCCACCTAATTTAAAAGTGCAACCACTACTGCTGTTATGCCCATTCAATTTTCTTTGTCTGCCATATTTTTCTCCCTAGCACTGCATAATCATATCATGCATTATATTTATGAATCTTGTTTGTTGTCTTCATTACCAGACTAAAAGCTCATACAAAGATTTTCATTCCTTTTCTTCACTCTGTTTTTTAGCACCAATATTTGTTTAAAGCATGAATAAATGAAGAACTGAATAAATTATTATAGAGGGTGTGGCAAAAGTAACTTTACAGCTGTGAGTACACAAAACATAGTTTATTATTGTATTATTATTTATTATTGTATTATTTTTCATACAAACAACTATAAACCTATCTTTTTGCCCCACCCTTACTTACTTTTCACTAAGCACTTACTGAGTGCTAGGCACTCTTAGCTATTTTTATACAAATTGGTTTATTTACTCTTCCAGATAACTCTATGAGGAAGTTATTAAGGGTACTGACATTTCATATGCTGAAAAAATGAATATAAAAAGACTAATATTCTTGCTCAAGTTTACACAGTCAGAAATGCAGAGACAAACTAGGACTCAGGTCTGTCTGACTCCAGAGCTTATGTTCTTCATCATTGAATTATATACAACTTGTAAATAAAGTACTGGTCTACAGAAATAAAGATGGGTCTGCACTGGTCCATGCCTCACTATATTCATTTGTTTGATGATAGTATACATTTCAAGTAGATTTTTCATTGAGGAAGCAATCTAAATGGCTTGATGTGCTAGAGCATCCTTGGCTCCACATCATACCCCTCCCCTGCCTGGATTCTTGGCAAGAAGTCCTGAAATGCGTCTAGAATGTAAACTGGGGGAAAATAAAGAGATAGAGGTAGGAAGGCACCATAGAAATACAACATAGGCATTCATAAAGTCCTGAATTACCATACTTATTCTTCTCAGCCTGTAAGTGTATCCAAATATCTTCTATCTAATAAAGAAGGACCCTCCATTGATGTGATGATTAATACCCACATCCCTGATCTTCAGGAATTGACAGTGCGGTGAGGGGAGGGAGGCAAGAGCTGTGGCAGGGAAATATGCTAAAGGATATAGATCATTTAGCACTAAGAGAAAGAATCACCAGGGTGCTGAGGGATGCTAGACACATGAGGAGGCAAAAATAATAAAATAGGTGAGGTAGTTCACTCAAGGAATGAGAAGGCTGATACTTCCCCTTGAAACAGAGTTGCAGATACCTTCTTCTTTCCTCTTCTCTAGTACTGAGAATAGGCACCATATTTCCTTTGTAAAGACTGGAATTCACTCACTCTATTTTGTTCTAACATTTAAAGTTGTTTATTCATCCTTTATTTTATTTTATTTTCATGAGAAGCTAATCGCATTTACTGGAGAGCACAGAATGGCATACCATCCCAATGAAGTTCTGCCAGTATATTCTAATATTAATCTATGTGTCTTTCTTGCCAATCAACACTTAAAGTTTGTTTTTGTCACTAGCTTCCAAAAGAGCAAATGTCAATAAAGAAAGAAGCCAAACTCCCTTGACCTTAAAAGGAAATTAAGCCCAGGGTCCACCCTTCTTCTCCCTCTGGGTAATAAGACTGGTATAAACCCACAGTGTAACAGTGGTACTGCTTTACTGGGACAGGGTTGGAAAGGGAGACACCATGGTGAGAAACAAAATTAATTAAAGGAATACAAGCACAGGAAGCAATAATGTTAAAATAGTAATACACAAAATGGAGAACTGTGATCACTTCCTTAAGAGGACTTGATTTGTAGAAGAAAAACTTTAATTGCTGTTGCAGAAAACATCTGTAAATCAACTAAATTAAATCTCTTCTTCCACCATTGCTGTGGATTATTTCAGCAGTTACAAAAGTTCAGGTTCCTTTTCTTTCCAGCTTTGTGTGTGTGTGTGTGTGTGTGTGTGTGTGTGTGTCTGAGCAAAAGTTGTTGGAAGTAGAGGAAGATACAGTTCAGACTCTTGTAGTCTGCTCTTTCCCTGGGTGCTAGCTAATGTCACTGGCCATACTGTGGAAGCCTTTATTCTTAACAGAATCATAGAATTTTAGAGCTGAGAAAAATGTAATATTATCTACCCTTTTTTTTTTTTTTTTAATTTAGGACATCATAGTTCTATTTAGATGTAAAGTCATTGGGGCAAGGAGCTTCCCATACTATCTCTTAGGTTTTTTTTTTAAACTATTAATCTTTAATAAATAGTTGTCGCCCTGGATTGTATTTCTTATTAAGTACTGATCTAGGGTGTTTGTAATAAATAAAAATATTTACCTTTTAAATGCAAAAACAAGGCAAGTAACATAATCACCTTGCTTTGGGTACAATATTATGCAAGCAGGTAAACCTGCAAGTTGTGCTGCTGAGTTGGGGCCAGAGTTCTCAGGAGCTGTGGGCACAGCCATTGAGGTTCTGAAGAGCCTCTTGTAATCATCTGGAAGGACAGGACACACAGTTCATAGTAAGCTAATCACATCCTTAAAGCTTTTATCCGGGGATAATTGTGGGGAAAAAGCAAAACAGAAAAAACTAGAATTTAGTATAGGCTTTAAAATAAGCAGTAAAGTATAAATGAGATTAAAGAAAGCAGAATTTGGTAGCATAAGTAAAACATGTAAAAATATTGAAACGGTGATTTTATATCTGACAGCATTGCACCAAAATAACACTGTGGCAATGATGACTCTGTCTGAAATGATATTCTGATGACAGAACAGAAGAGTACAAATCACAAACATGTCAAGGCTAAGTAAATAAATGGCCTTGACTAACGCATTTGAAAACCAACTAATTCCAGAAATAGTAGTTTCCAGTCTTGCTGTATTTATAGCTTTCTTCCTTTTTGCATCTTACTTTCAAATCTCAGTAGTCTGCCAGGAATAGATCTGTATAAAACAGCTAAGTGTCTTCTTAGAATTTCCCAGTTCTTTTATTATTTGTGGAACTTTTATAGATTTTCTCTAGTGGATGCTGCAAAAATGGTAGTTTCGTTGAAAGAAGTTAAAAAAAGAAGGTGCACTCTGCTTTATGCTTCATGCTTCAGGCTAAAAAGAGAAGATGAAAGGACAGGTCACGGAAAGCAAACCCAATCTTCTGCTTTCTGTTTTTAATGTGAGTCAAAGAAGGTCACACTCTCCTAGGCCTCAGGTGGGTGGAGAAAAAGCAACACCAGGTAGAGATAATTTGAATGGGAGGAAAAATGATGTTCAGGGACTATGGAAGTCAGCAGTCTACCCAGGAAACTAAACTACTATGAATCTTAGAAGATGAGGGGAGACAAAGTTGTTCTGAAACCTGAGAGCCAGGGTTAGAGTTATCACACTACAGATGTAGCTCAATTCCTTTTTCTTCCTCGTTCTTTATTTATCTCTATCTCTAGCTCTCCATTTCCCTTTCTTTTTTGCAATTTCCATGAAATTTTATCAGAAAATTATTAGAGGAGTTTGTTTAATTAATGAAACAATATTTCTCAATGTCTAGTGTTTATGTCAATAGAAAAATGGAAATGCTGTTCATTGATTCAGATGGCATTAAATTAAAAATACCTTTTTTTGTTTTATTTTGTAGGATAGTAAAGAAGAAAGAAAAATTTTAAGTACATCAGAAATGAACAGCCAGCAGATATGCAATTATATAATCAGATTTGAAGAATACATTCATTAATCCAGTCAACAGATATTTGTTGAGTATTTAATACGTGATAAGAAGTTATGTGTTTTCCCAAACACAGAAGCACTTTGATATCTATATGTACTATTTGCACATGGTAGCTTTCTGTGACATCTTTTTGAGAACATAACTGTGTGTAATATTTAGCCCATGATGAACATTTGCTTGAATTAGGCTCTTTTATAAAATTGACATGACGTGTTGGTTATATTTTGGAGAATTCTCTTACATAGCATGTTTTTTTTTTCCAGATTAAATTTTGCTAGCAGTTCCCTATTTCCTCATGGCTAACCATGCATGCATCTTGCTGGCAACTGCAAGAGATTAAATTTAAGACAAATTTTCAGGAAATTTTTGGGCTTATTGAATAACTTATTGCCCTTGGATCTTGAACATTTTTCTTGATGCTTTTGTTTTTCTTTTTATTATTATATGCTACTTGGATGCTGACGACAGTTTCCTCTACCATAAAGAATGGAGGAAACTAGACCGATCTCAGAGACTTAGGAGTGATGATGTGAAAGAAAAAGAACAAAGTCTATCATTTAAAGGCAACAGAACCAGAAACCAGGTAGTGTGAGTTCTAACCCAAACTCTGGGATCAATGAGCAAGACACTTATTTTATTAAGGCACTTATCTCTTCTGAACTTCTTTATGAATTGCTAACATTTATTGAACCCTTATTATGTTCCAGATACTGTTTGTTAATTTATTTGTATTGATTTTATTGGGGTGACATTGATTAGCAAAATTATATGGGTTTTGGGTGTACAGTTCTATAATACATCATCTGTATATTATATTGTGTGTTCACCAACCAAGTCAGGTCTCTTTCCATCACCACTTATCTCCCCTTTACTCTCTTGTACCTCTTCTCACTCCATCCAGAGTTTCTCGTGTGTTATTTCCTATTATTCTCACAATAATCTCAGCTGGTACTATGATCATCTCTACTTTACAGATGAGGAGGTTGATGAATAGAAAAACTAAGTAAGTTGCCCAAGGATGTATAGTACTTATGTAGCAGTGCTGGTATTCAGGCCTAAATGGTTCGCTCATCACTATAGCCTGCTGCTCCCTACAATACCTTTTATCAAACCACTCTAATGAAAAAACCAATGGAATAATATGTTAAATATTCTAAAATTGTACTTTTAAACTTTTTATTTTTAGATTATTTAAAATTATAAGCACAATGCTTAGCCATCTACATAGATGTATATAAAGTTAAAAGAATAAAAAGCATTTTATTCTTTAATACCATTCTCCTGTATGTTGGACTGTTAATAGTTTTTTGTGTATCCTTCCAAAGATTTTCTATGCTCATATAACAAATGTTTTTTAAATCAAAAGTGGAATATAATATAAAAACATAACAATTTGTGATATATATCATCTTCATCAGTACATATTTACCAAATTAATAAAAAACAGTCTCAAGTTTCATTATATATATTTGTGCTTCTACTGATGTTGGTTTATACCATTCCTAAAATTTCATTACTACAACAATGCAGCAATGAATTACCCAGTACATACAATTGGTGTACATGTGCATGTATTTTTAGAGAATAGATTCCTAGAAGTAACATACTCTTGAAAACCATAAAAGGTAATTGTTAATTTAAAAAATCATTGCTGACTGGTTTATTTATTTATTTATTTTTTAATAATTTATTTGTTTGTTTGTTTGTTTATTTTTTATTTTTTTAGAGAGAGGGGAAAGGAGAAAGAGAGGAAGAGAAACATCACTGTGTGGTTGCTTCTCACTCGTGCCCCCAACTGGAGACCTGATGTGCAACCTAGTCATGTGCCCCGACTGGTAATCAAACCAGCGACACTTGGCTCGCAGACCGATGCTCAATCCACTGAGCCACAGCAGCCAGGGCCGCTGACTAGTTTATTTTTAATGAGATTGGCCTGTTGAGTTTAAAAAATAATGTTAATAAGAATGAATAAATTAGAAGTCTATTATGTAAAAGCTCCCCTAAGAAAAGAGAAGAGGTAGGAGAATTCACAAAAGGGTCAGGCCTGCCTTACTTGAGAGGATGACACTCTCAAGGAAGTGTCATCTTTGTTGCTCAAAAAAGGATAAATGAAGGCCCTTTTGTGAATACACAGAAGCCAAGAAGACGAGTTTCAGATATAGAGCTGCTATGACATGGAGCATTGTAAATTAGTTTAGCAAAGTACCAATAATAACTATAGATTATCTTTCTCTGCAGATATTTTAAAGTGAGAGACAATCTGATTATTTGTCCCACCGAGAGGCAGAAGTCAGACTGACTCCAGGAGGTCTCTCTTTATGCCTTTTATTGCATAAAATAAGCTTAAAAACAGTGACGTTCTCTATAATTTTACATCAGTAACATTTAATACCATCTCCTACAAAGGAGATAGGATATTGGCAAACTATAGCATCAGTAGTCATTTTGCCTTTGAAATAATTTTCAACTATTTTCACCATATCAAAAGATGAAGATTTTTTTTTTAACTGAGTGAGGCTATTATACAAATTCATAATAGCAAAAAAGTGCCTACCAAAAAGAAATTCATGTTAGAAGGAGAAAATGTTAGGGAGATTCCTATTTTTCTGACATAAAAAAAAACAAAACAAAAAACCTTGGCTTCCATTCAAGATGGCAGCGTATGTAAATTCAGCATTCAAAACTTACAACAACCACATCAAAATTACAACTATGCTACAGAACAACCATCATTCAAATGTACCTGATATCTAGCTGAATAGGAGACCTCTAACTAAGGATATAAAGAAGTCACAAAATACTGGTAAGAAGGGCAGAGACTGAACAGGCTGGTCCCACACTCTTGTGTGGCAGTTAAAAATTGGGAGGGATATCTCAGCTGTGGAGGTTTCCTCTTGAGGAGAGAGGGGCCCCAGCCCCACGCCAGGTTCCCCAGCCCAGGGTTCCAGTGCTGGGAAAGGAAGTCCCCATAACTTCTGGTTTCAAAAACCAGCAGAGATTGTGGCTGAGTGAGACAGAGGGCTTCTGGAGTCTCAGAAGCTCCTTCTAAAGGGCCCATGCATGGACTTACTCAGATACACTCACTCTAAGATCCAGCACTGAGATAGCACTTTGAAAGGCGCCAGGGACATATGGAGAGAAACTAAATTGTCAGCCTTCAGGAAAAGGGCTGGAGGGACAGTTTTCCGCTGTAAGTGCTGACAGAGGCTGTTGTTCCTTTGCTGTGCCTTCCTCCAATAGAACTGTCTGGCAGCTGCCATTTCTGAGTCTCCACCAACCTGGCTGACACTGTTAGTCCTGCCCTGGTGACTCCCTGAAACCCCATTCCCCCCAAATTTTAGGACCACCTAAGTCCTTTCCAGTGGATTTTCCATGCAAACAGCCTGTTTTGGCTCATGCTGGTGATGTTTCCCAAATCTCTCACATAAACAGCATCTGACCTTGGCATGCCCTGTAACTCTCACTAAGTGGCTCCAGACTCAGCACTAGTGGCTGCCAGCCCTTATTTGCAGCTTGGCCTCTCCCAGGCACCTCTAAGTCCAACACACACAAATAGCAGCCATCTGCAGATAGCTCTGTAGCTCATCCTAGGTGGTGCCAGTCAGGGCATAGGCAGTGACTAACCTCAGCTTGCACTTCCTGGGAGGCACCAGAGCCAGCGCACCTGGTGGAAAGCTTCAGACTGTGTCAAAGCACCACCCAGCCTCCATGATTGACATACTCCAGCAGTGGACTCAGAAAGCAGAAGAGTCCCCCTGAAGTGAGTTTGGCTCCATGGGGTTGGTACCTGCACAGCCGATCCTCTGTTGTGGTTGTTGCCAGTCCTTACAGCTAATCTGTTTCAGAGTAAATCCCTTCCATTGACAGCAATCAAGGCTCAACTACAATAAGAGGTGCTCACAGTCCATCTAGAGGAGTGAACCTGGTGCACCCAGCCTGAGTGACTGAGGAGGCTATACAAGGGGTCCTGCAAGACACTTACTACATAAGGCCACTCTGCCAATACAGGGAGATGTAGTAGCTTTACCTAATACATAGAAACAAACAGAGGGAGACAGCTGAATTAAAGAGACAAAACATGTGTCCCAATTAAACACACACACACACACACACAAAAACAGACCCAAACTCCAGAAAATTAACTAAACAAAATTGAGACAATCTACCAGATGCAAAGTTCAAAACATTGGTTATAGTGATGCTCATTAATCTCAGTGAAAACTTTAACAGAGAGATAAGAAACATAAAAATGAGATAGAAAACATAAAAGAACCAGTCAGAAATGAAGAACACACTAACTAAAATGAAGAATATATTACAGGGACTCAAAAGTAGAGTAGATGAAGCAGAGGATCAAACCATCAAGTTGGAAAATAAGGAGATAAAACACCCAATCAGAACAGAAAAGAAAAAATCCAAAAACATGAGGGTCATGTAAGGAGTTTCTGAGAAAATTTCATGCATCTAAATATTTGCATTATGGGGATGTTGGAACAAGAAGAGAGAGAGAGCAAGAAATTGAAAACCTATTTGAAAACCTATTTTCCTAACCTGGTGAAGGAAATAGACATACAAGTTCAGGAAGCCAGAGAGTCCCAAACAAGATGAATCCAAAGAAGTCCACACCAAGACACATCATAATTATATACTAAAGGTTAAAGACAAAGAGATAATCTTAAAAGCAGCAATAGACAACCAGTTAGTTACTTACAAAGGAGTTACCATAAAACTGTCAGCTGATTTCTCAATAGAAACTTTGCAAGCCAGAAGGGATTGGCAGAAAATATCCAAATTGATGAAAAGCGAGGACCTACAACCAAGATTAAAAGATTGCAAGATTTCTCTACCCAGCAAATATATAAATTTAGAATTGAAGGATAGATAAAGAGTTTCCTAGAGAAGAAAAAGTCAAGGAGTTCATCACTACCAAACAGTTATTACAAGAAACATTGAAGGGTCTTCTTTAAGAAGAAGAAAAAATTTAAATAATTAATGGCAACAAATATAGAGATCTATAATCAATATGTTCATTACAACATTATTTACAGTAGCCAAGATATGGAAGGCAATCTAAATATCCATCAATAGATGGATGGATAAAGAAGTAGTAAATATATATATATAATGGAATATGATTCAGCAATAACAAAGAATGAAATCTTGCCATCTGCAACAACATGGATGGACCTAGTGGGTATTGTCTGAGTGAAATGTCTTTTTTCTAAAGACAAGTGCCATGTGATTTTACTTAAATGTGGAATCTAAGAAACAAGATAAATGAACAAACAGAACAGAAGCAGACTCATAGATACAGAGAACATTTTGATGGTTGCCAGATTAGGAGGAGGGAAGAAGTTGGGAGGATGGGTGAAACAGTTGAAGGGATTAACAAGTACAAATCAGTAGTTAGAGAATAGTCATGGGGATGTAAAGTACAGTGTAGGGAATATAGCAATATTGTGCAATAACTGTGTATGGTGTCAGATGGGTTCTAGATTTATCAGGGTGGTCACTTTGTAAGTTACATAAGTGGATTGCATGCCTGGAACTAATATAATATTGTATATCAACTATAATTGAAAAATAAAAAATATTAAAAAGAAAAATAAATAAAATAAAGGCCTGGATGTTTTCAAGAGGAAATTAGTGAATATAATTTCCTATTATTTAAAATGTTTGACATCATGTGATTATTTTAAAAATAAACACAAACAATAGAATACTACTCAGCCATAGAAAGAATAAAATGTTACCCTTTGCAACAGTATGGACGGACCTGGAGAACATTACACTAAGTGAAATAAGCCAGTCAGAGAAAGACAAATACTATATGATTTCACTCATATGTAGAATCTAATGAACAAACGGAACTACAAGCAATATAGAGACAGATTCATAGATGGAGAGCAGGCTCACAGCTCATGGGCATGGAGAACAGTGTGGTGATTGTGGTGGGAGGGTTGTATAAGGCACCAAATGGTAATGAAAAAGACAAAATATCTAAAAAATAAAAAGAAATGAATACAATACAAATTAAAGATTAAAAAATATCACTTTTGTGCCCTTGTGCAAACCACTTAACTTCTCTGGGCTTTTGATTTCTCATTTGTATTATAAGAATAATCAGTTATTTTCCATCTTTACAGATTGTTTTGAGAATTAAAATACATATCCAAAGTTTGAAAAAAATATGTTATAAAACTAGCTAAAAACCTATGAGAGATACTCTTATTTATTCAATAGTAATTTCCCCCTCATTGCCGTTTCTGTATCAAATCCAATTTTATCCATTGGAGCCATATGCTTCAAGGGTGCCTGGGTCTTTTCTCAGCCCAAGGAATGGATCTTATTTGTCCTAAGGCATTGGTTTCATTCTGTATGTCTGTGATGGATTTAAGAATAATCAAGCAAAAGGAAAGTCTGTCCGAGGAACTTTTGAAAAAAGGGAGAAGGCAGGAGTCAGGGACATTCCTTTCTGCTGCTTGTGGAGGTTGTACTGTGAGATGTGATGTCCGGAGTTGCTGAAGTCCACTTGTAACCAAGAGGGCAGATGCTCAAGAACATCAATCAGCATCTGGATGATGCTGGATACCTGATCAATGAGCTGCTGAATTAAAGAACTCTGGCTCTTCTCTATCCCTGTTAAGATAATTTCTTATTGTTTAAGAAACTTTGACTTGTGTGCTTTTATTTTATTTTTATTTATTGGGTGACGTTGGTTCACAAAACCATACAAGTGTACAATATGAGAAACATCATCTGCATACTGCATTGTGCACCCATCATCCTGAGCAAAGTCTCTTTCCTTCCCTCTTCACCCCACCTTTGCCCACCTCCACCTACTACCCACCCTGTTGTCTGGGTCTACATGATATGTATATACATATTTTTTTTCTTAATCCCTTCATCTTCTTTCATCCAACCCTTTCCCCTCTGCCTTCTGACAGCTATCAGTTCTCTGTATCTATGAGTCTGTTTCTACTTTGTTTGTTAGTTTATTTTGTTCATTATATTCCACATATGAGTGAGATCATGTAGTACTTGTCTTTCTCTGACTGGTTTATATCACTTAGCATAATATTCTCTAGATCCAAGTCCATCTATGCTGTTGCAAATAGTAAGATTTCTTTCTTTTTTTAATGGTTGACTACTATTCCATTGTGTAAATGTACCACAGCTTTTGTATCCACATGTTTGCTTATGGGTACTTGGGCTGTTTCTAGATCTTGGCTCTTATAAGTAATGTTGCAATGAACATAGGAGTGCATATATTCTTCTGAATTAGTGTTTTGTGTTTTTTCAGATATATTCCCAGAAGTGGATCACTGACTTGTGTGTGTGTGTGTGTGTGTGTGTGTGTGTGTGTGTGTGTGTGTGTTTAAATGGTAGCTGGAATCATTCTAGTTGATAATTACTAGTTCAAAACATTTCCTCAGCTTCAAAAGCCAGATTTACTAATTCCTCAAAGCCTATTTTGCTGAACCGCAGTGAAAGTTTAAATTATTATTCAACAAAATAATTCAGGATTCCAAGTCTTTTAGCAATGGCAGTTTAAGTGGGGAAAATGAAAGATTCTAATTTTGCTTTTCTTTTGACTGTGTAGATAAATTAAGAATGTTATAAAGAAGAAATGCAGAAATGAGAACAAAGTATACTTTTTTTTTCAAAGCTGTTACTATTATAACACCATAACAGTGTGAGGAAAGAAAACCTCATAGCCATTAAGTACACATGAACTGTTTTAAAATACAATGAGTTGATGGGGTCTGAATAGGCTTTCTTCTAAAAGTTCAGAATTTCCCAATATAAACAGTTTAACTTCACTGCATTCTTATCTTTTCAGAAGAGTATCTAAATTTATGAGATGTAATCTGGCACACATAATTTAAACTGTTAAATTTAAATTTTAGTTTCGAGAAGATCTTTGTTTTGGCCCTGGCTGATGTGGCTCAGCGGATTGAGCACTGGCCTGGAAACTGAAAGGTCACCAATTCAATTCCTGGTTTGGGCACATGCCTCTGTCGCAGGCCAGGTCCCCAGTTGGGGGCGTGGGAGAGGAGAGTGAAAGGCAAGCAAGAGGCAACCTACTGATGTTTCTCTCGCACATCAATGTTTCTCTCCCTCTCTTTCTTCTTCCCTTCCACTCTCTCTAAAAAATAAATAAATAAAATTAAAAAAAAATTTTTGTTTTAGATGTCATTGTAAAATCCTTGGAATCTGAAAATATGAAAGAAATTAACCATACATTCATAAATTAACAGGGCTCTTATTGAAAATGGATCTGACCTAATAACCAAAGCTATTCTGGAGGTCAGCCAGAGTTTTAATATTAGTTTAATCAAAGGTAACAATTTCTAAAAGGCATGATGTTTGATTCCGTAATATAATGTACTTTTTTCATAATTTAAACTAGAAGTCTCAAATGATATGAGCCACTTTCCCAATATTGCACATTAGTTATTTAAAAGATAATGTATGCTGACATTGATAATTATAAAATCTGCAAGATCCTTCTGGATCAGAAAAGTCTGAGAGACTGAGCAAAATGGTTAAGAGTATGGTCATGAAATTTTAAATTCAAATGTCTACTCTGTCATTTATCGTGTCACCTTAAACAAATTCAGATACCATTCCCTACACCTTAGTTTTGCATCTGTAAAATGTAAACAAGGGAGGATTGTATAATAACATCTACCTCATAGGGTTTAAAAAACAAATCATTAGAAATGCCAAAGAAATTCAAATTATTATAGACAAAAAAATACTCAACTCCCTTTTATTAATACAAAGCACTAAATTTTCTAAGTGATTTGTGTCATAGCACCCCAATTAATTTTTGAGACAAATGAGAGGAAAATGGGATATACTGATATCACCATTTTATAAAAGATGGAAAAGGGGATTGTCAATGGGACTGAGATCATTCTAGGTTCATTTGTTCAATATTTGCTTAACAGTGTTTATTGCATGTCCACTCTGGGCCAAACTCTGAGAAAGGACACCACAAGTTACATTTTAATGAAAGAACCAAAACAAAACTGCCCCTCTGTACATCTATTATTTTTGCCACCTAACTTCCAGGTCCCCCTCCCCCTTTTGGTAATTAATAATTTCTTTCCTGGGTAAACTTTCTCTCTTCCATTATTTGCAAACTGGCATAACTCAAGGTAATCTGTCTCACCTGCCTTGGTTTCAGAAACTTGTGGGGAAGAACACAAGGATAAAAATAATGGCAGCTTATTAACCCTGATGACATATTAGTTCATGTAAAGGTACTCAGAACTGTTCTAAATTCTATCTTGACTATATGATGCTACTAGGTAGATAACATTCCATAATGAATTTTCTTTTTGCTTAGGTTAACCAATGTCAGATCATATTGCTTTCATCCAAAGAAACTTAACTCATAGAACCTTTGAAAGTGTGACAGTTCATTCCCAGAAGTCTTGGAATCTGTTTTTAGGAAAACATTGTTATAATATATGTATTACATATATAGACAAAAGATCGTTTTATCTTAGTGTTCCTTTGTACCTAGGAGGAGACAAAGTATCAATGTATTAATGTTCCTTTTACAGCTGAAGCAAAACAAAGTAATGGGAATATTTTCCTTAGGCTAATCTACTCCTCTGGTTCTTTACTCCCATTCCTGCTCCATTTCTCTTTTCCATTCTACAGCCATCCAGGCTCCACCACATGTCTTTCTCTTATACATCAGTCAGCTTTTGCTGTATAACAAACTTCAAAATTTCATTCAAGGATCAGTTGATGAGCTGGGCTTGGTTCCAGATCTGTTCTATGTGCTTCCTTGTTCTTGGATGTAGTATGTTATTCTCCTTGTAGATGACAGAAATTCAAATTCCAAGACAAAATCCTGAGAGCAGGCCTAAAACTTCTTGTGCTACATCTGCAAAAATCCATTGACTAAAGTAATTCACTTGGCCAGTGCCAGTATCAATGGAGGTGGGAAACAGACTCTGTTTGATTTTATAATATAATTTATTTTTTATGAGTGATAATTTGGTGAGTGATATGGTAAAGTCATGTATAATTCTAGAAGAAGGTGGGAGATAATAATCTAGCTTATTACATCTCCATATGTTCTCCTAGAGCCCTGGAGCACATTTATTCTATTTATCTCATGCCTTCAGGATCTTGAGTGAATTAAGTAAGGAAGAACAGAAGAAAAGCAGAATCCTAGATAACACAAATCTATTTAACCTGTTTTAGACCTTGTAAATAAAATACTGTGTTAGTTGATATATTTTTAAAAATTCTTATAAAATCCCAGTGAGTTTTATATGTAACAAATCTGAAATTTAGAAAAGTTAAAGTTTAACAAATGTAAAATGTAGCCATGGCAACACAGTCAACAGAACTGGTTTTAAACCAGTGTGTGTACTGTTATAAGCCGACCAATCAGGGCCAGGCTTTTGCTTCTGAAAGTCAACCAATCAGGACTTACTCCAATAAACACATTTCTGAGTTTCAACCAATTAACAACAGTCTTATCTCCCAGTAATCAGGCTTCTACATGCCTCTTAAAATCTCCAAGAATTACATCCTTTCCCAAAATCAAATGGAAGACCAGCAGAATCTGTGCCTGACCAGTATCACTCTTGACATAAGTGATGTATTTAGTTTTGTCTTTTATTTCAGATAATGAGTGATGGTGTCATTGACATTTGACAGTAACTTACCCAAGTTTGCATGGCTGGAAAATGGTAGAATGAAGCAACAAACAAATTTCATCTGATTTCAGAGCCTAAACTCTTACCCAGCACAATGTTCTACCTTTCTTCCTTTCACAATAGTTATTGCTCAGATACTCTTCTCTGTAAAATTTAGCCTCTGGGAAAATTCAACTCCGGATTGTTATTTAATTTTGCACATCTTACCTATTCAACTAACTTGTGAGTCTTACACAATTCTGCATCCCCAGTTGTGGCTTATTTATCCATTATTCATTTATTAATTTAAAAGATATTCAAATAAGTACTTAAAATTGCCAGACACCATGATAGTGATGAAATTAAGAAGTTTTAGCTCTCAAGGGTTGGAAGCCTAGCTGCAATGTAATATGTGTTACCGTGTACACAGGGTGCAATAGGACCTGAGAGGAAAGAGTGCCTATGTTTGCCTTTACCATTGCAGATACTCAGTAATAAACCACCAAAAGACGTATTTGTGTATTAGTTCTTTTGAGCAACTGTTTTAGAGCAGAGAAAAAAAGTCCTCAAACAAGTTAAAACTCTTCAAATATGAAACACTGAATCAGGAATTACATTAACCGAAGTCTAAGTTATGTGGAAGGAGGCCATATTATAATTATGTAGTTTCTATTTTGATTTTCCTCAAAGTTGAATTTTTATTTTTTTAATCAAGTGCAGTTATAGTTTTCTAATACAGAATATTACACCCTTTAGATAACTGATGAAAAAAATCGATAAAATATAGAAAAATACTTTCATCATGTTTAGTGAAACAGGAGCTGGCTTAATAAGGAGGCAGAAATTTACACTGATCCTCAATTTACATTTATACTGTTTCTTTTTATATTTGGTGTAAGCTTTTTTCTGGATTATTTCCCACTCCTTTTCCTTTGCACTTTATAAATTTTTTAAAATTAATGTAATCACTGAAATGAAAGTTTTTTTTTTCACAAGAAAGAAAAATCTCTAGTTTATACAGATGTCTTCTCAAGACACAGAAGCAATGTTTTCATTTAGGCTTGATTAATGAGTGGACACTGGCTTAGCTTTCAGTACTCTTTTTGCCTTTCCCAAACAACTATGACCTTTTCAGATAAATTTCCTGGTTGAGCCAAGAACTCACAGCCACTGGATGATGGTCATGACTGCTGCAGAGAGACCCATGTTCTCTTGTGTCTGTTAGTGCTGCATTGATGTGATGTGAGATGATGTGTGATATTTATGGAGTTACAATGATCTGTGACCTTGGTTAACCAAAAAGACAGTAAGTGCATTTCAAAAGGTATAAAATGTCATTTGAAAAGTGAGTTCCAATGGAATTACTGCTTCCTTCTAATTTTTTTCTTCTTTAAGCAACCCCTATTATTTTACAACCTATTCTTGCCCCTCTCCCCACACCAACACCTTTTGGACTTTCTAAGTAGACATTCACTTTTATGTTCTGAATATATATTTCCTTCCTTTATCTAGAATGTGATTATTTACAAACTCAAAACCAGAAGCTAACTGATTACTGTTATCAGATAAAATTACTCTTACACTATTAAAAGGAACACACTGACTATAATCCTTGCCGTAATGGAGTTTACGCTAGTGGGGAAAGGCAAAGGACAAATAAACCAATAAAATTTATACTATGCCAGATGGTGATAATAGCTATAGAAAAAATACAGCAGAGAAAGGTGATAAGAAGAGGAATGAGTGATACTGTTTCAATAAAGTCCTTCTTAAGCAAAGGGCCACTAGGAGAATTCTGGATGGAGTAAGCAAATGGAGAGCACAATTTGGCTTGACCTGTTTGAGGAATAGCAAGAAAGCCAGTGATCTGAGAGCAGTAATCAAAACAACAAAGCCATAGGATGAGGCTCAAGAGAAGCTAAATGACCTTTGATCTCTGACTTACCAGTTGATACCTTTACAGCAATGTCAGTGCCTCTTTTTTTTTTAAATGTATTTTATTGATTATATTGTTACAATAGTTCCAACTTTCTCCCCTTTACTCCCCTCCACCCAGCATCTCCCTCCCCCAGCAGCCCCCCCCTCCAAGTCCATACCCATGGGTCGTACATACAAGCTTTCCCACTTCACCCTTTCATATATTCTTCTTCTTCTCTCTCTCTTTTTATTAAAGTAAATATGTGATTAATTAATTATTTTAACAATAAAAAATAACTATCCCTCCCTCTCAGATATTAAGACCCTTTGTAATCTTTTAAAGGACAATGGGCGAAAGTCTCAAGCTCCTGTAGCTGCTTCAAGCTGGATGTGGTCATCGTCCTACCTACCCTTGGGTCCAGAAATCCCTATTAATAGTGGGGGTGTGGAGGGGAGGGTGGCCTTCCCACATGGGGAAAGATCGTGCAGACTCCAGGTCAGTTGGCTGTCGCCGGACAATGGCGTGCTTGGTTTAACAGGCTGGCATCCTTGTTGTGTTCTGGGGGCAACAGATTTGGCAAAAAGGGTTAAAAGACATCATTCAATCCATAACTACTAGATGACAAAAGGCAGGGATTAATTTTTCAATGTTCCACATCAGGGGAAAAAAAGAAAAGAAAAAAGGGCTTCTTTGGAGGAAGGTGTGCTAGGCACATCTCACCTGCCCAAAACCCTTTTGCCCATTATACTTAATTTGGGTTGAAGGAAATAGTTTAGGTTTCCCCCCCTCTCAGACCTCTGGGTCCTTTCTGTCCAAGCCATTAGGATAGAAAAGAGAAACCAATTTTAAAGTGAAGCCCACAGACCACCCCATTCTTCACCAACCCAGCCATTTAGTTCAGCCAAACCATTGAATCTCAGGAGGCAGTGCTGCAGAGAGGATTAAGTGAGGCCTATACGTACAGACAATCACTCGGGTAATGTGGTCATAGGCTTATGCCCTTTGAAAACAGAAAACACATGTTAATTTATATAACATAACCCACAAACAAGTCTCTAAATCTGTAAGACTGTCTTATTGGGAAGACATCCAGTTGCAAGGCACTTGACATTCTACTTGCCTGCAACTTGAATATCTTTGATGATATCACAGACATGGTTTAATTGTCAAGTGAAACCATATTTTAAATGAAAAGAAACTTTTAAGATGGTTAGCTGGATTACTTTATAGTCTACCACTGATCATTGTGATTTTCCTTGAATAATGATTTTTCTCCCTAAGATTACCCTCCTTGTCATTAAAGGAACTACATTAAGTACATTTTTAATTTATCCTGTTCATTTGTATAAACACAACAAGAGAAGCAAATGATCACTTATGATCTTTAGTTCTGCTTTGCTGGAACTTACGCAAGGAACATTTAGAGTGACCTTCAGTCTGCTCTTCAGGGCACAGAAGCTGGGCCACATGCCTGGCATTCATCCTTGCCTGTACACACCTGTCCTTTCCAAGTCTTTCTGGTTTTTCATTGTGCCTTAAGGTCCCTTCTAGCCATCTTTCAGGAAAACAACCTTTGTTCCTTCCCTGGAAAGATTGCTGTGGACCACACAACCAACCATGGTACCAGGCCTTTTATCTCATGGGCTTTTATTACCTTTGAAAGTCATTCCTAGTTCCTCAGGGCTTTTTGGTAACAACCTGAGCCCAAGCATGTCTCCTTTAGGCTTGACATTCCAGTCAAAGACTTGGTCAAAAAAAAGAAAAAAAAAGGAACCTCTATTAACAACTGGTCTTATTAGTTTTATGCAAAGAAATCTATGTCATTACTTACTTGTTTAGAATGCCAAACTCTGGAGGGATCAGATAGGGAGAAAAATATACAATGTGAAGGAAAATCTTTGTCCTAATATTCACTGAACTGGCATTTCCATTCTTCATATTTTCATTTTTCCCCCACTAAAAAAAATTTTTTATTTGTTTTTCCATTACAGTTGTCTCACTTTTTTCCCCCTCTTGCTTCCCTGAACCCTGTCCCTCCCTTCCCCCACATTCAGTCCCCACTCAGTTGCCCATGTCCGTGGGTCATTTATACATGTTCTTTGACTTGACCCTTCCCCTTCTTATCCCCTTCTCTCCCTCCCACCTCCCCCTTTGTTACTGTTAGTCTACTTCTTCTTTACATAGCTCTGGTTCAATTTTGCTCATTTGTTTGTGTTGTTCATTAGTTTCCTGTAATAGGTGACAGCATAAGGTATTTTTCTTTCATTGCCTGGCTTATTTTGCTAAGCATAATTCTCTCTAGTTCCATCGATGTTGTTGCAAATGGTAGAAGTTCCTTCTTTCTTTCTGCTACATAGAACTCCATTGTGTAAATGTACCACAGTTTTTTGATCCACTCATCTACAGATGGGCACTTAGGTTGTTTCCAGCACTTGCCTATTGTAAACAGTGCTGCTATGAACATTGGAGTGCATAGGTTCTTTTGAATTGGTGTTCCAGGATTTTTTGGATATAATCCTAGCAATGGAATTGCTGGTTCAAAAGGCAGTTCCATTTTTAGTTTTTTGAGGAAATTGCAAACTCTTTTCCATAGTGACTGCACCAGTCTGCATTCCCACCAACAATGCACCAGGGTTCCCATTTCTCCACATCCTCTCCAGCACAAGTTGTTTGTTGATTTGTTGATGATGGCCATTCTGACTGGTGTGTGGTGGTATCTCATTGTGGTTTTTATTTGCATCTCTCTGATGGCTAGTGATGTTGAGCATTCTTTCATATGTCTATGGGCCCTCTGTATGTCCTCTTTGGAGAAGTGTTTGTTCAGGTCCTTTGCCCATTTTTTAATTGGGTTGTCTGTCTTCTTGGTGTTGAGTCATATGAGTTCTTTATATATTTTGGAGATCAATCCCTTGTCTGAGATGTCATTGGCGAATATATTTTCTCATATGGTTGGTTTCCTTTTCATCTTGCTGATGTTTTCTTTAGCTGAGCAGAAAATTTTTAGTTTGATGTAGTCCCATTTGTTTATTCTTTCCTTTATTTCCCTTGCCTTAGGAGATTTATCAGTGAAAATGTTGCTACGTGGGATATCTGAAATTTTCCTGCCTATTTTTTCCTCTAGGACTTTTATGGTATCACGGCTTACATTTAAGTCTTTGATCCATTTTGAGTTTATTCTGGTGTATGGTGTAAGTTGGTGGTCTAGTTTCATTTTTTTGCATGTCCCTGTCCAGTTCTCCCAACACCATTTGTTGAAGAGGCTCTTTTCACTCCATTTGATGTTCTTTCCCTCTTTGTCAAATATTAGTTCATCATATGAACCTGGGTTTATTTCTGGGCTCTCAATTCTGTTCCATTGATCTATATGTCTGTTTTTATGCCAGTACCAGACTGTTTTAATTACCGTGGCCTTGTAGTATAGTTTGATATCAGGTATTGTGATTCCTCCTACTGTGTTCTTCTTCCTCAAAATTGCTGTGGCTATTCGGGCTCTTTTTTGGTTCCATATAAATTTTTGAAGTATTTGTTCTAGGTCTGTGAAATACGTTGCTAGTATTTTAATAGGGATTGCATTGAATCTATAAATTGCTTTGGGTAGTATGGACATTTTAATGAGGTTGATTCTTCCCATCCATGAGCATGGTATATGCTTCCATTTATTTGTATCTTCTATAATTTCTTTCTTCAGTGTTATGTAGTTTTCTGAGTACAGCTCTTTTACCTCCGTGGTTAAGTTTATTCCTAGGTACTTTATTTTTTCTTGTTGCTATGGTAAATGGGATTTTTCTTTCAGTTTCTATCTCTGAGTTTTTATTGTTGGTGTATAAAAATGCCTTCGATTTCTTAATATTGACTTTGTATCCTGCTATTTTGCCGAATTCACTTATTAGGTTGCGTAGTTTTTTTTTTGTGGAGTCTATAGGGTTTTTTATGTACACTATCATGTCATCTGTAAATAATGACAGTTTTACTTCCTCTTTTCCAATTTGGATGCCTTTCATTTCTCTTTCTTGTCTGTTGCTGTGACTAGAACTTCAAAGACTATGTTGAATAGGAGTGGAGAGAGCGGACATCCTTGTCTTGTTCCTGATCTCAGGGGAAATGCTCTCAATTTTTGCCCATTGAGTATGATGTTAGCTTCAGGTTTCTCATTTATGGCCTTTATTATGTTGAGGTATGCTCCCTCTATTCCCATTTTGCTGAGAGTTTTTATCATAAATGGGTGCTGTACTTTATCAAATGCTTTTTCTGCATCTATTGATATGATCATGTGGTTTTTGTCTTTCATTTTGTTTATGTAGTGCATTACGTTTATTGATTTGCAAATATTAAACCATTCTTGTATCCCTGGGATGAATCCTACTTGATTGTGGTGTATGATCTTTCTAATGTGTTGCTGGATCCTGTTTGCCAATATTTTGTTGAGGATTTTAGCTCTATGTTCATCAGCGATATTGGACTGTAGTTTTCTTTCTTTGTTGTGTCTTGACCTGGTTTTGGAATTAGGGTTATACTGGCTTCATAGAACGAGTTTGGGAGTCTTCACTCTTCTTGTATCTTTTGGAATAGTCTGAGGAGGATAGGAGTTAGTTCTTTCCTAAATGTTTTGTAGAATTCACTTGTGAAGCCATCCGGTCCAGGGCTTTTGTGCGCCGGGAGTTTTTTGATTACTGCTTCAATTTCACTAGCTGTTATTGGTCTATTCAGACTTTCTGCTTCTTCTTGATTCAGTTTGGGAAGACTATAAGTTTCCAGGAATTTGTCCATTTCCTCTCGGTTGTCAAATTTCTTGCCATACAGTTGTTCGTAATAATTTCTTATAATCTTTTGTATTTCTGTTGTATCAGTTGTGATTTCCCCTCTTTCGCTTCTGATTTTATTTATTTGGGTTCTCTCTCTTTTTTTCTTGATGAGCCTGGTTAAAGGCTTGTCAATTTTGTTTATCTTTTCAAAGAACCAGCTCCTACTTTTGTTGATCTTTTGAATTGTTAGTTTAGTCTCTATGTCATTTAATTGTGCTCTGATCTTGATGATTTCCTTCCTTCTACTTGATCTGGGCTTTGCTTGTTGTTCTTCCTCTAGTTCTTGTAGCTGTAGGATTAAGTTTTTTATTAGAGATTCTTCTAGCTTTTTTAGATAGGCCTGTATTGCTATGAACTTTCTTCTCAGGACTGCTTTTGCTGTATCCCATAGGTTTTGAGTTGTTTTGTGTTCATTATCATTAGTTTCCAGAAATTTCTTGATTTCTTTCTTGATGTCATTGTTAACCCATTCATTATTTAATAGCATGTTATTCATTCTCCATGAGTTTGAATGGTTTTGAGTTTTTTCCTTGAGGTTGATTTCCAATTTTAAGCCATCGTGATCTGAGAAGATGCTTGATATAATTTCAATTTTCTTAAAATTGTTAAGGCTTGTTTTGTGTCCTACCATGTGGTCTATCTTTGAAAATTTCCCATGTGCACTTGAGAAGAATGTATATTTTGGTTCTTTGGGGTAAAAACTTCTATATATATCAACTAAATCCATTTGATTTAGAGTGTTGTTTAGTGCCTCAATATCTTTGGTGCTTCTTTGCTTCTCTTCTAAGATCTGTCCATTGTTGACAATGGGGTGTTAAAGTCCCCTACTATGAGTGTGTTGCTGTCTATATCTTTCTTGGAGTCTTTCAAAATTTTCCTTATATATTTGGATGCTCCTAAGTTGGGTGCATATATATTTATAAGGGTTATATCTTCTTGATGGATTTTTCCCTTAAGTATTATGAAATGTCCTTCTTTGTCTCTTTTTATGGACTTTGCTGTGAAATCTGTTTTGTCTTATAGAAGTATTGCTACCCCAGCTTCTTTTTCATGTCCATTTGCTTGAAATACTTTTTTCCATCCCTTTACTTTCAGTCTGTGTAGATCTTTTGTTCTAAGGTGGGTCTCTTGTAGACAGCATATATGTGTGTCATTCTTTCTAATCCATTCAGCTACCCTATGTCTTTTAATTGGAGCGTTTAATCCATTTACATTTAAGGTTATTACCGATAAGTACTTATTCATTGTAATTTTTTCCCTTTGTACTCATGTTCTTCTCTGTCTCTCTCTGTTTCTTTATCTTCTTAAAGCCGACCCTTTAGCATCTCTTGCATTACTGTTTTGGTGGAGATGTATTCTTTTAGCCTTCTTTTGTCTTGGAAGCTCCTTATTTCACCCTCCATTTTGAATGAGAGCTTTACTGGTATAGTATTCTAGGTTGTAGGCCTTTGTTTTTCATTGCTTGGAATATTCTTTGCCATTCCCTTCTGGCTTGTATTGTTTCTGCTGAGAAATCTGATGATAGCCTTATTGGAGCTCCCTTGTATGTTATTAGTTGTTTCTCTCTTGCTGCTTTTAGGATTCTCTCTTTGTCTTTGAATGTTGCCATTTTAATTATGATGTGTCTTGAGGTGGGCCTGTTGGGGTTCATCTTCATTGGGACCCTCTGTGCTTCCTGGACTTGCGTGACTCTTTCTCTCCTCATGTTAGGGGAGTTTTCTGTCATTAGTTTTTCAAAAAGATTTTCTAGCCCTTGCTCTTCTTCTTCTCCTTCTGGAATTCCTATGATACGGATATTATGTTTCATGTTGTCCTACGGCTGTCTTAGAACCTCCTCAGTATTGTTCAGTCTTTTTTCATTTTGTTGCACTGTCTGGGAGTTTTTGTGTACGTTGTCCTCCAGCTCGCTGATCCATTCTTCTGCTTCCTCTAACCCTTTTAATTCCTTCTACTGTGTTCTTCAATTCAGAGATCGTATTCTTCATTTCCTCCTGGCTCTTATTGATAGCTTCTATGTCCTTTTTCATGCTTGTGTAATTCTCTGTAAGTTCCTTGTAGTTTTTCTGGAGTTTCTTGTAATTTCCTTGGAGTTCTTTGTAGTTTCCGCTGAGCTCATTGAGCTTCTCCATAATCCATGTTTTGAACTCCATATCTGATAGTTTGCTCCCCTCTATTTCATTTAGCACTCTCTCTGGGATTCTACCTTTCCTTTTGATGGGGGGTTGTTTCTCTGTATCCCCATTTTTGTGACTCCTATTGTTTGTTGGTGCTTCTTAGAATGATCTGCACTTCCTGGATCTGCCTCCAGTAGCATCAGATCATGTACCAGACTGGCCCTAGGCAGCCTATTGGAGACTTCCAGGGATCTACTGCCTTTGTCTGTCTTCTTTAGTTGTTAATCTACTCAATCTATGATTAGCCTTCAGGCTTAAGGACCGTGGGTGTGGCAGCTTAATTCCTGTAGGCAGGGCTTTTATTTCCCCTTAGTCTGATGCCACTTGGAGGGGAATGGTCTGTCTGCTGTACTGGGGCTGAGTCAGCACTGGCTGGTCCTGGGAGGAGGTTAGTGTAGCTTCCACTTACTCCTCCACAATTTTGGATCTCCGTCTGTGTTGTCCTTGATGTTATTTCTTTAATCTGTCTGGTTGTATTTCAGCTACTCTTTGGTGGGTCTTTTTCTCTTGTTAGTTGTTTGAGAGTCACTCTGCCCACCTTGTCTTGAGATCTTTTGTGGAGGTGCTGCTAAAACATAATCACACAACCCAGGCAAGAAACCCACACCTTCCAATATCTCCCCCAACTACAATCTCACTATAGGTTGCAAATGAGCCCGTATTAATATACTTGTGGAGATATTGAGACTCTTATTTCATAGGAGAAACAGATAGGAGTTGTTTTAAATGAAGGAAGGGTAATTTCTGAGCGGGAAGTTGATAGGGTAATAATATTAGCAATTGAGATCAAGGTTATGTAAGACAGCAATTAACATTTACATTGTATGTTTGAAAAGGAGGAGAGGGTTACAGTGTGTAGTGAGAAAGTGGAAGTGTATAGTATTAGGATAATATAATCGGTATATGCTATATGTTTAACGTGGAAGGGAGGATAGACTCAACAGACTTCCAGGCAGAAATACACCAGAAATTGAAGCAGAGGGCTGAGGAGGTTAGAAGGTAGGAAACAGATTGAGAAAGAATTTTTCAAGAATAAAAATACCGAGTAGAAAATAGCAAGACAGGAAGGGAGAGAAGAAAGAGAGAGAGAAAGTAGAGAAGAGAAGGGTAGGAGAGAGAATGAAAGAAGAAGGGGAGGGAGAAGAGGGGGGGACTGGATAAAAATTTTAAAAATATATATATTATAAAAAAATTAGGAGATTAAAACATGATATAAAATAGCAAGATAGAGAGAAAGAGAGAATATATAGAGAGAGGAATAAGAGATGGGAAAGCAAGAGGATTGGGGAGGGAAAGAACACGGAGGAGGGAAGGAAATCAAGAGGAAGAGGAGATATTAGGGAGGGAAAGATTGAAATTGAAGAGTTGACAAAAGATAGGATGAAGAAGAGAAATACAAGAGGGAGAGAAAGAAGTGAGGGGATGGGGTGAAAATAGAGAAGGGTTAAGAAGGGGAGGGTTAAGGAGGAGGGGAATAGATTAGAATTAAAATTTAAATATTAGAAGATTAGAGTATAAAGTGGACTATGGATAGAGAAAGAAAGAGAGAGAGAATATTTATAGGGAGAGAAGAAAAATAAGGGCAAGGGAGGAAAGAAAAACGAATGTAGACTGAAGGAGGACAAAATAAAGGAAGGAATTTAATAAAATCAAAAGTGCTTAGCACAGAGAAAGGAGAGAGAGAGAAAGGAAATGGAGGGAGGACGAGGATAAGGGGGAGGGAAGGGGATTAGAAGAAGGGAATAGGAAGGAAAGGGAGAGAACTTAAAATTAAAAAATTAACAAAGAATAGGATGAAGGGGAGACATGCTAAGGGGAGAGAAGGGAGGGAAGAGGAGGGGAGAAAAGGAGAGAGAATAAGAAAGGACAGGAGGGGCAGTTAGAGAGAGAGAGTGAGAAATAAAAGAATGAGAGGATTTTAACTCAATTCTACCTTTAGGCACAGTGTCTGGGTATTTTTGGTTTGTTTGTTTTTTGTTTTTCCTTCCTTCCTTCCTGAGTCCACCCCTATTCAAAATTCCTTGGGTTTCAAATCTTTTCTGGTTGGTTGGCTGGCTGTGGGAAGGTCCTGCTTGATTCTGGGATTGCTAGTCTTTTATTCGTGGGCCTACTGCCGCTCTGCTGGGAGCTGTGTTTAGTTGTCCCCTCCTGTGGCCCCCTCAGCCCTCCTCAGGCTTGTCCAGCTACTCCTTCCCTCTGTTGGACCAGCCTGTGCCTGCCAGCAATCCCCGCCCTGCCTCCAGTCCTGTCTCTATTCCCAGGCTACAGCTTCTACTCTCTTCCCTGTCTATATGCCTTGGCACCCTACCTCTCTCCCTGTCTCAAGACTGTCCCTTTGTTCTGCAGGACTCTGGCACAGTCGGTCAAAGCGCCGGGCCCAGTGGCACTCTCCTGCTCATGACCTCTCCCCTGGTCTGGAGCTCTGCAGCGGCTTTCCCGCGTGGGCTCTTCCCCTTGCCCCAAAACTGTCTCTATTCCGAGCTACAGCTTCCACTGGCTTCCCTGTCTATAGGCCTGCGCGCTCTATCTCTCTTCCTGCCCCAGCACCGTCCCTTTGTTCTGCAGGACTCTAGTGTGGTCGGTCAGCGCAGCGCTCTCCTACCCAGGAGCTCTCCACCCGTCTGGAGCTCTGCAGCAGCCTTTCCCTGCGGGCCCTTCTCCCCGCCCTAAAACCATCTCCACTGCAGAATCACCGCCTCCGCTCTCTTCCCTACTTACATGTCCTGCGTGCCCTGTTTCTCTCCTAGCCCCAAACCCGCCTTTTGTTCTGTGGGATTCTAGTGCGATTGCTCAAAGCACCGGGGGCATGCACTGCTCTCTTGCTCAGGAGCTCTCCCTCGGTCCGGAATTCCACAGCAGCTTTTCTGTGTGGCCCGTCTCCTTGCCCCAAAACTGTCCCTTTGTTCTGTAGGGCCCTAGCGCAAGTGCTGGGAGCGCCCAGGATGCCGAGCTTTCGATCGGAGGTTGCAGCTGAGGAGGTTTCCCTCTAGACTCAGATCACACAGTTTCTCCCAGTCCTGGTTGTTCACTGTTCTCTCAGTCCTCTGGCTTTTTCAGCCAAATCCTCTCCCTAATTCCCTACAAGAATTCACTTATCGGTGTGCCCCTAGCAGGGGGAGCCTCCAAGCAACTCTCGGCTAGTGAGCTCTCCGACTTGGTACTGCAGATGCACCGGGTCCCAGAATGACTCAGCCTGCAGTGTGTGGTAAACCCCTCCACCCCCCTCCACGCTGCTCCCATGCTCTCCTCCCTGTTCACGCTATCAGAGATCCACACTCACTCAGTCACTCCTCTCCCCATTCATTCCTGGAGTCTCTCCCTAACAGGAGCTAGCTGAGAACACTGCCCCTACTCCGCCACCATCTTCCCCTTCTCCTCAGTGCCTCTTTTTAAGAGATCCATTGACCCACAATCCATCCATCCATCCATATTTCACAGTACGTTTCTCTCTACCAAGAAAAAAAATATGATAGTAAGCAAGAAGAAGGAAAGTAAAGGTAAGAAAAGCGTTTAAAAAGACATATAAACAGTTATCGGGGGGAGGGGTGAGAGAGACAAGGGGGTTTAGTAGGTGAAAGGTTTAGTAAAGGAACTAGTATAAATAATCCATGGACATGGACAACAGGTGGGGAATAAATATGGGAGAAGGAGTAGGCTGGGTGGGGGGGAGCAATGGGGGAAAAATGAAACAACTGTAATAGAAAAACAATAAAAATTTAAAAAAAGACATATAGAGCAGGAAGAAAGAATAACAGGATGATGAAATGGGAGAAACACTGTACCTGGGTAGAGAATGTACTTTCTTTTTCAGCTGTATCACTTCCTGGCTATATGACCAGAGGCATATTTATTAAGGTAACTTTGGTTAACAAAATTATATAAATTTCAGTTGTACAGCATTATAATGACATGTTTACTCTATTGCATGCTCACCACCAAAATTCTAGTTTCCTTCCATTACCATATGTTTGACCCCCTTTATCCAATCAGCCTTTTCCCTGCCCCCTTTCCCTCCAGTAACCATCATTCTGTGTTCTAGCTATGAGTTTTTTCTTTTTTGTTTTTTTTCTGTTTTTTTTAAAGACTTTACATTTTTAAAAATATTTATTTATTTATTTATTTACTTATAGAGAGAGGGGAAAGGAGAAAGAGGGGGACAGAAACATCACTGTGTGGTTGCCTCTCATGCACCCCAACTGGGGACCTGACGTGCAACCTAGTCATGTGCCCTGACTGGGAATCGAACCAGCGACACTTGGTTCACAGGCCGATGCGAGTTTTTTATTTTTAATGTTAGTTTGTTACTAAGTGTCCATAGGTGGATGAATAATAAAGAAAATGTGATATACTTGTAATGAGATAAAAACATGAAATACAGTCATTTGGCAACATGATAGATCGTAAGGATATTATGCTAAATGAAAAAAGTCAAGCAGAAAAGGACAAAAACTTATCATTTCACTCATATGTGGCATATAAAAAAGTGAACAAGCCACACAAAACAATAACTCATAATTCATTTCACTCTATGGTTCTCTGCATTATTTTATCTTAAAATAACTCTGTTTATGACTTGATCATGACCTTTTTTCTTGTTCAGTTTAAGTGAGACAGGGCTTTTTAAAAATCTCAGAAGAGGAACATTGACCAGTAGTTTTTCTAGCTTCACAGTTGTAGAACATCCTCTTATTAATATGAAGTATTCAAATATATTATCTTTCTTTTCCATAAAAACAGCTGTTTTTTTCCAACAGCTCATTTTTATTTTAAGAAAATGTTATTAATTTAAAAAGTTCTAAGAAATTCAATAGGATTCCCAGCAATGGTATTTCTGAGATCTATAAGATTTGAAACATAATTATAAAAGGCTAAAAACCAAAAGATTCATTCTTACTTTTTCATTTTTAAAAGAATCCAGACAATCTGGGACATCAAGAAAGTTCAGCATGCTACCTTGGCACAGCCTCAGACATCCTCGAAGTCGCTGCCGCTCCTCATGGGGACGGAGCACTGCACCGACGGCAGGAAGGCATCTTCAATTGGTTTCTTACAGTTTTCTGCCAGGTTTGTCTTGATTGCTCCAGACTCAGGCAATTTCCACTTCAACTCATTGCTTGTCAGGTTCACGCCCCCAAACACTTAGAGTTTTGTAAATTGAGTCTTGATATCACCTTTAAGGTAAACAAATACTGTGGGCAGATTCCTATCAGGATAATTGAGTATGCGGGTTGTTGAGATGGCTTTGGTAAACTTGACATCAGGAAACTTTCTTGCAAGTCCACTCAAATGCTGATTTATCAGGGCACAGAGGGAAATTCTTTGTTTGTAAAGGTGCAAGATCACCCACAAGTCTTTTCCAGCGTTGGTAACTTCCTGAACACAATCCTTTTCTGAGATCTCCAAAATTTCTCCAAATTTATTCTTTAGTTTAATTATCATACTTTCCACTCAGCCAGTCTCTGCTGCATGTGCATTTCAATAGCTTGTTCATCTTCCTCATTAAGTTTGTCTTCATTATCATTCAGTTCGTTCAAGGTCATATAAGTTTTCACAACAGACTGCTGAAGGGCTGGTTGTTTTTTCTCTTCTGCCTCCTTTTCCAGTTCATTCAAACTTTTCTTTGAGGGCAAGATGCCCTTTTTGTGTAAGATGTCATTCCATCTTAAATGGTAATGGAAAAAAACTACAATAAAGATTAAATTAAGAAAAAAGAAAAAATAATTCATCCTCTGGGAAATGCAGGCCACTGCATCAAGACCATCCAGGCAGCTTAGCTTGTTGCTGGTTGCAGCCCCGCTTGGGCATCTTCCTCGCATCTGAACGCACATGCCCAAACCACTAGCCACTGCTGCTGTTTCCCACACACAGCGTGGGTGCAGGGACCTGGGGCCTGCCACCTGGCCATGAGGTTTCAAGGGCCCACCAGTCTTCAAGCACTCCGACAACTGACAAGGCAAGCAAGGGGAAGAAAAAGGGGTGTGTTTCTCCCATCCCTCCATTTAAACCTAGTGGCACAAAACTGTACCCTCTGGAAGGGTCTAGCTCTCCGTCCAATATCATTCTTTTCCCAGGTTAGACTGGTAGGTAGCAACTTCCTCTGCCACCACGTTCTGGAACGGAGTAAGATGGCTTTCCCTCTACCAGTCACCCTCACCAGCCTCTGTGTAAGGCCTCCTCCTGCTGCGGAGACCCTGCCCCAGGGCAGGGAAATCTGTCCTCATGCCCCACACTAGCTTGTTTACCCGAGAACACACCCTCTCCTGAGCTGCCTCAGAGTTTCCTGTGGCCTCTCCCTCACTCTGGACACTACACGGGTGTCATGACCAGGAATCAAAAGGTGATTTTTTGGTTTGTGTGATGATGCCCAAGCAACTGAGCCACAACAGCCAGGGCTGCACACACAATTTTTGCAAGTGAGATTTTCTCAATCAGTGATCTGAAATTTATATTGATGGAATCTTAATTTGGAGCTTTGCAGAAGTGAAAGTGTTAATTTAATGTTAGTAAATTCCCAAGCGAAGGCTAGAAAATTTAAGTTTTAGCCTCAAAGGAGATAATAGTGAGGTGCTAGGTCGCTCTCAAAAATCTTTTTTGAGTTAAATTTATTGGAGTGACATTGGTTAATAACATTTTATAGGTTTCAAATATACATTTCTATTTAAATATTTTCACCTACCCAGTAGGAGTGAATGTCAAAAGAAACAGAATTAATGGTAGTGCCTTTCTTCATGAGGCTATTATTTCAAATTTATTTAAAAGAGCAGCCATTAAAATAATGGCAAGTTGATAAAGAGGTTGTATTAGAGCTCTCCAGAGAAAGAGAAGCAACAGCATATGTGTATAAGGAGAGGGAGAGAGATGGAAGGAGAAAAAGCAGAGAGAGAGAGAGAGAGAGAGAGAGAGAGAGAGAGAGAGAGAGAGAGAGAGAGAATGAGGGAGAAGGAGAATTTATTATGAGGAAGAATTGCCTCACATGGTTATGGAGGCAAGAAATCCAATTACTTGCCATCTGCCATCTGGAGACTTAAGAAAGCTAGTATTGTAACTCTGGTCTAAGTTTAAGGCCTGAGAACCAAGGAAGCTGAAGGTGCAAATCCCAGCCCCAAAGCAGGAAAAGATGAGATGAGATGTCTCAGTTCAAGCAGGCTGGCAGAAAGAAAAAGGAATGAATTCTTTTTTTCTCCAACTTTTGTTGTATTCAGGCCCTCAAGGGATTGAATAATGCCTACCCACATATGAGAGGGTAATGTACTGAGTCCACCAATTCAATTGTTAGTCTCATCCAGAAACACCCTCACAGACACCCAGAAATAATGTTTAATGTGGACACTCTGTGATGCCCTCAAACTGACATAAAATTCAACTATGCCAGTGGCCCCCAGGTAAGTAGCTAGAATTTCCAGTTTTCTAATTCTGTCTAACTGGGTGCATTAGGAGATATTGGGAAATATATTAGAATGGATAAGAACTAGCACTTTAAAATCACAAATCCTCAGATCGTAATTCTAGCTATATCTTGGGTAAATTACACTACCTCTCTAAAACTTGTTTTGTTCACATTAAAGTAATAGTCTTTATTTCATGAGGTTATTGAAATGATTAATTGCAGTACCTGGCATGAGGAAAGAGAATAAATAAACATTAGCTCTCATTATAGAATATTGTTCAAAACTTTAGGTTAGCATTTAATGATTATAAGCTATGTTTTTTTAGTTTTATCTAATTGTTCAACTATTTCTACACATTTTTTTTACTCCAAAAACAAAAAAACACCCCAATAAAATTACCTCTGTTCTCTGAACAAATCTTTTTCTACCTTTCACATTGGTTTTACCTACATGAAGCATTTTTGGCTACTTAATTGGATTGATATCTTTAAATCAAAAAAACTTTAAAACTATTTTTATTCTTTGCTAAGACATGCTACAAAGACTGTCACATCTTGGTGCCTGATTAGTATTAGGATTATTTTCACTTCTATCATTACCAAATATGAGACTTATTTCTTTTTTACTTTAGTAGGTATTTCTTCCCCAGGCTAGTTAAATTATTTAAAAATTTGTAATTCTATAAATTGAAGAAATACATAGTTGTATGAAATTAGTTTTGTCTGCAGAGTTTATGAAATAAAGGTAATGGCCTCTTCAATTTCAATTATAACTAGGAGGCATGGATGAGAGGAGTAAAATCCCTCAGTGAAAATGAAAATAAACCTTCAATGACATTAATAGAATCAAATTCCCTAGTAACACTGTGGTAGGCAGTGAGATAGACATAAACAGAGCAAGGACAATGGCTTAGGTACAGAAGGTCACCAGGGCAGAGAGCACCAGGTACCAACCAACTGGCAAACTGGGAAAACAAGGATCTCACCCCCATGGTGACCTTTCCTCCCCTAGCATATTGCTGGTCATGCAGTTTAGAGCCCCCCCACCTCACTACCCCTGCACCCTCCAACCTTTCATATGCCTGGTCATGTGATCGGAATATTCCCCTGTCCTTTCTTCCCCTGGCATGTTGCCACTTATGTGGCTTTGGATGCTTTTAGGGTAGGAACAAGGGTCAGAGAATAGCTTCATATGACTCCCATACAAGCCCTTGCACAACCCCATAAGCATTAAGCCCTAGAGATAACACCTAAGCCTCAGTTGTTTTTCAGCTCCAGGCCCAGAAAAGCAGCAAAACCTGACAGAAAAACCAGACAAAGCCATGGCTGACTTCAGGACCAACTGTGAAGACTAATGACCCCTGCTCTGGTACTGATGAATCAGTGGAAGCCACAACTCTGAAAGGATACAAACCCCCACCCTGAAAATGTCTATCTCTCTGTCTATCTTACACACACACACACACACACACACACACACACACACACACACACACACACACACACTCTGGCCAGTGCCTTTCCACACACACCCCTTTCCGCCAGGCCTGTTTTTCTTGCCAATCTCTTCTTTTCTGAGCCCATTTCTTTTATGACTCACTTCTTTTTTTCTCTGTGACTTTCTAAATAAACTTTTTCTTATGGTCTGGGTTTTGACTATGAATTCTTTCTTAGCCAAAGTTCAAGTACTGAGGTTTCTGAACTGAGATCCAATCACCGGTAACATTCTGGTGGTATTTCACTGTCAACATTACCTGTTTTAGGACTGATTAAACATGTAACACAGGTTCATTAAGAAGTATATTTGTATTTGTACATTCTCCAAATGAAGGTTGAATATTGTTTTAAATGAAATAAATAAAGTTAATTAAATATACAATCTTCCTGAATTCTTTCAACTGGACAGAAAGTCTCACATTTTGATAGAATTGTGTCTTTCCAGGTTGGTTATATTGTAGCCATCCCTATTCCGGTTAAGTATGTTTGGTTGTGAGGAGCATAACTTCACTCATGTAAGATTAAGCAAAAATGCAAGGGCACCAAATGAAGTAGAGTTTTGTTTTTTACTTTTTTTCGTCAGCCAGAAAATGTAAAAAGAACTCTTCATCATTTATAGGAACCAAAGTTTAATTACATTAACTTTCTTTACTGTTTTAACCTTTAATTTTACTGATTTATATTCTTTGTAAATTTTCTTCTACTTAGGTTTATTTTTACTCTTCTTTCCCTGGTTTCTTACTTAGATGAAAGCATATACTTTTAAATTGAGACTTATTTTTAATATAAGAATATAATGCTCAAAACTTCCACCAAGAACTGCTTTAGTTACAACCCACCACTGTAATTATTGATTTTTAAATTATCATTCATTTCAAAATATTCTTTAGTTTTTTTTGTGACGTCTTTCTTTCTTTTTTAAGTATATTTTATTGATTGTGTTGTTAAAGTAGTCCCCATTTTTTCCCTTTGCTCCCCTCTGCCTAGTACCCCCCTTCTCTCTAGCAATCCCACCCCCTTTTGCTCATGTCCATGGGTTGTGCATATAAGTTCTTTGGCTTCACCCTTCCTATATTATTTTTAATATCCCCCTGTCTATTTTGTGCCAATCAATTATGCTGCTTAATCCCTGCACCATTTTTCCATTTCTCTCCCTCCCTTTCCCAGTTGATAACCCTCCAAATGATCCCCATACCTATGATTCTGTTCCTATTCTGTTGTTATTTTATAGACTCAGTTGTTGACAGTTGTGAGTTTGTTGTCTTTTTAGTGTTCATAGTTTTGATCTTCCTTTTCTTAAGTCCCTTTGACATTTCATATAATAATGGCTTGGTGATGATGAACTCCTTTAGCTTTACCTTGTCTGGGCAGCACTTCATCTGCCCTTCCATTCCAAATGATAGCCTTGCTGGATAGAGTAGTCCTGGCTGCAGGTTGCCTTTCATCACATTGAATACTGCTTGTCAGTCCCTTCCTGCCTGCAAAGTGTCCTCTGAGAAATCAGCTGAGAGGCCTATACGCACCCCCTGTAGGCAACTCTCCACCTCTCTCTTGCTGTCCCCAGGACCCTCTCTTTATTTTACACCTTTGGCATCTCAATCATGATGCATCCTGGTGTGGTCCCCTCTGGGTCCAGCTCGCCCAGGATCCTCCATGCTTCCTGGACATGTATGTCCATCTCCTTCACAAAATTTGGGAAGTTTTCCTCATTTTTTTCAATTCTTGCTTCCTCATTCTGCACTGGTTGACTGTTTTTTTCTTCCTTATGTTCAAAATCATTGATTTGAACCCTGATTTCCTTCCTTTCGCCATTGGTTTTGTGTGGATTTTCCTTTGTTTCACTTAGCATAGCCTTTGCTTCTTCTCTTATGCATTTGCCATACTCAAGCATATTTGTTAAGCCTGTGAGCATCTTTATCACCATGGTCTGGAATTCTATGTCTGTTAAGTTGGCTATCTCCTCATCGTTTAGTTCTCCCATTGGAACATTGATCTGTTCCCCCTTTTGGGCCATACTTCTCTGTCTCCTCATTCTGATAGGTACCTGTGTTTGTTTGCCTCTGCGTCCCAGGTAGAGCTGTCACTCCTGTTACATTGTAAGGGGTGGAGCCTTAGGGATTTGTCAGTACAGGGCAACCTGTTTCACCATGTTGTGGTGCTGTATGTGGGGGAGGGGTCTGAGAAGGAACAATGCCACCTTCCTAGCACTCACCCCTTTTCCAGGCACTTCTCCTACTTCTGTATGGGACTGGTGCCTCTCTAGCTGTTGCTCTGGCTGTCATTCCTAGAGTGGGTGCATCCGCGGATGTTCTAGGACCTGGGGGGCCCTTTAAACAAGCAGACTATGCTGAGAGACTGGCAGTTTCTGCCTTCACCCCATCCCCCACTGGTTTGCACAGTCAAAAGCAATGAGGCTTGATTTTCTCTGGTGCTGGGACAGTGAGCTGTGAGGTCCGGTGAGGAGCTGGGAACACTCCCCAGGTGTCCCTCCTGACTTTTTAAAACATGTGTCTGCATTTTCTGCCACCCTGCCACTGCCTCTGCTGCTGCCAGCACCACACCATGTCCTCTCCGCCCGGGCTCCGCTCCTTCTACCTGTTTGGATGAGTGTTTCTTCCTTATATCTTTGTTTGCTGGACTTCATGCAATTTGATTTTCTGGAATTTCTGGGTGTCTCTACTTTTGAGGTAGTTGTGTTCCTTCTTGGCCAGAAGTGAGTCATATATTTTGAAACTATTTTTAGGTGCATAAATACAGAGTTAATGCCTTTTTAATGAATTAAGCCCTTTATCATTATGTCATATATCTCTTTATTACTAGTAATACTCTTTGTTCTCAATTGTACATTGAATCAGTATAGTTACTCTAGCTTTCCATTGATTAATCTGTGCATGCTGTATTTTTAATATATTTTAACTTGTAATATATCCAAATATTTATATTTAACAATGGGTTCCTTTATAGACAGCAGGATTATTTTTTAATGCAATCATACAATGTCTGGTTTTAATTTATATGTTTAGAATATATATAATAAGTATTGTCATGGTACTATTAATATCTACCACACTGCTAGATTTTGATTTAATTTTTTTTCCTTCTGCTTTGGTTTGCATTTGAATCCCATGTTTTTAAAGATTATTTAAAATTTTTTTTTACTATTGACTTATATTTTTACCTTCTTATTTAATTTATTGCAATGGTTACTTTTAGGTTTATTATACAAGGGTATGCAATAGGTTTACAGTTATTTGTAAGGAAAGTAATACAATAATTAATAAATAATAATATAAGAATAAGCTGTTTCATGTACTCAAAACTATAAACCTACTTTTGCCCACCCCTGTGTAAACAAGGTCTATCTAGAAAAAGTCCAGCCATTGTCACTATAATGAGAACAGTTGGCACGACATTCATGTAATCTGGCAGCCAAGGAGAGTGGGCTGGAATGCACATGTGTGAACAATGGTGACTTCACTGTACTAGTCAGTGGGGGTGGTTTATGTCATTGAGTGAGCATGTGCACTGTGTGGCCATAATGTTCAATGTAACTGAGCAAGTAAAGCAATGGATCAGCATCAAATTTTGCATTAAGCTTGAACATTCTGCCATGGAAACTATTCAGATAATGCAGAAGGCCACAGCTATGGGCAACTGGTGATTGGCAGATTCATCACAACAACATGTATGCTCATGCATCACATCTCATGCAGAGTTTTTTGATGGAACATTAAATCACCCAGGTGGCTTATACCCCCTACAGCCCTGTGACTTCTGGCTTTTCCCAAAACTAAAATCACCTTTGAAAGGGAAGAGATTTCAGACCATGGATGAGATTCAGGAAAATATGATGAAGCAGCTAATGGTGATTGTGAGAACTATGTGAGGTCCCAAGGTGCCTACTTTTAAGGGACTGAAATGTCATTGTCCTATGTAAATGTTTCTTCCATCTTGTATCTTCTTCAATAAATATCTCTGTTTTTCATAGTACATGGCTGGATACCTTCTGGACAGACCTTATATGGTATTCCCTCACTTATTGTGGTTATTATGTTCTAGACCCTCCCATGATAGGTGAAAATCATGAAGTAGAAACCTTACATTTATTTTAGTATTTATATATATTTTAAGGCTTTATAAATCCTTCCTACACACTTATAAACCATTTCCAGTCCCTTATTAACCTTTCCCACTCCCTTATTAACCTTTTCCACACTTTTATAAACACTACTTATGTTCTTAAACATACTCTACACTCTTAAACCTAGGTAATTTTAACAACATACATATATAGTAACGCAAAAGCCTGCGATATAGCAAAAAAATCCATGATAAATAATTAAATATAATATTTTTTTAAATCCCGCGATACAGTGAGGCCATGATAAGAGAACTGTGATATAGAGAGGGACTACTGTATCTTTAATCACAGTCTACCATCAAGTAATAGTATTTCTCCTTATACTCAGTATAAGAACTTATGACAGTATATTCACAATATTTCCTGTCAACCCTTTGTGCTATTGTCATATCTATTTTAATTTCATAAACCCACAACACATTGTTTATTTTTTACCTTAGACAATCAATAATTTTAGAGAGATAGAAAAATGTCTTTTAAATTTATCTTAATTTTAACCATTTTATGGGGTTCTTATTTATTTGTATATATCAAAGTATGTCTGGTGTCACAATTATTTTTCCTGAAAAATTTCTTTTCAAATTTCATGTAGTTCTCATCTGCCATTAAGGAATTCTCTTAATTCTTGTTTGTTAGAACATTTTTTATTTTTTCACCATGTTTGAATGATAGTTTCATGAGACACATGGTTGCCAGTTTTTTCCTTTCAGCATTTTAAAAATGTCACTGTATTTTCATATGGCAAGCAATGTTTTTGTCAAGATATCTGATATATCTCAGATCTTTGTTTTTTCTATATAATGTGGCCTCCTCTCTGGACAATTTAAATATTCCCTTAATACCTTTTGTGTTCAGCATTTTGAGTATCGTGTGTTAACTGTGCTAATTTTATTTTATTAATTTTTAAATCCTTTTTGGGCTTTTTATGAGCCTCCAGGACATGTGGTTTGATATCTTTAATCTTTCTGAAGAATTTTTAGCCATTTTATCTTAAAGTATTTCTTCAATGCTTCCCTCTCTCTTTCTCTGTCTCCTTCTTCTGAAATTACCATTACATGTATGTTAGACTCTTTGATAGTGTCCCAGAACTTCTTAGATGCTCTATTCTGCTTTCCTTTTCTATCTCTTTCTCTGTGTGTTTGCATGCATGTGTTTTAGTTTGCACAATATCTAGTGACCATCCTTGGCTTTGTTAAGTCTGTTGGTAAGCCAATTGAAGGCATTCTTAATCTCTGTAACAGTGCAACTTTTCCCCTTAGCACTTCTATTTGCTTTTTTATTATCCTTTATATTTCCTCTCTACTCATGCTAAAATTTCTTATTTATTCATGCATGTTGTTTGCTCCTTCCATTAGATAACATATTAATCATAGTTATTTTAAATTTTCTAGTAAATATGTTATACAGATAATCTCTGAGTCTCATTCTATTGCTTAATTTTCCTTTAACAATTGATTATTTTTTCTAGCTTTTTGTGTGTCTCATAATTTCTTATTGATTATTAAACATAGTGTGTAGAGGAGCAGAGACTGAGGTTACTAGTATTCATGAGTGATGATATGTACACCCATTTTTCTGCTGGGGCAATTTGTGTGGGATATTGTGTTCATATAGTCAGGATATTAATTTGATTTGTGTTTTATTGCTGTTATGGCTATGTGCAGTGCACCACCAGCTTTAAATTTCTTTATCATTGCCTTGTTCTTATTATGGGGGTCTTTTTCAGAGCCTTTATCTCAATTTTCCTGGTTTCTCTCCATATTCTTGTTTTTTTCCCCAGTGGAAGGCTGCTGTTGTTTTCTTTTGGTGTTAGCCTGGTGATGGAGTAGAGGTGAGTGCTCTGTTGTCCTGGTTAAATCTTAATGTAGGCAGTTTCCAGTTTATGTTTGGAAGTTAAAAGTCTTATTTCCAACATTCAAGTGAGAGTAAGAGGCCAGAAGTTCTGTACCCAATTTACATCTATTTGTTTATTTCTTCTGTTCTTGTCATGATATTCTATTATAATTCAAGGACCACCCCCTAAAAAAATTCCTCCAGAGTTCTGTGAGCGTGAAGGAGGTGCAGTTATTTAGTTTATCAGAGTAGAGAAAGAGAGAGGGTCTTGATTCTTCAAGCCAATTTTCAAAAATCCTTTAATTTTAGACATTTTCCCTCCACTTTGCTGTGTCAACAGTTTCTGAGATTTGGGGGACATTTTTAATTGTAAATTAAGTTATTCTGTACCATTTCTGATGTTTTCCTTTTCAGATCTCATTTCAGATTCCATATTTTTGTTATTGTAGGCTTGTCTTCTATTTTCCCTGATTTTGTGTGCTTATATCTTAAACCTAATCATGTTATTATTATTTTAGTGGATTTTTGGGAGGGAGTCAAAGGAAATGGATGTGTTTAATCCACAATATTTACAAAGAAGTCCTGTGCCTGAAAATCTTAAAGTGATTCATCATTTTCACTTCTTATCAAATTCCTCTATATGTAAATAAACTTTGGGGAGAGCCCAGATAGCCCCATTAACATGGCCAGAAATAGAACAAATGATGAAATTGTCTAAGATATGTAGTTTATATTGTATATTTGGGATATGTGTGTTTTTTATACCTTATTTTCTTATTAAAATTTTATGTATCTTGATTGGAAAGTTTATGTCTCATATGTTTTTACAATACCTCTAACATCTTGTCTATTTCCTTAATTTCCATTATGTCAGACTTTTTAATGTATTAAGTTAGGCTAAAATCCCAGTCATAAAGTCCTGTAAGTTTTATAGAGAAATTATGCTACACAGAGATTATTTTTTGTTTTGCATTTAATTGAAGTTTATTTTTTTTCTATAAAAATGTCATCTATTTATGAAAATCAGGAGGACCTATTTTTAGCAGACTCTTAAACCTGAACACATATAAAAATTAATAGTTTTTTCTATGTTATTATAGAGTGAAGTTAAGCACTTTTGCTAATAAAAAACTGTCTCCTCTCTTCGGTTTTCTCATAAGGGTGTCAAAAAGTAATGTTAAGAAGTTGCAGAGCTTTTTAATTAGGAATTTTGAAAGTGTGGATAGAAACGTGAGGTCCAGATCACTTTTATTATCTCATTTGTGTTTATTTATTGAGCAGCTATTAAATACTCTAGAAGACTTTAAAGAGCAAAAGTTTCTGTCAAGACCCAGCTGGTTACTAGTGCTCCATACCTCCTGTCAGCACAGCAAGAACACTCAATGTATAGGTTCATTCTCATATTAATTTTTTAGGGAACACTCTGAAAATTAAACCAAAAAGTTTTAAGGAGCTTAAGTTCATTATTTTGTGGCTTAAAAACAAGATACTCTTGCTGCTAATTAAGTTTGTTTTGTTCTTATTTTATTACTGAGATTTTGACCTAAAGCTCCTGTCTAGATCTTGGTAACATCCCCAGAAACTTCATGATCAGTATCTTACTTCTCCTCCTCCCCCATTACTATTTTGGCCTAAGCTATGAAAAACAATATTTATGACTTGGGACCCTGAACCATAACAGGTTCCTTGCACCATGCTAGATTTTTTTTGACATCAACTGCTTTCCTGAAATCTGGCAACTCTGAGTTTTGCTTCACATTCCTTTCACTGTACTCTGACCAAGACATTCACTTACAATTTATGACCCTACCCATGCAAACCACTGCTTGTTTGCTGCTACCTTATTTTTGAATTCTCTATTCTTCTTAAGTATTGCAGCCATGTCTGTCCCCCAGCTTAATGGCTCTGACTCATTCCATAGCACGAATTCTGTAATCATGTCTAGTCACTTCATGAGACAAAGCAATTGTTACTCTTTAAGGACTTTTAATCAGGTTGAGTAAACAGAATGTATACACAAAAAGTATGAATAACAAGATGAACTGGAGTATTGTCATACCTTATCTAGAATTTCCAAAAACGTTTTGCACAAAAACAAAATCACCTAATAATGCATGTCTCAGAATGTATCATTGTGTGATACATGACTGTAATTGTGTCAAAAATATATAGACAGCACTGATCCAAAGACCTAGTTCACTTCTTTGTCAATTTATGTCTTCAAATTAGTTAAGTTTTCAGCCATTGTTACTTCAAATATTTTTTTCTGCGCTTTCTCTCTCTTTTTCTCCTGGAACCTGAATAATGGTTATGTTGATCTCTTTGGTGGCATCCTACATGTCCCTGAAGCTTTGTTCACTTTTCCTCATTCTTTTTTTCTTACTGCTCCCAAGAAAAAATAATTTTAGTTGCCTAACTTCAAGTTCTGTTATTCTTTCTTTTGCTAGCTCATATATGCTCTTAAATCTCTCTATTAGACTTCTCATTTTCAGTTATTGTACTTTTAAGCTTTAGAATGGTTCCTTTCACAATTTGTCTTTATGATATTCTCATTCATATATCACTTTTCTGATTTCCTTTAGTTATTTCTCTGTGTTTTTCTTCAGCACTTTGAGCATATTTAAGACAGTTATTTTAAAAATCTTTTCAAGTAATGCTGATACCTTGGCTTCCTGAGAATGTTTTGTATCTTTATTAACATGTGATATTTGAATATTGTAATGAGTTATTATTATTATAATTCCAGTTACTCCGGAAGTCAGATTCTTCCCATTCTCAGAGTTTGCTTTTAGCCTTTTTTTTCTTTTTTTCCATTTAAGGCTGGAGGAGTCCATTTGTTTAGTGACTTTTTCAAACTGTTTTGCAAAGATTGTATTCCTTATGCTGTTGATAAAAGAAGTCTCTATTCCTTTAGTTTGTGTCCTAATCATTTGACAGAGACTTTCTTGAATGCTAAGAAATGAAAAGCGAAACAGAAAGAAAACAACTCTTCCAGTTTATACAGACTAGTTCTGCTTGGGCACTCCAATGCTTAGGCAGGCTGTCAGTTAGCCTAGGGATTAGTCCAAACTGAAAGCTTGCAGTCTGTTCTGAACATGTCTCTTACCCTACGAAAATGCATGACTTCAAAATTTTTTATATGAACACTTATTTTTTTTATTTTTTAAATATTATTGGGATGACATTGGTTAATAGTGTCATAGAGGTTTCAAGTGTACATTTCTATGATGCATGGTCTATATATTGCATCGTGTGCCCACCACCCAAAATCAAATCTTCTGTCACCATATATTTGGCCCCTTTTACCCTTTAATACCTTCCCACTCCCTTTCCTCTGGTAATCACCATATGGTTGTCTGTATGTGTCTATGAGTTTCAGTTTTATATCCCACATATGAGCGAAAACATATGGTCCTTTGGTTTTTCTTGCTGACTTATATCACTTAGTATAATATTCTCAAGGTCCATTCATGTTGTTGCCAATGATAGTATTTCATTCTTTCTTATATATGTACCATATCTTCTTTATCCAATACTCTATTGAAGGACACTTTGGTTGTCTCTATGTCTTGGCCACTTTGAATAATGGTGCAATGAACATTAGGGTGCATATATCACTGTGGATACATGTTTTTGAGTTTCTTTGGTGGGGGTAGGTACACAAAAGGGAGATTGTTGGTTCATATGGTAATTCTGTTTTTAGTTTTTTGAGGAACCTCCATACTGTTTTCCACAGTGGTAGTACCAGTTTACATTCCCAACAGCAATGAATGAGGGTTTCTTTTTCTCCACAACCTGTTTTTACCTGTCTTGTTGATAACAGTTATTCTAACAGGTGTGAGATGGTATCTTATTGTAGTTTTGATTTGCATTTCCGCAGCAGCTAGTGGAGTTCAACATCTTTTCATATACCTGATGGCCTAAACACTTCTTTCAAATATCCTATTTTCCCAATAAAATTTCCCTAGCTATTCCTCCTGGACTTTAGGTGACAATTGTATATCTGTAATGACAAATTTACTTTTGATGACTTCTGCTTGCCTTTTGATGTTTTTAAGAGTATTAGGGCTTGGAGCTGCCTACTCTACCATTTCTTTAGGGTATTAATCCAAAATCAGTATATCTAAGAAAACACAGTATACTGAACAGTTTCTCCCAACTCTCAAAAACCTTTATTATAAAAGAAGATAATAAGGATGAGGTGTTTCAGTTATAAGGACTGGCCACAGCATAAATCATGATACATACTCATGAATGATTGGGTAGCAGTGAGAAGACCAAGTAGGTTGAACAGAAGGGTTTGTATAGTGAAGTATTGTGGAGGGTAGAGGGGGTGTTGGAATGCTGTAGACTGGAAGCCTTTTTACAAGAACAGTTTTGTGGTAGAGGTTTACCAAGGTTGTGTTTTAGAAAAAGAATCTAGAAGTATTACATATGATAATATCAGGATAGAGAAAGTAGAAGTGAGTCATACATAGCTGTGATGTTCCATTCCGTGTATGTACTATGTAAGAGTCATGGTGGGAGACTTCCGGCCAAGATGGAAGCCTAGACAGACATGCTGCATCTCCCTCCTCAACTAAGAAGGAATACACTACCTCAAAACTAGAGATAACCAGAAGTTCCAGAAAATTTAGCTGCATGGAAGTCCAACAAAAAAAGATATAAAGAATGAATACACATCCAGAAAGGTAGGAGGGGTGGAGCTTGGGCAGAGAGGACATGGTGTGTGGTGGCAGCAGCAGCAGCAGTGGCAGGCTGATGGAAACCACAGTCACACATTTTAAAATGTCAGGAAGGACAGCTGGAGAGTGCTCTCAGCATCAGATCAGACTGCACAGCTCATGGTTCCAGCTCTGAGGAAAATAAAGCCTCATTGCTTCTCACTGTGCAAACCAGTGGGGGTTGGGCGGAGGAAGAAACTGCCAGCCTTTCAGTAGTAGAGTACACTTATTTAGAGGGCCCCCACGGCCATAGAACATCCACAGACCCACCCACTCTGGGAACCATGGACAGAGCAACAGCTGGAGAGGTGCCAGTCCTATATGGAAGTGGGAGAAGTGCCTGGAAAAGGGGTGAGTGCTGGGCAAGCAGCATTATTCCTTCTCAGACCCCCCCTTCCACACAGCACCACAATGTGGTAAAACGGGTCATCCTGTACTGACAAATACCTAAGGCTCTGCCCCTTATGATGTAACTGGAGCAACAGCTCTACCTAAGACACAGAGGCAAACAAACACAGGATCCAGTCAAGATGTGGAGACAGAAAAGTATGGCCCAAAACAGGGAATGGATCAAGGTTCCAGTAATAGAACTAAGCGATGAGGAGATAGCCAACCTAGCAGATGAGGAAATAGCCAACCTAATAGGCATAGAGTTCAAAACACTGGTGATAAAGATGCTCACAGGCTTGGCAGATATGCTTAAGTATGGCAAATGCATAAGGGAAGAAATGAAGGCTATGCTAAATGAAACAAATGAAAATTCACATAAAACCAATGGTAAAGGGAAGAAAACTGGGGTTCAAATAAATGATTGGGAACATAAGAAAGAAAATAAGTCTATCAGTACAGAATGAGGAAACAAGAATTTAAAAAAATGAGGAGCAGCATAGGAACATCTGGGACAACTTTAAACATGCCAACATCTGAATCATAGTGGTGTCAGAAGGAGAAGAGGAAGAGCAAGAAATTGAAAGCTTATGTGAAAAAATAATGAAAGAAAAATTCCCAAATTTGGCAAAGGAAATAGACATACAAGTCCAGGAAGCACAGAGAGTCCCAAAGAGGCTAGACCCTAAGAGGGCCACACCAAGACACATCATAATTAAAATGCCAAAGGTTAAAGGTAAAGAGGGAGTCTTAAAAGAAGCAAAAGAAAAGCAGAGAGTTATCTACAAAAGGGTGCCTATAAGACTATTAGTTGATTCCTCAAAAGACACTTTGCAGACAAGAAGGGACTGGCAAGAAGTATTCAATGTGATGAAAATCAAGGACCCACAACCAAGATTACTCTATCCAGCAAAGCTATCATTTAGAATGGAAGGACAGTTGAATTGCTTCCCAGACAAGGTAAAGCTAAAGGAGTTCATCATCACCAAGCCATTATTTTATGAAATGTTAAAGGGACCTATTTAAGCAAAAGATCAAAATTATGAACATTAAAATGACAACAAACTCACAGCTATCAACAACTGAATCTAAAAAATGAAAACAAAATCCAACTAAGCAAACCAGAACAGGAACAGGATCATAGGTATGGAGATCATTTGGAGGGTTATCAACTGGGAGACGAGAGGCAGAAATGGGAAAATGGTGCAGGGATTAAGAAGCATAATTGGTTCATACAAAATAGACAGGGAAAAGTTAAGAATAATATAGGAAAGGGTGAAGCCAAAGAACTTATATGTGTGATCCATGGACGTGAATTAAGGTGGGTGGGCTTGCTGAAGGGAAGGCAGGTGCTGGGAGGAGGAGAACAAAGGGGAAAAAATGGGACTACTGTAACAACACAAGCAATAAAATATACTTTAAAAAGAAGAAAAAAATAAAGAGTCATGGTGGTAAGAGAAAATATCAATGTTACAGAAACATTCCCAGCAGAAGCAACAAATGCCTGCAGTGCTGACTACAGAATTTAGGTATGAAATATTAAAGATGTTAAAAAAAGGTGGATGACACTCTGGAGTGAATTGCTTATTTAACCCCAAAGCACATGAAAACCTAATTCAATTTGCTGTCATTGTTTTATTTATATTAAATGACTCAAAGAATAAAGTAAGGCATCTTACACAACTGGCTCCTTTTTTCCAACAATTTGTATTGAATCAAAGATTGTCAGATAAAGTTAAGTCATTACAAATGGAAATATGAACTCTATTGTTGACTCTGACTCATTTATCTCATTTATTGGCAGCTTTTCAAAAGGGAAGACAGAAGCAGTGAAATATGATGGTTTGCTCATGTTTCTTCCTCTTGTGCAATCTACTTCTCTCTCAGTCTGTTTTTAGTTACTGTCAGATTGATTCCAGAGAGGCAGCATACAGTCAGATTTATCATGCAGTTAGGAAAAAAGGCTTCGTTGGATTCTGTAACCTTGAAAAAAATTATGTTTTGTTTTGAGATTTTGATCTCAGATCAGTTAAATCCATGAAAGATGAATTAGAAGTGCAGAAAACATGTCCAGAAGTAATTTTGATGGGATTACTCAACTTTCCATTTTTGCTAGAGCGAAAATAAAAATGATGCATCTCTAATTTAATAGAAGTGTAAGGGGACTGAGATATCTGCTGAAGAAAGACAAGCATTTCCATTTAAATTGTCCACTTTAGAATGTTCAGAAAAATGTAATACACTTCAATTCTGGACTCTGTCATGGTTGAGACTCCACAGTTGTCTCTAGATGGAGTGATTATTTTCTTTCTATAGAAGGATGACGCACTGGTTTACGGAAAGCTGGATACAGAAGACATCAATCGCATAATGATAGTAAACTTGGTACCACCTTTAGTCATTTAGAGACAGAGTATATTACTTATATTTAGGACCTACTCAATGTCAGGCATTTGTTAGGCACATACAGATACACTTAAAAAATTTAAATCTCATAACACATCTGCAAGTATTATTATTACTAAATTTACACATGAAGAAATGTTCCCCATGTCACATAGTAAGAAAACTGAATCCATGCCTACACTTTTCTAAAATATTTTCTATTAACAAGAAGTGACAGAGCATGATGTGTGAGAGCATAATTTGTACCAGCTGCTAGCTGTGGGTCCTGAGAAAGAGTTCCCTTTGCTTGAGGTAAAAAGAACTGTAGTTCTCAGCAGAATATTTAGGCTCAGAGTAAAGCCCAAGGTTATTGCTGAAAGCTTCCCAGATCCTATGAGAAATATGAGTGAGAGGACTTGGGAAATTTTCCCAGTTGACCCCACATTTCCAGACATGTCAGGAAACAGTCAGTACCTGACAAAGTGTGAGTTAAAAATAAATACTAGTGATGATAGTAGAGTTGAAGTTTGATTAATAAAGCTATATGGAGGAGACCCTGACATCTTTGAATTTGTAAGATAAGCCCATGATATTTTTTGTTCTTTTAGCTGCCTGAGAACCCCAAAGAAATTTTAGCTTAAGAGATGCTTATTTATAATTTGATATTTGATCTTTATTTCCCTTCTTTTCATTCTTTTCTCATTTTCATCTTGTAAGAACTTTTGTGAGGTTCAAAATCAGAAACAATTGGATAAGACTATCACCCACAGGGATGGCCTTTTTTAAAAAGATGTTATTTATTTACTTTTAGAGACAAGGGAAGGGAGGGAGAAAGAGAGAGAAAAACAGCAATGTGTGAGAGATACACAGATCTGTTGCCTCTTGCACGCCACCAACTGGGAACCTGGCCCACAACGCAGGCATGTGCCTTGACTGGGAATCCATCAGGTGACTTTTTGGTTCACAGGGCAGCACTAAATCCACTGAGTCACAGAAGTTAGGGTGGGATGGTCTTAAGAGAAAGTACTAGGGCCTTATTGAAGGGGGAGGTTTATTTAAAACAATTACTAATTTTTTTAAGTTAATCATAGTAATTTATTTCAAGTAATATCAAGTTACTTGGAAGGGAAGACTTTCCTATGGATTATGAAGAAAATGTAACATATTTACTAGGGGCTGGTGATCCATACTAGGATGATATTGATGATAAAATGGACCCTGACTTAGAAGGTTATGAAAAGATTTGTTTGGAATCAGAGAATAAGCAAAAACCATAAAGCTAAATTTTAGCATATCAGTTTTAGAAAGCACTTTAGATTAGGTTTAACAGAACACAGGAAAGCAAGAAAACATATCACACTTATACCAAATTAAGGATGTTGAGTTATGTTACTAATGAATGCGACTTTAATTTTATTAACACTATGTTCCAAAATAAACTTTATTTCTTATAACTTATTTCTTATACATATATACAGGTAATAGTTTATTAAATACAGTTAATCCCACTGTTTTGACTGCAATAAAAATAATTTTGAAATAAATGTTGAAAGTAAAAACCTATATATGCTAAGATTTATTCAAGATTTCAGGGAGAGCATTGCCAGAGGAAGCATAAAAATTAAAATCATATTCAAAGAGGCAGCAAGCTTAAACATAAGAAGATAATGTTGAAGATCAATTGTAAAAAGGAAAGTCTGGATGAAAATAGGAGGATTAGAAGCTCTGGGATATCAAGAGTAAGACAATGTCAGAGGAATGAATCAAGACAAGTTGAAGTTCTGGGAATGAGAGAGTGCTTAGGTTTTAATTTTAATGTAGCATCTCACATGCCGTGGAGGTGATTATTCAAAGAAATCCTACAGGATAAGGCATTTACTTTTCTGTTGTGTCACGTGGACTGGATATCAAAAGGTTTCTCATGGATGAATTCTTCCTATGACCTCCTTGGATCTTTTGATGCTATTTTAACCTTGAAGAATATTGGACCTGCACATAAATAAAATATCTTGATAATTATTATTTTTTCTCTGGAGGAACTGTGTGTGAGTGAGCTAGAGAGTGTGAAGTCATAATTTGGTATCTAATCTTAGAAAAACTGTGATGTCCTATTTTTCTTACCTCTAAAAATGAAGTCATCGAGAGGTACAGGGCCCTTTTCCCCTCTGGGGTAAAAGGTGCTACAGAAATGCAGAGCATTAGCTTATTATTTCCATAGCCTGCAGCTGTGCTGTCCTCAGAGCACAAGAAGGGAAACTTACATTGGAACTTATTGCAACCATCCTCCTCTAATCCATGAATAACTTCAGTGCAATTTAAGTAGCATAAGTAACTTGAATAAGAAAAAGGCACATAATGTTACCAAGTAGTAAGTGAGGTTCTACTGCCTGATGCCCATTAGGCAAACTCTGGAGGCAGAAATTTGGTGAAAAGGATAGGGGTCACTTACTCAAAGGCTACACAATTTTAGAAGAATGGCAGGCTTCTACCTCAGAGCCCATTCCCTCTAAAACACCCAAAGAAAAATAACCCCGCCACCCTTTACCAGATTAATTTAAGGCTGTGCCTGGAATTCCTTCTCCCATTTAAAATACTGCCCTTTGGGAACTGCAGGTGGCTGTGGCACAGTCAGCCAGGTGCTTAGCTTATTCCATAACAGTCTGGCTTCGGGCATCTTTTTGGAGCCCCTGTGCTCACGGGAGCCCTACTTGTTGCGTGCTGCCTTTCCCCTGTCCTGCCCCAGGCCCAGCACCTGCACCCTGTCCCTCTGGCCATCAACTCTTCCTTACATCCGTGCGCCCAGCCGAACAGGACCATGCCGTGCAGGGCCAGTTACCCATGCCACCACTGCTGCTGGTCCCGGGAAGGGCCCAGGAACACTGCCAGACCACATGGTCTCCAGGGCCCACTGGCCTGGGAGCTCAGGCCCCCAGCAGGGCGAGTGAGAACCAGGAGGGGTGACACTCTGTCCCCCTATGTTTAAATAAATCTTTGGCTCCCAAATCCTATGGGCTCTGGAGGCGAGTGGGTTTTCTAGCCAACAGTGGCTAGACCGGCAGGTCTACACTTCCCCTGGAGCGCTGTGACAAACTCCATGGTACATGTGTGCTGTGACTTTTACAGCTCTCCATATTCTGTGCAAGCTTCCTCCTGCCATGTCACGAGCCATGCTAGTACCCGGGGTAGGGAAATCTCTCACGAGAACTGAGGTTTCAATCCCGCTATCTCCAGCACTTCCCGACCCTTCCATTCTCCAAGGAACATAGGCTCTCACACGCCACGCCACCTGGGGTCTTTCCCCTCTCCCCAGCAATCTCGCCAGATCCCCCTGTAACAATAATAGCTTCAAACGTCAGTATATTCAATAATAACAAGGGAAGATAAAACTGCCAACTTTTGCCTGGACAGATGTAATTTCTTATCTCCACCCCAGTGGCTAAAGAAGAGCCTGACTCATGGGTTATGGCCATGATTCATTGCTGACCTGTAAGCTCTTCCTTCTATCATGACTCCGTCTGGCTCCCCACTAATTCACCCAGAGGTCACATTTACAACTGAAGTACAGATGGAGGGAGGAAAGGTACAGTGCCTCCAGGAAATAGCAGATGATTTGAATTGTAAGCAATTCCTGTTATCTAGCTCAGAGAAAAGTGGAAACCACAGACGTTGAATATAAAAATTTAGTTACAATTTTAGATGACCAGTCAGGAAATGGAGAATGTTCCTGGCTATACACCTCTGCATAATGTAAAGAGATACATAGATTATTAACCACATAATACCTAATCCATTACTTTGCATTTACAAGAAATGTCTTTAAGAAAGACATTGAGGTATTTCCCCCTACCTTTAACTTGTCTGGTGAATATATATGGGATGTTGCTCCAAGTAGAATTGCTCCTTAAATAGCAAGACCTGGGATATAGTCACAACTACTTTGTATCTCCAGGACAGCATTAAGGAATGAACTCTCCCTGCTTTAGGGCATCCGGCCTCAGCTTGTTGACCTGGAGTTAGAGCAGGAGGAGCCTGGACTGCTTCAGGCCCTTTCATCTAGGACACTTCAGTGAGAGCTTTTAATGAGGAAGTTATTTTTTTCTTCATGTTACTTAGCAATTACCACAGCGTAAAACCAATATTTGCACAAATCTGTCACAAATGCTCAAGCCTATTCCAGAACACATTAAAGGGAACTTGTGGAATACGTGTGTGCTGTGTGGCTATAAAGCCTCAATAAAAGAGGGGTTGTCAGTGTCTATATCTCGGGGAATCATAAAATACCTCTTCCTTTTTTCCCCTATAACACTGGGGAACACAATTTTTGTTGAGTTAGATCTGACACTTGTTTTTGACTAATGTTTGGCATCTGAATCCAAAAATGACCTGGTTTTTCTCTATCACGTCAACTTTTTAAGATACAGGATACCCTCCCTTGGTCCCAAAAAATCATACAAAATGTACATACAAAGGAAAATATAGAAAAAATTACTGAAATATACTGTTTATTTAGAGTTATTTTATTCATATAAAGGCTATATATTGTTACTATAAGTCAAATTGTGTACAAGTAGTAAAGTTCTGCTACCAAACATTCATATTAAGGTATTTTATCTTTTCAAAAGACAGGCTAGGAAATGTCAAAATGAGATATTTGAAACAGTCTCCTTCAGTTGGCAAAGCTTTAACAAATTGCTTCATGAGACCCAGTTTTATGTGCAGAGGTGGGAATAGAATGTTCTTTCCGTCAACAAGTGGCTCATGTAGAATGTTTGGATCACCAGGTTTGAGGTCAGATCTTGGAGGCAAATTCCACTCCACCCAATGCTTCTCATGAATTCTACTGTCCCACATCCACAGAAAACAGGGACACTTGGTGTATCCGTGTTGCTGACCAAGAAGGAAGCAGACCATTTGAAAGTCAACACAGATGATCCTGTTGTGCTTGTGGTATTGCAACAGATCAATGACTCTCTTTATGTCTTCATATTCTTCACAAAAACAAACTGAATGGCCAGTTGGGACTGCACCAAATAAATTGCCATTGTGGAGAAGGACACACTTCAAGCTCTGCTTTGAGCTGTCGATGAACAGTCGCCATTCAGTTGCGTTCTAGATTGGAATTCCCAATTCCTCCATTAAACTATGTATGTTAGGACAATACACAAAGCCATCATCACTTTGAAAGAACTGTAGAAATACACTTTCTCTTGATCAAAAGTAGAATGCCTTTGCTCTGTTTTCAAGCAAGTTTTTCTTGTGCAGTCTTGATGCTAGGAGTTCTGAAGCCTTTTTGGATAGTCCCAAATCTCATGCCAAATCATTCAACTAATGCTGATCAAATCCCTTATGAACTGAGTCATCTTCAATTTCAAAATCTTCATTGTTGCTGTCACTTAGTTCTTCACCATACTCCTGTTTTTCGAAAGAGGGTAGTTCAATGAAAACTGGCACTGGGATTTCAGCTGAATGAGGCACTGGGCATATAGCTGATGGTAGACTAGGATACTCTATTTTACATTTATTTTTCTTGTTATATGCTGACGTTTTCACTATACAAAAATAACAGTCACTTGAATGATCTCTGGGCTCTCGCCAAACCATAGATATACCAAATGGCAACTTATCATGTGTTCTCTTTGTCTACATCCGTAAACTCTGGACACACTACTCGCACACCTTGTGAGGGGCCCAAGACTTACCTTGTTCACCAAGTTTTACTTTAAAATATGTAAAATAGGCTTGCCTGACAAATGTGCTAATGTTTGTCCTTTGATTGGGAATGGTGAAACTGCCACAGATATAACAAAGTGAATCAGGGCTGTTTAGGCACTTATGATGAGAAACAGCAGAGGCCAACATGATCTGAAGGAAAGGAAATAAGTATGTATGTAAATAAAAAAAATAAATTCTGCTAACTCCTTGAATACAGACAAGAACTCAGACTACATTTCGGAATACAATTCACTATATAGAGCAGCACACAACCTCTCACCACATTGTGTTTTGTGTAACTGAATAATCTAGACAAGTATGAAACTGTTGCTGGTCTCCAAGGTCATCCCTCACTCCTCCCCACTTGAGGGAGGTTTGCTCTCAGCCAATAGGAGAGCACTAGTGCTTCCTTCAATCCAGGCCCTTCAATCCAGGCTCGATCCTGCCTAGAGTGGGTGAATTAAGATATAAGTTGTACAGAAAAATTTGATGTGATAGAAGTAAACTAACTGCAGTTTTGTAATCAGCATGCCTATTTAAGTCTAAAACAGTTGAAAAATCGAACTCAGCAGGAATTATGTTAAAAATTTTTTCCCCTGTGTAATGAACCCATTGCCATTTTCTTGTCCTGCTTTACAAGAAACTCGAGATTGTGTGTATTTCACACAAAGCTAAGTATTGGGCTAAAGACTGGATAAGAGAAAGAGTAGTTGGCAATTTTCTAACCTTTGTTGCTAAGAAAACACAATAATATGGCTGTTTGTGGAGTCACAGTCAAAAGCAATTCTCTGCTTTGCCACTTAAAATAGCATGATCTTTGGGAACCTATCTGACCTTTCTAAATGTGAGTTTTCCTGCCTGTAAAATAAAAAAAAATAGCATATACATTTTAAAGTTTCTGTGAGGGTTAAGTGAAATAATGTACAATAAACACATTGCATGTTATTTAATTTTGAAGCTACTCTGTGAACTGGAACTATTACTATTTTTTTCTCATTCTGTATATGAAGAAACCGAGTCAAAGAGAAATAATTAAAATTAAAATTAATTAAAATTCCCAAGGCTATGTTGTTAAAGGTGCAGGACATGGTATTAAAACCCACTCTGCCTGATTTAGGTCTTGAACTCTTCACCACTGCATGACACTCCTTTCTAAGTGTGTCTAGTGAGAAAAGATTTAAGTCCCCGTCAGAACTCTTGCATAATCTTTGTATTTGTGATATATATCATTTGGTCTAATACAATTGTATGGAAACCTGTCTTTAGTTTTTATACTATACTACAGGTTCATCCATTTTTAAATGAAAACTTTGGTTATTTTAAAATCACAGATCTAAAAATCGTCACAAGTATTGTTATAGTTTGATAGCTAACAGATAAATCCCAAAAGATTGTTGAAGTGAAGGTTCTGGAGCTTAGGATGGGCAGAGCAAATCAGAAAATGAGTTTCTCTCTGAGTGTTCTGTAGTTACCCACAAATTCACAAATATTAATCCAGCTGCTACCTATTTAAATTTGCTAATAGAATTTCAATCTTCCCTCAAGCCAATACCAGAAAATTGAAACCAAAACTGAAATTAGCCCTGCAGGAACTGGCAGCTCAGTAGCTTACTTAGTCCAGTGGGTCTCAACCTTTTGGTCTCAGGACACCTTTATGCTCTTAATAAGTATTGAGGACCCAAGGTATATATTATGGATAATTACACATCTATCATTTTGAGTGTTACATGTCTACTGCTGTGTTCCACAGTAAAATTAATATTCATAAAATTTTTATTTAAAAATAACAATAATAAACCCATTACCTGTTAATGCAAATAAATGTTAACATAAATATTTTTAATGAAAATAACTGTATACCAAAAAAAATTAGAAGAGTGGCATTGTTTAGCATTTTTGCAAGTCTCTTTGATAGCTTAATAGAAGACAGTTATATGCCCATATTTGTTTCTGCATTCAATCTGTTATGTCATCACACTTTATATTGACTCTATAAAACAACACTGCTCACTCATAGAGAATGAGAAAAAGGAACAAAAAACATTTTAGAATTTTTGTTAAGATAGTTTTTGTCATTACAGATCCTCTGGGTAGGGACTTCCTGAAGTCCCTAGACCACACTTGAGAATCACTACCTTGGCCAATGAACTTGATGCCAAAAGCAATGTCTCACTGATGTTGTTGGTCTGATTAATAGTGTAATAATATTCATGACTGATATAATTTAAGCTTAAAAAAAGGTTATTTAGTAGCATAATGTATTAGAATACATAAATAGAGATTTGTATCTATAAGTTCTAAAACTAACATAAGCTGTAGGACGGTCAGGGACTTGTCACTACTGATTTTTGTGCAGTTAAAACCTGATCTGACTGGTTCCATAATGAGAGTGGTTGTTGTGAGATTCAAATACATATTCCTTCCAGTATTTCCGGTGTCCAGCCTCAACAAATCCATCAGGCGTTCAGTGTGTAAACAAGCCTGTGGGAGCCCAGCTGGCTTTCTCTTCTGGATGCTCCCAGACAGTCCAAATCTCCCCACTTTTTCCTACTCACTATTTGAAACATGTGGGCTGTGACGATTAGGAGACCAGTGAACTCAAACTTTCTCAAAGCTTAGTCTGTTGGTTATAGACTGTGTATTTTGGCAGTCTGCTTGAGAGCACATAGCCTGGCTTTCCAACCAGTGTGAAAGTCCCACAGATTCTCCGGCACTCTTCCTTTCCTTCTTTCCATCATATTTGTTATGGTTACCATGGTTACATTGTTAGAGCTCAAAGTAGGCCAGACAGCCCAGAACTGTTTCATAATCACCTCTCCTCAGAGTACCACCTGCTCTCTTCCATGCCACTTGATTTTCTTTCATCTTCTGCCCAGGAGTAACTTAATTGCCTGTCATTTCTTATGGCCTAGCTATTTTGTGTAGTTCATTGCAAATAGTCTCTGTTAGTAGTATTTAGCTGGCTCTAAACCTCTTTTGGCACATAATAAAACTTGTGAAGAAAATAAACCTGGTACCACTGTTATCAATACTTATAGATTTCTATATCTTTAGGAATCATTATTTTTGGTGTTATGCCCAAATTCTTAAAATTTAATACAATTACATTATGCATCTTGCAATTTATTTGATTCTCTTAGAACACCATGATATAAATTAAAATTTGAAATATCAGTTATGGTTATTTATGAAAATAATAAAATAACATTTGTATAATTATTTTTAGTTTACAAAGTGCTCTCACATGCATTTTTTTCATTTAATCTCCAATAAATGTTTTTTCAGGTAGTTATAATACCTGTTCTACAGATAGAGAGAAAAAAATATGGCTAAGGAAGGTTATGCACTTTACTCAAGCAATTGACAAAGCTGTTGTCCAATTATATATTTTCAGTATTAAAACTTAGAGCCCTTTCTGTTATATTGGTGTTTTGCAAATTTCAGTTATTTACATGTAATTTTTATGTATCTACCATATCCCTTCCCTGGCTGGTTTGGCTCAGTGGATTGAGCGTTGGCCTGCGAGCTAAGTGTCGCTGGTTCGATCTTCCAATCAGGGCACATCAGAGAAGGAAAACTCTGAATCCAAAAAACCTCCGCTGCCTTGCGTCATACCTCTTCAGGGGAAAGGCTAAGGGAGTAAACCCCGACAGAAAATCCGGAGCCGGAGTCCCTAAGGCGGTTTGACGTTGTAGTCAACACCGGCAACTCCTGCGGCGCACCTGAACCCAAGCTGTATTGACTCCGTCTTTCCCTTGGACCCTTCAGCTGTGAAGAGAGGGGGGGTCTGCTGCATGGGCAACAGCAGACCCTCCATATCACCCTGCCCAGGCTCTGTAGCTTCAGCTTCACTGGAGAGGACACTCCAGCGTCATCGCAAGATGTTGATTCAACACGGGAGGAGACAGATACTGTGTCACTCCCGAGTCAGACTGCACAGCCATTCTCGGCGGTGCAGATAGACTCTTAAGAAGCTACACCATCGTCTCTCGAGACGGACGGCTGCCGATGACCATATCCCTTACCTTGAGACTGCTATATCCATGAACTTGACAATATTAACTAATTTTGTTCCTTTAATAAACATACATTTAAAACTTTATATTACTGTACTTTAAATTAAAAAACTCCCCATTCTGATTTACAATAAAATAAACCATAAAATAAATATAATAAAGATAAAAAAGTGGACTTCTGGCCAAGATGGAGGCCTAGACAGACAAGCTGCATCTCCCTCCACAACTAAGAAGGCATACAACTATCTCAAAACTAGAGACAACCAGAAGTTCCAGAAAATCAAACTGCATGGAAGTCCAGCAAATAAAGATATAAAGAAGAAATACTCATCCAGACAGGTAGGAGGGGTGGAGCCAGGGCAGAGAGGATGCAGTGTGGTGGTAGCAGCAGCAGCAGCAGCAGCAGGCTGGCAGAAAGCGCAGTCACATGTTTTAAAAAGTCAGGAGAGGCACCTTGGGAGTGTTCCCAGCTCCTGACCAAACCACACAACTCACGGTCTCAGCACTGGGAAAAATAAAGCCTCATTGCTTCTGACTGCAAATGAGTGGGGGTTGTGGCAGAGGAAGAAGCTGCCAGTCTCTCAGCAGAGTCCACTTGTTCAAAGGGTCCCCATGGTCCTAGAATATCCTCAGACTCACCCACTCAATAGAACAATGGCCAGGGAAACAGCTAGAGGGGCACCAGTTCTGCACAGAAGTGGGAGAAGTGTCTGGAAAAGGGGGAAGTACTGAGCAAGCAGCATTGTTCCCTCTCAGAGTCCTCCCCCCCCACAGTACCACAATGTGGTGAAACGAATCACCCATTATTGTGAATGCCTAAGGCTCTGCCCCTTACAACGTAAGAGGTGTGACAGCTCTACCTAAGACATGGAGGTAAACAAACACAGGAGCCTGTCAAGATGAGGAGACAGAGAAGTATGGTCCAAAAGAGGGAATGGATCAAGGTTCCAGTAGGACAACTAAGTGACGAAGAGATAGCCAACCTAGTAGACATAGAGTTCAAAACACTGGTGATAAAGATGCTCACAGGTTTCACATATATGCTTAAGTATGGCAAATGCATAAGGGAAGAAGTAAAGGCTATGCTAAACGAAATGAAGAAAAATCCACCCAAAACTGATGGTGAAGGGAAAGAAACTGGGGTTCAAATTAATGATATGGAATATAAGGAGACAAAAACAGTCAACCAGTACAGAATGAGGAAAGAAGAATTGAAAAAAATAAGGAGCAGCATAGGAACCTCTGGGACAACTTTAAACATGCCAACATCCAAATCATAGGGGTGCCAGAAGGAGAAGAGGAAGAGCAAGAAATTGAAAGCTAATGTGAAAAAAAAAAAATGAAGTAAAACTTTCCAAATTTGGCAAAGGAAATAGGCATACAAGTCCAGGAAGCACAGAGAGTCCCAAACAAGCTAGACCCAAGGAGGACCACACCAAGACACATCATAATTAAAATGTCAAAGGTTAAAGGTAAAGAGGGAGTCTTAAAAGAAGCAAAAGAAAAGCAGAGAGTTATCTACAAATGGGTGCCTATAAGACTATCAGCTGATTCCTCAAAAGAAACCTTGCAGGCAAAAAAAGACTGGCAAGAAGTATTCAATGCGATGAAAAGCAAGTATCTTCGACCAAGAATACTCTATCCAGCAAAGCTATCATTTACAATGGAAGGGCAGATGAACTGCTTCCCGGACAAGGTAAAGCTAAAGGAGTTCATCATCACCAAGCCATTATTATATTAAATGTTAAAGGGACTTATTTAAGAAAAAGAACATCAAAACTATGAACATTAAAATGACAACAAACTCACAACTATCAACAACTGATCCTAAAAAATTGAAACAAAATCCAACTAAGCAAACCAGAATAGGAACAGAGTTATAGGTATGGGGATCATTTGGAGGGTTATTGCTAGGAGGTGGAAGGGGGAGAAATGGGAAAATAGTGCAGGGATTAAGAAGCATAATTGGTTGGTACAAAATATACAAGGGGAAGTTAAGAATAATATAGGAAATGGTGAAGCCAAAGAACTTATATGCACGATCCATGGACATGAACTAATGGGTTGGGATTGCTGAAGGGAACGGGGATACTGGGCAGAGGGAGCAAAGGGAAAAAAGCATTGTGACTACTGTAACAATATAATCAATAAAATATACTTTAAAAAAGATTAAAAAGATATTAAATTCTATTTGGAGTCTATTGCTTACTCAAATACTTGAGGTCCATATTCTTGTTGCTAAAGAGGAAAATAGCAAGAGATTGAGAAGGTGTTAAAATCACACAAATGTCAGACCGGGACTTTCTGTTTGAAGATTGAAAGCAAATTGGATAAGAAAAAAATTAACACCAGACTAATGTATCCATGCTAGGATGCATCAAGTTGCTGCATAATCTGAAAAAGTAATAGAAGAAAACACATTTAATTAGAGACAAGGGTCAAGTTTATAGTGAAAGCAATTGGTGAGAACATTGCCCCAACTCACCTTAAGGTAACTTGTACTCATCTAGGTGGAGGGAGGTAACACCATGGTGCATAAAATTTAGGCCTTATTTCAAAGGATTTTTCTCTACAGTAGAGAAATGTATATAAATGATTCTAGTTAGGAAAGAAGATAGGATGGATTCTTGTCACCCAACCTTTTTCATGTGAGAACACTATAAGACAGATAAACAGAAACCGACTGCTGCAGCTTCCCTGACTCAGTGTGGCTGCACAACAAGAATAGGGGTAAAGATCTTTGGACACTTTAAACTGTGTGTGGCCCACCAGGGTACAGCAGCATACTTGGGGGAAGCTCTGCAGTAAAAACCTGATGAGAAGGCCACAGAATAAAGAGAACGAAATACGGTGCTTGACAGCAAAGAATTCACCATTTCTCCCAGAAACATTCATGGAGGATCTCCTAAAATCAAGGCACTGTAAGAGGCACTGTGGGCACATGACAGATTTATATTAGGCAGTGTATGTGGTTTTACCATGGAGGAAAACATTGGTGAGTATTGACAGCATTGTAACACATAGCAAGAGACCTTTTAAACTTACAAGTGTTCAAAAAATGACTATTATATATTTTTCTACCAAATTAAATTTCCTTTCAACATTTAGGTTGTTTTACATACTTTATAGTCATTAACTTTATTGTGTACATTTAGTTTTTCCAATAGCCTCATTAAAAAATAAAAACTTAATCTAAACCCATTTCTCTGTTTCAGGAAAACAAAGTTTGTTGGACACCAACAACATAAGAGACATCATACTGGTGCGCAACATATATTATTTTAAATTTCCACCAATCCCACAAATAAGAACACTTATACCATTTGAAAAATGAGAAAATTTTGATTACATAAATGTATTAAATAATAGAAAAATACTCAGCATTCAAATAGATGCTTTTCTGATTTCATAGCTGAGCCCCTTTAACTACAATATACAGCATTTTTGAAATGTGTTGCTGTTACTCTTTATCTTGACTTAATGAAACACAAAGAAGTTATTTACACTTAAACTAATGTTCCTTCTTTACATACTTCACAGGCTGATAGATATACACTCACCCTGATACACATATATTAAGAATATAAATTGTAATAATATTGTGCTTTAAAAATATAAAAATATCAATCATGTAAAAATTTATGTTTTTGATATGAGGGGTGCACATCAAAAACTGCTCAGTTTTTTTAAAAACAACAAATATTTTCAGGATCACAATAAAATGAAAATCTCCTTCCAAAAGTATTAAGTCACAGATTGGGTCTCTTTTGGAGTTCTGCACTCTCAAACATAATGGTTTTTGATTGAACACTTGTTTTATGGAAGATTTGAAGCTCTGTAATGAAAGGGATTCAAAATAATGCAGGACAAGTGTTTCTCAAGCCTTAAAATGCAAGTTCTGATTCAATAGATAAGGTTTAAGGTGAAGAGTAAGGATCAAGGGTCTAGGATGTGCCATCAGAGTGTGGTTCATAGACTAAGAATGGGCAGTGAACTGCTTGTTACTAGTCTACAGTGGGTTAAGCAGAGAAATTAAAAGTAAGCATTTAGAAACTTTTATAACATTTTGACAGAGTAATTGTATATTTGTTGAATATAATGATAACAAAACTGGGGCTTGTGTTTTGTATGTTTTTATTTTTTAATTTGTAACTTATTTTTATTATATTTTACAAAAATATCAGTCTTTGAAAGATTGGAGATTATATATAATATGTGTATATTCATCACGAATGACTGGAGAGCAGTGGTCTAGAAATACGTCCCTGGCTCTTGAAATTGACCTTAAAATTGTAGAAATATGACAAGCAACCATAAATACCAGACAAAATTTGATGACCACTGTATAAGAAATAAAGAGTTTTGAAAGTTCAGAGAAGTGAAAAGAAATAAAAGGACCAGCGTTTATCTAACACCTATTTGTACCCTATACACAGTGCTAAGTCCTTAACATTAAGCCCATGTAAAGCCAAAATGAAGAAATTGAAGATCAAGGAGATTAAATAACTAACTCAAGATCAAGAGAAGGCAGCCAGAATTAAAATAGTTTTAACATAGATCTGTGAACTATAGATCCTCACATTTTTAATACCCTCCTCTATTTTGCTGTGGTTCCCACACTACGAACCTAGCCTTTCCAAGGTAAACTCCAGATACCCTCTGCCAGCCTTCATTACTGTGAGGGCATAGGCATGTGGTTTAGGCTTTATATTATGAGGACTGGCGAGGTTGGAAACTGAAGACATGGACACAAGACTAAGCACAGGACAGAAGACACTGGTGGTTTCTATTCGAGGTTGACTTTGGGTTCAGTTGTGTTCTCCCCTCCTCCCCCAAATTCATATGTTTAAATTCTAACCTCTAGTATCTCAGAATATCTTATTTGGAAACAAGATCATTGCAAATGTATTAATATGAAGTCACACTGGATTAGAGTGGGCCACTGATCCAATATGACCAGTATCCTTATAATAAGGAGAAATTTTGATATAGACACATACGCAAGGAGAATGTCCTTTAAACAAGAAGGCAGAGATCAAGGTGACACAGTAGAAGTCATGGAACATCAAAGATAGCACACTACCAGCAACTATGAGAGAGGCAAGGGACAGATCTTTCCTCGCTGCTCTCAGGAGGAACTGACCGTGATGACAACTTAGTCTCACACTTCTAGCCTCCAAAGCTGTGAACACAACAAATGTTTGTTGTTCAACCAAAGGTTGTTAATGTTTTCTAGAAGAAATATTTGAGACATCAAATTGAGACATTTCAGTTGGTGTGGAGCAAGATTAAAAAGTCACTCAGGAAGGTCATAGTAAAATGGCAGAACCCCAAAGATAATGAGAAAGATAGCTGAAATAATCAGAAAAGAAATAAGAGAGCTTGTGAATTTAATCCTGGAGTGACTATAGGGCTTGAGAAAAGGGTGGGAGCAATAGCAAAGGGGTGCCTACTTTCAGAGTGTAGGCAATGCTTCCATCTCCACTTCACTTTGGTTAGAGTCAGACTATGCAGTGGCTGAGGAAGCTCTTGTCTAGTCATAGAAAGCCAGTGCAGGACTAGAAATCAAGAGAGGTCAGGTGTGTGCGTGCATGTGTTTGTAAAAGAAGTCTTTTGCCCTTTTCATATTTGTTTCCACTCTCCTGCTTATGTTGGAAAGAAAAGAGCTCAATATATCAGCATATATTTAATTCAGTCTAATCTATATTAAATATCTTATCTAAGTAAGCTCATAAATGCAAAGCTAAATAAGACATAGTTTATTCCACTAATCATAAATAATTTCACTCTGTCATGCTATTTATTACAATTGTATGAAGAAAATACAATTTTTGAAGGCAATTTCTTCAGGTTAAGTACTGCATTCATGTATCTCTAGGATTCAAGGATATTTGTTAAACAATTTCTTGGAACTTTGCTAAATGCTTTTTCACCTCATATTAGTAAGTTGGTTTAAAAAAGGACACAGATAAAGTGGATCCACAGGCTTCTCATTTAAGTATTCATAATATTGCTTTATATTTTTTGTGATACTTTAGGATGCAAAGTATGACCTATAAACTGAATATACTTGAGTTTTTTGTAAAACTTCAATTGTGAGGTGTTACTGAGTTTACTTTCAGAGTCAAAACTATGTATTCCAAATTAAGCTGGAGCCACTGTGGAGGAAGTCAAGTGTTTGTTCTCATCAATAATACATTGTACCAAAAAGAGGAGTGATGATGAGCATCTCATAGGGTTTTCTTTAAAATATCTGCATAGATTACTGCTCATACTTTTATTTTTTTATCCCTGTCATAATTTGTTTTTTTATGGATTATTTTATTATATCTGTTTCAGTGGGAAGTTTGTTTCAAGTACCAGTAATTGACTAATCAAAACCATATATCAAAGAAAGGGTTCCTGAAGAGAAAAATATATTTTTTATTCCTTAATACTTTTGTTCTTATTGTTGTTAGCAATATACTTCTAAGTGCTCGGAGAGATATGTGGGTATTTTCTCTCCCAAAGACAAACATTATTTTCTGATTATGGCCTCAACAAATAATGCTAGTACATGATAATAATGAAAGTAAAAAACAAGACCTAATTTATTTTGAGATCTGCAGTCACTAACAAGTCCTATTCAGTGCCAATAGGACTAAATGGTGTCTATAATTTATAATAAGGGTTATTAATAATGCTATTTTTATTAAAAAGGTGGGGTGGAAGAATGCCAAGTATTTTATTCTCATAAAGAAGGCAATGAAAATGAAAGGTATGGCTGCTTCACTTTCATTTTCCTTTGGTCTTAAAATGATCTAAACTATGAGGAAGGAGAGAAAGGAGGAGAAAGGAGAAGGGGAGGGAAAGGAGAGACTATGATGGAGTACTATCATTGGAATAGTGAAAGAACAGAGGATTTGAAATGAGAAGGTATGGCACTTCTTGGGCACAGACATGTTTGGGAAAAATGCTTATTGTCTTTGGATATCCATTTTATTATCTGTAAAATATAAAAGCAATACAAAACTGTGTGAGAAAAGCCTTTATAAACTGTCATACACTACAAATGTCAGTTTTTAGTGTTAAGACTCCCAGAGGAAACAGGGTAAAAACTTCTGCCCTAAGGGAAGTGACTTCCATCACATCACAAAGCCATGCCACTCAGCCACAGATGAATGACCAGGTCTCTCTAGGGTAGAGTTCCACTGAAGCTTCTAAAGCAGGGAAATGTGTCACATAGGAGATACCTTAGGGACAGCATGTCATGTCCGTTTAGGTGGCTCTCTTAGGTGATGATTGAGCAGATATTGATGGCATGTGTCCTTGTGCTGTTCATATGAAGAAAGGAAATCTACAAGAGAGATTTGAACAATGTGATTCAAAGGCAAAAAAATTAAGAGCAAGAGTGCCTCTTCCTGAGCTTTAGAGCCTCAAAAGAGAGTACTGTTGAAAAAAAACAGAAATATTACAAAATTCTCACATGGCACATGGAGCCTCCTTTCTCACCTCTCATTAGAGCCATGATGATCACCCCACTGCTTGCTCTGTGCTGCTTTGAAAGAAGGCACAATGAGTTACCATTCTTTTAGATGTGTAGCTTTCTCAGTTTTGCCCACCTCACCCAGCAAAATACTGATTTCAAATGTCACCTGTCCTCATGCTCTAGATATCTATTTATAATTCTATTCATACTTAGAAAAATACTTACATCCCCCAGTAGAACATAAGCACCAAGAAGTTACAGGCTAATGTTGTTAATTAGTGTATCCCCATTGCCTAAAACAGAGTCTGACATATTGTCAGCATGAAAAAAAAAAGATGTTGATGAGTGAATAGAAAAGGTGACAAAGATTTAGTTACAGTACACGTACATATGATTACAAGAAAGGGAATAATTATGATCTTTTGATTTCCAACATACAAGAATACAGATGATGAAAAACATTTGTTTTCTCCCAAAATTTATTGCAATGTCTTTGTGGGTAGCTAGTAATTTCTTTGAAGTCTGGCCTCCATCTTTGTCTCCCCCTTCTCCCTTACCTTGCATCTTCTCTTTGGTCTTTTCTATTTCTTTGCACTCTCCTTCATCACCTAATCTCTGGTCTCGGTTCTGCCCGGAGGTGAGCTCCAGGTGCCATTGTGGACAGGTGATGGTAGGTACTTACTGTCCAACTAGGCTTATATTTTGCAATCTTAAGGGAGAAACATGTACAAGAAAGGCAATATTCCTTTTGTTCTATTGACTACATTTCCAAAGCAGACCTTTCGTAAGATACTATGCTATCAAAGTTTCTCTTTTTTTTTTCTTTTTCTTTTCTTATAACAGATGAAGGGCTGGAAATTGGAGGGGTGCAGAAAACCTCACTGTGCATGCAACATGAGCTAATCTCATGGGGATGGTAACTTCAGAGTTCTCCAAAACTGTACTTCTTGTATTTTCATTTGCATAACCATCACCTGAGTTAACAGATTTTGATGCTAGAGTGGGGCTTGAGATTCTGCATTTCTAATAAGAACTTTAATAGTCAACCTCTAAAGAGAAATCTTTTTATTTTGCACCCCTGCCTTACAATCTACTGGAAACATCATTATGTAAGGGAAACTGCAAGATAATTTTGGAGTCAGTTAGAAATGGATTTGAAATCAGGCTCCACTGATTTCTTAAAAGACATTGGGTGAGAATTGCTTTTTAAGTATAACCTCTCAAAGGATCAATATCATCTGGAATATGGGGATGATAATTGTTTTAGAGGAGTGATACTAGATTAAATTGGGTTTCTTTTCTGCCTTCCTCTTTTCTTTTTTTGCATAGCATTTAAGTGTGGGGTCAAGACTGTTCCCTATCCTTTTCTTATTTCAAATTTTTCAAAATGGCAAACCAGGACTGGCACAATTTATATCTATTCCAAACTTCATCTGCTTTTTGACATCTGAAACCATCTATACCTATACATTTTACTGTTCATAGTAACATGATTTTACTTTTCAACTTCTGCATTAACTTAAATTTGTTGTTGCAGAAAATCTTTGCCCAGGAAGATGAAGATGAAAATAACCATTGTTTATTTCAGAACTTCCTGAATTTACTTATCTGAACAACTGATTTATTATCTTTAAATAAGTAGCCTCTTAGAACAATAGATCACTCACTGGGTTAATCAAACAATTGTTTACTTCTCTAAGACTTTCTTTAAAGCCCTCCTCATGCTTTATCCATTCATTTTACATAACTACATTATGAATGTAATCAGAACCCCTCACTGAAAGACGTGCCTTAAATGACCCCAAAACTTGACAAAATGTCCTTTTGACTGCCACCCTCCAAGATGCTACTAAGATTCTGTTAAGGTCATATGTGGTTCACTTCTTTGCAATAAGCAATAAACTTGTTTTTTGCTTGATCAAGCAGGTTATTTTGCTGTTCTCTTCAGAGTTGGGAGTCAATAATCTTGTCTATAAAAACTATTATCTAGACAAATATAATTAATTACCTGTTATCTTTCTAAATGCATTATGCTTTTTCTTAAGTCTGTGTTTTCTTACAATCAATTCCTTTTTCCTAGAGTGTCATTTCCTTGTCTTTTATTTAACATTTAAGATGCAAACTAAGTGTTCCTTTCTCTGTGAAAGTTTTACTGAAACACTTCAACTGGCCACAGAAATCACTTATGCTTCCATTCACCATTAACATTTAGAAGACAGTCTTTTCCATATATCCTATTGTTTTCTGTTGGCTTGGTTACACATTTTACTTTCCCCTAGACTGTGCACTCCTTGAATGTAGGGAGTGTGCCTTATGTGGCTGGCCTTGAAGAATGGAGGAAGCTTACTAATTGATCAGTAAATATTTGTTGAATGTTGAATAAAATTTTAGCTTAGCTATTTAGAGGAAGAATGGAATAATGAAATATTTGTCAAAAGAAACTTGAGCTTTTTTCATAAGGATATCCTTTGACTCCTCAATTGTATTTTTCTTTTTGTCCTAGGTAACACTGAAAAGTGTTAACTTTTGAAGTAGTAGCTTTCTGAGCCAACAAAACAGGATCCTGGTGATGTTTCTTGCTCTGTCAAAAAGGTAATTTCTCATTTCCCTTCCATCTAGTAATTACTGATGACAATTATGAGCTTGCAGCTGGCCCAGCCTTTCAATTAAGATAGCAGATGACTTTTTCTTTTCCTTCAGGAATTTTTTTTCTCCTTTGGCATCAATCTAGATATAACTGTTGTCAGTTTTATGATCTGAAATAAAGGGTGAGCATTTTGTTTGGCCAAATCAGAGCTGGTAGAAGGACCAAGCTTTATAATGCTGTGAAATTCATGACACAATGACGGCTGATATAAATGAAGCCTGACATAGTTTTGTGTCTGTTTAAATATTATGTACCCCTTAAGCATACGCATGCTTTATGGATAGCCACCATTAATCTAATACTTGATCCATTAAAAGTATATTTATACTATAGCAATAGGATTTTTATTTTCATCTCAGCTGAATTCTTGAAGTTACAAAACGCTGTCAGAGTTCATGGCTAACAGGTTTTGACAAAGGCTAAATTAATGTTTACAGCAGTGAAGCATTTCATAGAGAAAAGTATGTTGAGACATCAGAGAAGATGTTAAGGAGAAAAATAAAGTAAAATTTAGAGAGGACTTATGACAAACAGTAAGCTTGGATTGACAGTCTACATTAGCAAAGTAAACTTTGTGAAAAGAGTGCAAATGTATATGTATTATATCTCAGATTCTGATTATTTTGAATTATTTGGAGGTATAATTATTTAATAAATATATTTAGTGTTCAGTAGTGAATCTCAGCTGTTTTCATACCTCTATCTGGCTGCCATTTAAAGATGAAGGAAATAACTTTTCTTATAAGTTAGTTAGCCCTCTGAGTACTTATGTAACACTTGTTCTGTATCTTAATGACAATAAGCATTATAATATATTTATGTCAGGCCCAATGCTTTTGATTTTTGTGCATCCTATGTTGATCATATTTTTCAGGCATGTGAGTAGTAATCATAGTAGTTAATTATGAGTGTGTTGCAATTTTTGTCTTTAACATACTTGACCTATGTGATCTTTAAATGATAATGTGAGGTAGTAATGTACCCATTTTATAGATGAGATAGAAGATCAACCAGAAGAAGCAACTTTTTGAGGTCACATACTTGGTGAATGGAGGGGCTAGTGCCAGAACTCAGAACTCCTTTCTTGCAGAAACAGTCCCTTTTGTTCTACAATACACAGATCCCAGTTAATATTTTAAAATGATTACAGAAGAGATGTTACAGACCCTTCACATAGAATCTGATCAATGTTCATTTTGATGAAAGTGAACTAATATAGCATTAGTTTTAATTGCATTCTGCATTTAAGAACAGTAATCATGATTAGAAATTAAAAGATTGAGTTCACATTGATTTTCTTGTCTTTGTAACAACAAAGACAAGAAGCCTGTAAAAAGGCTTTTATCAGGGCTTGTCTTGACTTCCCCATGTTGGCATATCAAAGACAACCCCAGTACTCAGTGAATATTAATCATACTGGGTTTGAATTCGGCCCTTTCTCTATGGATGTTTCTACACTTATAAACAGAGCAAATAATCAATGCTCATGTGTGGCATAGCACAAATAATTAATGACATGGAACGATAGTTTCTAAGCACTAGCATGCTCCAGGCCTTATGATTAATGCTTGTTTTATATATACTACTTCAATTAATGTTTAAACAATCCTACATCCATATTATGGGTGTGGAAACAGTCTTAGCGGAGTTAAAAAATTTGCCCCAATTCACACAAGTGTGGTGTACTGCATTAGGATTTGAACCCTGGTCTGTCTGATTTCAAACTTTCTTTTACACCAAAGTAACTGCTTTTCTCTTATCACACCATGGAGCCTCAGAAACAGGGAGGGGCAGATGGGGAACTCCTGATGGAGGGAAGATAAATGAATGAAAAGAATAGAGCTTGGTAGGAAAAGAGAGACATTATAGCATGTAGGAATTATATGAGAACAACAATCAAGAAGATAGGACCTCTGGTCCAGGCTCTGTCTGGTATAAATTAGCAGGACTTTGGAGATGTGACATAACTATTCTATCATTTAATTTCCTTGTCTGTAAAATGTGGGAGTTGGGTTTGATGAATAATTTTCTACACAGGTTCTAGGAGTTCCAGAGATTCAAAGAGTAATGTGGTTTCTAGGAGGGCACCACAAGACAAAAAATTGAGTCACCTATATGTTGCAAAAGGATATGTAACTTTACAAAATATATTTTTGTGCTAATTTAACAAACTTTTACTAGAGACTTTCAATGTGTCATGAACTTACTAGGTACACAGTAAATTGGGTACACAACTGTGGTGGAAAACACAGTTCACACCCCTCAAAAAGATCACTGTTTTAAAGGACAGATTATAAAAAATTATCACAATAATTAAGTACATAACTACAAATTGTAATAAGTACTAGTATGAAAACTTCAGGATACTCTGAGAAACCATAACTCATGATCTAATTTCAAATAATATGGACATGAAAGATTTTTTTTTAGGGAGTAATACTTAAACCAAGACCTGAAGGATGAGTAGGAAGTAGGCAGAAGAGTGGGAGGACATTCAGGCAGGAAAATGTATGTGAATCCAGGAGGTGAAAAAGAACTTGGCCTGTCAGAGAAACATGTACCAGACCCACCTGATGTATCTGCCAGATTCACTTGGACCCATCTGCTCCCCTCCTTCCTCAGTCTTGGTGGCTGTCATACTGGAGACCCAGAACATGTCCTAAAACCACCAGCTGTCTCATCCTATCCCAGGGTCAGGCCAACCTTCAGCAAGGCCTGCATCATGCTAACACAGCAGGAAGTATTTAAAATGTCAAGGAAAAGCTGACTTCAATTCTACAGAAACTTTTCCGGAGCATGCAACAATGGAATTGATTCAAATTATCTTAGAAAATAAGCAAAACCCTGATATCTAAAACTAACAAAAAAAAAAAAAAAAAAAAAAACAACCAAACCAGACCAAAAAACAACTACAAAAAGACCCATTGACCAACCATACTTATGAGTGGAGAGGCAAAGCTACAAAATAAAATGCTAGTGAATAGATCTTTAAAAGAATAATTAATTGAAGAACAAGTAGAACTTACCTCTCATATACAAAAATATTATTACTATGAACTTTTTTAATATAACATATTTATGACTAGGTCAAAGGGAAAAAGCCACAGAATTATTTCAGTTCATCTGAAGCCCTTCCCAAGCCTGAGATGGAAAAAGGGAGAAGAGGCTATGGCTCATTCTGTGCTTGCTGACAGCTGGATAAAGAGGTGCATGGAGAGAGAGCTGCCTTTTCACCAGGCAGAGAAAACTGTGAGCAAAGCTCACAGAAAAGAAACTTTCAAGAAGACTAGCTGGAGGGTCAAAGAAGCTCAGTTTAGTGACCACTGAAATCCCCAGGGATTGAGAAGGGCTTGCTTATTAGTGACCACCAAGAGGGGAGGCATTGCTTGTACTAGAAGGATGGACAAGAGACCTTTAGGGGCAGCTCTCCAGGGAACGTCTAAAGAATCTGGTGAAAGAGCAGGCCAGCTTTGGGCATCGGTCACCTCCAGGGGCCTCTAATGCTGGATTGCAATGGTCCTGGACCCTTGGACTCTGTGTGTGTGTGCGGGTGCGTGCTCAGGTGTGTATGCACACGCTTTTTCTCTCATTGCTTCTTTCTTCGGGACAATCTCTGGAAGAAGTGAGCAACAGCAACAAGCAAGTAGAGGTGCAGAAGGAAGGGGGAGAGAAAAATGTAGTCTATCGCAGTTAAATGTAGGCCCCACCTGGTTTGGTACAGCTTTTCCTTTGAATGATTATGAAAAAAATTTAATACAGTATTAGAATGAAATTATCTAATTCCATCTGTAGTCGTTAATGCTTGAAAATTATAAGAGAAAAATTTTATTAGCTAAAAATGACCCCCAAAGCAATGGGACCTGATATTTCATATAGGAGTAACGGAGAATGAGACCACAAAGCAAGTTTAACAGAGCATAGTGAGAGAGAATAAAATAATTTTTGTAATTACATTCATCCAGACCCAGCTTGTTCATAAATATTTATAGATAATTTTCGGGGTTATTTTCAACTACAGACAACTTTTGTTTCACTCCCTAAATTTCACAGCTAACCCTGCCTGTCTATAAGAGATATGGAACTTAACCATTTATTTTAAAACATAAAAAAAATTTGTACAAACATATTAGCGTTATCTCCAAAACGGTTATCTTAAGAAAGTATACCCTTACTACCTTGAAGCTGCTTTGCCCAAAGCATTTTAAAATTTTCTTTTAGGTATTTAAGTTTTAGATATTGTCTTTAGGCTAATACAAAATTCATAATTTTAACCCATTCCACTTGCTTTTTCCCTTGAGTTCAGGATAAATTAAAAAATAACATAAGAAATGTCAGATAGAAACCAAATATTGCTGAGGCTGACAGAATCTGTCTTTCTCAGCTGCTTGCAGAAGATAGCATAGAGAATCTTGTGTGTTTAGTATTGTAATTCTACCTAGAAGTGAAAAATATCACTTCTGCTTATATTTTATTGTTCAAAGTAAGTCATGATGTGGCCATGCATAATTCCAGGGAGTCATATACCCAGAAGGAATAATAAATGGAAAATCTTGGCAATTACTTGGAACGTTTTCCACAAACAGGAACTTAAACAATCTCTTTCTTTTTACTTGGTTTAATCCCTATTTTCACTATGGGTTGAGGCTTAGGAGATGAGGCATTCTGGGTCTAGAGGGGTCCTGGCAGCATTTAAACCTGGATTCACCTTCTCTCAATCTTCCTTCAGCCCTGGAAAGCCCTGGGAGCTATCCTGACACCATAGTCTGTATTATTGCCTGAATATAGTCCTCTCTATTCTATAATTTATGCCCAAGTCAGTCCTCCAAGTTTTTCTCTGATACTTAAGGGAAGATTCTTTGGATTCAGAAACCTCTTTTTCAATAAAGCTTTAAAAACTGCTCAAAATGTGCTTAGAAAGAGGTCCAGTTTGAAACCCAAACCCGAGTAATGATCTCTTTGTTTTAGGCAAGAACTGAATTCCCCCTGAAGAAAACAAATGTTATTCTTTTTGATGTTTGAGAAGTTACAAGACCACAAGATTTAGAGGAAACTGAGAAGACATCAGATAATATTTCTAAAAGGTTATTTTTGCTCTATCTTTCTTACTGAGCTACAAGATTTATCAAGACAGAAACCAAATTGTTTGACTTGACATTGTTGAGCCAAAATACTAGTTGAACAAATGGAAGAAAAAATAAAAGAATTAGTAGATCACTAAGGTAGTTACGCAAAACAAGCATGTTAGTAATTTTGGATAAAAGAAGGAACACAATATGAACTAGGCTCTAAAGCTAGTCTTAAAAAATAAAAGAGTGACGAAGTGTCCTGGATGAGCAGGAAGCTCACTCTGGTGAAGAAAATAATTGGGGTTCACAGAGGCCTGACTGGGACACTGGAGGCAAGCTCACAGGAGAGAGGTTTTTTTGAGTGAGACCCAACAGGAACCATTGAAATAGCTTCTGGCCCAGCACTGGGAATTTCTCCTAGGTGCCTTGAGTAGGGAGACTGTGGAAATTGAAGAGAGCTGCTTGCCTAGGGAGATCCGCATAAAGAGATGGACTCCCCCTGCCATAAACCATGCAAGGCTGGCTGGGGACTGGGGGTGAGGGTGGAGTTTTTCTCAGTTTAAGGACCATGAGGCAGTGGAAAAAGAACACACAGGCATGGATGGGGAGGTAGTAATGACTCAGACAGCAGCTCTGTTGACCCATAGCACTTTTGAGGTCAAGAATTGGGTCTTACCCATTTTGGATCAAAATCCACCGGGGACTGTACAGGAAATGCAGCGGGACTTGGATTCCTCCAGTGGTGAGTTCAGGGACCAGAGGTCATCAAGATTTTTACCCACGGTGAAGCCTGAGGAACCTCAGAAATAAACTTCACACGTTGAGGTTCATTGCTACGTCCTGCAAATATCTCACACACTGAACGATTCAGATGAATTGAGAGGGTCTCCTTTTGAGAGGGAGATTCTATAAAACTCTTCGCAGGCACATTTTGAGAAATCACACTGGAACTGTTTGCTGAGATTTGGAAGAATTTCTTGGATTTATTATCCAGAAGGCAATCCAAAAGCATTAAAACCTATATGGCATGAATCTGGAAAAGTCCAAAATCAGCAGGGGTGAAATTTATGTTTTCCATGCATGATTACATGATATTGATTTAATTTCAGGTACAAAATATTCCATTCTGTGCCGTGACATCATTGGTGAAAACTGTTCAGAAACTGAAGTTGCAAGTTTCTTTGTATCTAAACAGTCGCAGGCTTTAATGTAACAAACCATCCAGCTGGTTCCAATCACAGGATAAAACCGCTCTCTCTGGTTCCCAGAAGCCTACATTGGCCTATTTAGTTCATGATTGTCTATAGAAGGCTAAGTTCTATTTTTATGCATGATAAATTTCTCATTATGAAATTATCAGTAATATAAAGGGCGATTATATAAAATAAAATTATAACAAGTGATTGCATTCAATAAATTTCTAATCTATACTTTTTGTTATCCCTTTAAAAGAAACAAGTGCTGAAAAATGTCTGAAATATATCAGAATATAGTTTTTTAAAGGGTGATCAAACAATTGGATGACAAGTAACTATAGAGGTTAGCATGCTTCAGTTCCTTTGCAAAGGGTCGCCAGCTTTAGCAAATGTATACCTGACATGAAGCCTGGTCATTGGGGGTTCCCCTGATGATTTTTCTAAGTCCATCTTCACAGGGGCAGGATTAGTCTGGAATTTCCTTATCTTTAAAAAGTATTCATTGTTCATCATAAATTCAAATTTAACTGGGCATCCTATACTTTATCTGGCAACATTACTTTGGAGGAACTGGCTGCTTGCCATGACACTGAAGTACTATTGTAATTTTTCATTCTGCATTAGACTTATGTCATTAGGCTTACTTGCAGGAGAGGAAAGCAAATTAAGTTGGACAGCAAAATATCACTGCATGTGATTACCCTGGACTTTTACTCTCTTGGTATTTTCCTTTGCATAATGCTGAAATCTGCAGTGGTTGAAGAAAATAGTTTGTTGTGAAGTATTTTGGGGTGGTGTAGCTCTGGGTTTTGTTAATGGATCTGTTCTGGGAGGCATACCCAGCACCATGCAACACTCCACTCTCAGCAAGTGCACAGTTTTTCACGCTGCATTTGAGTGTGCCCGCTGAAAGGGAAGAGACAGCTTAGATTTACTTCCACTTAAGTCCCGAAAGTTCAGAGTTTTGCATTTTTATAGAACCCAGGCCCATACTTAGGGACAGGAATAAATGTTCTCATTTCATCAATAGGCTCAGGGAGTTTACATCAGTTTAGTAATCCTTCTCATATTTATGGTGAAAGTAAGTATAAATTACAGACTCGAATTCTTAAAGAGTAGGGAAAACTATTTAGGGAGTGAGTTGCCTTAGTTTGTTTTTATTATTTGTAATAACAAAAGCCGCAATGTATTAAGCACTTAATGTGCTGTGGGCACAGGATAAATGACCTAGAGTCATCATTGTTCTTATCCTCATGACTTTGCCATCAGATAGGTATTATTAGCTCCAGTTTATAAATAAGTTTTAATCTTTCATCCTTGGTTCATGAAACTGTCAAGCGCAAAGCTTAATTTTAAACCAAGTTCTGATGTTAAACTATATTTTAAACACTACACTGTATTTCTCACCAAGATGTGCACTGATTTTGCTTTATAACCCTCACAATAATTCCTTTTACCTTCACTCCAAGTTATAATTCCTTTCCCAAAATGCTAGGCATATTGAAGGTTTTCTCCCTTGGAACTCCGACAAGCAGACCAGACACATTCCTCTGGGAAACTGGAACTGAGTGATTTTTTTTTCTGTGTGAAATAAATCATAGTTCATGGCAATTCATGGGTCCAGAAGTGTAACTCTCCTGAAAACTAAGTTTCTGTCCTTTGACATTTTCTACTTCAAGACCAAATTCCTTAAGAAGAGCTGATGTTGTCCCAGGTTGGCTCATTCATTGCCATAGATAATTTGATGTGAATTATACACGGTGAGGAATATTGCAATGATGTGTAAACATCACAAGTCCAAGACTGGAAGCTGAGGGGAAGGGGAGGTAATGAGAGTACAGCTGAAAGATATTGGGAAGGGATTAAAATATTTCCAGGTTTCAACAACTACTGTGATTAGCCTACAGAGTAGTTCCTCTTCCTCATGCAAACTGAGGAAAAATGCAAGTGCTCTTCCTTCAGTGACCTCAGAATAGTTCAAGTGGGAAAACTGACACACAAGGGAATTCGTGTGTTGTATAGCGTAGTGATTGTCTGATACGCAGTACTTGGTTTTTTTGGGGGGGGGGGCGAGATACTATTGTCCTTTAATAATCAGGAAAATAAAGATGAAGGAAGGCACAAAACGAAAATACAATTTATACTAGTTTACTCCTATGTTGCTGTTGACAGTTCGCTCACCCTGAGCAGTATAATATCAAGAAGGACCCTATAACATTAATCTCTTGCAGGATCCCTCTCATGTAGAATTTTGATTGTTGCATTAAATGTTACCGTAGAGGCTGAAAGATTTGTACTTCTGTTGCTTGTCTGTAAACTTGGGCCACAATTGCTATGATTAGACTAATTCATGAAATATGGAAAGTATTGACATCATTATTTTATAGTCCTCTGAGGAAGCCTATTAGGTAAATCAGTGTTATTTTTCATCATTTTGCAAATGCATGGACAGAGGCAAGGTTACTTCTATTAATACATTCTCAAAATAGAGTCCAGTATTTCCTAAAGGTAATGCAAGTTCTGTTGAAACAACATAGAACTTGGAGTCAGAAAATTTATTTGGAGTTTAAACTCTGTTATTACCTGCTTGTATGATCTTAGGCTTAAGCTTATTGAGCTTCTATTTCCTCTTCTGCAAAATGAAGCAGCTGGATTGTAAACCTCAGCCATCTCATCTAGCTGTAGCACTTAATGATGCTTGTGCAAGAGATAGCCATTTACAATAGTTAATTCTGTTCAACTAACATTAAGCACTTGCTGAATGCCAGGCACCAACACTTTGTGCCCAAGGCAGTAAGTAGCAGCACCAGACTTCTGACTCAAGAAATGACTAAGGCTTCTAGTCCACTGTTTGCACTGTTGTTTTGACAATTTTCCTCTGCCATTTTAAAAGTGCTAATTATTACAAGTGATTTTATAATAGTTCTGTATAGAAAGATTTTGAAAACTTTGCATCAGCCTTTGGACTTAATTGAAACATGAAGGTATCTGAACACCTAGTTTGTACCTTGAACATGCACATGGTAGGAGTTCAATAAATATTGAATGAATTAATTAAAATATTAATTATCACTAGGATAAGAGTTTTACCTTTGATTAAGTTTTCAAAGATGAGAGCATCCACTTTATGTTTGGCAATATCATCCATACTTCATAGGAATTTGAGATATGATAATATTTGTATATTACATTATATGATGTTTTATGGTTTGTACCTCCCTTTCACTTACAGTGTCTTATGATATCCTTTAATTTTTTTCAGATTAAAAAGTTCCAAGAGTCTAATTACTTGCCCAACTTTCTTCAGTAAGAGGTGGAAGGAGAGTATAAAAGTACAATTCTTCATTCTTTTGCACCACACAAATATACTTCTATCAAAATTTTCAACCATTGTTGAGATAATATATAAAGAGTTCAAGGCAGAGCAGGGGATGTGCCATAAAATTTATTTTTTTTCTTTTCTTGCTTATCATGTGGGAAGGCAGGAAAAACACCTCTTTGAGTGGGATGATTTTTCAACAAGCATTGAATGACTTACTGAAGGCCACACACTGTGAGGAGGGCACAGTCCTTGCCTTTAACTTGCTTACTTTCTACCACAAAAGACACACTAGCAAATAGGGAACACTTCCAACAATGGAGTAGCTATTAGGAGAGATACTTCCTGAGAGTTAAACAGAGATACCAACCCAGTCTTGAGAGAGTCGCAGACTAACCGAGAAACTAACCAACCAGGCAGAAATTTGGCTTTAGCAAGGCAGTGGTGGTTTAAAATGTGTCCACAAAATTTTTGACATTTCTTTTAAGAGATAGAGCTTAATTTTCCTCCCTTGAGTATGGGCTAAACTTAGTGACTCGTTTTTAATAAAAGAATGTGGCCGAAGTGATGATGTTTCACTCTAAGACTAGGCCATAAGACACGTGGCTTCTGCCTTGCTCTCTCTTGAGTCATGTGCTTCCTGGAAATCAGTTGGTGTGTTGCTGGGACATTCAGGCAGCCACATGCAGAGGCCCACATGACAAGGAACTGAGGTTCTTGCCAATAGGTGGCAAGAAACAGAGACCTGCTACCGCCCGAGTGAGCCATCTTGCAAGTCATCAGATGCCAGCAACCATGGTCAACATCTTCACTGTAACCTCAGGAGAGACTCTGAGCCAGAGCTGCCCAGGTAAGCCATTTCCAGCTTCCTGACCCACAGAAATGGTGAGATAATAAATACTTGTTTTAAACTGCTAAGTTCGGTTAAGTTGTTACACAGCAATAGGTAACAATGTGCAGCAAATAGGAAGGGTGGTGTTTGTGAAAGTGTTCCAGGTCAAGGCAAGAGCATGTGCAGAGCTTGGAAAGGGAGGGCATAATGTGTTTGAAGAAATGAGAGCAGGTAAGCACAAGTGGAGACTGAATTTGGGGAAGAAGGGGCTGCAGAGGGGGGAGTGAGGCAAACCTATCATGTAAGTTTTTATAGAACATGAAAGGGAGTGAGGAATTCTTTCTGTGACCTGTAACATTTACTAAAGAGGAGCCCTCAACATGGTAAAATTGGTGTAAAATAAATGACCTTTTTATCTTACTCTTCCACTTTCTATAACAACATAATTTCTCTTTAGCTAAAATTCTTCAACACCTAATCACTGTATAAGTACCCAGAAAAGTAGAAGCCACAAATTACACGGGCCCTGGAATAGAGGAGTTAATGATCAGTGGAGTATATTGCTCTTTTGTCAGGGCTAGGAAGGGAGTGACCAGTGGCTTCATTTGGGAATTTCCTTTAAAACCTTACATGTTCCCTATCTCACTGAAGCACTGTGCTGAAGGAAAGAGGAGGTGAGTGTGGGCTTACTCTGTTCTAGTTATCTTGGCGTTGTCCATGAACTACAAGTTAAATGGTGGTTCCTTCTGATAAATTGCTGCTTGTAATCCCAGGGAGAGAGTGGTCATTAGATTACTCTATTTTGGGGTTGTTTTACCATCATAGCTAAAGTGTGGCCTGCTGTCACAACATCAGAATAATGTGCGAAGTGATCATATGGGTGGATATTAACCCTGCCCACACCTAAAGCTGGTCTTTGCATTTGTCTGGTTCTCACCTTTGAGCCTGTAAGTTGGGGCATCTGATGAGAACTCAGTTGCTAGTTTAAGTGTGTATTTTCTCTTGACCATTTTCATCAAGTGTTGCTCATTTCAAAGGTAGTGTATATGGGGGAGGGGGGTGCTGGGTGGAGGGGAGCAAAGGGGAAAAAATTGGAAGTATTGTAACAATATAATCAATAAAATACACTAAAGAAAAAAAAAAAAAAAAGGTAGTGCATGTGGAAAGTTCCCAGTTAAGGGCCACGGTCTCAGGCATGCAGCGTGTGTTAGTGAAAGCAGGTCCAGCGGTCAAGTTGGAAAGTGCATCCCACTCTCGAGAGGGCAACTGCTACTCAATTTCTGCCAATTATCATCCAGAAAACTGGTCTTAATGACTCAGATCTTCCAATTTTTTCAATAGAAGCCAGCAACCCAAAATTTATGTGGTATTTCCTGCCTTTTAATTGCTTAAGCTGCAAATTTGGTTTGTTAAATACTGTGCATGTTAGCATTGAGCAAGCAAAGAGCAAATCAAAACAAAATAAAAATATATGTGTGAGGTGGATGCAGCTCATGATTTGCTATCTCTGTATAATATAATAGCTCTGCCTTCTGAAAATTTATCTTGCAAAAGCAGCCAGAGTATTCTAACTGAAACAATTTTGTCTGCAACGCTTCCTCTGCTTTCCCTGACTTAATTCCAAGCTCCTTTATGTAGTCTGTGAGAATCCTCTAGGATCTGGCATTTGCTTCCTCCTCTAGCTTTCTGTCTTACCAATTCCTTAATTGTCAGCTGATTGTATGTCCACTTTGCCTAGAAAACTTCAGGTTTATGAGTGTTGTTTGAGGGTTTAGTATTCGTCCAGATTTTTCATGCATTCAAAAAAGCTGGGATGGGTCTACTGAATATTGTACTTTCAGCTTTTGTCATGTCTTATCTAGAAAAGATGAGTTGTTTGTACATTAAACAGAGTCTCTCTATAATACGTGGCTTAATCTGAAAGATGATCAACGATAAACATTTTTCTTTGCCCAAGCCTTTCCAAGCATAATATAAATATCATCTTCTTTCCAAAGACACATGCAGAATATTTGTTAATAAACAAAAAAAGATTGCAAAGATAGTTCATACTTTTGTGTATCAGAGGGTAAAGTGGGAAGTATTTAATGTTGCCTATCACTTGAACTGCCTTGGAAACTGGTTAAACTCAAAATTTCTAATGTTTATTTAAACATTGTAAGAATAATTAATTATTCTCTTATTGTTTGTAACATTTACATAATCAATGGTTGTTGTTTCTTCAATATACACAGATATATTTTATTCTAAGTTTTGAAAGAAAGAATTCTGTTTTAAACAATACAGTAGTTATTGAATATATCTCTGTTGTAGGGCCACTAATATAATAACAACAATAATAACAATTCATATCAATATATAAATGTTGTTAAATTATATAATTTTAATTATTTTTGTATTCCTTTTCATTTTCTCAGAAGTGTACCACTTTGGACAATAAATTATATAGTCTCCTGCATTCTAGCCATTCAAAACATGTGGTAATCGGCTCAGTACACCAAATATTTCTCTAAGCCTTTGCTCATGCAAGTTCTTCTATATGGCATGGCACCATATTTACTTCCATAACATCTTTATCTCCTCTCAAAACTTAATTTATACCTATCATTTAACAATTAATATGGATGAATGTGTATTTGTGCATGTGGTGAAGAACAAATTTTACAGAAGTGTAAAGTACTAAGATCTAGCCAATTATATCTGTTTAACATTTAAAGCAAAATTTAATTCAGAGATGATGATCTTAAGAAGGCTTTCTATTTAATAATCTGTATAGGTGACTATTTTTCAACTTGATTCAGCTTATTGATAGCTACATTTTGCCTCACTTAAATTAGTGTTCCCACAGTGTTCATAGATAGATAGTTTGATAACATCTATGATACAAAAGAAAGAATACATAAGTGAATGTGGAAAAAAAGAAGAATGTGATCCAACTTCCTCTTAGTTCCTCATTAACCCCTTGGCTATATTCCCCCAAAACAGAAACAGAGAGCAATGGATTTTAGCCCGATTTCACATGAGAAGAATTTTCACCACCCACACATTTCTATTTCTAGCCTAATGTTCTCTCTGGGGACAGTGGGCATCATTGACCTCTGCATCTCGTAATAGTGCTCTCAGAACAATGCAATGCCATGCTCGTCCTTCCTGTCCCCTCAGGATACAGTTCAGTTTCTTGGCTGTTATTCACCAAAGTTGTGTTTTCCTTTCATTTGGTACTAGAAAGTAGAATGGAATTTTTAGCTTATGTTTTGCATTACTGACTCAGCAATAGGGAACAAAAAAGACTTCTCTCTGACATCTGTCTTTAGGATTAGAAAACCCAAAGCCTGGGCTTCAGCTAGGAGACAGAATGGAGAAGACTAAAATTGTTTAGCCCTTCATCGGCAACATATGGCAGAAATTGACTATGGTTTAATTCTGGAGAAAATAAGAACATCGATCAGGGACAATGTAATTTCAGCAGACTGTTATGACTCAGAGACATCACCATAATATGAATTGCAAGTATTTTGCAGTCACTTGCTCATGGATGGAACTCAGAAAATGTGAACACTTGCTCTTTATATAAAAAATTAATGATGGTAGTGGGGGAAGGTTCCAAAATACATATTCATCCATTAGTTGTATAAAATATACATTTTTTTCAGATTTAGTGGCAACTATGGAAAAGCTTGATAAAAAGAAGTAAAACATGTTGAATACACGTGCCAATACAATGGAAATCAAACCCTTTCAAATCAAACAAGTGTCTGACAAGAGAATGTTAAAATCATCAGGCAGAATGCATGACATTTTCTGTAAGTCAGTGATTTCAGCTCTTGCAAGATCCACTGTGTACACAAAACCAGTTTTAGCTGGAAAAGGTATGGGAGATCAGTGTTTATAACTGTAGAGGGGTCTCTATGAAAAGGTAACCCTACTTCTTGAAATTTTAAATGCAAAAACAAAGTTAAGATATATCCAGTTCTATACAAAAAACTCAAAATCATGCTATTAAAATGTTAGAAGCAGAGTAACAATATAAATATACTTAGTGCCACTGAATTGTATACTTAAAAAATAGAGAATGTTAGAAAGAGAATGGAGATGTTAGTATGTATACCAGCCCTTATTTTACAGATGAAGAAAATTAGTCTTTTGGAGGTTAAATGTAACCAGCAGGACTGAAAGCCTGGAGAAGTTGTGGGGCCTCACCGGAAGTGTTTTGATTGTATCCTACAAATCATATTAGTTCAGGTACCCATGACAGCTTTGTTGAGCACTTACTACAATCTGGGCACTGGACAGTGCCTTTGATATGAGTAAAGTGATGCCAGTTCACCTATAATGGTAGACAGCATCATCTCTTCTGAAATTAATGACAGCTCCTCTGACTGCAAATACCAAAACCACACACAGTTATAACATTATTACAGTAGCATTTTATTTTTTATTATTAGTTTAGTTTTTAGCAAAGGATAAAATATTAGAAAACTCTTGTCTTTATCTTTCAAATCTCATAGGAAAGCCTCACCATATACACAGTAGAGATGAGATTCAGCAGAGAGGGAAAATTATTATAAAATATTTTTGACATAATTTGTATCCTATAAGTATTAGAACTTTATTTACTTATTTATTTATTTGAGGACATTTACAGAGAGTCTACTATGCACCAGACACTTCTTGAGATTTTAAATGTGTGGTTCCACAGCAGTGAGAAAAATAAAGTGCCTGTATTTAAAAAACTCATAGTTGAGTCCTAATGTAGGCAGGTAGAGGAACATGAAGGACTGTATACTTCTTTGTAAAGATTTTGTTTTATTTGGTTTAAACAAACTTAAAAAAGTTAAATTTTGTAGCCAAAATAATTGATTTTTTTACATTTCAGAGTTCTTTTAGAATCATTTATTAGGGTAGAAATTGAATGCTAGTTCGTGAATTCCTCATAAAAGGAAAGGAACGCAAATTTAGTTAGTAAAGCAGATCTCAACTCAATGTTGATGGAAGTGTTTATTTTGAGGTTTTCACACAGTTCACAGGTTAGTGTGGAGAGCTTCAGCATGATCATTTTTTCTCTTTTAGATATATCATTGTTCTCAGATAATTATATTCAGAGTTTATTGGTCTGGGGTGAGCTCTAGACATTGGAATTTAAAAAAAAATCTTCCCAGGTGATTCTGACATGCCAATATTAAGAACCACTGGCATAAATCATTGTTTCTCGATGAATTACACTCATAGTTCAGATCAATTTAGATGGTGCTTTATCATTTTTAATTTTAATAATTATGGTTTTTAAATGTATATCAGAAAAATATATAAGTAGCTCATGGCTATTAATTGTTTAGGATAAGAGGTTATACAAAGTAGGTTAGTTCAATACAGATTATCTATGTATGTATCTATCAATATCTATATCTATCTGCCTATCTATCTACCCATCTATCTATCTATCATCTATCTATCTACCTATAATCTATAAGAGTATAGTTAGAAAAGGTTGTGAAGGTAGGATATAAATAATTAAATTTTAGAAAACCCTGGGCTAAATGATAAGATGAGAGAAAATATGGAGGATCAAAAGATAAAAAGCTAATATTATAAGTCAAGTATTCTTTGTGAATTGTGCTTGGATCAAGATATTTAAAAATGAAATAAATATGTGGTAGGATTGACATTATTTTGTGTGAACTAAGAAGTGTTACTGATACTCTTGCCTGGGTAGGTGGCCAACCCTCTTTGTAGAAATGGACTGGATTGTGTTGGCCATGAGTCAGACATAGTCAGACTCTATTGCTACTTGTAAGCATGGACACCATCTGTAATGTTATAGCAAAAGGGACAAAAAGTAATCCCCAAGAGGTAAATGCTGCATAAAATCAATGTGGGTGAGTAGTTATTTTCTTCAGCTTCATAGATATCACCCTGTCAGCTCTATGAACAGTGGCTTGGCATATGGTAATTAGTTCTGTGAATATTGACATAGTGAGATCAGTAATGGCAGGGAGATTATTGTTTGAAATCCCAAAAGGTAATTAATTGTCACTGGTTAAACATAAAAGTCAGAGTGACACAATAGCTTTATCTTTCATGGCAAGGTTAATTGGTCAGTAGTGGCTGCTAAAGGAATGCATTGATGAGCATTCTGAGGATGAGTCTGGCTCATGGAAGAGAACATCTCGATTACTTGGGGAAGCCAGGCCAGGAAGCTGCATAAAGGAGTGGCAGTATCAGGGTCATATCTTCCATTTCTGAAAATCGTTAGTCTATTGTTTGAGGCTATATCACCCAGCATAATGACACTGATCAGGGTGAAACTTAGCAATTAAAAATGAATAAAGTATGCTGAGAGAAGGGTAGGTTTGTTGCTGCACTGGATAAGATAAAGCATACTTAGGAATGTTTGCTATTTCTGCTTTCATAGTGTGTGAAGTTCGGATTTTCAGTCTTATATTTTGTCCTTGAAGTCCATGTCTTCTTATTCCTTAATCTACCTTGCTACTAAATGAGGCAAGTTTGGAAGTGAAATTGTTTCAAAGAGCAGTCTCTATAGCTTGCTTCTCCTGAACATTAATCAAAATTAATATAACAATAAAGAGGTTAAGTGATTGATCCAAGTCTCTCAGCAGTGGGTATACTCATCTCAGTTGTCTGTTTTCCAAGAGAACTTGGGTATCTTGTTCTGGGAGGGAAGCCAGATTGCACAGCCAAATGACTCTTGATCCTGTTGTTAAATCACAGGAGTTATTTTGTTGCTGAGTACATATTTTGTGTTTATTAACCTCAGCTATTATAAAGTGCTGACACTCAGGGAGACATATTGCCAGCAAGAAAATATATATACATCTTTTTCCCATTAAGATAGTTCTCTTAAGGAGATGTTTCCACATTGGAACTTAGTGTACCAGTTATACTGGTGTTCAAAAAGACATCCTTTATCTTCTCTCAACATCTCTCTTTTCATTCGTTCATTCAAAAATAGTATGAATCCATTAGGAACAAGGCAATTTGTTAGACTCCAGCAATATAACATTGAACAAATGGACATAATTTTACCTCAAGGATCATACATTCTTGTTTCAAACAAACACATTTAATCACACTAGAGATGTGGAATTACAGGGAATTAAAGAGAGCAATGGGAATACCTAAGAGAGGTGGAAGGTGGGACATCAAAGATGGTTTCCTGGAATAAATAACACCGTGGCTGAGTCATGTAACGTATAAAGGAGTAATCCAGGTGAAGAGAGAATCTGGGATATAAGCATATGGAGGAAACGGGAGGAAAAAGGTTCAAGGATAAGAAAGAACATGTCACTGAAGAAGCTGAAAAGTGCTCACTATGAATACAATATGGGAGTGGAGTGGAAAGGATGTAATTTGATATTATACCTGATATCACATAATAAAGCATTTTGAGAGCATTTTAAAGAGTATCAACCTTGTCTTGAGAACAAAGAGGAGATTTAAAAAGCTTTAAACTTGCTTTGACATTACCAGATTCACATTTTAGAAAGATTTTACTTTCTTCTGTTTTTCTTTCTTAACATGTATATATGTATTATGAAATGTATCAAGGTAGATTGAACTTTTCAGGTGATTGTACTGTGGAAAAGTCTGGAAACTACCAAGTAAATTCTACTGTGAGATATATAAGTCACATATCAGGGACTTGGCACCCAAAGTTCTGATCTTATAACAAGGGGTAATATTATTGACATCCCTCACTTGTCTACAAGATCTGTTGCTAAACGAAGCAAGGAAAGAAGTTAGTCTATCTTACCCTGATGAATTGTGTCTCTTACCCCTGTGAGAGAAATCAAACTCAACCTAGTTTAAGCAGGAATGGGAAATTATCAGTTCATCTATTGAAGAGTATGGAATGATGGGAAACATATTTGATTTATCTGCCTACTTTTTGAGTTTATGTCTCAAGCACTGTCATCCACAGGGAATGAGAGAAAACTGTTACATCTTCTGGTGTCTTAGATCAGATTCTTCAGAAGCAGACCCTGAAAGTGATTTAGAAAGTATTCCTGGGGATATCTGACAAGAGAGTAGAAACGGAGGCCAAGAAAGGGAAGGAAGCTAAGCAAAGGTGTGAAATGTAAAATGAAGCAAAACCTCACAGAGGGTACTGTCGGCTCAGGCCCTCGGGGGGACTCTGGAGATGGGGTAGATCTCTCCTCAGCCTTGTTTCAATAATCAGGTACCTATTAGTCGTTAGTTAATGGCTGCTCCTGGGGAAATGTAAATTCCCAGGCTCTTTCCCACATTCTTGCAATAATATCTGTTTTTATTTCTTTAAATTTCAAACACAAGTCTCCATGACAAGGTTGGGGTCACAGGTCCACTCTTTCTTTCCATCCCTGTGGCATGAGATGATGGTGACATATGTCTGTCTGCATGCCAGAATGAGAGTATACATAAGTAGAAACAGAGGGACGGGAATATTGGGCAAACAAATCCCATGAATGTTTACTAAGTTTCCCATCTATGGTCTTTTTTGAGTCTCATATTTTATCCTAAAGCACTATAGAACTTAGTACCCTGAGGGCAAAGGCCAGGAAAAGTAAATACAAAGCACTGTGTACTAATCTGTGTTCCTGGTTGCAAAAGTCTATAACTAGATCTGCCTAATTTAGGCTAAAAGAATTCATAACTCACAAAAACATAAAAAGCCTGGAGAACTAGGATTAGCAGGAATTAAGAGAGACCATCACAGCCAATGATGTCCTGATGCAAAAATGGCCTAGGAATCATAAATAGATGTTGTATTTTACCAAATGCTTTCTCTGTATCTATTGATAAGATCATACAATTTTTATCATTTATTTTGTTAATGTGGTGTATTGATCAATTTGAATATGTTGAACCATCTTTGTACTCTTTGAATTAACCCAACTTGATTGTGATGTATTATTTTTTAATGAATTGTTGTATTTGATTTGCTAGTTGTTTTTTTTTTTTTTTTAAGGATTTTTGCATCTGTATGTATCAGAGATATTGGTTTCTAGTTTTCCTTTTGTGTGTTATCCTTACCAGGTTTTGATAGCAGGATTATGTTGGCCTTATAAAATGTGTTAGGAAGTATTGTCTTCTTCAATTTTGGGGGTAAAGTTTGAGAAGGATAGTAAATAAAAGTGTCACTTTTTGCAGATGATGTAATTCTTTTAAAAAAATTATTTATTTTTAGAGAGAGTAGAATAGAAGGAGAGAGAAACACAGATGTGTGAGAGAAACATCATTTGGTTGCCTCTTGCATGTCCCTAACCAAGGACCTGGCCTGCAGCCTAGGCATGTGCCCTGACTGGGAATCAAACTGGTGACCTTTCAGTTTGCAGTACAATGCCAAATTCCACTAAGCTACATCAGTCAGGGCAGATGACATGATTCTTTATATAGAAAACCCTGAAGACTCCATAAAAAACTACTAGAAACAATAAACAAGTGCAGTAAAGTTGAAGGATACAAAATCCGTGTATAAAAATCCACTGCCTTTGTATGTACTAACAATAAAATTTCAGAAAAATAAATAAAAATATTTCATTTTCAATTGCAACAAAAAGAGTAAAATACCTAAGAATAAACTTAAAGATGAAAAACGAAAATAAAAAAAAATAATAATAAACTTAAAGAATGTGAAGGACCTACATACTGAAAACTACAAAGCATATTGAAAGAGATTGAAAGATACAGTAAAATGGAAAGATATTTCATGTTTTTTATGGATTGAAAGAATCAGCATAGGTAAAATATCCTAAAGCAATATACAAAATTAATTTAATCTCCATCAAAATTCCAATGAAATTTTTTAAATAAACAGAACAAAAAAATTTTCAAGTTTGTATGAAACTATAAAAAACCCCAAATAGTCAATGAAATCCTGAGGAAAAATAATGAATTTGGAGCTATCACACTCTGACTTCAAATTATACTACAGAGAAATGATAATCAAATCAGCATGACATTGACAGAAAAAGAGACACACAGACCATCAGAACAGACTCGAGAGCCCAGAAATAAAACCACACATATATGGGCAAATAACTTTTTACAAAAGAGCCAAAAATGTACAATGGAGAAAAGAAAGCCTCTTCAATAAATAGTGCTGAAAAAATGGAAAGCCACATGCAAAAGAATGAAACTAGATTACAGTCTATTCCCATGTACAAAAATTAATTCAAAATGGACAAAAGATCTAAATATAAGATATGAAACAATAAATTACATAGAAGAAAACATAGGTACTAAACTTATAATCTTGGTCTTAGAAGTGATTTTATGAATTTGACCTCAAAGCTCAGGGAATAAAGGCAAAAATGAATGGAACTGTATCAAACTAAAAAGCTTCTGCACAGCAAAAAACAAACAAACAAACAAAAAATTCCTGCCATCAAAACAAAAAGGCAACCAAGCAAATGGGAGAAGATATTTGCAAGCAACAGCTCTGATAAAGGGTTACTATCCAAAATGACAAAGAACTCATGATCAACACCAAACAAACAATCCAATTTAAAAATGGGCAGAAGACCTCAACAGACACTTTTCCCAAAAAGACATACAAATGGCCCACAGATATATGAAAAGATGCTCAACTCCACTAGCTATTAGGGAAATGCAAATCAAAACTACAAAGATATACCACCTTACACCTGTTAGAATGGCTATTACCAACAAGATCAGGCAATAAAAAGTATTGGAAAGGTTGTGGAGAAAAAAGAACCCTCATTCACTGCTGATGAGAATGTAAATTGATACAGCCACCATGAAAAACAGTATGGTGCTTCCTCAAAAAATTAAGAATAGAGTTACCATATGACCCAGCAATCCCTCTTCTGAGTATTTAGCCCAAAAATTTGATTTGAAAACATTTATTCACAAATATATATGTACCTCTATTTTTTTTTTGTAACATTATTCATGGAGGTAAAGACATGGAAACAAACACAGTGTCCTTTGATAGATAATTGGATAATGAAGATGTGGTATATATATACAGTGGAATATTACTCAGACATTAGAAAAGCTGAAATACTACCATTTGTAACAACATGGATTGATCTTGAGAATCATGCTAAGTGAAATGTCAATCTGAAAAAGCTAAGAACCACATGACTTCACTCATATGTGGGATATAAAACTGAAACTCATAAGCAGAGACAACAGTACGGTGGTTGCCAGAGGGAAGGAAGATACAGAGTAGTAAAGGGTAAAGGAGGCCAAATATATGATGATGGCAGATGGTTTGACTTTGGGTGGTGGGCACATAATGCAATACACAGATTATGAATCATAGAAATGTACACTTGAAACTTATATCATCTTGTTAACCAATGCTGCCCCAATAAAGTTAATATTAAAAAAAGAATGGTCTGGCAAGTGCAGTCACCGTAACAAACTTCCATGACAGACACCTGAACATTCATCTTCATGCCACTGGTAGCACTCCCCTTCTGCAGCCCTAACTGACCCTGCATCACAAGAAATGTATTAGTATATATATTATTTAAGTATTCCTATGAGTTGGATAGAGGGGCATGGAACCTGGAAGATAACAACAAATCCATATACCACTCTGGAGTTCTTAACTTGAGAAAAATGTTTAAGAACTCTTGACAAATGCATTTTATTTCCACTAGCTACCATTTTCCCTGTTCTGTGAAATTATGATTCTAGAATCTGTGGAATTTATGAAGATGTGGTATATTGTAGTTGGTGTTTCTTAACTTACCCAAATACCATGAACATCCAAGGAATCACTAAGGGAGCAATGCATTATGTACTTTCTTTCCTGGAAATCTGTTTTACTGACTAATGGACATTTTGGGAATTCTAAGTCCCCTTCCTCCCCACCCTAAATGATAAGCATACTTTGCCTACCTATAGTATACTTTGCAGAACTTGGAAAACAAAATCATACTGTGTCTCCCTGCAGAGAATGAAAAAAAGCGCAGCCTGGACTTCCAGCCAAGATGGAGGCCTAGACTGACATGCTCTGTCTCCCACCCCAACTAAGAAGGAATACATCTACCAAAAATAACCAGAAGTTCCAGAAAATAAAGCTACATGGAAGTCCAACATATGAAGTTATAAACAAGTGGTGCTCGTCCAGATGGGTAGGAGGGGCGAAGCTGGGGCAGAGAGGTCAAGCTGTGCTGGCAGTGGCAGCTGCAGCGACAGTGGCGGGACGACGGTAAGCACAGACACCCGTATTTAAAAAGAGGCGAGGAACACCTGGGGAGCACTCCCGGCTGAAGACCAGACCCGTCAGCTTGTGAGTCCAACACCAGAGAAGGCAGACCCCCATTATCTCAGACTGTGAAGGCTGGAGGGGTTGGGGATGAAGAAAGAAACTCCCGGTCTCTCAGAGGAGAGTAAAAGGCAAGAATCCATCTTGGACCCCCCACTCCCCACACAAAACACCACAGCGCGGTGAGAAGGGTTGCCCAGTAGTGACAAGTGCACAGGGTTCCGCCCCCTATAGCACAAGAGGTGTGACAGTCCCACCCAGGAAGCAAAGGTAAACACAAAACTGTCAGGATGGCACAGATCATGATAGAGATTCCAGTCATGCAGCTGACCAGACAGCAAGTATCTGATCTAACAGGTCAGCAGATAGAAAATCTTTCTGATGCACAGTTGAGAGCTTTGGTTATAAGAAAGCTACAGATCTAACAGCAGATCTTAAACAAGACAGGAAAAGAATGAAGGCTAGTTCTGCAGAAATGAATGAAAACACATACGAAACAAGTGGTGAGGGAAGAAAAACCAGGGATCAAATCAACAAATTGGAACATGGGGAAGGAACAGTCAACCAGTGCAGAAAGAGGAAACAAAAAGTGAGGAAAATGAGGAGAGGCTCAGAAACCTATGGAACAGCTATATGTGGGCCAACATCTGAATCGTAGGTTTGCCAGAAGGTAAAGAAGAAGAACTAGAAATTGAAAATGATGTGAAAAATAATGAAGCAGAATTCCCTGACTTGGGGAAGGAAATAGAATTATAGGTCCAGGAAGCACAGAGTTCCAAAAAAGTTAGACCCAGGGAGAACCACACCAAGACATATTATAATCAAAATGTCAGAAATTAAGGATAAAGAGAGAATCTTAAAAGCAGCAAGAGAGAAGAGAATTATGTATAAAGGGGTCCCAATAAGACCATTAGCTGATTTCTCAAAAGAAACTCTGCAGGCAAGAAGGGACTGGCAAGAAATATTCAAAGTAATGAAAAGCAAAAACTACAACCACGATTACTCTATCCAGCAAAGCCGTCATTCAGAATAGAAGGGCAGAGAAAGTGCTTCCAGGACAAAGTAAAACTGAAGGAGTTCATCAGATCCAAACCACTGTTATATGAGATGTTAAAGGAACTTGTTTAGGAGAAAGAGGACCAAAACTATGAACATTAAAATGAAAACTGTATCACAACAACCAACAACAGAAGCTAGGGAATCGAAACAAAGGCAAACTAAGTAGGCAAAAAGAGTGTGAAAAGAATTATAGGTATGGGGAACATTTTGGGGAGAGGTCAGCGGGGAGGGGGAATGGAGAAAAGGGAGAGAGATGGTACAGGAATTAAGAAGCATAGTAGGAAGAAGTGGAGTAGACAGGAAGATGTTGAGAAGAACTATATGCACAACCGATGCACATGGACTAAGGAGGGGAACAACTGGAGTGAGAGGGGCCACTGGGTGGAGGGGAACAAAAGAAAAAGAAATTGGGACAACTATAACTGTAAGCATAATCAATAAAACATATTTTAAAAAAAAGAAAGAAAGAAAAAGTGCAGCCTGCTCAAATGGTCTGGGCTGTTAGCACAATTGTGGTGATAATGAAGTTGGAATCAGGAGCCACAGTTGGCCCTTTTGTGTATTTATTTCCTCCTTCAGAAACATGGGCCCTGGTTTGCTTTCTTCAGTATCCCACACTGACTTTCTTCCTTTGATTGTTCTTGGCTCCCCTCCATTCCACTCTCCCTGACTCATCACATCCTCTGACAGTGCTTCGGCTAACATTTTCAGGCAGTGGACTCCCAGACCTCTATGCCCATATCTGGGCTGCTGTGTTCCCATATCAGGTAACAGCACTGCTTACTCTTTCAAGCCAAAAAAACTGAATGTAATCTTTGACAGCATCGTGTGTCTCACCAGATTCTTGAACAGTCCAGAGTTGAAGGGGCATAAACCTAAAATGGTTTTAGTTTTTTTCACAATCCCTGCCTTCAATGGTACTAAATTAAATCTTCTTGTCACACCTCTTGAGACCATCTTAGGAAAAGTCTATACCTTTTGGGGTTATTTTGCAAAACACGGTGTCATTCAATTTAAAACTACTCTCTGAGATCCCATGTGAATCTCATATTTTTCCTTCACCACAGAGCTCACATTTTTTCAGCTTGAGGGACTTCATGCACAGAAGGATGTGATCTCTGCCTTCACTCCTCTTCTTTATCAAATTATATAAAGCATCTGGGTCTCTCTCTGAAGTCCCCTTTTCTTCACTGGCCATATGAGCAGTCCTCTGTAGACTGTCACTCTTTCTCTGACCCCATTGTTAGAAACATGTGTGAATTCTTCAGAGTTCTGTTCCCTGACATGGGCACTTTGGTTTAGCTCTGAGTTTAGCATAGGTCTTTTCATTGATCTCCATCCCTACCATTTGCTCCCAACTCAATATTTCCTATGTCTGCGTAGCCTCTTGCTGCTGTGTGCAGGTGATACTGGAGGGAAAGGATACTTGAAAAAAGTTATAACAGTCTAGGAAGAGAAAGAACATGAGCTAAGAGACAATAGTGGGAAGAATAAGGGCAAAATTAACATCAAAAGCTATTACTTATAGGCCATTTACTGTACGCCAGGCACTGCAGTGAATCCTATCACCTTCCCATAGCAGCCCTTTAAAATAGGGGCCACTTTCCAAATTTTTAAGATAAAATTAAAGAAGGTTATGTATTTTCCTGAAGATCTTATATCTAGTAAGTGGTAAAGTTGAAATTAAAATTTGTTTCTAAATATTTTTGCTTTCTCCACTCTCCTATATTTAGTTAAAACAGAGATTCCTGGGACCGTCCTATACATACTCAAGTCTCAGGATCTCCAGAGAAGAGTTCAGGATATACATGTTTTTAACAAACATTCTAGAATTCATTTGATCAGGTAAATTTGGGGAACAAACAGCCAAGAAAATAATATTAAAACTCCTTAACCTCGCCCTTGATAACCTGGCCCCTATCTACTTCCCTAGAACCTCTCCTTCCAGACCCCAATTCAAGTAGAATGTTCCAAAATGCCAGTCCTCTGACTGTTTCCTGGAAATGCTATGCATTCAGTGTCTCCAGCCTTTGTACATGTTCTTCCCTCTTTGCTGAATGGCCTTCCTGCAATCTGCCTTTAAGTTCCCACTCCACCATAACAGTCTCTGTGACGCTTTCTTGTCAATGCTGTAATCCTTTTCCTGCTGTTCTGGCAAAGTTGTTCACTGCTTCTTATCTTCTTTCCCATAATATCTGATGTACCAACTTCAAATATTATACTTGCATAGTATTGTAATGTATTCATTTAAATGTCTTTTTCTCAGTGGGTTGTGAGTTGCGTGTGCCTTGAGAATACTAGACTCTGAGGAGCCTGCTACAATAAATACAGTTTTTAAGAATTGTCAGGCTTTCGGCCATAGCTATTACTGCTGCTATCACTTTTCTTTTACTGTATTTATCTTTGCTTCTGCATTTATATGTATATTGTCCCTCAATATCTGCAGGGGATTGGTTCCAGGCCCCCCTGAAGATATCAAAATCTGCAAATGTCCAAGTCTCTTATATAAAACAGTATGTAAGCTATGCATATCCTCTTGTATACTTTAAATAATCTCTAAATCAGTTCTAATACCTACAATGTAAACACTATGTAATAGTTGTTATACTGAATTGCTTTAAAATGACAAGAAAGAGAAGTCTGTACATATTCAGTACAGATGCAATTATGGTAGGCCTACTCCATACATAGTACATGTCAATAACATTTAAAAAATATATTTTTTGATCCACCCTTGGTTCAGTGCATGGATGCTGAACTCAATTATATGGAGTGCTGACTGTATAACTTATCATATTACTTCCAAGCATGTAGACAGGAGACTTATGATCTTGAACAAAAGGAGATAAATATGATAAAAATGTAAATAGATTTTTAGAAAAAAATGCCTTTTGCTTTTTATGACTGATGGTTTCAATTTTCTACATGAAGTCAGTGAGTTTATCTGCTGAGATAGAACAGAGGGGGATTAGGAGAAGGGATTAAAGAGTAGTAAAGAACAGAAATAGATTCTTGGAAAAATTAGAGAAAAAATGTTCTAAGATAAGTTGGAGAACATACATTTTCAGTGATAAAATTTTCTGGTATTATAATATTTTTTTCCTTAGAAGTTCTTGGCATTCCAGGTATGAAGATGGAGAAAGCAGGTAGAGAGACCGACCCAGAGTTGGTGTTTTGCTGCATGAGTGTGTGTGTGATGAAAGAAAAGTGGGGCTTGGAAAATGAGGATGTTAATGGAAAAAGTGTTCAGGTAATCATGCAAATGGCGGGGTGGGGGAGGACAAGAGAACTCTACTGGGGGAATATTAAAAAAAAAATCAAGAGACCTCTCTGAGGAGTTAAAAGTATGGCAACTTGAAATGAGAGGATGTTTGTATTAAGTTCCTATGGTTGCTTAAACAGACTGCCGCAAGCTTAATGAGTTAAAAAAACAGAAAGTTATTCTCCTACAGCTCTGAAGGCCAGAGGTATGAAATGAGTTGTATGTAGCTAAAATAAGAAATGTCCAGGACTGGTTCTTTCTGGAGGATCCAGGGAAGTCTGTTTCTTGACTCATTCAGCTTCTGGCGGCTGCAGCCTTCCAGCCTCTGCTCCCGTCAACACATTGCTGTCTCTTTTTCTGCAGTGGTATCTCCCTCTGCTTCCATCTTAGAGGGACTGCAGTTACATTATCAGTCTTCCAAAGTCCCAAAGTCTCCCTTCTTTTTATTATATGTTAAAATAAAATAAACCTTAATTTGTTTACCCACTCTTGGTAATGTTTTCTCTTAGTTGTATCATTTAGGCTTGTTTTCAGTTATGAGTAACAGAAAACATTACCAACAGTGGGAAACAAATTGGGCTTTGTTTTTCCCACATAACAAGAAAAACAGATATGGTCAGATGCTGACATTGGTTCAGTGCCTCAATATTGTAATGGCTTTGGCTGTCTCCTCTATGGTCCTTCGGCCTTTCCCTCGTGGGTATGAAATGGCTTCTAGTGCTCTAGGCTTAATATCTGCATCCCAGACAGTAGCAAGAGGGAAAGATGGCCACAACTATAGTCATCCCATTATGGTTTTAGAAAAATAATTGCTTCCCCAGAAGCTGTCTCTCCAAAAGATATCTGCTTATGCCTCATTTATCAAAATTGGCTTGCAGAGCCACCACTAGATGTGAAGTAGATATGAAAAGCAATAAAAGTCAAAATGTCCTACAAAGGAGAGAGGCAAGGAAAAAGAAAGTTAGAAGTGGATGTTAATTAAACAAGGCTGTCTTTCACACTCACTTTCCGCATAATTCCAGCAAAGCATTTAAGAGCATTCATTCTGAAGTCAGAGTGCTGAGTTCTAATACTAGGTCCACCACATCCTATCTGTATGAATGCAGAAAATTACTTAATCAATCTCCTAATCCTTCAGTTTCCTCACCTACAAATGAATAATAAAAGTCTTTCTCTCATAAGGTTATGTGATGACAAAGCAAGTCAGTTTTGTTTAGAGTAGTACCTGACATGACAAGCACTATATAAATTTATATTTGATTGTATTGTTCCTACCAAAAGCCTCACAGAGAAGGCAGCAGAAAGTAAGAAAAGTAGGGATTAATAAGAAGTAGGAAGGTTGAAGCCTGGCCAATAAGAAGTAGCAAAATTATAAAATTACAAAGAGTTTCTCTTTCTCCCTTCATTTTCTCTTTCATCCCTGTTTATAACCTTTTCAGGCTTCTACTGCCACCTAGATATCCACCACCCTCACATTGCACCAGAGTCAATTGGTCTACATATATTTTATTAAATCATCACCTGAGGATATGTTTATTGATGAAAGAGAGAGGGAGAGAGGGAGAGAGAGAGATCGGTTGCCTCCTGTACATGCCCCAACCAGGAACGGAACCACACCCAAGGTATGTGACCTGACTGGAAATTGAACCTGCAAACTTTTGGTGTATGGGACGACACTCCAACCAACTGAGCTGTGTGGCCAGGACTACAAATACTTTTTAAGTGTTTATAATGTGTTAGGGGCTGGGAAAGAAGGGTAAGGAAGCCCTGCTGTGATGGTGCTTATCATTCAGTTGGAAAGATGATATTAAAAATACAATTGAAGAATTAATTGTAGTTCATATATGCAAAAATAAAAATAAATTCAGTGTTTCACAAGTACCCTAATCATAGGGGCCAGAGAAGACTTTCCTGAGGACGTGACATTTATGTGAAGACCCAAAAGTTGAAGAGGATTTAGCTAGGTAGAGAATTGGGGTTGGGGTTGTACAGAGCAGTGGGGAGTTTCAAGGGAATAACAAGTGCGAAAACCTAGAGGAAGAATGAGGGTTGTTGTGTTTGAGAGGCTATGAGCCTGTGTCTTTCTTTTTTATCCCGTCAAAATGTATCTGTCAGGTGATTTCACTTCCTTTGCACTGTCCCTAGCATTCTAAGTTGACAGATACTGAAACCCTAACTGCTCAGGCCATCCACAACCTCACAATAGCCCCTTTCCAGTTTCCCTGAAGCTAAAATACACCAATAAGCTAATCTACACTGAAGTGTTAACTAGGTATACCAATGCTTACTTCATAAAGAGTGACTTCTCCGTAAGAGGGGATTTAGGCTGTTTGAATGGGAATTTCTTTTGCTGTAGGGAATTAGAGAGGTTATTTATGCCCAATAAAAATCACATCAGCTGAAGGTACAGGTGTGATTATCTCACATGCATTTTTGCTCCAATAATGACACGTTGAACTTTATAATTTAGTATTAGCTGGAACATAATCATTATTTATTAACAGAATTAAACATTTATAATATTTCCTTTTAATGAAAATGAAAACTTTAAAATTCTGCTTGGAAAGTGAGACAAAATATGGATTTAATCCTTAGGACTTGACTACATTAAATACAGAAACAGAATTTTGTCTTTTCTTTATTGCTGAGCTGTGCTGTAGCCTGCAGTCAGGTCCTCCTGCCAAAGCAATCGTTTGCTCAGCTGCAATGTCCTTTTCTCTTTGCTCCAGAGCTCCCATGTAGCTGATGAGTGCCAGGAGCTGATGCCTGCTGTCGCTTTCATTTGCTCCTGTTAGAAAAAGACAAGTTTCAAATCTTATAATGTCATGTCTAACCATAAATAGATGATGTAAAAGCCACATTTCTGAGGATCAAAAGGTTAAAGAGAGCCTCAAGGCCTCTAAATAGTCAATGCGGATTCTTCAAGATGAGCTCATTAAATTAACGTGGAATGCAGAAGTATTTGTCAATATTATGCATGTTGTCTTAGACTGGATTAATAAAAAATTCATAAGTGTTCCACTTCAATTGTCTTTGCAAATTTGAGTCACCTTTAAATGATTGTCTTTTTGGTTTGTGTGGTTTGCAGCTAACCTGTTATAATTATTTTAGTTTCACTCCAGGCTATCAGCTTGCACTTCCTATTCATGGCAGTTTATTCAACTGTTTCTACTTTACCATAATTATCTGTCTTTCTTATCATGTCGTGTATGTATTTATATGTTCATTTATACCTTAGCTTATTTCAAAATGATTTTGACACAGTTTAATAGATTGAATAGATTAAATGCTGGGCTTTGTGATCATTTTGGTTGCTAAAAGTCCATTTAAAAACTCAGTATTTTCACTTGAAAAATGTAAATATTCCCTTTTGATGTTTTAAAAATGTTTAATTCTTGCTAAAGTTATGGCCTATTCAATAAGCTGGTTACTTGTGTTGCTGTGATGCAGTCTGATTCAAAATACAAAAGTCTGTAGCTGTTATCAAGGAAACCGACTATCTCATTTGTTAACTAGCTGCTGGGGTACAAATTAGCTTCCTAAGAAATCTCTAATTGGAAACTCATAGTCCTATAAGGTCTGTAAGGGACTTGAATGTGTATCCAATAGTCATAACTTCTTTTGTGGCAGCTGAGGCCAGACGCGTGCAACAGGAAGTCATTTCTCCAAGTGCATATAACAAGTGTTGAGACGTTTAAGCCCTGCTGGGAATAACAGATATTCTATAGACACTTGATTTAAATTGGTTTAATTTAAAAAGCAAATAAAGCTGGCAACAGAGATAATACGCATGGAGCATTTCAACAGCAAATGACTGGGGACTGCATTCAAACCACAGCTCTTAAATATCCAACAATGATAGTCAAACTTCTTGTTAAAGCAGAATAAGAAAGTTCAAAATCAAGACAAAACTGAATCATACCTAGATGTTTGTGTTAACAAGTCCTAGATTAATGACAACAATGCCTAATTGTAAACTACATGTTCTTTTCCCCACTATCCACATCAAAGGAAAGTTGAATTGATACCATTTATTTATTTGTTCAAGGAAAATTTATTGAGCTACTACTATGGCCAGAAATCATTCAGGGCATCAAGGATACAGAACATAGCCTCTGCCCTCAAAGAGTTTACTACAGTCTAGTGGTATAAATAATCAAAATCTCAACCCTCCAAATACAATGAGATATATGCCATAACAAAGATATGAATGAGACATTATGTAAATATAAAGAAGCAACAAGCCTTAACCAGTGTGGCTCAGTTGGTTGGGCATTGTCCCACTAAGTGAAAGATCTCTGGTTCAATTACTGGTCAGGGCACATACGAGGGTTGCAGGTTCAGTCTCAAGTCAGGGGGTGCATACAAGAGACAACGGATCTATGTTTCTCTCTCACATCAACGTATTTCTCCCTCTCTTTCTCCCTCCCTTCCCTTCTCTCTAAAAATAAATTAATAAAATATTTTAAAAAAAGAAATAGCAAAAAAGAAAGGCACCTAACCGAACCCAGAAGGAGAAAAAAAAGGACTCATAAAAGTCTCCTTAGAGGAGGCAATGCCTCTGTTGAAATTAGAATAAGAATTTAAGAACTACAGGACCAAAGACAGGAGGACACACTCCAAAGACTACTTTTCATCTAGAGTTTGCTTTTAACATTGCATATTAATTCAGAGTTAACCACATATTAAAATAGAGTATAAAGCAGCAATATATCAACATAATGTAGTATTTGATCAAAAGTAGGAATTTGACCAAAGTTCAGAAGGCATGACCCAGAAACTCTCTTATTGTATATAATTATATTTCTAAATTTAATATATGATGAGTGAAGTATTACAAACCAATGGGAGATGAGATAGATTATTAAACAAATTTTGTTAGAGAAATTAATATTTGGGGAAAAAAGTCAAGTTGATTTTTCCCATTATACAAGGTACCAGAATTAACTCTAGATTAATAGAAACATTTGATATACAAATGAAATCATTAAAAAAATCTAGAAAATATGAATGATTTTTAAATTTTTTAAATATGATAAAAATATAATGGTATACATTAATATATTGGACTTGATGAAAAATCTATATATACAAAAATTATAATATTTAAAAGCAAATAATAAACTGGAAACATTTCAGCAGAACTATGGCACAGTTTACATATACTTATTATTTTAAAAATTACTTCCAGTCCAATAAGAAAATGAATACTCTAACAGAATGGGCAAAAGAGAATAAGAAGAATTTTTTTCAAAATGAAGCACTTATAACTATTAAATATATAAAAAAATAAAGGAGAACTTCCAGAAAAGCAGTGTCTTATAAGCTTGGGCTACTATAACAAAATACCATAGGCTATGCGGCTTAAACAACAGACATTTATTTATCACATTTATTGAAGCTGGAAAATCCAAGTCAAGATGATAACATGATCATATTCTGGTAAGAATCTCTTCCTTGGTGGTAGATGGCCACCTTCTCACTCTGGCTTCAAATGATGAAGAGAGAAAGAGGAAGTAGATGACCACCATTCTGTATCTGCCTTAGTCTTAAATTTGTTCTGTTTTCAGTGGAGGTACCAAAAGCCCTAAAGCAACAACAAGCAATCAGCAAACTCATTTTGACTAAGTTTTCCGTGATTATGCAATTAAAAGAAAAATAAGTTGTCGTTTACAGTCTGTTGAGTTATGCCTTACAGAGAATCTTGGAACTGACAGGAGAATGCATCTTGTAAATATTTTTATGCTGTCATGACATAAGAGTAGAATTATGCTGATTTAAAGGCACTCTGAAACAAACTTGTTACCACAATCTGGTATGCATACAATTGTGAAGAAACTATGCATCTTTCAGCAAAGCCATCTCAGAGTTTTATACCTACACTTCTCACATTAAAACTTGTTCCTCCCTCCATCTTGGGGGCCGTGGTTTAAACTTATCTTACTTTTAAAAAATTGAATCCTACCTTTTTGAGAGAGTATGGAATCATTTTGTAGAAATTCCCTTCAGCACCACAGGAAGTGTTTTGTGTATGATGCATCATTTAAATATCACAACAACCTTGTAAGTAGGCTCTGGCATCACAGTTTTACAGATTAGGCAAACTGGGACTTAAATACATATTTTGCTTAAGAGAAGTTGGTTAGAAAGTGGCACGTATGGTATTTATACCTGTTCTTTCTGGTTCCAAAGCTATTAACCCATTTCTTTTCCCCCGTGTTGACTCTCAAGAGGTTGTTTGTTGACATCAACTGTCCCTCCTGTATCTATTTCATAGACATTGAGTTTATTTGTAATGTAGAGATTTGGATGTTGTATCCAGCAAGTTTGTCTGCAGAACCCCCCCCCCCCATCCCCCAAGGAACTGTGAGGATACAATTTTAACATCCACCTTCATGATTTAGAGGTTGAGAAGTGTAGGCATCGTTCTTGGAGAGTGAATATTTAGAAAGAACTTCCCCAAGTGGAAGGAAGCTGAGAGCAAAGTAAAAGAGAATACCTTTTAGGATTCACAAAATTATGAGAATTCAACTACATATTATAGACCAACTTTTTTATTTCTTTCATTATTCACTAGCCTTCAGGGCAGATTTATTTAAATATGTCAATCCTGTCTAAGCTTTGCTACAGGCTGTTACAAAAAGAGTACTACTATTAAGTTTAAGTCAGAATATTAAGAGGAACTCAAAAATAATCAGTCAGCCTTCCCCTACCTAATCCATTTATCCTTTAAGCAGGCTTTGCCATAAACTTACTCATAGAATTAGATTTCTAATGATTGTGTCCCAGCGCTTGTAGAAGACAGATATTTTCCCTTCATTTTTTAAATTTTAAAATAGTTTTAGATTTACCAAAGAATGGCAAGGGTAGAATAGAGAGTTCTCATACACCTTGCATTCCAGCATCCCTTAACATTAACATTTTATAGAACTATGGCACATTTATTAAAACTAAGAAATTCATATTGGTACATCACTATCAACCGAACTCCAGACTTTGTTCAGATTTCACAAGTTGCTCTACTAATGCCCTTTTTCTCTTCCAGGATCCAATTCAGAATATCATAGTACTTAGTCTTCATGTCTCTTTGCTTAGAGGAGACAGTTTCTAATGTTACTAGTGGTAACTGCAAAGATGCAAAAGACTCAGAAAGGGTTATTGTAGGTGGAAGAGAAAGGTTATTAATCAACTTCTCAAAATTCCATAGGAAAAAAAGAATCTCTGAGTCTCTCCATGAGGAAGTAATTTTGGAAGACCACCACAAGTCTCTCTTTCCAATTACCTTAATTATTTACTTCTCTGAAGGGTAAGATAGAGGTGAACATCATTGTTGTACAAGACAACAGTGTCTTGTTCCCTCTTTAACATGTCTTCAAGTAGTACCTGCTCTCCTCCTTGCCAGCTGTTTCATACACTAAGCTCTCTGTACCAGGGCTTTTTGTGTCTAGGGGTTAGCCCACAGTCCTCTAGCTGCTTTCTCTGAAAGGAGATGAACAAGTTAGTTCACATTAGTTGATGTAGAGTAGAGAAATTTATTTTGGCCATTCGTTAGGGTTAAAAAGTTATTTTCTTGAGATCCATAATGTCACCGATTTCCTGTTTTTATTTTTCATACTATTTAGAATGCAGAAAGGACAAGAAGTGTGATTAGCACCTTGCAGAACCTCCAACAGAGGTCACACTTAGTGTATGGGTTTTGGCATGATGTTAATAAAAAATTACCTAAATGGCTAAGAATTATTTTCTTTTAAAGGCATAAAACAAAACACAACTTTATCATCAGAATTCCTCATGCAACAATTTAGTAATCATATTGGTATATATGTGTACATATATATACATAATCTGACTAATACATATGCATGTGTTTAATCTGTGTATATACATAAATACACACACGCACGCAGCACACACGTGCATATATACACAAACACGAGTATATACATATATGTATACACACATGTGTGTGTACATGTACACACATACATGTACATATTCTAGCCTGTATGTCATTTGTTAGACTAAGATGGGTTGTACTGGCCAAATGAACATCCTCATAATCTGGCTTGACCTAATAAAAACTTATTTTCTGCTCAAATTATATATGCTTTGCTGGGTGAGATGGAGCTCAACTCCACAGTGACTCAGGAACGCAGGCCAGTGGGTGCTATGTTGTGGCTGCCACATCTAGCACATAACTTCACTCAATCACTGCACATAGGAAAAAGTGAGCCTGGGTTATTAAACATGAAATTTCCACAGCCTCAGCCACACATAACTTTTACTCACTATTTATTGGCCAGAATTAGTCACAAATGCTTTTCTCAGCTTCAAGGAAACTAGTAATCACATCCTCTAAATTTGCGGAAGTGGGGAAGAAACCATATTGATGATAAAGTATATAAAGGGTATTGGAAAAAAAATACAATAAAGATAAAAAAAGAAGAAAATTATATATAATGTCTACCACATGGCAAAGAACTACCTATTTGAAAAAATGTTGTGTTTCTCTGTGCCAAGTAGCATTAGGGGCTGTAAAAAAGAACTCAAGTTCCAGTGACTTAACATAATAAAAGTTTACCATTTGTGCATTTGACAGCATAATGTAATTGGCAGATCTCTGCTACGGGAACTCAGGTGGAGACTTCAAGGTCTAACATTTTTTGGTGTATAATAAACACTGAAAAATTATAACAAAGAGGGAGTTTTATTTTACTTTAGATTCATGGTCAATTCAGCTGCTTTGTACCACAAGGTTTGATTGCTTTAATAAGTGAAGAGAGCGGTATTTTAAAGGGGATTGCTCAGCCATTAATTTCCTCAGTGCTCTGAAGAGTTACAGATTCCTTTTCTGGGGGGGTGGGGGGAGTAGAAAATAGCATCTGGATACATAAAACAGCTTTTTGAGAAAATAACTGACTCATCCTGGCTTACTAAATAGAGCAAGACCTGTCATTAAAAACATAATTTAGAGGAGTTTTATAAGAAACGTTTACCTTCTCAACTTTCCTTCTTCCTTATCTTCTTTCTTGCCTTACACTTACTTTTAAACCTTTCTGCTACTCCACCACATACAATTTGCCACTGATTGCATTTGTGGGCATTTGATATTTTCTGTGTGCTTGATTTATATGGTCCAGTTTCTCAGCATCAACAGCGTGGGGTTTGGGGCAATTTGTCCTTCCTTATCTTAAATAAACAAACTAAAGAAAGTCTAGTTTAGTGCTTTTAAGATTTTAACTTGCAGTTTCACAATGAACCAAGATCTTTAAAACTTCAAAAAGGAGTCATCTGAAATTATATGGGGTCAATTAAATATGCCATAGAACTCAGAAAAATAAACAAAAATATCTCTCAGAGCTACATTATTCTCACCAATAAAAATTAGTTGGAAATAATCCTAGACTCATGGGAGGAATCCTTGGTTTCTGTTCTGAGTCAGGCATTAATGACTTCTGTGAACCTGGGCAAAAGCTGACTGAAAGGTGTTGGGGGCGGGGGCGGCTAGCTTCCCCACAGCCTACTTTTGGGGATTGGGAAGGAGATAGCACAATGTTTCAGGTACTTTGCATATCTATGACAAGCTGATAGCTAGATAATAGCTGAGCTACTATCCCTTGGCTGGTTTAGCTCAGTGGATTGAGCGTCGGCCTGCGAGCTAAGTGTCGCTGGTTCGATCTTCCAGTCAGGGCACATCAGAGAAGGAAAACTCTGACTCCAAAAAACCTCCGCTGCCTTGCGGCATACCTCTTCAGGGGAAAGGCTAAGGGAGTAAACCCCGACAGAAAATCCGGAGCCGGAGTCCCTAAGGCGGTTTGACGTTGTAGTCAACACCGGCAACTCCTGCGGCGCACCTGAAGCCAAGCTGTATTGACTCTGTCTTTCCCTTGGACCCTGCAGCTGCGAAGAGAGGGGGGGTCTGCTGCATGGGCAACAGCAGACCCTCCATATTACCCTGCCCAGGCTCTGTAGCTTCAGCTTCACTGGAGAGGACACTCCAGCGTCATCGCAAGACGTCGATTCAACACGGGAGGAGACAGATACCGTGTCACTCCTGAGTCGACTGCACAGCCATTCTCGGCGGTGCAGATAGACTCTTAAGAAGCTACACCATCGTCTCTTGAGACGAACGGCTGCCGACGACTATCCCAGGGCAAAAGGTGTATACACTGACTTTCAGGATTTAAAAGGAAGGGCAGGCAGCCTTGAGAGAAGGAGCCTGTTGAAGAAGCATGATGGAGGCAGGCCGTGATGTAGGAGTGCTACGATGTAGGAGGCTGTTGTAGCAGCAACGTGAGAAGCAGCAAGCAGCAAGCAGCTATGCAGTTTGCAGTCAGGATTCAGCCATGCGGCCCAGGCTAGTAAGAGGGCAGGCACGCTGCTGCTTCGATCGTGCCCCCTCCAGCTGACTCTGACGCTGCCGAGGACTCTGCCTTGCAGACCTGGACCCTATCTGGACTCTCAGAACATGGGATATATGGAAAGGACACTTTTAGGACCTGTGCCTTTCCTGGACTTCACCATGATCCAGTGTAACACGGTACATGATTTTCAGGCCTGTTATACATATGGAGGCTGAAGACAACATACTCCAGATCATGAAGAAGAGAGCTGACAGATAAGGAATGGGAAACTATTGGGCTTGGTTTTGGTTTGTAGTCTTTTGAAAAACAAGTAAAGTGCTGGGTGTCATGAGAGAACAGAACTCTGAGCTGAAGTGCTCCTAGCCCCCCTAAAGGTTGGAATATTGTAAACAAAGACCTGCTTTTCTCAACACTATTTGTTGGGTCATACACCAAAGTGCCATTCATTTAAAAATACAGGGTGAGGCAAAAATAGGTTTACAGTGGTGAGTACCCCCCCCAAAAAACCAACTTATTCTTGTATTATTTATTAGTTATTGTATTATTTTCCATACAAACAACTGTAAATCTACTTTTGCCCCACTCTGCATTTATTGTGCATTAATGACATACCAGGAAACAGGTGCAGGGTAGAAATCAGGGTAGCTGATCAGGAATAGACCCTAGGGACTCCATTTTACGGCATGTTTATACAAATGACCTGTGTCTAGGCAGAAGATACCTGAAAACAATAATATTCCAATAGAAGTAAAAACAGACATTATAACTAATAACAAGCAAAGGTAATGAGAAAATAAAAAAATTCATTCACAAATTTGAGAACCAAGTGAATCACATGGCTAGTTAAATGATTTGATATCATATTACTTAATGTCCTAATATGTTAGATGAATCTAATAAGACAAATACAACTTAATAGTAGAGATGGTATATTATTTTTTTCTGGTATCAACCAACTGTGGATTAAGAACACATTATCTGATTTCTATTAACTCATTTACATACTTTGTAAAATTACTGGGGGTTGAGTTAGTTGTCCTCAAAGTTACTTTTAGCACTAGCCATTTGATACATTTCTCATTCTACCCACCTTGCAATTAACCACAGGAACGTGAGTGATATTTCTGTGATCATAGTCTTTGGAGCAAACAGCTCTTTATCTCTTCTAATTGATAATAGAACCTCTGCATAGGGCCACCCATCTTAGCTCATCCATACTTTAACAGTATACTACTGAATTTATGATCTTATATTTTGATTTCTCCTTCTCAGCCTCCAGATGTTTTTATATCATAATTTCAGCTGAATAATCTCCAATGGTAGAATATGGGTCAGCTTGCTTGTTCCTTCTTTGTGTTCCCAGTTGGTGGTTTTGTCTGTCACCTGGGAGCTCTATCCCTAAAGTGCAGCATTTGGATTTTTAGCACTTATGACTTTGCACAAATTAAAGAATATTTTTGAGGGCATAAATTATTTACTAGAGTGATTGACTTGTCTGTCTTCATGTTGTTTTGAAAATTATTGCATATTTCCTTTACTCTGTGTGTTCAAATAAGTGAATATGTTAGTGATGAGGTAGAATACAGACAGTTTCAGTGCTTTCTTAGGGCATATTTCTTCAGTGCAACCTGTGAAATCCTTAAATGTGTTAATACCCAAAGACAAGACTAAGACACACCTAATGGATAAATACATGGCTATAAAGCAAGATCAGAGGCTACTGTCACATAAAGCCTTTGCACAATGCCTGGTTGGTTGTTCAAGCATATATGACACTTTGAGTATAGATGACTGAGCACAGCCATGTGTAAAATCAGATTAACTTGTCCTAAAATTTTCAGTATAGAGAGATCTCAGGGGAAAGGACATCATTTTAACTGCTAGAAGTTGTGAGGGAGAGATCAGGTGATAATAAAGTATATCTGAATTCCAGCTCTCTTGACAAAAATTTACTATGATTTCTGTAAACTTTCCTTCCTGTATTTATAACACATATTCATTCATTTTTGTCTCATGGTTTGTGTTCCTCCAAATAACTCGACTTTGTATTTGACTGTGTAAAAATTCTGTGAGCATGATATCATCTCTTGAGTGTTAAGAGCATGTTGTACTCTCTAAAGACTGTACTAGATAATTCTTTCTTGATATTATATAGAGCAGAAAATTCTAAGAATAAAGTCTCAGAAGGGGCTTACTCAGTTGTGTCTTTTCACTTGAGTGAGGTAGATAGGATTACTCCATGAGAACAGATGCCAGCCAATGTCCTACTCAGCCAAACTCAAAATGACATGGGTAACAAGGCAAGGACTATCTAGCATGAGGTTCAATGGAATTTCGCTGTATTGTTCTTTTATTATAAAAATGATGAATGTCATTTCAGTGTTAATTTAAATATCACATTCAAATTTTAAATGACTCAGTGAGCATAAATATTCACTCTGATTTCATCAAAGTTCTTAGACTGTAGTTAATATTCTTCACATTTTCTTGATCTTCTGGGTGTATAATATTAGTTAAATATAGAAAAAAATCCTAAGCCAACACACAGGAGACTTCTGGCCAAGATGGAGGCCTAGACTGACACGCTTTGTCTCCCTCCACAACTAAGAAGGAATACAACTACTGCAAAACCATAAATAACCAGAAGTTCTAGAAAATAAATGGAAGTCCAATGTATGAAGTTATAAAGAAGTGGTCCTCATCTGGACAGGTAGGAGGGGCAAAGCTGGGGTGGAGAGGTCAAGGTATGCTGGCAGTGATGGCAGCAGCGACAGCAGCAGGATGGCGGTAAGCACAGACATCTGTATTTAAGGGGAGGTGAGAAGCGCCTGGAGAGCACCCCTGGTTGGAGACCAGACCCGTCAGATTGCAATTCCAATGCTGGGTAAGGCAGACCCCCATTGCCTTGGACTGTGAGGCCCAGAAGGGGTTCCCAGTCTCTCAGTGGAGAGTGAACAGCAGGAATCCATCTTGGACACCTACCCCCACAGAAAATACCACAGTGTTGTGAGAAGGGTCGCCAGGTTGTGACGAGTGCACGGGGCTCCACCCCTTGTAGCATAGGAGGTGTGACAGCCATACCCAGGAAGCAATGATGGCACAGATCATGATAGAGATCTTGGTGATGCAGCTGACCAGACAGCAAGTATCTAATCTAACAAAGAAGCAGATAGGAAATCTTTCTGAGGCACAGTTCAGAGCTTTGGTTATACGAATGCTTACAGACCTAACAGCAGATCTTAAACAAGACGGGGAAGGAATGAAGGGTAATCATGCTGAAATGGACAAAAACACATATGAAACTAGTGGTAAGGGAAAGAAAACCAGGGATCAAATCAACAAATTGGAACATGGGGAGGGAACAAACACTCAACCAGTGCAGAAAGAGGAAAAAAAAAGTGAGGAAAATGAGGAGAGGCTCAGAAACCTATGGGACAGCTATAAGCAGGCCAATATCCAAATCATAGGGTTGCCAGAAGGTGAAGAAAAAGGATTACAAATTGAAAAATGATGTGAAAAAATAATGAAGCAGAACTTCCCTAACTTGGGGAAGGAAATAGAATTACAGGTCCAGGAAGTACAGAGAGTGCCAAAAAAACTGAACCCAGGGAGAACCACACCAAGACACGTTCTAATCAAAATGTCAAAAATTAAGGATAAAAAGATAATCTTAAAAGCAGCAAGAGAGAAGAAGAGAATTACATACAAAGGGGTCCCATTAAGACTATCAGCTGATTTCTCAAAAGAAACTCTGCAGGCAAGAAGGGACTGGCAAGAAATAGTCAAAGTAATGAAAAGCAAAAACCTACAACCACGATTACTCTATCCAGCAAAGCTGTCATTCAGAATGGAAAGGCAGAGAATGTGCTTCCAGGACAAAGTAAAACTGAAGGAGTTCATCAGGTCCAAACTACTGTTATATAAAATGTTAAAGGAACTTGTTTAGGAGAAAGAGGACCAAAACTGTGAACATTAAAATGAAAACTGTATCACAACAACCAACAGCAGAAGCTAGGGAATTGAAAGAAAGGCAAACTAAGTAGGCAATGAGAGTGGGAAAAGAATTATAGGTTGGGGAACATTATGGGGGGAGGTCAGTAGGGAGGGGGAAAGGGAGGGAGATGGTACAGGAATTAAGAAGCATAGTACGAGGGAGTGGAGTAGACAGGAAGATGTTGAGAAGAACCATATGCACAACCAATGGGCATGGACTGGGGTGGGGGCAACTCAGGGTGGGTATCACTGGGTGGAGTGAAACAAAGGGAAAAGAAATTGGGACAACTGTAACAGCATAATCAATAAAGCATATTTAAAAAAAAAAAAAAATCCTAAGCCAGTAGTATGTTTGGTTGTCAGATTCAGAAAAAAGAATAAGGATAATGGATTGTTGCCTAAGTCTGGGTAATCTCCAGCTCTCCTGGGGAGTTGCATTGTATTTTAACCATGTTTTTTATCCATTCCATTATACATTTTATACTTCCTACACTTCAAATTCTGGGGACGTGGAGGTAAAAAACAAAATAAAACACAGTCCATGCCTGAGTAAGTTCTTTAGCCTGATTTAATCTGAAATGCCTGTGTGCATTCATTTAAAAATACAGTGTGGGGCAAAAGTAGGTTTACAGTGGTGAGTACCAAAGAAAACCAACTTATTCTTGTATTATTTATTAGTTATAGTATTATTTTCCATACAAACAACTGTAAACCTACTTTTGCCCCACCCTGTATTTATTGTGCCTTAATGACGTACCAGGAAACAGGTGCTTAGGACATACTAGTGAATTAAATAAAGGTTTCAGCCATTATGGAATATACATTCTAGTGAAGAAAGGCAGAGAATACACAATAAAAATTAAAATTAAATTTTATATAGTTCTAGAAGGTAAAATTGAATTTAAAAAAAAGAAGAGGATCATGGTGAGAGGAGTCAATAGTACAATTATGAGGGAACAATGAGGAAAGACATGTATAGGTTGCAATTTTAAATGAGGTCATCAGAATAAAAAGGAGACAGTTGAGCAAAGAGCTTAAGGAGGTAAAAGAGTCAGCTCATGTGCGTAATTGGGAGAAGACTCAGGGAAAGAGAACTACCAGATTTATTGTGGTAAGGCAGGAAAATGTCTGCTTATATCTGAGCAATAACAAGGATGGTTAGTGTGGATGGAGGAATTGATTCTCCATGTGAATCTGTTAAAGTCTCCCAATGCCCAACCCGAACTTTTGGGTGGATGATGAAAAAGCAACAATAAATATTCAGCATCTAGCATTTGCCTGGCACATTATATTTTCTTTTTTCATCTTTACATTAATCTGTTGAGGTCGCTCTAATAATTACCATTTTACATATTGAAGTAATAACCCCTAGATAGGTTAAAAGACCAAGGCTACAACGCTGTTAAGTAATGGGGCTAAAACTTGATCCCCTCAAATCCTGAACTTTTTCACTACACTACCCAACTCCACTACTCTTCATTATTTTGAGGTTCAATTTGTAAACAAAGCAGCCAGAAATGTCTAAGGATTACTAAACTAGACCGTAGGGCTAGCAAGTAGTGTCATATTGGCTGTATCTCCCACTTATATACTCTCACTTGCCCATTTCTCAGCAGCACTTTCCTTGTTTACAGGAAGAGAAATTGTTGAAAGTGACCTACTTACTGATCATAGACATCAAGAGTTGTAGACAACTATTTAAAACAACCCATCAAAGAGAGCCGTATGACCAGTCTCTGGGTCCCAACTGGTGTCACCTTTAGGTCACATTCCTGAGCAGTCATCTGATAACGCCTGCTTCCTCTTTCCAGCATGTAACTGCTGGAGGATTCAGGAGCAGTCAGCTGGGACAGTCAGTAACAAAACGCCTGCCAGCAGTTCCCTCTGGCTCCAAAGGTTGAGCTCTACCTATAATAACACTGTACTTTAATCCCACATGCATGAAATGTGGATATTTATACTATGAGTTTTTATTTCTGATCAGTCTGACATTTGTAATTTTTCCTTCCCTGAAGACACACATAATCTGCTTACTGATTAATTCTTTTATCACCTGTACTTGACCTTCTCTCTTATACTAAATAATAATTAAAAATTTAAGATTACAGTTTGCTGTACATACACACTTATTTACTCAGTCATGCTCTAACCCGCTTCAGATAAAATACATAAGCATATTCGTGGAAATAAGAGAAAAATAAAACCGGTTTTTAGAGGTCACGGTATAGACAGGATCCTGGGCCCACACAGTCAACTTCTTGCCTTGAGTTTGTGCTGCTGGGGGAAAAAGATGGAAAAGCCTATAACCTGGAAAAAGTTAGGCCTCCGTCTGGTCAGTTTCAGTATAGTGTTACAAACAAAAGAAATATGAACCCAGCTCTGATTAGGCCTTCAAAAAATTACTGTAAAATTGACTAGAAACACTGAGTGCCTCCCAGTACAACACAACTGGATAGTGGCTGAAGTATTGTAAACATATGTTTTAAATATATTCATGGCTGAGATGACAGTAAGAAAAAGCTCCAGTGGCAACAGCAAAATAAGAAAGAGGACAAAGGAGAAAGGAAAAAAGGAATAAGCAAGAAGAACGTGCTGAAACTGGAATAGTGAACAATGAATGAAAGGCAAATGGGTTAACTAGGATGACCTGGCAGCTAGTGCCCTGATGGTGCTGAGATGCAGAGACCCAGCCTTGAGTCTTGCAAAGTGAAGAAATAGAACCTGAAACTTTCATATTAAGTCAAGATCCTCAAAATGAGCTAAAGTGGTTACAGGTCATTAGCAAACCTGCCTCTAGGTAGAAGAGATAAACTATATTGGGAAAAAAGCATTCCCATTTTGATGCCTCAAGATTACCACAAATCGAGTTCCCCTTTGGAACTCCTGGGCATCTGAACGGCACTGTTTAGAAACCTCTGGCTCCTAATGAGTCATGATTAGGTTTAATAGAAGGATCCATCCTGCAGGGAGAAAGATAAAACCCATCTGGTGTTTTCCAGAGAAATACCTGACCTTGTACATAATTGTGACCAAGGTTTAATGTCCAAAATGATCAGAAAAGCTAAGTCCACAGAATCTTTGCTAAAATTCTGCCACAACAAAAATGTTGGAATGGATACACATGGGGAAAACTCTTATATGTGGACATAAGAAGATGCACACGCCCTTTGATCCAACACCTTTATTCCTAGTATTCATCTTAGAGAAACTCATGCAGATGTGTAAAAACATGTACACAGTATTTTTTTTTTTTTTTTTTTTTTTGCAGTGCTGCTTACCATGGTGAAATAAAAAAATTCTGCTTTGGCAGGGAACTGACAAAAAGATTATGCTTTCTCCAAACCATGGAGTACTCTATAGCAGTTAAAATTACTGATCTAGAACTCATGTTTTAATATGAATGTGTCAAGAAGTATAATTTTTAGTGAAGAAAACCAAGTAGCAAATCATTAATATAATATAAAAACATGTATGTAAATATTCTAAACTTGTTACTGGAGAAACCCTGGTTCTTCCTTCCGACACAGTAAAGAATTATAGATCAGTGAGCCTACTAGTGTGCATGCAAAGTTTATTAGGGCTAAGTTCTAATGGGAGGGCAAAAGCAAGGGTGACTAGAGCAAAGGCGGCAAAAACAGGGTGGCCAGGGCTTAGGTGGACAGAGGGCCAAGGAAAGAGGAAGATTTCTTGGTTCTGAGGATTTACATAGTTTGCAGGGTGGGGGTGAAGAAGTTACATTTTGATTGGTGGATAAAGGTGGTGCCAGCTTTCCCAGGAGACGTGACTACCCAAATGTAGGCATAGTGTGGAGGTCTGTTAGCCCAAATATTTATCTTGCTCTAGACTATTTATTCATATTGCATACATGACAGGGGCCGGGCAGTTAACAAAGTTATTTTAGGGGTTTTTCTTTGGGCACTTTAGTCCCCCTCCCTTTCCCCTTCCGGGCCTTGGGATGAATACACACTCTCAAGGTTTTCCTTTTCCCACCTAGTGAAGATGATATGCACAGACTTTCAAGGGCTGCCCGTCTTCTGCACTATCATAGTTTTGCTTATTGTTTGAAATGCCTGGCAGCCTTATCGGGCCAGGCTCAGGATTACTGGGTCAATGCGTGAGACATGTCTTCCCTTGCTTTTAGCCTCCTGTATTAAGTTCTTTGTTAGATTACAATGGTGAGGGCCCTGCCTTTGTTTCCCTTCTGCTACTCATTCTACTGTAACAAACTCACAGTCAGCAATAGGACACTAAATTTAATGCATGAATATACCTGTAGTAAAAGTACAAAAACATGCATAAGAATAGGACCTACCAGCTTCTGGATAGAGGTTACTTTTGGGGGAGGGCAATTCCTCCTGAAAAGTAAACAAACCAATTAGGATAGCAAATCAGAAAATGTTTTGACAACATCTAAATAAAACTAGAAGGCAAGACTTTTCTATAAATTTTGATTAGGAATACAAATGATAAATCACCTATAGTTGTAGAACAAGAGCACGATCAAAGTTGGGTGGCAGGAATAGAGAAAAATTAATGGGGACAACCAACATACTTCACAAACCCAGGGTTCAAAAAATTTGCCAACAAATATCCACTTCTAATGGAAAAGGACCCTTCATACCTGGGTGGAAGCATGGGAAGACATATCTGAAAACGGCCACAGAAATTGGCAAAAGTCTCCAGTCTTCCATGTGCAAATGGATTTTTAAAACTGCATAAATAAATTAAAGTTCTGAGCTAATTTTAATTTATAGTTAAATGACCATACAATTAAGCCACTAGTTAACTTCATTTATAAGTTAATTGACAGAGCAAGAAAGTAAACAGAGAAATCCAGAATGTGAGACATTCTATAGGACAACTAATCCAAATTCTGTAAGTCTATGTCTGGAGGAAAGGGGGAAAAGACTTTTCTGAATCAAAAAGTATTTAAGAGACATAATTAAATTAAAATGGGGACCTTGTTTGGAACCTCATTCAAACAAAACAATAAAAATAGTTTTGAGATGTCCTGGCCGAGTGACTTAGTCAGTTGGAGCATCGGGTTCTGTACACAAAAAAGGCATGGGTTCATTATCTGACCAGGACACACTTCTAGGTTTTGGGTCCGATCCCTGGCCCAGGCACCTACAAGAGGCAAATGATCAATACTTCTCTCTCATATTAATGTCTCACTCTCTCCCACTTCCTCTCTCTCTGAAATCAATGAACATATCCTCGAGTGAAGATTTAAAAAATCTTAAAATAAAAAATAAGTATTTGTTGAAAACATATTTTTGGGACAATTTATAGATTTGATTTTGGGTGAGATAGGTTATGCTAAAGATATGTTGTCAATTTTATTATGAGTGGTAATGATATTGTGGTTTTGTAAGAAAATGTTCATAATTTTTAGAGATCCATACTGAATCATATAGGGGTAAAATTATGCTGCCTGATATTTGCTATGAAACACCAGGAAGGAAAAAGGAAAAAGTTGTTTTAAAAATAGGTTGTTATACAAAGATATAGTAATCAAAATAGTGTGTATTGGCATAAAAACAGACATATAGACCAATGGAATAAAATTTAGATCCCGGAAATAAACCATTGTACATATGGTCAAATGATCTTCAACAAAAGTGCCAAGACCACATAATGGGGGAAATAATCTTTTCAACAAATGGTGTTGGGATAACTGTATATCCATATGCAAAAGAATGAACTTGGACCATTACCGTATACCATATACTGAAAATTAACACAAAAATAGATTAAAGACCTAAACATAAGACCCGAAACTATAAAACTGCTAGAAGAAAACACAGGGGGGAAAGCTTTGTGACATTAGATTTGGCAATGATATCTTGGCGTGACACCAAAAGCACAGGAGCAAAAATAAACTATAAGAAATTAAGAAACTTCTGTGCATCAACAAGGATAGTCAACAGAGTCAAAGGCAACCTTCAAATGGGAGAAAATATTTGGAAATTGTGTATTGATAAGGGGTTATATTCAGAATACATAGAGGACTCCTACAACACAATGACAAAAAAAAAAAAAAAGATTTAAACATGGGAAAACGTTTAATGGGCATTTTCCCAGAAGATATATGCAAATGGCCAAAAAGCATATGAAAAAATGTTTCACTTTGCTAATATTAGAGAAATGAAAATCAAAGCTACAATGAAATGTCACCTTACACCCACTGATATGGCTACTATCACCAAAACAGAAACTAACAAGTCTTTCTGAGAATGTGGAGATATTGGAAGCCTTGCACACTATTGATGGAAATGCAGAACAGAGCAGCCACTACAAAAATAGTATAGAGGTTTGTCAAAAAATTACCACGTGATCCAACAATCCCAGTTCTATATATACACATACATACACATGAATTGAAAGAAGAATCTCAAAGATATATCTGTACACTCATATTTATTGAAACAGTATTCATAGTAGCCAAGATATTTATCAGCCAATGAGCATATAAAAGAATGTAGTAAATACATACACCAGAATACTATACAGTGTTAAAAAAAAGAAGGAAATCCTATCACATGCTACAACACGGATGAAACTTGAGGACATTATACAAGTGAAATAAGCCTGTTATAAAAGGACAAATACTCTATGGTTTCACTTATATCATGTATCTATAATAGTAAATTCATAAAAACAGAAAGCTGAATTACCGTTTTTAAGGGCTGAAGGAAGGGGAAAATGTTCAAAGGACATCAAGTTTATGAATATAGTTAACACTGCTGAATAACAGAATTAGAAATGGTTAAGATGGCAAATTTAAAGGGCATCAAGTTTATGAATAGAGTCAACATTACTGAATTGCACTTAAAAATGGTTAAGATGGTAAATTTTATGTCATGTTTTTACCACAATTTAGAAGTAAATTAAAAACTGGTTAAGTGAATGTGAAAAATTTTTGGTAATTGTTTTATTTTGACAATTGGTATATTTTGTGCTTTTTAAAAATTTTGTAACCGTGTCAAACTTTTCCTAATTTTTTTAGGGAAAAAAAAAGAAATTTGAGACAATATGTCGCAGTAGTAACATCCATTCATTTGGTAGGCCTTTTTGTGTGTTTGGAATGTTTCATAGTTGAGGAAAACCAATTTGAGCCTCTGAGTCTCAATTCCAAATTAGCATAGAAAGGGGAATCCTATCCTTGTCCAACCAGTTGTGGCAGGGCTGTGTGCAGAAGATGGAATCAGCTCCCACAGAAGTAATCTACACTTTGCAGGAGCTCTGAAAATATCTACTGTAGATTGGAAGGGCAGGAAGGATTTTTTTTATTGTAGATGAGAAAATCAGACACAGATAGGTAATATGACCTGGATATAATTGGCTATCACAATTGTATGCCATTATCTAGTAGTGGCACTGATAGATTCTGAGACTTTTATGTGAGTTCCTTTTAATTTTCCTGAAAAAGAAAAAATGTTTACAGACTTTCAAGGTATCTGCTGCTATGCTCTGATAGTTAAATATAATAAATGAGTTTTTCTTTAGGAAATGATTAAAAAATAAAAAGCCAATTATAGTCATGACCCAAACAAGATGACTCATGAGCTTTTACACAGTGTTATTATTAAAGACATAAAACAGCAGAAAAAGATAATAATAATATCAGAACAGAACTGAATTTCCTAAATAAAATAGGTCACAAATCACTATAAAAAACCAGTCACTGGGGAAATATGCTCTATAATTCTACACTCACTCTTTATTGTGTATTTATATTTTCTCATAGTTAGAAGTTTCCAAATATGACTTATAATGACCTTTTAATAGCTTATTATTTACTAATTATTTTAAAATAATTATAAATTTGCAAGAAGTTGCAATTATCAAAAGTTTCTGGGTAACTTTCATCCACTTTCTCCCAATGGCTTCTTCTTACATTAACTGTAATACATTACAAAATTTATATTGGTACAATGTTGTGTATAGATCTATATCATTTTATTATGTGTATAGATTACTGTAACCACCACTGCAATCAAGATAGAGAATTCTTCCCTCACCAGAAGTATCTATTGGTGTTGAAATAAAATGTAGAAAACTTGCTTCTCTTTAAGTCCCTTTACTTTCCTTCATTTATAATATAATTGTTTTAAATATTTCCTCAACTGCATTGGAGAATATCATACTTTTTGTTTCAACTATTAAACAAAATTTAGAACACTCAAGAGGAGAAGGAAAGTCTTTTGTATTTACCCATAGAGTTTCTTTCTTCCTTCTTAATGTTCTATAAACTCCTTATTCAATCATTTTCTTTCTTTTATTCAAAGACTTCCCTTAGCCATTATTTTAGTCTATCTAGGTTTTGCTGTTGAGAGACTCTGTTTTCATTCATCTGAAAGTGTCTTTTTCCTCTACATTCCAATTCAATACAGATGTTCCTTCTTTCCATATTTATAACACTCCCTTGAAATACTACTTCTATAACCTGCAATATATTTACTCATTTGGTTAAGCAAGTTTTAAAATTGCTAACCAATATCATTGCAAAAAACAAACCTATTAACTAGAGGTCAACATTTGTTTAAAGTTTTTAAAAGGTAAAATTGCATGTAATGACATGCATAACTCTTAAGTGTACAATGTGATGTTTTTGACAAGTGCGTGTACGTGTGTAGCCTGCAACCAGTTCTGCTAAGCATGGGAAAAGGACAACCATGCAAAAGAAGTCAAGGGTCTATTCAAGGAGGTGGTTCTAATGGTTGACCAGAGAATTTTAGTGGTAAGGAAGAGAGAAAGAACATGTAGGGGTGAAGGGAGGAGGCCCGAGGAAAAGGAGATAGAATCAGTGAATTTGAGATTTATGTGAGATTAAAGAAGAACATGGGACATTTCACAACGCATTGTCCTATTGCTCCCCTAACAGCATACTGACTGACACAATAGTGTTTATTGTCAAAATATGAAAATATATTGAGAGTTTATTTAATTTGGAATAATCCTAAAGGTTTCTTTTCCCTAAGAACAGCTTTTTTTTTTTTTTTGAGGCCACTTATAGACTGGTTTATGCATTTATAAATTGCTCCTTACATCTGATAACATTAATATAAAACTGTGAAATAAAAGAGAGAACACAAAACTTGTTTTATTGCTGCTATTATTTAGTTTAGATGACAATTCAGCAATTCTTCTAGAAAGATGCCCTTCAGCTTTTCAATTTTAATGAACAAATGTATCACCTTCTAACAGGAGAATTTGGGTCCTTGAAACATTGTTTTGCTGCAACTTTAATATAATATAAAGTATGTACATTCAGTCTTTGCTTTATTTATGTAATTTATATCACCCACATGAAAAACTCTTCACAAATAATCCATGACTAGAGCGATTATAGTAGAAGTAACTAGTCACTTTCAATACAGAGTTTATTGCGTGACAAATTCATCTGACGCATTCTCTTTATTGCTGTATTAAACAAAATTTTTTATTTTTACAACAGTATGTTTGGATTAAAGATTGCCATCAAACACAATGAATGATACAAGAATAGATGGTCCATTTTCTCAGAAGACTTTGACTCTGTGACCCTTGAAAGTTCCCTGAATCCCTTTTTGGTTTACATCCCGCTTGGTAAAATGGGGTGACAGAGTCAGTGACCTACTGAGTTTAGGAATTTCTACAAATTATAGTTTTTGTTTCTTTCCTTTTTCTGTGCCACATGGTTTTCACCCATTTCATTTCTCTTTAGTATCAACTCCAGAAAGTATATGGAAAAAAGGGAACAAAGGTGAAATAAATACATTATTTTTAAACATTTCTTAAATTTAGTAGTAATTATAATTAAGATATATGTAAACTTAAAAGGTTGAAAATGATCACTCTTTTCTAAGACAGACTTTCTAAAATTCAATTATACTCTAAAGCTTTTTCTCTATAGGTGTATTTCTTCTATTATTAATAAATACATTCGACACTGAACTTCAGTGAAGTAAATGCGGAGACATAGTGAAAGGGGTGAGGGTCCTAAAAACCCCAGGACTTGGGAAGTTAGAAAGACAGTGTTTACCAGTGACTTAGGGGGAGTTTATTTCACCTTTTTGGACCTCATATTTTATATCTGTAAATTGAAGGCAACAAAATCTATCCTAAAAAGATTATAATGAGAATTAGAACTATAATGTAAAGTGTTTAATGCTACTGGTGACAGAGAAGGGACATAAAACATCCTTAGCACGATGTCCTGGAGTCAGGGAGCCTGTCCTATCTCTACCTGAATAGACCCAGACAACTTTTGCTTTCTCAACAGTAAAAGAGAAATACCTGTTTTAGTTATTTCATAGAGTTATTAACAGAACAAAATTAATAAAATTGCCTTTATTTATTAAAAAATGCTATAGAAATAAATAAAATTTATGATAAATAAAGTTTTACTAAAGTTTTAAAATTATTAGTTTATTTGCATTTCATAATTGAATAGAGTGGCTTAGGTTGAAACTTTAATGGACTACTAGATGTCAAATGTACACAGATGATCAGTCTTTGTGTTTTTCTCCAGTGCTTATTCATGTTGTTGCTAGGAATAACCTCCAGAGCTGGTATGAGCAGAACTGAGACCTAGGTGAAGGTTGCTGTTGCTGCCTCTCACTGTTCCTGGCCTACCACACAATGCCCCCTGGGTGAGACACTCCTATTCTTATGCTGAATCACATCGTCTTGCTGGGTAGATGCATAAATTTCTTCTCAGAAAAAGCACTCAGAGTGCTGCGGAGTTAATTCAGCATGAGAGAATTTAATTGATCCTGTTGTGGTGCTTTATAGAAGAGGAGATATTTGAGCTTAACAGGCACCTGAGAAGCTGGAAGCTATTCCAATAAAAAGAAACATCAAAGGTATAAGGTATCACACAGCAAATGTGTTAAGGGAGTAGCTGGATAATTATTAAACAAGTCTCTAAATATTTATGCAGGAACCCAAGAAATGTATTTTGAAGAGTTTTTGGTTTGTGAAAATTCCAAAATCATTCTGTTAAGAAAAGTTTGACTTATTTAAAATTTTGCTTAAGTCAAAAATTCTTAAGAATACATTTCTACTTTTCTGGTATTAGCATTAGCAGGTTCACCATTGACATTCACACATTTTAATAATTGTCATAAGCTCTAAGTGTTGATCATCTGCGAATAACCACAGACTCTCTCACTTTGGTTAATTTGCCTATGTGTCTTTAGAGAAATTTCTAGGCTTTGCTAGACTATTTGCTTTTCAGTTATGAATAGAATTCAGTAAGAAACTAACTGACTCAAATAGCATGGACTCAATGTGAACTAATGCAATGAGAATCTTTATAGTTCCATAAGTGATTTCCTTATGGTATGTTCCATTTGCTGTATGTTCTTCTCTCAGAATATTTGTTACTCATAAGGCTTATTTTGTTTTTCCTTACATAAAGCAGAAGCTTTCTTATATCTTAACATTTTTTTATGCCCCTGTGGAATCCTTTGGCTAAATTCAAGCTTGCATAAGCTTGTAAGGCATGTATATCATATCTTTTCCTTCCTTCCTCCCAGCCCTGAGTAGGTTGGGTCTTGAGAAGAGGGACAACATCTCACCCATCTAGTATTTCTAGTATCTGGCACTTAGTAGGTGTGTAGTCAATGAGAAATAGATGAATGAAAGTAAGTGAATGTAATTGGTAAAAGCCCCACTGATCTGAAAATCTTGTCATTGTCCCGGGTGAGTCCATAAGAAGTAAAATTGAGTTAAGAAAAGAGGTAACTTGAAATCTTGACATTTTAAGAAGCCAAAAATAACATCCTCCTGAGTTTGTGAAGTAAGACAATTAAAACAGATGGAGATTATTTTTCAAAATAAGTTATATTACTGATAAGATGCTTGGAGACAATGATTTAAATCTACAATCAAAATAGTTCTCCAATATTTCACTCCATTGTTGGTTAGACTCATCTCCCAAGTCATCAGCAAAGCTGCACACTATAGGGCCTTTTCATAGGGGAGTCCCATTATCATGTTGCAGAGAGCAAATCAGATATTATTTATTCATTCTAGAAATATTAATTATATACCTATTGTGTGCTAGGGAATAAAGATATGATGTTAAATAATTCCTGTGCTCACACTATCAGATTGAAGTCAATAGGTGATTTCATTGTAGCATAATGATGAGCTATGGAGCACTAAGAAAATAGCCCTAACCCTGGACGTAGAAGGCTCCTGGAATGTTTTCCATGAAATATTCAAGATGCGGCTTGAAGGAAGAGTAAGAGCTCTCCAGTAAAAAAGGAGAGTTTCCAGACACCCCCCCCCCAAAAAAGAAGAAGAAGAAGAAGAAGAAGAAGAAGAAGAAGAAGAAGAAGAAGAAGAAGAAGAAGAAGAAGAAGAAATGCTTGAGACACAAAGAACACTTTTCAATAATTAGAAGACTGAATATGAATGGAGGGAAAAATGAAAAAAATGAATAAAAGAAGGAATGGAGAGAGAAGATGAAGCAGGAAAGGTTAGAAGAGGACAGATCAGAAGGGCTTTGTAAGCAATTTCAGTAACTTTGTATTGGACTGTCTCCTAAAGGGAACAATAGTTAATTGAATAGTTTGCAGCTGGACATGACATAATAGATGGGTCACTTTGTGAAATGTGCTTAGAAAGATGACAGGAGGACCATTTGGGAAGTTTGGACATCAGTAGAGGCAGGAAGGTTGAAGAGAAGTAGAGATCTGAGAACATAGATGTAACATCAAGAGAAACTAGTGGCAGGTTAGTTAAGAAAAGGAGGAGCCATGCCTGATGCCAGTGTTTTCTGCTTTAAGTGTAAAGATGATGTGACATTCTATAATCAATGTGAGGTTGGGTGGGGTAGGGGAAGCTGATTTAGGGTGATGACAATAAATTGACTTTTAGATTGATGAGTATGAGGTATCTGGGAATCATTCTGATATCCATGTTCAGTTGACAGTAGGAGATACAGAAAAATGAGACACAGGAATGTAATCTAGGCTGGGGGTAAAGATTTGAAGAATGTTAACAAGATGGTAAGATGATCCATGTGTTGACATTGAAAAAATCTAAAATGAAAGAAATACTGAAATTCTCCACTAAAAATTAACCCACAATATAAAAATAATTTTGAAAAATATATCATTTGAGGAGCAACTATTATAAGGTCTGTCCAGAAGGTACTCATCCATGTAATATAAAAAATAGAGACATATATTGAAGAAGACACAAGATACAAGAAACATTGCTCATAGGACAATGATGTCTCAGTCCCCTTCAAAGTGGGCATGTTGGGACCTCACACAGTTCTCCCAATCACTATCAGCTGCCCTGTCATATTTTTCCTGAATCTCATCAGTGGTCTAAAATCTCTTCCCTTTCAAAGATGATTTTAGTTTTGGGAAAAAAAAAAGCCACAGGGCACCAAATATGGGCTGTAGGTGGGCTAAATTACCTGGGTGATTTGATGTTTTGCAAAAAAACTGTACGAGACATGAAGCATGAGCAGGTGCATTGTTGTGATAAAGCTGCCAATTATCAGTTGTCCATAGCTACGGCCTTCTGAATCATCCAATAAATTTTTTTTAATTTTAAAATGCTTTATTAATTATGCTGTTACAGTTGTTCCAATTTCTTTACTCTTTGTTCCCCTCAACCCAGTGACCCTCCTCCCTCAGGTGTCCCCCCGCCAGTGCATACCCATTGGTTGTGCATATAGTTCTTCTCAGCATCTTCTTGTTTACTCCACTCCCTCCTACTATGCTTCTTAATTCCTGTACCATCTCCCTCTCTTTCCCCTCTTCCCCCTCCATGCTGACCTTCCCCCATAATGTTCCCCATACCTATAATTCTTTTCCCACTCTCTCGTGCCTACTTAGTTTGCCTTTGTTTCGGTTTCCTACCTTTTGTTGTTGGTCGCTGTGATACAGTTTTCATTTTAATGTTCATAGTTTTGATTCTCTTTCGCCTAAATGAGTCCCTTTAACATTTCATATAACAGTGGTTTGGATCTGATGAACTCCTTCAGCTTTACTATGTCTTCAAGCACATTCTCTGCCCTTCTATTCTGAATGACAGCTTCACTGGATAGAGTAATCGTGGTTGTAGGTTTTTGCTTTTCACTACTTTGACTATTAGGAAGCACGGAGGGTCCCAGGTGAGCTGGACCCAGAGGGGACCACACCAGGACACATCATGATTGAGATGCCAAAGGTGAAAGATAAAGACAGAGTCCTGGGAGCAGCAAGAGAGAGGCAGAGAGTTGCCTACAGGGGGTTGCCTATAGGACTATCAGCTGATTTCTCAGAGGACACTTTGAAGGCAGGAAGGGACTAGCAAGCACTATTCAATGTGATGAAAAGCAACCTGCAACCAAGACTATTCTATCTAGCAAAGCTATCATTTGGGATGGAAGGGCAGATGAAGTGCTTCCCAGACAGGTAAAGCTAAAGGAGTTCATCATCACCAAGCCATTATTATATGAATGTCAAAGGGACTTACTTAAGAAAAAGAAGATGAAAACTATGAACACTAAAATGACAACAAACTCACAGCTATCAGCAACTGAATCTAAAAAATACAAACAAAATTCAACTAAGCAAGCCACCATAGTAACAGAATCATAGGTATGGGGATCATTTGGAGGATTATAAGCTGAGAGCGGGGAGGGGGAGAAATGGAGATATGGTGCAGGGATTAAGAAGCATAATCAATTGGTAGAAAATAGACAGGGGGAAGTTAAAAATAATATAGGAAAGGATGAAGCTAAGGAACTGATATTCACAACCCATGGACATGAACTAAGTGGGATGTGATTGCTAAAGGGAAGGGGAGTACTGGACAGAGGGGAGCAAAGTGGAAAAAAATTGGAACTACTCTAACAACATAATCAATAAAATATACTTAAGAAAAAGATTCTCTCTTTATCCTTAATTTTTGACATTTTGATTGTAATGTGTCTTGGTGTTGTTCTCCCTGGGTCCAGTTTTTTTGGAACTCTCTGTGCTTCCTGGACCTGTAATTCTATTTCCTTCCCCAAGTTAAAGAAGTTCTGCTTCATTATTTTTTTACATAATTTATCAGTTTCTAGATCTCCTTCTTCTTCACCTTCTGGCAACCCTATGATTCAGATGTTGGCCCGCTCATGGCTGTCCCATAGGTTTCTGAGCCTCTCCTCATTTTCCTCACTTTTTATTTCCTCTTTCCACACTGGTTGACTGTTAGTTCCTTCCCTGTGTTCCAATGTGTTGATTTGATCCCTGGTTTTCTTTCTCTCACCACTAGTTTCATATGTGTTTCTGTTTATTTCAGCATGACTAGCCTTCATTCCTTCCCCATCTTGTTTAAGATCTGCTGTTATGCCTGTGAGCATTTTTATAACCAAAGCTCCAAACTGTGCCTCAGAAAGATTTCCTGTCTGCTGCTTTGTTAGGTTAGATATTTGCTGTCAGCTGCATCACCGGGATCTCTATTATGATCCCTGCAATCCTGACAGTTTTGTGTTTACCTTTGCTTCCTGGGTGGGGTTGTCACACCTCCTACATTATAAGGAGCGGAACCCCATGCACTCGTCACAACTGGGCGACCCTTCTCACTGCACTGTGGCATTTTTTTGTGGGAGTGGAAGTACAAGATGGATTCCTGCCATTCACTCTCCACTGAGAGACCTGGAGCTTGCTCCTCCATCCTCATGCTCTCTGGCTCTCACCGTCCAAGGCAATGGGGGTCTGCCTTCCCTGGTGTTGGAATCGCAAGCTAACAGGTCTGGTCTGTAGCCTGGGGTGCTCCCAGGCACTTCTCTCCTCTCTTTAAATATGGGTGTCTGTGCTTACCGCCATTCCGCTGCTGTTGCTGCAGCTGCAGCAGCTGCTGCCACCGGCACAGCTTGATTTCTCCACCCCGGCTTCATGCCTTCTATCCGTCCAGATGAGCACCACTTCTTTATAACTTCATATGTTGGACTCCCATTTATTTTCTGGAACCTCTGGTTATTTCTGGTTTTGTGGTACTTGTATTTCTTCTTAGTTGTGGAGGGAGAAGGAGCGTGTCAGTCTAGGTCTCCATCTTGGCCAGAAGTCCAAATAGTTTTTGTGGAAGGACATTCAAGCTTAATAAAAAATTGGATGCAGATTTGATGCTCTACTTGCTCAGTCATTTTGAAAGTGATCGTTACACAGTAGACATGCTCACTAAATGGCATCTACCACCCACACTGACTAGCACAGTGAAGTCATCACTGTTCATACATTTACATTCCAGTCCACTTTCCTTGGCTGCCAGGTTACATTGATATTATGCAAACCATTCTCATTATATTAACAATGACTGGACTTTTCGCAGACAGACTTCATATAAAAATTCAAGTATTTCCCTTGGGAAATTATAAAGCAAATTTATCTGCAAAGGTAAGTTTATTACATAGTATGAATTACAGTTATAGCTGATTGTCATAGATTAATTTGCTAATAGAGATTTTTGTTTTTGTTTTTGTATTACCAGTTACAGCTAGAATGAATACTCCCCTATGTTCATCTTTGTCTAATGTGTGATCTGGAACAGCTCAATACAATTAGGAGCTTTAGTTCAGAACATTGCTGGATTGAAACAGCAAAGTATGAAATCTCCTAGAAATTAATATGCAGCGCCTGGTATCCTCAGGTTACCTTGGCTCTGTATGATTTGTTCCTCCATTTATCATGTCTTCAGAGAATATAGATGCCCAATAATCAAGATGTAACTGAGTTAGAAAATTCTTCTGCTGGAAGAAACTTAGATTCTACTATTGTTAACTTCACTCAAGAATCACATAACTTGGAAAAGTTATTAAGGCTTTCTGGGGCAATATTTTGGACTATATAGGTTAAGACTTGTTGTGGGTTGTGAAATCACTTTGGTAAGTTATGACTTGTATATTTTAAAAACTAAAATAGATTAAAGTAAGATAGAATGAACTACAGAATAAAGTAGCAAAGCACACAACACACGAAACAGGTGAATATTGTGTGGGAAAAAAAGCTTGGATGGGAATAGAGAAGAAAGGCATTTTGGTGACAATATCAACCTGAGTAAATGTGGAAAAGTGAGAAAAAATAAGGAATGTGTGGGGAACATCAAGCAGTTCATAATGTTTATTATCGAGCATAGATGCAGATGACTTATGGGAGATAAAACTGAACCATTATTGGAGCCCATATTATATTGTGTTACAATAAACAACTAAGGAATTAGTATGTCATTAAGTAGGCAATAGAGAATCATGGAAATTTTCTGAGAAGAAAATAAACATTAGAAAGTTTAATCCTAGAGATCAGTGGAACAGTTAGGTAGCATGAGTAGCAACATGTCACACACAAGAAACACAAAATCTAGTTGTGTCAAATTTCTTCCTGACTCTGGGCTTTGCAAATGTAATTCCCTCTGCTGGGTGCTGTCTACTGCAGCTTCTACCATCTTATTTTGGTTATCTGCTTCTAGTTTTTCATATATCAGAGATATTTCCTGTCTAAAGCAAGCTTTCTGACCTTCAAAACTAGGTTAAATTTCTCCAATTACTATAAGAGAGCCCACATAAACTGCATAAAGGGCATCCCTGGAGCAACCAGCTCAGGAGATCAAGGAGACTGCACCATTGAGTCCCACACATCTCCTACTGCAGAAAGCCACCCCACAAAGACAGGAAGTCAAAGCAGATCAGTCTAATATGTAGAAACACACAAAAAGTCACCTGAAATGAGGATATGAATGAAAAGGAGGAATCCCCAGAAAGAGAGCTAAAAGAAATTGGGGCAAGCAAATTATCAGACATTGAGTTCAAAATAATGGTTATAAGAATGCTCAAGGAATTCAGTGAGAACTCCAAGAAACTTTATGGGAGCTACAAAGAACTTAGTGGGAATTATATCAGCATGAAAAAGGACATAGAAACTATAAATAAGAACCAGAAGGAAATGAAGGATATAATATCTGAAATGAAGAATACACTAGATAGAATTAAAAGCAGGCTAGAAGAAGCAGAGGATAGAATCAGTAAGTTTGAAGACAACATAGAAAAAAACACCCAGTCCGAGCAACAAAACAGAAAAACACTCAAAAGAACCAAGATAGTTTAAGGGAGCTTTAGGACAACATGAAATGTAACAATATTCTCTTATTACATATATCACTTATGATCAAATAACGAATGCGCTATTATTTAATGTTGGTGTCATCTTCTAGAATGGAAGATCCATAGCAGATGGAATTTGTCTTGTTCCAAGCAGTACTTTCAGCAGAGTGGTGCCTTGCACACTGTTGATTATTAATAAATTTTCATTGAATATGTGAAGGAGTAGTGACAGAAAGAAAACTAAATGCAGGAGACATTGAAAAGGAGAATTGGGCATTACTCAGAGACTTACCTGATACTGGAGCAAGAAAAAAATGGAGACAAAGATTCAGTCATCTATCCTTTCACAAACATTTGTTCCACATACTCTCTATGCCAGGCACTGTGCTGGACCCTGGAAAAATGGAAGTGAATAAGACATAATTTCCTAACATGAAGATGCTCTTAGTTGATAAAAGAGTAAATTCTTATATAACACTTACTATATGTCAGGTACTATTCCAAGAACTTGGTACACATGAACCTGACAACAACTTCATAAGGCAGGCATTATTATCATCTCCATTTTATAGATGAGAAAACTAAGATTGGAAATAAATAAGTCACCCAAGTTCACTCTGATAAGTGGCAGAGTTGGGATTTGGTTCTACTGTCTTAATTACTTGGCTAAACTGCTACTCAAACCTGGAGCAAGTGACACAGGTAAGTGGATCATCACAAAATGACATAATAATAGAAACACATACCTGGTCCAAAGTAGCTCTTAGAAGAAAGTGGCTATTTATCTAAAAGGGAGGGTCAGGAAAGGCTCATTGGGTGGAAGTGACACAGAATTGAATTTTGAGGGATAAATTAGAGTTTTCCATTTGAGAAGAGTGATAGGGAGAGTATTCTTGGTGGCAGCATTTCAGACAGGAAAGTATGAAACAGCATGATGTTTAGGGAGATCTGCAATCAGTTTAGAATTTCTGGAGAATTTCTGGAGAATTCCTGGAAGTGGAGGACAACAAATGAGGCTAGAGAGATTAGGAGAGTTTTGTATACCACCTATAAGGAGCTGAGACATGATTCTGAATGTTGTAGGGAACATGGAAGCATTGTAATTAAGCAGGAGAGGTAGGGTGGCAAGTGATACAAGATCAGACTTGCTTATTAGAAATAACGCCTTGGCAGTCACAAAGCACATGGACTAAGGAGGTGAGCTAGAAGCAGAGACAGATTAGGAGGCCGCTGCAGTCTGCCAGGCAAAAGATTATAAAGGACCGTCGGCGGCGGCAGCAGCCGTCCGTCTCAAGAGACGATGGTGTAGCTTCTTAAGAGTCTATCTGCACCGCCGAGAATGGCTGTGCAGTCCGACTCGGGAGTGACACGGTATCTGTCTCCTCCCGTGTTGAATTGACATCTTGCAATGACGCTGGAGTGTCCTCTCCAGTGAAGCTGAAGCTACAGAGCCTGGGCAGGGTGATATGGAGGGTCTGCTGTTGCCCATGCAGCAGACCCCCCCTCTCTTCGCAGCTGAAGGGTCCAAGGGAAAGACGGAGTCAATACAGCTTGGCTTCAGGTGCGCCGCAGGAGTTGCCGGTGTTGACTACAACGTCAAACCGCCTTAGGGACTCCGGCTCCGGATTTTCTGTCGGGGTTTACTCCCTTAGCCTTTCCCCTGAAGAGGTATGCCGCAAGGCAGCGGAGGTTTTTTGGATTCAGAGTTTTCCTTCTCTGATGTGCCCTGACTGGAAGATCGAACCAGCGACCAAATCAAGGCATTAATAGTAAACACAGGAAGAATAGGATTTATAAATGTGACAGAAGTTGGAGAGGCACTGGATATTGGGCAGGGGGAGTAAGTTGGACTCCTTTTAAGGTTTTTGACTTATAAAATCAGGCCACTAAAGGATGGGTGGGACAACCAACCAAGGGACAAGAGGACTTCAGAGATTAAAGATGGTGGGCTTTATTTGGAGCATGGTTATTTAGGGATAGTCTGACTCTCTGGTTAAAAAGTGATGTACTTGTGAATGTGGAGTCTCCACTGAGTAAAACATTTGAGGCTTGCAAGTAGAAGCCATTGGTATGCATGAAGTCACCAAGAGGAAACAAAACAAAGATTAAATGGCTGAGTACATTCCTCTGGGGGGTTGATCACAGCCAGTGTGGTTAAGGAGAAGAGGGTTCAGAGCAGGAAAATGTGGAGAGAAGGACCAATAAAATGGCACTTGTCTGGTCAAGTTACCATAAAGTATATGAAACAAAGTGTAGTCACTGATATCAACTAAAATGGCTGTCAGTCGGCCATGACACTTTGGTTCAAGAGGAAAACTACCTGAAAACTCACTTTAGATACATCTGGCAAGGGGATACATTTAAGATATCTACCCACATTATCAGAACAGGCACATCTGGCAAGGACTCACAGCTAAGATATCTGCACACATGGCCAGAAGAGTCATGTTTTGCAGAGCAGGACCACCCATAAATAGGCTCCTGGGGAAATTCCATCTTGCCCATGGGGGTGTCAAGCAGAAGAGTCATCCATGTACCACACATGGGTTCCTGGAAAAATTCCAAACTTGGCATGAGGGGTGCCAAGACACTTATCAAAAAGACCAAGAACGGTGGAATACTCCACTTTCCAGATATAACTGAGGCAGGTTCTGGACAACTGCTGAGATAGCTGAGCTCCACATACCAGTGCTGCTCCATGTCATGCTGATTTCCTTTGGCATCAGCCGCCGGAGGCTCTGCCCTGTGGGACTGAGGACTTTGTCTGCCCTGCTGCCCACCTGGCTCCAGAGGTCCTTTCTTCCAAGATGCTGACAACTCCTCTGCTCACTGCGCTGTCTCCTGGACCTGCAGACTAAAACTCTAGAACTCGGGTTCATTATCCCCCATTGATTGCTGTGTGTATGTGTGTGTGTGTTATAATTCTCTGAGACTGTTAGAGTGTGAGTAAGATATTAATGCATGTCGATGCTCTACTTTGAGTAAACCTGCATTCAATAAAAGCTGAGTGAATAGCATAGTTACTGTGTGTGACTCTTGTCTATGCCTTGGTGCTGGGCTGCTCAGCAGGCAGCTAGCTAAGCAGGTGCCCAGCTGACTTATAGGAAAGGCTCTATCACAAACAGATGCTTGTGACAGAAAGCAAAAACCTGTGCAGAGTGGCAGGGAGATGTAGTTGCACCAATGTCACAGAAACAATAGAGGTAGATCCTTCCTCTCTGCCTCCCACCCTCTCCATAGTGCCTCAGGCACATTCCTATCTGTTCCTCAGTGTTCAAGTCAAGTACTTCCTAATTTGTAAAGCCTTCTTCAACTGCTCCTTCTGATGTAAAGGCCTCTTTCCTTTGCTGCCAACTGCTACTGGTGTATAACTTGGAATTAATAGAAAGTATCCCTTCATATCTGTCTTAATGCCATTGACTTGTAAGCATCTTGAGAGATAGAACAATATTTTATTTCATATCACATTGCCTCTAGAAGATGCTTAGTAAATGTTTGCTGATTGGAACTCTTTGGGAAACACTTGGTACCATTTAGACTCCATTGGAAAGGGCCACTACAAACTCTTCCTTATTCTGTTCCTGTTTGATGCTCTTAGAACACGCAGTTACTTGCAGGTCTTCAGATAACCCGAGTTGATCTCTATTCTTAGAAAGCTATCTTCTATTAATTGCCTTGTCCGATTCTTTCAGAACCCAATCTCATCTTCTAGGAAGCTTTTACAGTGCCAGTCCAGACATCAACCACGATCAAAGCTCCCAGGGTCCAAGATTTAATCATCCCTCTTCTATTTGAACTCCATCTTATGCACGGTTTTGTGGGGAGGTGCATTGAGCGCACACTATTATTCTGATGTGTCCCTGTCTGTGTCTTATATCCTAAAATGTGAGCTTTGAATGAAAAACCAAGGTTTTGAAGATCTGGGGTTCTAGCAGCTATCACAGAAGCCAGCAAGGGGGTAGTACTTGGGAAATGGAGGAATTAGATGGTTCCTGTCTTCTAGCCATCAAGTGGACCACCACTAGAGGGCACCAGCAGCTCTATAGACTTCAGGTGTTTCCTCTGCCTGACAACAGGGTCAGGGCTTTTGCTGAAGGCACCAGAATTCAAACCCTGACTTCTGTATTTCCCCCAGGCAGCAGGACACAGGGTGGATGTCTGATTTCTGGCTCAATTTCTCTGCTGCGAATGTCTTTTCAAATTTCTAACTATTTTCTCTGCCTCTGTGCTCTCTAACTTACAACTTGTTCTCCTTACTTCATTAGGTGCATCTAAGAAATAGCTCTACTCAAGTCACCTCTTAGCACATTGTACAGGGCCCAGTGCAATTGCCCAGCATGACTTTGAAATTGTGTGTCAGCCATTGGTCCAGGTCCTCCAATACCCTGAAAGTATCAGATGCTTTTGCTGTTTGCTGAATAGACTGTTACTCTCACACATCACATGCTTTTAGCTCATGCTGTTTTCTCATCCTACAGTTCCCTTCTCTACCTCTCAGACTCCCACTTGTAATACGATAGTCTTTTGTGCTCTACTTGATGAAGAATTTTCCAACCATTAAGGCAGATTTTGCTGTTTTGTCTTCCAAACATTTTAAGAAGTTACCTTTATTACACTGTATTTATATTTATTTATTTACTTATTGCTTTCCTCCAGTTTTATATTTTTTCCTCAAGGGCAAGCATTACAATTCTGAATCTATGGGTTGTTTAACTATAATTAAAAATAGCTGGAAACTTCCAACCAAGATGGAGGCCTAGGCTGGCAAAGAAGGAATACAACTACTGCGAAACCAGAAATAACCAGAAGTTCCAGAAAATAAAACTACATGGAAGTCCAACATATGAAGTTATAAAGAAGTGGTGCTCATCTGGACAGGTAGGAGGAGCGAAGCCAGAAAGAACAGGTCAACTGTGCTGGTGGCAGCAGCTGCAGCGATGGCAGTGGGATGGTGGTAAGCACAGACACCTGTATTTAAGGGGAGGTGACAAGTGCCTGGGGAGCACCCCTGACTGCAGACCAAACCCGTCAGCCCACGATTCCAATGCCGCAGAAGGCAGAATGCTTTGGACTGTGAGGGCCAGAGAGCGTGGGGATGGAGGAGGAGGTACCCAGTCTTTCAGTGGAGAGTGAATGGCAGGAATCCATCTTGGACTCCTGCCTCCACACAAAATGCCATAGTGTGGTGAGAAGGGTAGCCCAGTTGTGATAAGTGCACAGGGCTCCACCCCCTATAGTGTAGGAGGTGTGACAGCCACACCCAGGAAGCAAAAGTAAACACAAAACTGTCAGGACAGATCATGATAGAGATTCTAATCACGCAGCTGACCAGACAGCAAATTAATCTAATGGCTCAGCAGATAGGAAATCTTTCTGAGGCACAGTTTGGAGCTTTGGTTATACGAATGCTTACAGACCTAATAGCAGATCTTAAACAAGACAGGAAAAGAATGAAGGCTAGTTCTGCAGAAATGAATGAAAACACATACGAAACTAGTGGTGAGGGAAAGAAAACCAGGGATCAAATCAACAAATCGAAACATAGGAAAGGAACAAACAGTAAATCAGTGCAGAAAGAGGAAACGAAAAGTGAGGAAAATGAGGAGAGGCTCAGAAACCTATGGGACAGCTATAAGTGGGCCAACATCTGAATCACAGGATTGCCAGAAGGTGAAAAAGAACAACTAGAAATTGAAAAATGATGTGAAAAAATAATGAAGCAGAACTTCCCTAACTTGGGGAAAGAAATAGACTTACAGTTCCAGGAAACACAGAGCATTCCAAAAAAAAAATTGGACCCAGGGAGAACCACACCAAGACACATTATAATCAAAATGTCAGAAATTAAGGATAAAGAGAGAGTCTTAAAAGCAGCAAGAGAGAAGAAGAGAATTACATACAAAGGGGTCCCAATAAGACCATTAGCTGATTTCTCAAAAGAAACTCTGCAGGCAAGAAGGGACTGGCAAGAAATAGTCAAAGTAATGAAAAGCGAAAACCTACAACCATGATTACGCTATCTAGCGAAGCTGTCATTCAGAATAGAAGGGGAGAGAAAGGGCTTCCAGGACAAAGTAAAACTGAAGGAGTTCATCAGATCCAAACTATTGTTATATGAAATGTTAAAGAAACTTGTTTAGGAAAAGGAGGACCAAAATTATGAACATTAAAATGAAAACTGTATCACAACAACCAACAGCAGAAGCTAGGGAATTGAAAGAAAGGCAAACTAAGTAGGCAATGAGAGTGGGAAAAGAATTATAAGTATGGGGAACATTATGGGGGGAGGTCAGCAGGGAGGGGGAATGGGGAAAAGGGACAGAGATGGTACAGGAATTAAGAAGCATAGTAGGAGAGAGTGGAGTAGACAGGAAGATGTTGAGAAGAACTATATGCACAACTAATGGGAATGGACTAGGGTGGGGGGCACAACTGGAGGAAAGGGGGTCACTGGGTGGAGGGGAACAAAGGGGAAAGAAATTGGGACAACTGTAACAGCATAATCAATAAAGTATATTAAAAAAATAGCTGGAAATACAAAGGACCTTTCATTGTCATAGATATGCCCACAAGGCCAGGCTAAAGTCTGAAAAAGCTTTCCCAACTTGGGTGGCAAGATAGTAACTTCTAGGTACATTATTCTGCAGATTAACAAAACGTGAGTGGCTCAAGATTGTCTATGCATAGGTTACAGATAAACAGCATTGTGTCACAGTTCTCTCTTTTTTGTCTATAATAGGCTTTACTAAATGTCATGACTGGCAGGAGCCAAGAGCCAGTAGGCCCTCAAAATTAATTGCATTTGCCATTTGGGGCCTAGACTATAAAAGTCAAACTCCTAAGCAAAATACCTTAGATATACCATGATGTCTTATATTCTAGGCCTTTGCATATGGTGTTTCCTCTGCGTGGAACCCATGTACCTCCACTCACCCCCACTTCACCTACTGGCCATTTTGTCTCTCTAGTATACTCCTATTTCACCTTTACAACCCCACTAAAGCCTCACCTCCTCTGTGACAGCCACCCTAGCTTTCAGTCAAACTTTGGCTTTCCTCTCCATGTTCCCATTGTATTTTTGAATGTTTCCACTATATAACTTAAAATTGTTTGATTCTTTTGTGTTTTCTCTTTGAGACTACACACTCCTTGATGATAGAGTCTATGTCTTCCTGCCTCCATAACTCTAGCATTTTATCCAGTGTCTGACACAGCAAGCATTTATTAAATACTTAATGAATGAATGACTGCATGTTTTATTCCCTCATTCAACAAACACTAATTGCTAAAGTATCCATCCTTGGAGTTTGGGCAGTTTAACAGTTTTGCAGCAGAGTTCTCTGGAGGTGGGCACAGGGTAATAAAATTTAAAAATTTAAAAATCCCAGAGGGTGTCAGTAAGAAAGTCTGTTTACAGGGGCCAGGATCACAGCCACCAAGGCTGTGCTCTGAGTAATAACTTTCATCTCCAGTGAGACAGGACTGTCCAAAACAAGGCAGACCCCTTCTAGGACAGGTTGAGAGAACTGTGAAGACTTCTAGAACAAGAATTCAAATGGAAACCAAAATAAAAGCCTTAACTTAACAAAATAGAATCTTTAGAGGAAACTCGTGCTTGAGTTTCTGTTATCAGGAGAGAAGCTAAAGATTGAGTTCAGAAATCTTGAGTCATAGCTGTGCTGCAGCCATTCAGGAAAGCCAAAAGAGCAAGCCATATTTGGGGGTGTTTGGAACCACAGAAAGCAACTCAGGTGGTGGGCAGGACTGGATGGGCAAAGCTGGGGGATGGCTGTGACAGGGTTTTGAGGGGCTGACAACAGGGACTATATCTGTTTATGTGTTTGTTGTACTGGGTTCATACATAGCAAAGGCTCAAGAAATGTTTGTTGAATTGTTAAATATGATTTTTATACCACAGACCATTGGGCAACAGACAAGAGACCAGTGGTTAGTTCCAAATGATTTGGGAAAGTTAGAGGAAGGCAAGAATGAGGACACCCTGAGATCACATTAAGATTTCTAATGTGAATGCAAACCTGATTTCCTACCAAATCGCTGGAGGCTTATCTGACCTTAAGTTGACTCTACTGTGAAATCTTTATGTGGGGGTCATTCCATTTTAAAGGTGCTATTTTAGCTTATCAAATAGTAAAGTGTGTTCTTCCCTCCCACATTCCACTTGAAGAGTCTATCTGTCATATTAAGATACTTTATCAAGTTTACCAGCCTGCTTGTCAAGCGTGTTACAGTTGCTCACCCAGAGAATTATAAATATCTTTACTCTCAGATGTAGTCATGTTGGAGGAAGGGAGGAGAAGAATGGCAGCTGATTTTTTAAAAGCCATTGCCACATGAAACACTTTGAATTGCCTCTGTTGTTCTTCCCATAAGTTTGGGGATTATTAGACTTGGTGATCTGAATGGACAGGGCCCCATGCTGGTAAAGCTGTGAAAGGTAGTTGGTGTTTTCTTGGCTACATTCCCATATTGTTCTCCCTGCAAGGGATAGTGGTATTTCTCTTGGAGAACTAATCACTTATTTGTAGCTTGTAAATAGTGTGCAGAACTGATGGTGTTTCCCTCTTTGCAGTGCGTGTGTTTGTGCAATGGCTAAAAGCTTTCTGTCAAAATTTTGTCTCACTTACGGTAGATTCATTTCTCAAACTAAATACAAGTAACAACCATAAACGAACATTTCTTATGTTCCAGGCAATGAATCTGAGTATCCACTTAATCATCACTACTTCAAATAACTTATGAATTAATTTATATTTTTATCTCATTTTTAAGATGAGAGAACTGAGACGCAGAGAAGTTAAGGTACTCCAGGACTACTCGGCCCTAGTTCTATATATTGTCCAAGTTTGAATAGCACGTATGACACTCAGACCACAAACACAGGTGGTCCTTTATAAAATAGTTGTGTAAGCCTTCAGCGGGGGTGGTAGAGAGCTTGATCATAGTCACTGCTTGTGCTCACCACACCAGGGAGTTGTGCTGGGGTTTAGAGTTCGTTATCGGTAGTGCCACCTCTTCTGAGAGGCAGCTGTCAGTCATTGGTCCAGTGGAGATTCTCCTTGTTCCAGAGCGTGTGAACTGATTCTCCTGACCTGGCTGCTCTCCTGCTCCATCTCAATTTGGTAAAGGTTGGAACTCCAGTGCCTAAGGCGCCACTCCTCTGGTACACCAAAGAGACATTCCTGCTGTCCTCTGTCACGTCTCTTGAATGCTATTTTTACTACTGAGCATTGGGTGCACCTTGACTTTGATCCTCTTTTTGGTCTGGGAGACATAGCTCTCTCTTTTCAAGTTTCTCAAAGTCACCCTCTCTACCCCCATTCTCATGACAATAGTAGCATAGTTTCTTGAAGAATCTTTTATGTGACACAAAGAACCCTTTGCTTTAAGCATCTTCTGTTTCCCACCCTGCAAAAGTCCCAGAGTCCAGCAACTACTTAAGTTCCAGCTATGAGGTCCAGGGAAATATAGAAAGAATAAAGATAAGCTAGTGTTCTCATAAATTATCCTGCCATGTGTTTTCTTTCAGTTTTATCAGATGAGTTGGTCTGCAGGGGGGTGGGTTTGTTGGTGATGTGTAATGAGTTCTGATGAGTGTGTCTTTCCCCTGCAATCCTATTGTATAGAACCCACTGCCAGGAATAGTTATTCTTCTAAACCTCTGGTTTATTTTTATCTTATGAACACTGCGTCATATAACAAACTACATTTCTTTTCCTGCAGGTCTTTCAGAGACATTTTGATCAGATATGTGTCCTGCATACTCTGATATTCCTAAGAAATGTTTTCTGTACTGAAAATTTTAAAATAATAAGATGTGTTTTTAAAATATTTCACATTAGCATGTAAGTGTGTGCATGGGGGAGGGGAAGCCTAATGAAAGTGGTCTCCGATTCAGCCTTTAAAAATTTTTTAACACTTCTCTTTTTTTAACTATCTAGATTCCAGAATTTTATGTTTAATTGAGAAATATGGTGTTACTACTAAGTAAAACTTATAAGATATAGCTATGTAGATCTAGATATTAATATAGACATAGATATATAGATAAAGATATATTTTGATAAATATATATAGACAAAAAATATAGATATATCTTTAGCTTTCCTTAAACATTTGTTTTTCCTCCATGGAGCTGAGGAGAAGAGAGTTGCAGGTGAACCCATAAGGCAGGGAATTGCGGGGCCGACATGCTGGAAGCAGAGCACAGTGTGGATCTGCCTGTACGCACACCTCCTGAGGCCCAAGGCAGCTTCACAGACTAAAACTTCCCCACCCTTCAGAACTGGGAGAATTGAATTTATTTCTACTTAAGTCCCATTAGGTTGCTATGTTCCCCAAGGTCACACAATACATATTTACTAAATTGAATGTTGCCCTGTGTTATCTCTTTTTCTTTTTTCTCCCCTAGTCTTCTGGCTGGGTCCTTGGGTCTTTGAAAATCATATTTTCCCAGAGTCTTCCCTCACCAACTGTCTCATTGGTTCTCAAGGTCAGACCTCTCTTGTTTTAGTATCACCTCTTCATGCTTGTTTTTTCTGTGCCTGGGTCTTATGCGTCTTATCTCACAGCTTCTCTCTGAACCTGCCCCTCTCTGTTTTCTTTTTCTTTCTCTGAGACACTTTGTTCCTCTATTTCTCCTTTGCCTGTCTCAGCCTGTCTCTCTATCACACACAGTTTTCTTTATTTGTGTTTATTCCATTCCAGAGTTATCATTTTAAAAAAGCACACGCAGTTTTTATTTTATTTTTTTAATCAAAAAATTTTTTATTTTAATTTTTGGGGGGAGCAGGCAACAGGTTTATTGAGGGGGGAGGGGGGGAGGGGGTGGAGGGAGAGGCAACTCCAGGGCCAACTCGAGGGCCCATAGGAGCAAGGAGAATGGGGAGCAAGGGCACGGGGACTCCTGATCCTCCACGCGGGCCCATAGGAGTCCCTCACATGCAGTTTTTAAAGAAACTAAACACAATTGAATATTTTTATAATTTCTCAGAATAATTTATTTTACACCGTATTTTCAGTCCCCAAATATAGGAACTTGATTGAGGAAAGCAGATTTATCTATATTAACCATAATACATGGTAAGTCATGGAAGTGAATGTGTCCACCCCCTTCTGGGTTCTCTGCACTCTGTCCAGACAGGATTGCGTTCCTCTGCTCTTTCTGACACAAATCCAGTGACATTTCACCAGGAGACTATTAGCCTAGAGGGAATACAGACTTGTCCTTTCCCCTAATGTTTTGAATCCCATTTACAGTAATTTGGCTCCAGATCTTGGCAAAGAAACACTGGTTTGGTTGCACAAAGTCCTTGGACACTGACACTACTTGTCTTCTGCTCCTCAATTTAAAAAAAATTTTTAAATTCTATTTTATTGATTATTTTATTACAGTTGTCCTGATTTCTCCCCTTTGACCACTCCACTCAGCACCACCTACTCCCTCGGCAATCCCCCAACCATTGTTTATGTCCATGGGTTATGTATGTAAGTTCTTTGGCTACTCCTATGCTATACTTTACATCCCCATGGCTATTCTGTAACTACCTATTTGTACTTCTTAATCCCCTCTTCACTCATTCCCCCACCCCCTCCCATCTAGCAACATCAAGTGCTATTCGTAACCATGATTCTGTCTTTGTTCTTTTTGTTTGTTTACTTTGTTTTTTATTTTTTAAGTATACTTTACTGATTATGTTATTACAGTTGTCCCAATTTCTTTTCCCTTTGCTCTCCTCTTCCCATTACACCCTTTCCCTCCAGCAATCCTACCTCGCTTAGTTCATGTCCAGGGGTCATGCATATAAGTTCTTTGGCTTCACCATTTCCTATACTATTCTTAACTTTATCCTGTCTACTTTGTACCAATCAATTATGCTTCTTAGTCCTTGCACCATTTCCCCATTTCTCCCCCTTCCCCCTCCCAGATGATAACCCTCCAAATGATCCCCATACCTATAATTTTGTTCCTGTTCTGGTTGTTTGCTTAGTTTGTTTTTGTTTTTATTTTTTAGATTCAGTTGTTGATAGTTGTGAGTTTGTTGTCACTTTAATGTTCATAATGTTGATCTTTTTCTTAAATAAGTCCCTTTAACATTTTATATAATAATGGCTTGGTGATGATGAACTCCTTTAGCTTTACCTTGTCTGGGAAGCACTTTATCTGCTCTTCCATTCTAAATGATAGCTTTGCTGGATAGAGTAGTCTTGGTTGTAGGTCTTTGCTTTTCATCACATTGAATACTTATTGCCAGTCCCTTCTTGCTTGCAAAGTTTCTTTTGAGAAATCAGCTGATAATCTTATGGAAACTCCCCTGTAGGTAACTGTCTGCCTTTCTCTTGCTGCTTTTAAGATTCTCTCTTTATCTTTAACCTTTGGCATCTTAATTATGATGTGTCTTGGAGTGGGCCCTTTGCATCCATCTTGTTTGGGACTCTCTGATTGCTGGACTTGCATGTCTATTTCCATCATGACAGTAGGGAAGTTTTCTTTCATTATTTTTTCAGACAGATTTCCAATTTCTTTCTTTCTCTTCTCCTTCTGGCAACCTTATGATGTGAATGTTGGACCTCTTGAACTGGTCTCGGAGGCTGCTCATCCTATTCTCATCTTTTTGGATTATTTTTTCTTCTTATTGTTCTGCTTGGTTGGTTTTTGCTTCCTTATACTCCGAATTATTGATTTGATTTTGGCTTCATCCACTCACTGTTGTTTCTCTCTAAATTGTTCTTTATTTCAATTTGTATTTTCTTCATTTCTGACTGGATCTTTTTTATGCTGTTGAGGTCCTCACTAAGTTCCTTGAGCACCATTATAACCAGTGTTTTGAACTCTGCATCTGATAGATTGCTTATTTCCATTTAATTTAGCTCTTTTTTTTTGGAGTTTTGATCTGTTCTTTCATTTAGGCCATGTTTCTTTGTCTCCTTATTTTGACAGCCTCCCTGTGTTTAGTCGAGCTGCCTTAACTCTGTGTTTTGGTACTTTGGCCTAATATAGTAGGTGTCCTGTAGGGTCTAGTGCCATAGCCTCCCCTATCACCCAAGCTGGGTACTTGAGGTGTGCCCTTTATGTAGGCTGAGTACACCCTCTTCTGGTAGTTGAGCCTTAATTTCTGTTGGTAGACCAATGGAAGGGATTTACCCACATCAAGAATTGGCTGTGACTACTTACTACCAGCCTCTGTCTTCTGTGGAGGATCAGCTGTGCAGAGCCAGGGTGGTAGTGCTCCTATTTGGTCTGTAGCTTTCTGCTGCATGTGCTAGCTCTAGGGTTTCCTGGGTGATGCAGGCCAAGGTCAGTCCTCAGTTGTGTTTTGCTCAGGGCCACCCTGCCTGACCTATAGAGCAATCTGAGATGGCTGCTACTTTTTCTGGGCTTGGAAATTCCTTGGCAAAAGCAAAGCTGTGAGTATAGGCTGGCTGTTGCTAGTGCCTGGCCTGGGGCTCACTGAGGCTAGCTATTGTTTATTTGATAGGATTCAAAAAGTTGTGTAGCATGAGCCAAGACCATCCATTCATATGGAAAAGCAGCTTGGGTAGATCCATAAGTTGGGTGGAGCAGAGTCTCTGGGGATCTTCAAGGTGGATCAAACAGTGTTAGCCCAGTTGATGGAATCTCTGATATGGCACCAACTTACTGGCTCTGTGGATCTGTGGGAGGAGGGTTTAGAAAAAAGACAATGGCCTCTGTTCACCTTGATATCTGACACTTCAGTTTCTCACAGTGTGCCACTGGTGCCTGTCAAGCTGCTACCCCAGTGCTGGTGAGTCCATGTGTAGGTTCTTTAAGAGGAACTGCTTGAGACTCCAGCAGTTTCTTCCACTGACTCAGTCACCAGGGGTTTTTGCAGCCAGAAGTTGTGGGGACTTATCTTCCTGGCACTGAAACTCTAAACTAGAGGGCCTGGTGTGCTGCTTGGAGTCTTCACGCCTGGGATATCCCTCTTGAATTTTTATCCACCACATGTCAGTGAGGACTCAGCCCATTCTGCGTCTGACCCCTTCTACCAATCTGGATGGGTTGGCTTCTTTAATTCTGTAGTTGTCAGACTTCTACTCGACTTGATTTCTGATGGTTCTGAGTGATGGTTGCTTTATATTTTAGTTGTAATTTTGATGTAGTTGTGTGAAGAGGTGAGCCTTGTCTGCCTATTCTGCCATCTTGACCAGAAGTACTGTGCCTCACATTTTAAGGACTTAAATGAGACATTCATTTGCTAGTGCTTTCCTACAGTCACTTTTGGTGAAGATCTAAAGGTTGTGGTCAGCTCCCAGGGTTTGACTCCAGGTTACTGTACAGTTTGAGCATTAGTATTAATCCTCTAAACACTGTTTATGCTTGGAAAGGTAACAAACTAAATATTATGTAAGAGGGAATATGGAGGGTGTTATTTAAAGTGTCTGTGGCATGGATGGGCAGTAAACAAAGCCTCTGCTTTTTTGTTTAGGAGAAGAACAAGATTTCTTTTCTCTAAGCTATCATTATTAATATACTAACATGTGATGAACACTTTATGCAAAATATCTCATTTACTCCTTAAAGAGAAGCCCTACAACTTGATATGATGCCCCCCATGTTGCAGATGGAAAACTGAGACTAAGAGAAGGTAAGTGACTTGGCAAGGGTTGTATAACATAGCAGAGTTGAAATTTCTTATATGTATGTCAGTACTTATATGTTATTGAGAGCAATTTTAATGTCCAGAAATAAAACTATTCAAGGTTATTTGGGTACAAAATTTGTATTCAATTTATTTGAAACTCTTGTGTTTCTTAAGCTTGTATGTTAGTTTATAAATTTTATTAATATATTCATAAATCTAGCAAATCTTATAATTACTTTGAAGGAAGATATCACAACTTAATTAAGTTTCTTGAATATGTAGCCACATTTATTAATATAATATATATTTTTTCTTTTTTAAGTATATCAATAAAGTGACTTATATGTCCCAAGAATTTAAATAATTCTTCTAACTCTAATAAATTAAATTTATAGATATGGTAAACTTTAGGTTCCGTTAATTGTTCCAAGTATGATTTAAATCTGAAATTAAAATTCTAAAACAATGACTCAATTATTCATTTTAACTTGGAATTCCATGTTATTCTAATACGCCTAATTTTTTAAAACATTACAAAATAAGCACACTTCTCTGAGTAGAAATATTTTAGCACTGTGACCTTTATATTGAAAATTTTTATACATAATACTAAATTTTGTCATCATTAAAAGATAAGGACACAATATATCATCCCCAATAATTTTGATGTTATTTTTCTAAGTAATTTTGGGCGTTGTCTTCTCAGTTTACAGAGGTTTCTTGAAAACTAGAATTACTCTCATGTCTGAGCAGTTCCCATACATATGTATGCATTAAATTTGGTTATTTCTCTTGGAAAAAAATATTAAAATGTCATTACCAGCCAGAAATGACTGGACCCTTATTTACAATGCTGTTGAGACACACTGAGCCCTACTTACCTAAGTCATTGTTCTCTGTGGTAGACAGCATTCTAAGCTGTCCTCCAAGATTTCTGCTGCCTGGTATGGCTTCTTTGGTGTGGGTGAAACTTGTGAATGTGGTGGTTATTCCTCCTGTGATTGTTATGATGTGTGGCAAAAGGGATTTCCCAAATGTAGTAAATTTCCAGATGTAATAAATTTGAGTTAATTAAATGGGAAACAATGCTGTGGGTGGCCCTGACCTAGTCAGATGACCCTTTAAGAGACAAGAAACAGTGGCCGCATCCTCCTGATGGGTTTGAGAGAGGAACCTCATACTTCAAATGAGATCACAGCCCTAGATGACTCCTTGATTTTAGTCTTATCAGACCTTGAGCAGAGGATCCAGACAACTCAGAGCTGGATCCCACCCCCCCCACACACACTCCACAGGAAAAATGAGGTAATAAATGTGTTTTGCTTTAAGCTGAAAAACTTACAATGATTTGACAGAAAGCAATAAAATTAATATACTCTCCAACTGGGCTGGTCTTGTCACCCGTGTCCTTCAAATTCAGTTTTACATTTCGAATTCTTCTGTCCATTCATGGGAGATCTGGAACCCCTCCAGGCTGCTACACTCCTCAATAGATCTTTTCATCATTTGCTGGCTGAGATATTTAAATGCCTTTCTACCTATGGAAAGCTCCTTTCTATTTGTTATATTTTTTCTGCATTTGGGCAACAACTCATCTAGATATGACAAAGACATACCCTTGAATTCTGTATATCTTTCATTATTTTATCTAATTATTCCAATGACATTTTTCTGAAAACACTAAAGCCCTAATCTGTTTGATTCTACATATAGACTCTTCCTATTTTTCCCTCCAATAGCCAGGGATGAGCTAAGTTTTTATGAAAGTTTTGAGTGCTGAAATGATACTGGGATCTGGTTGTCCCTTATTATGAGAGCATTCCAAAATTCCTCTGGCTTTTGCTCCTGTAATAGTAATTATATTCTAATATCATCACTCACTCAGTCCATCAAAAATATGTAATATGCTTTATATCAAATAACTTTAAGTCTGCTTATATGTTTATTTATTAAGCTTTTTGAAGCAGTAAAATGATAATTGATTAATGTATATAAGTAATACCATGAGACAAACAAAGAATAAAAGGTACAATTCCCTTTCCATTAGTCTTTGTAACCTAGTTAAAAACAAGATATAGCTGCAAAAAAATTAAAGTTTATATAGAAAGTAATATAAGTTAAATGATACATTTTAAGTGATATGCTGTATAGATTAGGGTAAATTTAAAAATTTCATGAAACAGGTAGGATTTAAGCTTATTGATTCACTCATTCATTCAGAAAGTTTGATGTGTCAGGTACTGTGCTAGTCTGAGAGCAGAAAAATAAATCTTAGTCACCCCTTCATCAAGCTCACATTCTAGTTGAGAAGATAAAAGCATAAGAAAAGTATGAGGATACATGATAATAAGTGCCTTTATAATAGTATGTGCAACATGCAGTGCAAACCACGTGGAGAGAGGGAGTGTGCTGGCGATGAGGATGGGCGGAGACAAATGGTGGGGGAGCCTTCAAAGAAGTGATATGTCAGCTGAGCTTGATAGTGAAAGTAACACTTTCTTGTTAACCATTTTCTATGTGCTGAGAATTGCGCCAAGCATTTTACACTAATAAATCCCATGTAATCCTCACAACTTCAAGTGATCAGGAATAGGACAGAAGGAAGTAATTCCAGAAGAGGACACTGAAGTCATCCTACCACATCTCATCATCTTCTTCACCACTGCTCCAATCAAGTTACTCTCATCTCTCTCTCTCTCTCTCTCTCTCTCTCTCTCTCTCTCTCTCTCTCTCTCTCTCTCTCTCACATACACACTTTGCAGAGGAATTTTAACTGGTCTCTCTGCTTCTGCCATTGCCCAACAGCTGGTCTCTTTGAAAGCTTTTAAAAACACAAATCAGATAAAGTCAGTGCTCTGAACAAACTTTCCAACAGTTCCCTATTTCACTTGCATTAAAACCCAAGGTTCTTAACACAGCTTTCAAGGTCCTACATGATTTTTCTCTCAACTCCTCTGTGACTTCATTTCCAACCACTCCCTCCTGAATCCATCACTCTACAGCCATTTCTTCTCCTCTTTGCTTCTCCTCAAATACACCAAAAATGCTCCCTTGCTGATCCTCCTGCCTGGAGCTCTGTCTTCCAGATATTGATCAGCCTCACTTCTTCATTCCTTTAGGTCTCTGTTAAAATGTCATCTTATCGTAAAAGCTTTCTTCGATGAGTCTGTAGAAAGTACGACCCTCTCTTCTTCACTCCCACATACTCTTTGCAACCCTATTTTAGTTTACTTTTCATCATGACACTTGTCAAATATTTTCTGCCTCCCCTAACTAAACTAGAGGCCCTAGAGGAAAGAACTTCTTACTAGTTTTTACTCTAAATTCAATGCAAAGCAATGGCACATGCTAGAGTCTCAGTAAGATTGTGTTGAATCCATTCACTCATTATTCAATGAAATGACTTGTCATGATTCATACTCTGGGTGTGTGACAGAGCTGGCCCTTGGATACAAATTTGTCTGACTCCAGAGTCCAAGTTTTTAAACACTTCTCCATACTACTGCGGAGGAAGAGGAAGAATAAGTTAATACTGAGGAATGCTGGAGCATAGGGGATGAAACTAAGAAGATAGTTGGGACAGATAATGAAGAATCTGGAAGTCTTGGGAAAGTTGTTTACAATTTTCACTGTGGGCATGAAGAGAAGGCCTGCAGCATGGTATTAAGAGCCCCTCTTAATGTTAATGGTGAGGGAGTGTTTGAGACCATCTGAAATGGGAAAGAGCATTTATGTACATGCTAATGACACTTCAGATCTTTTTTTCATTTCCATTACAATTCTACAGGATGCTGCAAACTAAAAAGGAGAATTCAGTAAATGTGTTCCTTTCTGTCACTTTTCACACATGACTTGGTATAGAGTTTTAGATGCTAAAGCTTCAGGCTATGGTTGGCTTTGTTCTTCAAGAAATTTTGTTGTTCATTCTCCATGTAGTTGGTCATAATTATTATAATTACTTTTTACCCAAATGTATATATGTTATTCCTGTTGAGCAGCATCTGTGTGTGTTGTGTGTCTGTGGTGAGGTAGGAGAGGCAGGAGGCAGGAGGTGAGTCTCATGTTTCTGAGTCCCAGGTTCAGTCCCAGGTTCTCTATATGATAGATTTTGTTTCTCATTCTTGACACTTATTTTCCAATGAAGTACTTAAATAATTTTTTTCTGTTTTTAAATTTCTAAGTTTTTGATATCCTCTCTGTGGTGCATGAGAGAATATAAATATTTTTAAAATCTGTTTTTTATCTGAGCTGCCTGATTTATATCAGCAATCATTTTCTGGCTGGGTGGTTATGTTAGGCTTCACAATATGCTAAAACTCATATTCAAACACAAACTATTGACCAGTACATAAACAAGAACAGAGAAATGATTTTTCTTTCGCTATGTTTGGATATAAGATTCTATTCATAACTGAATAACTCAAAATAAGGCTGAAAGGGGCAACTTCCAATTGGTTTAATCTAGCTGGAAAGCAACGAAGCAATAGCACTGTCTCTCTGTCTCATTTGGGAAGTAATCAAAGCATGCAAAGCTTTTAAAGTCAGAACTGCACCATGTATGTGGGCAAGCATACCCTGGCTTTTCTCCAAGCTGCATTTCTGGGAGGCAGAGAACAGCCCCAACCAGCCTCCTAACTGAGCAGAAGCAGCAGCAGGCATGGCTGTGTTGCAGGAGATGCCTTACAGGCACAAAGAGCACCCAAGGATATAGGCTCTCAGGATCTTGAGCAGATCTGAAGCCTGAAAAATTACCATTTAAAGGACAAATAATAGATGCCTAGAGAAGAACCACAGAGAGGGGTCAGGAAGTTCAGAAACACCAACATATATCTATGCTGATTCTCATTTTCCAGTCAACCTCCCGGACTTCAGTTTATCGGACATGCCAACAAAGATACGTGCTAGTCTGTGGGAAGAACCTAGCCCTTCATTTGTGTATTTAGGGATTTTTTTTCCCCCTGTAGAAAGACAATGCAGAGCATAGAATATAGCAGTAACATTTTTTACTCATATAATTGTGCAAATGAAAAAAATCCTCCTTCCGTAGGGATCCCTTCCCTTTCCTCTGTCTGGCACCATTGTGCTTCTGTGAGCAGTGTGCTTGCGACTTGCCACTGCTCTGGGACAGAGTGGGCCATAGTGCACAGCAAGTCTGGCAGGTTTGTGAGGAAATTCAATGCTTGAGAGCCACTGAATTTATCTGGTGTTAAAGAAGTGTCTCCCCCATTTTCATGCTATCTTGGCTTAGATTTACATGCTGCTGACCTATTATAGCTACATAAATGCTAAATCATCCCTTAGCAACATGCAGATTAACTCCAAAACATCTAAATCCAGTACAACAAAATAATTTCTACTTAAGGTTGTGCTCCATCTTGTTGGTTTATACTGTATGTTCTGTTAATAATAAATATAATTATTTTATTTCTCTGTTGGACAAGTTTAGTTTGAATATGCAAAGAAATTATTTTAATTTTCTATTTATATATAAAGATGAACATGGCTCACATTCAAAAAATAAGTGACTAAGACAAGTAAAACAAGAATCATGACACCAATGGAACAATATAATCAGTGTTCAGATCAGGTTTCTATTTTAGGCCACCATATAACTCTTTAAGGTTTATGTCTTATAGTTTTCTTCTTGAAGTGGTAATATGCTATATGATTTCTACAACAGAAATCACAAGGATGTCTTTGTACAACCTTGAGCTAAGAAGGAAAAATGCCAGACCACTAACATGAAAGTCCCACGTGTCTGTGAGCACAATGTTTTCAGCAACTTTCCTTGGGTCAGTGTGCTTTCTTTACTGTTCTAAGTTACATTCTATTTTACTTAATTAACGCCATTGCTCTTTTCCTGTTCTTCAGCCCCAAATCTTACTTTTGACTTCTATCATATCACTTATTTACCTGAAATTATAATAAATGTTCATGGATCTTTCATCATCTTTCCAGCAACTTCATCTGATTTGTTCTACCACTTCATTTCAGCTCAAGTCAACAATTATCTCTTGACAGGCTTTATACAGACCACCAGAAAAGGCCCATAGAGGACACACAGAGTTGAGTGAAATGTAGACCCTGCACTCTGTGAGCACTCAACAGACAGTAGCAACAATAGTAATAATAACTGGCATTTACTCGACACTCACTTTGTCTCAGGAACTCTGTGCATTTTCTCCTTTAACCCTTACTTATGACAACCCTGTGATGTAAGTATTCTTATCATCATTTTACCAATGAGAACACTGAGGTTTGTAAAGAATAAGGGGATCTTCTTAAGTTGAGAAAGTCAGCAAATGGTAGATTTGATACTTAAAATGATCCCCCCAAATCAATCTTCTAACCTCTACAGAAGAGTGGAGGATAAGAGAAATAATCATAAAAAACAATGAGAACACAAAGTATTGGCCCATTAACTCATGCTACAATCCATGTTGAGTACCACCCCTTCTAAATTTCCTCTTGCATACATTATCTTGGTATATGACACTATTATCCACCTAATCTTTTCCTAGCCAATTATTTTATCTTACCAGTTTTATCACTTACATACCTATCCTCACAGGCACTATTTTTTCATGCTGTAACAGCCTGCTCTCCTCTTGTATCTATGAGAGAAAATTGGTTTTTATCATATGTCTACTAATAATCTTTCAATCACTCTTCTGAGGACAAAGCCCAAACTCCTTAGTCTGGCATTAAACAGTCCTTCAAAATCAGAATCTTGTTTTCATCTCTAGTTTTACTTCTTGAGTTATCTGCAAGGGCACCCAGTTATATATCCAAAAAAGGTTTTTGTTTTGCTTTGATTCTTCCTTATCTATTTCTAAGCTCTCCTACTTTCTTTGTATTTTTTTTGCATACTATGCTCACCCTCTCTGGAACATTCTTTTTTGTCACAGTGACTTCTACTTATCTTTACCTTCTCCAGTCTGGGCTTCCCTGATTCACTCCTTACCTGATTGGATTAAGTGGCGTTCCTTTTGATTTCACAATCCATATCATAAAACTTACCCCACTCCATCTTTGTCTGTTTATGAGCCTGGACAGTGAGCTTCTAGAAGGCAGGGAGCTATCATTCATTACACAGGCACACAATTAATGATTGTTTAATGAAAGAATAAGAGAACTATAATCCAAAATGTATTTATATCTGATTTTGGAAAGCATTTTCTGTAATTCTCATTTTATATAAACACATTTGTCCACAACTGAAGATGTCATCCTCAGACTTACCGTTAGATATTAATAAAGCAGCCAGGAATATTTCAATGACTTTTAAAGGCTTAACACTTCTAACACTGCTCACTCCCTCACTCCTTGCTACTCTTTGTAGAAGTTCTCTCTCTCTCTTTCTCACTCTCTCTCTCTTTCTCTCTAACTGATAAAAAGTGAATGTGAATCTTAAGAAAAAATATAAACAGCGAAAGCTCCTCCAGTTTTCAAATATGAAGACATCTAACAATCTCTGCAGCTGCTTGAGGGTATGGAAACAAGGTAAATTCTATAGCATATCCACAAATCCACTGTGGTTTTAGATAAGATGCCCCCCTAGGGCTGGAACTGTGTTCCCGATCCATTATACTTATTTTAGAACTTGTAGACTTGCATAGCATTCTTTTTCTCTAAAAATAACAATTGTAAAAATAGCATGGTCTTCTTTTCAACCTTACTCATAGCCCAAGGAAAGGAAGATTACAAAATTATGCCAATGTGAGATCATCAGCTGAGATCCCACATGGTCCCAACAATGTTTAGCAAATGTTTTGTGTAATATGAATAACTGAGTAAAAGAAACATGTGCTATGAGTCTTAGTAAAAGACATTTGAGATTACATTGAAAACTGAAAATGCAAAAAAAAAAACCCCAAAAACTCAACATAATTTTTGCTGTAAAATCCCACTCAACTAGCATCAGAAAATTCAAAATAGGTCTGAGTCCATTTTAAAAAGGGTTTCTTTATACCAGCAGCTTATTTCTTTATAAGCAATCTATGAATAGGCATTTTGGAGCACCTACTTTATGACCTCTAGTATAAAATATGCAGAGGTGTGGTGGTAAAGCACAGAATTACAGGAGAAAAATGACTGGAGGCAGGCAGATCTGCCTTTCAGCCCTTATTCTGTCACTTATTCGCTGTTGCTTTGAGTCATAGTCCTGAGCCTCTCTAAGTCTGTTTCTTCATCTATAAAATGCTGATAGTAAACATCACAGGTTTGCTCTGGGGTTTTAACAAGATAGTGTATTCAAAGTGCTCAGCACAGTGCTGGACACAGAGTAGAGGCTTAGGAAGTGGTGGCTGCCACCTGCTGATGTCTACTTAACATGGTGGACCCCAAATGCAATCACTCATATGAGAAGTGCATAGAGAAAAACTATTAGGAGTGAAAGTATGTCTGTAGTGTTCATGTACTCACATCAATTACACCAGGCCCTCTAAGGATAAACATAGTCCTGCTCTCTGTCTTTGTCCTCCACTAATGGCAACCTCCATAAAACTAGAAACATTTTTTAGTTTACCTTTGCATTTCTCCAGCAAATAACATAATACCAAACCCACAGATGATCTTGAAATCTATATTAAAGAATATTTTATCTATGTGCTTTCTGTGGTTAGTGATTGGCTCCTGAAAGCAGATGCAAGGTTCTCTGTTTTATTTACGTTCAATTACTATGAATACAAACTAGAGCTATACTAAGAACAAAAATGAAACAGCTCAAAGGATCTAGTTTATGAATTCCAAACCCAAACTTTCCCAGATCATTGTCCTCCTCATGCAGTTTGAGGATAGCTACCCATTATATGCCAGGCACTTTATGTTATCAGACTTAATTTCCATAATAATCCACACAAGATAGGTACTGGTTTCCTCTAGTACAGAGGAAGCTGGGGCTCAGAGAAGCTAAGACTTTTGTCTAGTTACACAGCTAAGTAAGTGACAGAGCTGAGATTTCAATCTAGAACAACCCAATGCCTTCTCCACAGCACGTGGTCTCTTGTTTCAGCTGTGGGACAGAGGCATGCGGAAAGACGCCTCAAGACTAATGTGCTGGAATTGTAGCATAGGGTCCTATTGGTCTGCTAAGGACATGTCTTTCCATGTGACGTACTTTCCTGATGAGGCTACCTCACCATCACTTTCTCCAACATCTATCTGCCTTATCTCGTTAGATGACAAGATTGTAGAGAGTAACCATTATTTTAATTAGAATCCAGCTCCTAAACTTCATACGTCAGTGTTCATGCAGGCATGTGAAATGCCTTTTATATGACTAAAAACTCTACCCTGAATATCAAGACTTTTCTGTGAATGGATAGGCTTTTATTATATACGATGCTCAAGTGAGTGAGAAAAAATTTCTTTGAAAACTGCTGCCAAAATGAAATTCTTCAAATGTGTCAGTCAAAAGTACATTTGCTCTAGGTGAAAAAGGTGAAGTGTTTAAGCAAAGAAAAAAAAATTCACACAGATAACAGTATGGGGATTAATTACTAGAGGAAACGGGGGTAGGGTGAAGTCGTCGTCGTCGTCGGCAGCCGTCCGTCTCGAGAGACGATGGTGTAGCTTCTTAAGAGTCTATCTGCACCGCCGAGAATGGCTGTGCAGTCCGACTTGGGAGTGACATGGTATCTGTCTCCTCCCGTGTTGAATCGACATCTTGCGATGACGCTGAAGCTACAGAGCCTGGGCAGGGTGATATGGAGGGTCTGCTGTTGCCCATGCAGCAGAACCCCCCTCTCTTCGCAGCTGAAGGGTCCAAGGGAAAGACGGAGTCAATACAGCTTGGCTTCAGGTGCGCCGCAGGAGTTGCCGGTGTTGACTACAACGTCAAACCGCCTTAGGGACTCCGGCTCCGGATTTTCTGTCGGGGTTTACTCCCTTAGCCTTTCCCCTGAAGAGGTATGCCGCAAGGCAGCGGAGGTTTTTTGGAGTCAGAGTTTTCCTTCTCTGATGTGCCCTGACTGGAAGATCGAACCAGCGACACTTAGCTCGCAGGCCGACGCTCAATCCACTGAGCCAAACCAGCCAGGGTTTGGTAGGGTGAAGTAGACGAGGGTAAAGGGGGATAAATGGTGATGGAAAGAGCCTTGTCTTGGGGTGATGAAGATACAGTACAATACACAGATGACATATTATAGAATCATACATCTGAAACCTATATACTTTTATTAACCAATGTCACCGCAATAAATTCAATAAAAATTTAAAAATAAATAAATAAATTTTAAAAAAGCCTTTATTTGGCCCTGGCTGGTTTGGCTCAGTGGACTGAGTGCCAGCCTGTGAACCAAAAGCTCGCTGGTTTGATTCCCAGTCAAGACACAAACTTGGGTTGCAGGCCATGTCTCTGGTGGGGGGGGTGTGTGAAAGGCAATCGATCGAAGTGTCTCTCGCACATTGATGTTTCTCTCCATCTCTTTCTCCTTCCCATCCCCTCTCTCTAAAAATAGATAAATAAAATATTTAAAAATAAAAAAGTATATTTGTGTTGGGAATAAAAGCAACAGAGAAAGTTCATTTGTTGCTATCTTCCCTTAAATTTTATTGTGTCTTCTACATTCCCCAAATCCTATTTAATATTTTATTTAGTTTAGCAATTTCTTTCTTTAAATACAAAATTTTATTCTATATTTAACAATAAAATAAATGCACATCTTTTGCCTTACTCTAAAATCAAATTACATATACCAAGAAGCACATTTTGCTTCTGGTTAGAATAGAAGTAACTTTTTGAAGGGCTTGATAAGTTTGATTTCTTATGTAGTTCTGTGATAATCATCATAATTTTAACTCTGTTAAGTACCAAATGGCAATTTCAGCCTGAGAGTATGACAGAAAAATACATTCAATTCCCAGTTTCTTATGAGACCTTGAACAGCTTGAGATTTCAGTATCCTTCCAGTTGTCTGATATGAAGCATATTTGTTTATATTCTATTCTCATTGAAGGCAAACTCATCATTTCTTTCAAATAATGTGTTGCATGATTACCAACTCAGGGAAGAAAATAAGATTTTTAAGAAATTAGATGCTAACATAAACTACAATTCTGGTGGCATTGGGACTAAGTCTCACTTTTAGGCAAAAGTACGTTAAATTTACTCTTTGCTTCTTGAAAGTCTTCCTTGCACATCACCCCTACCCCCACCAGAGATATACTAATCCTTACAGCTACCTGTGGAGCACATGTTATTAATTCCATTTTATAAATGAGGAAACTGAGACTTCAAAGTATAAACATCGTGCCCTAGATCATGCACCTATAACATGGCAGAGGCAGAGGTCAAATTACCTTGCCTGATCTTTTCACCCACAGCATGACTCCCTAAATAGTCTCTTATTTTTCTCCCGTAAAAGTTTTCTCTTGATATTTCAACTCTATTTTCACAGCACCAATAGTGGGAAGATAGAATTATGAAAAAAAAAAAAAAAAGACATACAGGAGAAATGACCAAATAACATGTCAACCATGATCTTTACCCATCCTTCTTTTGTTTTCCCAAAACAACTTCACAGTTTATAATCCATCCTTTGTATATATAAGGCTTTCTGGGGAGGTCAGTTGCTGGACATAAATACCAACTCTAAGAACGCAAGGTCAATGTGGATAGTATTCTGAAGGTTCAAGCAAACTTGTCTCTGCCCCCAAATAAGAAAAGAGTGGTCCTAGAATTTGGCTTGTTGTTTATAACCAATCATTACCTTTAAATAGGGTTAGTCCTCTTCTATGCAATCTCAGAATCTTTTGCACAAAATCCAGTGTGAAGCCAGTTAAATCAGTATCACTTTATAAACCAGGTTGGGAGATTCAAAGCTGAAATTTGTATTTCAGAGGCTGAAGAGATATTTTAGAATATTGTGCTCAATTCCTGGAGTGAAATTTCACAGAAACAAGTTTCATAGAAACAGCCCATAGCACACGTGAGCAAAAAAATACAGAAAATAGAAAAGGAACTAAGTCTCACATAATTTCAGAAGCAGAAGTGTGATGTCAGGTGAACAGTGTAACATCTTGATAGTCTATTTTGTTTGTATACAGAGGGGTTTTCAGCAGTGGTCAAGCAGTTGTAATAGACCAAGTGCACCAAGGAAACGTTTTCCATAGATCTCCATTGGTCTGTGACAAAATCCTGCTCAACCCAGAGTAAGATTAAGAAGTAGAAGTGTTGCAGTCTCTGCTCGCATGCTGTTTGGTGTGAGGCTGCAGCTGCTCTTTTTGGGAAAGGCAGCCCTTTGCAGTGAGAAGATAACATTCCTAAAATTATTGATGACAAAATATCATTTTTTTAAAAGTGATGAAGCTAGTAGGCTACAGGGTTTTATTTTGTTTTATTTTGTTTTTTAATGTTCTTCCTTAACTAAATTTTGAGTTGGCCACTGTTATGGGTTGGATTTAGTCCCACCAAATGATGTTGAAGTCTTAATCCCCAGTACCTGTGAATGTGACCTTATTTGGAAATAGAGTTTTTCCAGATGATCAAGTTCAGTGCACTGGAGTGAGCCTGACTCAATATAACTGTTTCTTTATAAAAGGAGGAAACTTGGACACAGGGACATTTGGACAAAGGGAAGATAGAGTAGAGACATTGGGAGAATGCCATCTACAAGGCAAGGAATGCCAAAGAATTTCAGAAAACAACCAGAAGCTAAGAGAGAAGTATGAAACATATTCTCTCTCATAGGCCTCAGAAAAAAATCAAATATGCTGACACCTCGATGTCAGACTTCTAGCCCCCAGAATTGTGAGTCAAAAAATCTGTTGTTTAAGCCTTCTAGGTTTTGGTAATTTGTAATGGCAGCTCTAGAAAACTAACGCAGCCAATCTAGGTCAATCCTCTACTTTTGTTTTGCTTTCTGAAATTTTACTAGTTCTTAAAATCCTTAAGTCTGGGAACATTAAACTGAATAAGTTTCATGATATTTTACACTGTGGCATGACTTTTTCAAGTTTTCTGATTAGTAATCAGTGTATCTGTAGGATGAGAGCTTTCCCAATTCTCCTTAAGATGGCAGAGGATAAGCAGGAGCAACATTTAGGTGTTTCAGAGCCAAACCTGGGCAAATATCTCACTGCATGCCTGGAAACCCTAAACATGGTTGTTGAATGTTTTCCCCTGAAGTTTGAATAGAAGAAAAACTCCAGGTACTCTTGATATAGAATATAAGGATCAAACACTTCTCTGCCATGGACTTGATGAGGGTGCATGTTTCTCATAACGTTAGAAATAAGTACCCAAATGTCTGTGGAGCACCTCTTTCTTATTCTAGTTGGTTCATCAAACAGCCCTCATCCCTCATTGGTCTTGGGAACTCTTTCTGCTTTCCTTTCTCCTCCTAGGCAAGCTACACAAGAAGAGATTAAAGACAGTGAGGGATGTTTTACCACATTGTACTTGAATTCACTGGTAAGTGCCACATTTCCACTTGAAAAATATCTAGCTGGGTGTTCATCCTCTCATTTATACATCCATACATTTATTCAATAAATAGTAAAGAAAAAGGAGACCCATGGATATTAGTCTCTGTTGCATATTAAATTTTCACAAAATGACTCTGTAATTATAATAACAAGAAACTCTACCTCATTTCATAGATGAGAGCCCTTGAGTTCAAATAATTGAACTTGCCCATGATCTCAATAGCTGATGAGTGCAGCAGCTTAACCTCAGTTCTAAATGACTCCCAGTCTCTGCTCTTTCCACTATATCAAGGTGCCTGCTCATAAGACACACCAAACTGGTATATACACACCATGGTATCATAAGACATGCCCCTCAGGAACTCTTTTCTCCCAGCCTCTCCTTGCCTCCAGCCAAAGTCCCTTACCTCACAAAAACCTGGTTAAAATCTAACCTGCTCTAGGAAGACTTTCAGACATTCTGGTTTCCACCTTTAGCCAACCCTTCAGCACTTAGGTTTTAAATTGCGCAGCTTCTGTTTGTTTGTTTTTTCATCTCTTGAAAGGCTGTGTTGTTTTTGATACCAGTGTGTTTGTGTATTTGATTTCTACTTCCATGAAAGATCATCAGCTCTTCAAAGGAAAGTGCTGTGTCTTTAGTCTACTCCTAACTCTGCTGCTTAGGAGCTGTACAAACTTGGTTATATCACTTACTCTATTTGAACCTCCATGTCCACATTGATGTGAAAAGACGGTAGTATTAAGTTGCTGTCTATGGTCATTTCTCATCCTGATGATGTCTCCCAAGCATCTCAGTCCTGGAGTCTTGGAAATGCACAGTTGAGGCTGTGGCCAGGCTTACTCATGTGATAAATACTGTGGTCTTATCAAAGCCTGCCGGTGGGGATTGACTGTGAGAGAGGGAAGAGGTGGGTGGGGTAGGGGAGAGCAATGGGGGAAAAAACAGGACAACTGTAATAGAACAACAATAAAAAAAAAAAAAAAAGGAAAAAAAAAAAAAAGCCTGCTGGGAAGCCTAGGCCAACACTACTGAGGTATAGACCCAGACTGCAGCTGGTCTTCATCCTCCTATTTTTTCTTTCTCCCTTTCACTTGACAAACAGTCACAAATACAGCTCCAGACCAAGATGGCGGAGTCTTCTCTACATCCTCCTCATCTTTACAGACACCATTTTCCTTCCTAAGATACTTTTATTCTCCATGCCTCCTTGCTCAGTCTCTATTCCTATGAGACTTGGTCATTCTTCACCCCCTGAGTGAAGCCTTCACTGACCATCAATCTGCCATCAGAGTCTGTGAACTGCTATAACTTGTTCAAATATTTACCCCTCTGCATTTTAACTTTATTGTGAAAGGAAAACTACTACAGTGGTGTGGTTATGAGCATAGTGTCCTGGTTTATGACTGCTAAGGTTTATAATATCACTGTGCCACTTACTAACTATGTGCCTTGGACAATTATTTCTCTGTGCCTCAGTTTTCTCATTTGTCAAATGAGGATATTAATAGTACTTATCTCCTGGGGTGTTTTTGAGGATTAAATTAGTCAGTGCATACAAGCACATAGAATAGTGAACATATTTTACAGTTAACACTCTATAATAATACCATCTATTGTTTTTTTCCTTATAGAAATTAAAATGAGATCTATTTTATAATGACATTGTTATAAATGTCCTAAAAGCTCCATTTATTTCTGTCTCTTAACTCTCTTTTCCTCATCCACTTCTCACTCAGCATTCTCTCTCTCCTTGAATTGTCTGATATAAAAATGTTCACCTACCTCAGCTTGATACTTGAGGACTGTTTTAAGAGTTGGACCAGTCCTGTTTAAAAAAGACAGGGTTATATTTGTTACTGAAAAGATTAAAAGATATCATATATGTGAGAATGCCCAAGGAAGAATAAGGCCCAGTAAGAGCATGTGGGTTCATTCAAGGAATGTTTACTAAACACCTGCTGTATACCTATCATGTGGTATTGGATACTGGGGATACAGTCTTTGCCTTCATATTGTTTGCTCTTTAGTGGGGCATAAAGGTAATTATACCCACAACTGGAATGCAGTATGATTAGTTGTGATGAAGAGAGGAAACCACATGCTATGATAACCCACAGTATATATAATAGTTACAGCAGGAGAAGGCTTCTTGAAAGAAATGGCATCCACACTGAGTCTCAAAGGATAAATGGAAACTGATCAGTCTCTTAGGCTAATGGATAATCACATGAGAGAAGACAGAGATCCAGAGAATTACTGTACTTTGGAGCCAGGGCAAGAAGTTCTGAGGGGTGGAGATAAGAAGAGATAAGCACAGGCCAGATTAGAAAGCATTTTTTATGCTTCTGCCTGGATTTTATCCTGCAGACAATGAGGAATTTAAGAGTTTTAGTCAGGTAACTGACCCTGGCTGGTTTGGCTCAGTGGATTGAGCATCGGCCTGCGAGCTAAGTGTCGCTGGTTCGATCTTCCAGTCAGGGCACATCAGAGAAGGAAAACTCTGACTCCAAAAAACCTCCGCTGCCTTGCGGCATACCTCTTCAGGGGAAAGGCTAAGGGAGTAAACCCCGACAGAAAATCCGGAGCCGGAGTCCCTAAGGCGGTTTGACGTTGTAGTCAACACCGGCAACTCCTGCGGCGCACCTGAACCCAAGCTGTATTGACTCCGTCTTTCCCTTGGACCCTTCAGCTGCGAAGAGAGGGGGGTCTGCTGCATGGGCAACAGCAGACCCTCCATATCACCCTGCCCAGGCTCTGTAGCTTCAGCTTCACTGGAGAGGACACTCCAGCATCATCGCAAGATGTCGATTCAACACGGGAGGAGACAGATACCGTGTCACTCCCGAGTCGGACTGCACAGCCATTCTCGGCGGTGCAGACAGACTCTTAAGAAGCTACACCATCGTCTCTCGAGACGGACAGCTGCCAACAACAAGTCAGGTAACTAACAGGACCAAATCTGGGTTTATACTAGTGGTAGTATAAAGGATAAGTTACAGAGGACTATGGTAGAAACAAAATTCATTTTATAGGGTTATTTCAATAATACTTGTGAAAAACTGCTATGAATTCAGGTGAAAGACTGGAGAAGAAAAATCAAAGTTGAAAAAAATAACCTGGGAGAGAAAATACATAAAGTTCACAACAATTGTTTTGGGGGTGTAATTTTACTATGTCTTTCAATGGTTCTATATTAGACTCTTCACAAAAAGTTCACACCAATTATTCTGGGGTGTACTTTAACTACATCTTTCAATGGTTCCACATTAGACTCTTCATCATTTCAACAAACTTTCTAGATGCAGTGACTGTAATGGTGGAAATTTTAAGTACATTTGAAGTGATCTTTGAGCAGTGAGGACTTTGAAGACATGTTCCCCACATCTCAGTGGCAGCCACATCTCCCATGAAGGTATAGCCTTGGGTTGCAAAAATAACGTGAAGCTGTTATTGATCAAAATGAGGTTCTTTCACGTGGTGCCTTGGTGTAAAACTCAACAGTTAGTGTTGAAGAAAACAGGTCTTTATTTACAATATTCCAACCTGGGGAGGGCAGTGAGCACTTCAGCTCAGAGACTTGTTCTCCCATGGGGCCCAGCACTTCCCTTTCTCCCCAAAAAGCTATAAACCAAAAACATGCCCAGAAGCTCCCCATCCCTTATCTGTCAGCTCTTTCCTTCAGGATTGGGGGTACAATGTCACAAGCCTATGTATAATAGTCCAGGAAAACATGTGCCATGTTACACTGAATCGGGCATGGTTCTTTCTCTGGCCTTTCAAAGCTGCATGCATCTTTCTTTCCTTCTAAAATTGCACGATGCCCTCCCGCCTCCTTACAAACTGCATCGTTCTCTCTCTACAAATTGTGTGGATCTCTCTACTCCCCAGAATGGCTGCTGCTTTATTTTTAAATCCCTGACTGTGGCCTGTAATGCAGTGGGTGTGGTAACCAGTTCTGACCATTCACATAACCTTGTGGAGGCCCCCTATGCTCTTTCCTCACCATTCTATGATCAAAACTCCTCCCATCTCCTTGGGGCCTTGGAAGAACCAAAGCTTTTTGCATAAATAAGACACTAGCTACCAACCATAGATATGCAAAGGCATCTTGAAAGCTGTCCCCTTCCCCCATCCTCCAACAGGCTCTGGAGAATTTTGGGGACCCCACTCTGTAACAGAGCTACCAATTTTCTCCTTAATTTTTTTTTAGCATGTTTCCTTAGAATAGATACAAAGCTTGCTTCAGATTAGCTTTAATTTTATGTCTTATCTTACAGATTTCTGTTCCTATGCCTCTGCTGGATCACTGCAAAACCCCAAGCTCCTATCACGGACAGTATTTCCTTCTCTGTGGGCAGGCAGGCTGCTAGCATTGAGGGGGAGGAAGATGTTCTCTGCTGTATATACAACATGGCTGGGCCTCGAAGGATGGCTACTTTGTGTTGTTCTTCTGAGTCTCAGCTAGCCTTCTCTGTGCAGGAATCAAGGTCTGATTGTCCACAGCTTTCACTGAATGATGGGAAATGTGGATTGAACAACCAGAGACTACTTGAAAGTGCTTTTATGTACTCTTTGTTGACAAGTTTATATTGCAATTGTATATAAGTGATTAATTGAGAGAGGAAAGAAACTGTCAACTCAATGTGGTAAGCATTTCTTTTAAGATCCTCTGTTTTTTGTCAGAGATGAGACACAAAAAGTAATGCATGTGGTTTGGTGCATATGTTAATATAGAAATCGCCTTGCAGTTCTGTGTTTCTATTTTAAGGCACTTCAGAGGACCACTGCCATATGGAATTTATGTACTCCATGAAGAATGTCAGGTTTGTACTAGGAGGTGATCGTAATACATAACCAAATTATCTTGTATAAACCTCTCCAAGCTCAAGTGACAAGATGGTGGTAGTCGGGACTTGATCTTTTGATATTTGACTATTTATTGCAAGTATATTTTGGACCGGTGGGAGAAAACAAATAGGAATAGTGTAGAGACACTGTAAAGTTATGTACCAGGAATTACAGTTTTGTGATGTTTGAATAGACTCCTTTTGGGAGAAACAGTGACATATGGGATCACACTAATACCCAGCCCTCTGGGAAAAGGTCTACAGATCTTCTCTTGAATATTCCTGAATATCTCACTCTGAGTTTAGAGGTTTAAGTGCTACAGCTGAAACTCAGGACACTGGAAGAAGTTGATTTTTAGAGAAGATTGCTCTTAGAGTGTGGTGGCCTTTTGTCTTATTATGCAAATTCCCATAGACTTGAGGGAACTTTAAATCTCCAAAGTAGGCCTGGGGGAATAGCAGTCTTCAGTATTGCTATTGTGTGGATTTACGTCATCCAGAGCAGGCATTGGAAACTTGTTAATTTCAACCAAGAGTTTCTTTGAGTCTCTCTAGATGTTTTCTTGTTAAAAATAACAAAAAGAAATTATTTCAATAAAATGCCTTCACAAAATTGAGTAGATACAATACTTGGAATGAGAAATCAGAGATATTCATTGTCTATGGATGTTTTGCCAACTCCCAAGATGGATGTTTGCATTCATTCATTTATCAATCTTTTTTTGACTACCTATTATGTGCCAGACACTGTGCTGGCACTGTTATTACAGAGAAGAGCAAGCAGGCAGTTTCTGCCTTAAGAGAATTTATGGTTCTGGAAGTATGTGTGTATGTCTATCCCATGAGTCAAGTTTCTAAATAATAATAATGGCATGCCCAACTAGAGACTAAGACAAATGTTTCAGTAGAATTTGCACCACTGAAAGGAAAGTAAGTCTCCAGGGCCCATCCTTAGCTTCTCCATACAACAGTAGACTGCAGGAAGCTGAGGGCAGTGCTCAGTCATTTCCTGTGGTTCACCAGGTTTCTTTAAGAACCTACCCTGTGCCTGGTACTAGGCCTCATATAGTGGACAGTACAGAAGTGAATATCACCATCTATATCCTGAAGATATAACCAAAACAAAGCTCAGTCTAGTGGGAAAGAAAACAACTGCTCAGCTAAGGGTGGCGGTGGGGGGGGCAAAAATGGAATTATCTTGTAGTATACACTTCTCCCACTTGTGAGTGTTCTAGGAGCCCATGTGTACCAGTGTACCAGCTGGTGGTGTTGTGAGAGGTTGAATTATGCTTCAGTGAATTTTTTTGAAGACTCTTTCAATGCATTTGCCCATTTAATGATGGGTGATTTATGAGCATACCTGCCTACACTGCACTTAGTGCTCAACAATTTTTGACCAAAAACACCATGATCCCCAGGCCTCACCTTCCCTATTCACCTGATCTCTCCCCAGGTGACTTTTTTCTTTGTTTGTTTCCCCAGAGGGAAAAGCGTCCTCAAAGGGAAACATTTTGCCAATCTGGAAGAGATAAAACAGAAAACAACAGAAGCACTAAAAGGCATCAAAATTGAGAAGTCCAAAAACTGCTTTGAGCAGTGGAAAAAAAGGCTCAATAGGTGTATTGCATCAAACAGAGAGTACTTTGAAGGTGACTGAAGTTTAGACATGTAAGAATAAATACACATTTTTTTTATAAGTAAATTCCAAGGATTTTTTGTGTTCCCCTCATACGTTGGTCAAATTCAGCCTGCAGTGTGTGCTATAATCAAAGGTAGAAAGCCAAGGAATTTAGCAGATTTGGGGAAAAAAGAACAAGTAGTTCTTTTTTAATGTTCAGTAAGTAGTTCACAGAAGAGGATAAAACACAGTGATGAAGTCCAGAAAGAGAGGAAAGGTAAGCAACAGGAATGACATACATAAGGAAATGGGTAGAAGAAAGTGGGGAATATTCAGGAATGGTAGAAAGTTCTGCATAGTTGTTTAGGGGACGAAGCGAGCTGACTTGTAAACTGGAGACATTATTTACCATATTAAAGGGTCTGGCACTTAAATTTATTGGTAAGTGGCAGTTAATAAATCAGAGGGTGACATACTGAGTATAAGGAAATATAAATATTTGTAATATCTGTGGTGGGTTGAATGGTGGTCCCCCCAAAACATATGTCCATGTCCTAATTCCTGAAACCTATGAGTGTTACCTTATTTGGAAAAATGTTCTTTGTAGCTGTCATTAAGTTAAGGATTTTGAGGTGAGAAAAATTATGCTGGATTATCCAGGTAGGTCTAAATCCACTGAAAATACCCTCATTTGAGAAACGTAGAGGGATATTTGAGACAGACACAGAACAGAAAGTGATGGGAAGACTGAGGCAGAGATGAGTGGTGGGGCTGCAAGCAAAGGAACACCAGGAATGCCAACAGCCATTAGAAGCAGGAACAGGAGTCTCAGAACATTCAGAGGTAGGTTGGCATCTTAATTTCAGACTTCTAGTCTCCAGAAGTGATTTTAAATCACCAAGCTTGTGATACTTGGTTATAGAAACTCTAGGAAACTAATATAACCCTTCCAAATTAGTCATTACAAATGAAATAGCTATGACTAACATAAAATATAATGCCTTTCAGTTTACAAATGCTTTTTATACACATTATCTTATCTTATTTTAATGGTAAAACAGAGAGGTAGTACTATTATTTCCCCCATTTGTTTATTGAATCTGAACTTTAAAGAAATACAATCACTTTCTTAAGGTGTCAAACTTCTACCTTCAACTCTGCTTCTACTGCTATCCTACATTGCTTTAGTAATGAATAGTGGTCCTCACAGCCACCATCCTGACCATCCACACATAGTTGATAGCTCAAAGGGCATTCAAGTAACTCTAGTACAGGAGAAGAGGAAATGGGGAGGAAAAAAAGGAACCAAGATGATGAAATTCTAAAGAAGAATAAAAACAGTACAGGGCACTCTTCAAAGTCTCTTGGATTTCAGCTACTGACTCTGTAATATCAACTAAGATTTTAAAATTTCTTGAGTTTCTGTTTCTTATTCTATAAAACAGGCACAATAATTCCTGACATGGTTTGTTTTAGGATTATACGAACCATACATATTTATCATTTTATTTATTTATTTAAGAGAGAGCGGAAGGGAGGAATAACGAGAGGGAGAGAAACATCAATGTGTGGTTCCTCTCATGTGCCCCCAACTGGGGACCTGGCCCAAAACCCAGGCATGTACCCTGACTGAGAATTGAACTGGTGACTCTTTGGTTTGCAAGCCACATCAGCCAGGGCATGAACTATGTATTTTAGAATAACAACTTTGAACACTCTAAGGACACTGCTTTAATGTCCTTAAGGTATAATTATGAGATGGTGTAGTAATGCTCTGGTGCAGACCTGATTGTGCATTAATATCTGCCGGGAAGTTTTCAAAGCTTGCTGAGGCCTAGATTCTTCCCTAGAATTATTGAACAAGAATCTTTTAGAGTGAATCTGAGCATCAATATTTTAAAAAATTGTCTTAAATTACTCTTACATATGCTGCCAGTTTTGAGAGCCCTTGCTGGAGTGAGAAAAGGTAAGCTCTGTGGTCAAATTTTCTGGGCATAAATTTTGTATAACTACTACTTGTGTGATCTTAAGCAAGTTACTTAATGTCTGTTTCCTTAGCTTGAGCAAGTTATTTAAGCTATTTCCTTAGCTTTAAAATAGGCAAAGTAATGCTTAGCTCTTAGTGTTGTTATTAGAGTTGCATTAAACGTGTGTACAAATGGGACAGTCAGTTCAGGTTAGTTTGACTTCCCCCATCCCTTTTGCATTAATAAAGTCAATAGAAACCCAAAAAGAAAGAAGGGGAGGAGAGGGCTGCGTTTAGCACATAATGTGCATTTCCATAAAATAGCTCCTAGTTGCATTTCTCAAAGTGAAGTAAAGTCATATGGAGATGTGGCTCTTGTGTTATGAATGCAGACACCAATAAATGCAATCATTATATAGAACTGGTATCTTTTAAAAGTAATAGGGTCCCAGAGGTTATAATAATTCACATTAACTGTGAAACCAAGTGTTTCCTCATTAATCAATGTCCTAGGAAAGTACCAAATGTTTCCTGTGTTGACAAGTCAGAATAGATTAGAGTCACAAGACAGCATTTTCAGTCTCAAGGACATTATGGTCACTGAATGTTTAGTTACCTGTATTGACCAAATGTCACTCTGTGTACCAAGAGTGATGTTCAAAAATTGGTAACAAGGTGGCGTGATAGTCACAGCTTTTGTGGTTATTTTTATTTTAGTTATAGGAAATCTTTACATTGAAAGGCATATCAAGGTCTAACCTGGCATTTTTTATGTTTATTTTCTAAGTCTGAAAGAATCAGAGACACTGAATCTCAGAAAGTTGCTTCTTTCTCTTAGAAATGTACAATCAGTTTCAGCACACACTTACAAAGCTCTAAAGTGCTCTATGCCATAATGGGATACAATGTAACAACCTTGAGGATGCTTACTTTTAATCTGTAACCGTAGCTTAAAATTGAATGCTGTTTATGTAAAAACCTATTCAAGAAATATTGACTGTCAGAGGTTATTTCTGTCAGACTAAACTCATAATTCAAGTGCAAGTCAGCATATTGTGAATTACATTAGAAATTTATTTATTAAGTTAACAATACTGTATTGATTTTAGCTATCTGTTTAAAAAGTAAGTCCAGCCCTGGTAGCAAGAGGCATATCTAGAGCCCAGATCTTCCTTTCTCCTACTGTTCTCCAATAAAAGGAACCAGGATTCCTCAGAGAAAAGGTTGATTCTAGGACTGGGGCAGGAAGTGTGCATAATAAGCCTAGAACATTTTGAAGTGGCAGAAAGTGAGAAAGAATAAAACAAAACGAACAAAACACTATCATGGGAGATGCCTATGGGACGCAGCAGCCAACTGAAAGAGCTCCCAATGGCCAAGAAGAAACATTTTGAGTAACAAAATAAGTAATACTAGATTGTAACTCAAAGTATAAAATAAATACCCACAAGTGTATCCTGATATAAATAAATGATTGAATAAATAAACAAGTGGGGGAGAACAGAAATCTCTCATGCAGAAGAATTCCAAATAGACCCTCCATCCTCAAAGAAGTGGAGCATAACTCCCCACTCCTTAAATGTGGGTTTTCTATAATGACTTTCTCCCAAACAGTGAAGTATTAAAAGGAGAAAAAGGAATGTATATTAGAGTTATCCAGAAAAAATATTTAATAAGATAGGTAAATATAGAAATAGATATGTATCAGTGTATAAGAGGACATGTATTACAGGAATTGGCTCATGTTTTTATAAAGGCAAAGAAGTCTCATAATCTGCCATCTGCAAGCTGGAGAACCAGGAAAGCCAGTGATATAATTCATTCCCAGATTGGAGGACTGGGAGCCAATACTGTAGCTCCTAGTCTGAGGCCAAAGACCTAAGAATGGGGACCATGCTGGTGTATCCTGGAATCCAAAGGCCCAAAAATCACAGGGTCTGATGTCCAAGGGCAGAAGAAGGCACATATTGCAGGTCAAAAAGGCACGTCTTTTTCTTCTGTTTGGTCTCTGAATGGATTGGATGATCCCCAACCACATTGGTGAGGGCAGATCTTTTTTATTCAGTCCAGTGATTGAAATACTGATCTCCCCTGGAAACAACTGCACAGACACACACACAAATAATGTTTTACCAGCTATCTAAACATCCTTTAGCCTAGTCAAATTGATGCATAAAATTAACCATCACAAAGAGCAACTTCAGAGTTACAAATGCTCCCTTGGCCTGGTGAATAAGGTCAACATCAACGGTGAAAAATCATGCTGATAGAATGAATGTGCTGTCAATATGATGGTATGAAATGGCATTTTACTTTTGTGGTCTTTCTCCTAGAAACCCATAATCCCAATTCTATCATGATTAAAGTATCAAACAATTCCCAATAGAGAAAAATTCTGCAAAATGCCTAACCAGTACCCCTAAAAACTGTCAGCATTATCAGAAACAAGAAACATTTTGAAAAATAGTCACTGTTTTAAAGGAACTTAAGGAGAAATGATGACTAAATATAATATGATATCCTAGATGGGATTCTGGAACAGAAACAAGGCATTAGGTAAAAACTAAGGAAATCTGATTAAAGCATGCACTTCAGTTAATTACAACATATCACTATTGGTTCATTAATTATAAAAAAGGTGTCATATTAATTTAAAGCTATTAGTAACAGGAGAAATTGAGTGTAAGGTATGGAAACTCTCTGTACTATCTTCATAATATTTCTGCATATCTAAAACTGTTCCAAAAATGAAGTTTATTTAAGAATATAGGTAAGTCCATGTAACTTGTTCATTCTTGCAGCGAGCAAAAATTGATTGAGCACCTATTATATACCCAGTATCTTGATAGGTATTGTGATTAAAAAGATATATAAGATAGAAATGAAGGAAGAGGATGAAGAAGGGAGGAAACTGTCATTAATTTAATGTTTTATGTGTCCTGGAAATTATGCTTTCAGGATGTTAAAATCTAAAAAAAGAGATAATAACATAAACAAATAATTAAAATAAATAGAAAACAGCAGAGTTTTTTTTTTTTTTTTACTTTTAGTAATGAGATCTTTATAAGCAAGTAATTAAACACAGAAGCATTAAATAAAAATTAAAACACGTAGCTATATAAAATAAAAAACCAATTCAGGGAAACAAAAAACTCCATAAACAACTAAAAAGTATAAATATGAAAATGGGACAGAATTTACAGGTCATTTGACAAAAGGCTAATTTCCTAGTTGCAGAGAAAATTTTGACAGATCACTAGAAAAGAAACCAATGACCAGACAGAAAAGTGGACAAAGCATGGAAAAAATAGATTGCCGATGGGTTTTTCATACTGAAAGACATATCAATGGCTTTTATATATGTGTGAATATATGTAACTTCACAATAAAGAAATGTACATAAAACAAGATACCATTTTCAAAAAGCCATGATTAGTAAAGACCAAACATTAGATAATATACTGAGGTAGTACAGATGCATAAAGACAGCCATCTTACATATTATTTTTCGGGAATGTGAAGTGAAAAGTTAGTAATATTGTAACAGAAGCTGTTGGCATCTTGGCTATATCCCCATGCTACTATATTTCAGGGTGTGGTGGCTTAATTCCAAATGTCATCAACACCTACTAACAGGGGTTGGGATATGAGATGAAGAGCATGCACTGGCTCATGAACTATCTCTAGAATATGAGAGATAAGGGGATAAATGGGAATTATAAGGAGAGTGGAGTTGGCTAGTGGCTGTTAGTGCCATAAGTACACTAAAAAAAAAAAAAAAAAAAAAAAAGACAGGCTCAGTTATCAATCAGACCCTGATGTGAAAGCCAGAAACTTTCAAAGAACTGTTTATCATTCAAAAAGAAGCTCTTAGTTTGCTACTGGACCTACTAGAAACTAAGCCTGATAATGGAACATCAAGTGACTATGTCACCAGAGCTGCTTATCATGAGCTGGTTATTGGCTGATCCTCCAAGTCTTTAGGTGGGATGGGCACAACAGTAATCCATCAAACAACAAATGGTACATTTGTCATCAAGTATGAGCACATCCAGAGGGAACAACTAACTAAATTACGTGAACTGGCAGCTCAGCCCTCCATATTACCTAATTTGTTAAGCCAATGCCTCTCCCTCAGCTCATACCTATGACTTCACAGAGAGTTCCCTAAACTAGTTGTCAGGAAACAATAAAACCTAGATCTGATTCACAGATGGGTTGGCTCAATATATCATGTGAGCTGAAAATAGACTGCTATGCAACACAGCTCCAGTGAAGAGTGGTCATGACAGTAGTGAGGGGAAATTCTCACTACTATGGGCAAAACTTCATGCATTAAAATGATATGAACGTGTGTAGACGATCCATCTGTATGGGGCAGGTTCAACTGCATGTAGCAGATGCTGTTGGTACTCTAACCATATCCTCTCTCCCTTGCCTATTAGTACATGCTGGTCAGTCTTCCAACAGTCAGCACCTGCATTTCTTTCCTTCTCTGGGCAATAAAACCTACTGTGCCTGCTGTGAAATAGGTCAGACATGTTGGGGAACTTATACTTCCCAGGAAGTGGAATACAGGGAAGCAGTCAGGAAGCAACCCTGAGGGGAGGAGCGGTTTATAACTAAGGTTATAGAGAATTCCCAGTACATCATGAAGATAAAAGCATCCTGCTCCCAGGATTGTGCAGTGGCCCTTATTCAATGACTGGCCGGCCCATCAAGGCAGGAGTCAGCGTACCAAGAGACAGCTCCCTTGCCCCCTGAGTAGAATAGATAACTCTGAGGCTGGTGTCAATACTGGCTCCTACAGTTTCCTAGAATTTCAGCAGGACTGAGCTTCAAGTACCCAAAGTGGTGACGGGCTTGATAGTACACCTATTTTTGGTTACCTTTCCTTCCCTGTTCACTTTGCCACTCCCCTATTCAGTTTTGCTTCACCATCTAAATAAACTATTTGTATTTGGATCCTTATCTCAGAATCTTCTTCTAAAGAAACCTAATTAAGATGTGTAAATGCACATGCCCTTTTCCCCAAGAATTACACCCAGGATTTATCTACTCAAACATTTGCCTAAAGATATACAATCTTTATAATAATAGTAGTAAACACCATTGAGTACTTACTATATACTAGGCATTGAAGCTCTTTTCAGGTAGTAGCTCAACCAATCTTCAGAAAAGCCCTATGAAATTATTATCAAATCTCTATTTTACGTAAGAGGAAACTGGGGCACACAGAGGTTAATCGACTTGATTAAAACTATAAGAGCTAGTAGTACAAAGTCAGGTTTCAAACCCAGGAAGTAGGACTTCAAGGCCCATTTTCTTACTCTCCCTGTATAAATATATAGACAAGATTATCAAATTGTTAGTAACAGCTAGAAACAGTTCAAATGTCCATCATAGGAGGATGATTAAGTAAATTATGGTATGTCATATTGTTACAGAACCCCTGGGCTGCTCCAGTTGAAAACAAACCCACGGGCTCTTTAGTTAGGGGCCCGATTGCCCGCCGCCAAAATTATAACTCTCAATACCAGAGTTTGGTGAAAAGAAAAAGAATTGTTTATTTAACAGTTATATAGATTTAGTTATTTGCGGATTTCTGTTATTAAGTCTTATGCTCTTTAAAACACCCACAAACACATATCCTTGCCTCCCCCCCTTCCAAACCAGGCTAGTTTTAGGAAAGTCAGAGAAACCATTTCCCTACTTTCCAAACACAGTTCAGCTTTACCAGCAGCTGCCAATCATTCAATCTGATTGGGGAGGTCCTTTCTGTGCTGTGGTGCCCTCCAGCTCTCAATGCAGAACCACCTGGATTCTCAGCCTCCTTGCAAACTGCCTTCTTCCTGCAAACCGTGTGGATCTTCTCTCCTTCTCAAAACTGCATGGCAAGAGCCTCTTAAAGCAGCCTGGAGACCCCTTCTCCAAGCCACATGGAGAAGGCCCCTTCACCAAGCCACGTGGAGGGAGCACATGAGAGAGCGAGAGCAAGAGAGCCCGAGAGCTAGAGTGAGAGCCCGACTCAGAGCGCCAGAGCGAGAGCGCGAGCCAGAGAGAGTCCCAGAGTGCCAGAGCGAGAGCCAGAGCGCCAGTGAGAGCCAGAGCCCAAATGAGAGCTTGAGAGAGTCTCAGCTAAAATGTCTGCAGCTGCTTATATATCCCTGATGCGTCATCTGACGCAGTGGGCGTTGCAAACAGTTCTGACCATTCACAGAACCTTACGTAGGCTCTGTGTGCTTTCCATACCATCCCCTGGTTCAAGACTCCTCCCATCTGCCTGAGGCTTTGGATGCATTAAATCCCCATTTGCATAAGAAAGACAGTAGCCACCAGCCTCAGGCATGTGGAAGCATTTGAAAAGCTGCTTACTTCTCCCCATCCCCCAGCTGCAAGCTCTGGGGATTTTTGGAACACCCCTGTTTCTGTAACAATATTAGAATGTTTATAGCTATTGAGAATAATAAGGTTTATGCTAATATAGAAAGAAGTACAAAATATTGTTACGTTAGAAAACAAAACAGAACAGCACAAAACAAGGTGCAGATAACTGCGTTTGTTAGGCTTCCAAACTTGCAAAACCTGAAGAGCTATGTGCATGTGTTTTTCTGTGTGTTATAGTTGTTGCCTTAGGAAAGACCATTGTGTCAAGCACAAGAGGTTTACCATTGTAAACCAGATTTTTGCTGTTTTAATTCTTTAACATAACTATATTATTACTCTTTTAATACTCTTTAATATTGATTATATAATATTTGTATTACACAAGATATGTATGAACTAACATGGGATCACAGAGGAAGAGCAATTCTTTCTGCCTGAAAGAGTCTCAGAAGCCTCCATAAAAGGTGCTCATGAATTGCTAAATATGGAAGAGAGTTACTCCTGACAGCACATTTGAAGGTCCAGAAGTGCGAACGCTCATAGGATGTTGGATAACTGTATACAGTTTAATGTGTAGAGTTGGCAGGAAATGAAGCTGGGAAGAGGTCAATATCAGATGGCCTGTAGGTACATTAATTCACAAGGGAAATAAAATATTCAGATTTATCAACAGGTATTTGACAAAGATGTTTTGTTGTAGGCTTTTAAAAAAAGTATCAAATGTCATGTGTGCCACATATTTTATTATAAAGAAGGAAAAGAAAAATATCTCGTGTTAAAGAAGACTTCCATAAAGTGTATTAATTTTCTTTATTCTCTCTTAATGCAGGTTCGGTGAAGAACTATATCCATTAAGAATCAGACGATTCAGCCATGTAGAAAATTGAAATCTTAATTTTTTTTCAGCATGGATGGGCCTGTAGGACATTATGCTAAGTGAAATAAGTCAGAGGAAGACAAATACCATATGATTTTACTTTTGTGGAATCCAATGAACAAAATAAACAAACAAAATAGAAGTAGACTCATAGATACAGAGAATAGACTGACTGCAGTCAGAGAGGAGGGGTGTTGCAGAGGCTGTGTGAAAAATGTGAAGGGATTAAGCAGTACATATTGGTAGTCACAGAGGTGTGGATATGGTCAATAATGTTATGATGGATATGTGTGGGGCCAGGTGGGTACTTGAAACAGCAAGGTGACCACTCTGTAAAGCATATGATTTTTCTGGTTGCTTCACTGTGCATCTAAAACTTGCACAGAATGGTATTGAATGTGAACTGTAATGAAAAAAATTTTTTTTAAATAAGCTAAAATATTTTAAAAAGCAGAGGACTGAATTGAAGTGCCCACTTTACCACTTACCAAATGTTCTCATCTGTAAACACATTCAAATAGTTCAGCTTCATAGAATTAATGTGAGGATCATTTGAGATAATTCATGTAAAGCAATTAATATATTGCCTGGCATTTTAACAGGCACTCAATAATCATTACCTATTATTATTGTCAATAAGTGCTAATAAATAGCAATTTCAATATGATTACAATCTTATTGATATTGTAAGGAACTAACAACAGTAAAAGGGAAACACTTCTCTAGAAAAATAAAGTTCTGCAGTTTTAATCCAAAAGAATACCCCACACTAGAAATGATCTCCTTTGTCTTTTCCACTGCCAAATGCTTGTGTTTTGCCTAAAGTCACATGACTGACTGACAGTATCACAGCTGTGGGAGCTATCAGCACATCTTCAACACATATTATGCCCCACCAGTTACACCCAGGATACTGAATGACAGCTGGAAGTGTTTGACTGTGGTTTTAAAAGAAATACTTTCAAGATTCAGAATGTAAGTTTGCCCAGCAAAATACAAGGATGTAAAAGACAATAGAATTAATTATGGCTTTTAAAAAATATTTCAACCATCCCTTCTGCTGAGAATGCTTGTAAAGAGGTGACATTTACAAAACAGAAGAAACAAATCAAACAAGTACTGGTTTTAAAAAGTCATAAACAATGTACTAGCAGTAGAATCCTAATTGGCTATTCATAAAACCACCAGAAATGATGTCAAAGATGTAACATTGATGATGATTCTAAATTGCAACCCAAATGTGCTTAAGCTGAACAAAGTATTAGGCTGGTAGAACTATAGAAAGACAATCAAACAAACTAGATTAGAGGCACTTATATCTAATATTTTAGATTTTGTGACTCACTGTATTTCTTTTTTACATTTATTGATTTGAGAAAGAGAGAAGAAGGAGGGGAGGGGGGAAAGAGAGAGAGAAAGAGGGAGAGAGAGATTTGTTGGTACAGTTATTTATACATTCATTGTTTGATGCTTGGTATGTGCCCTGAGCAGGGATCGAAACTACAACCTTGGTGTATCAGGACAATGCTCTAAGTAACTAAGCTACCCCACCAGGACTCTCTGTACTTCTCTTTTAATACTTATCTCCTGACTTTTCTCTCATACTCAGTCATACACACCCATGAAATTTCTCCCTCCATAGAGCACACAGAGGACATGTTTCAACATCTTTCTTTCAATAAGTAAACTTCAAAATGAAAAAGAGACTTTTTACTTTTTGTAGCAGTAGCAGAGCTATAAAATTTCTTAATTATTCATGATCCTAAATTTTTCACATGATCATCAGAGAAACGAATAATTTCTTAGAAAATAGATTATAGTAATGTCAAAAATTGTTCTAATGTTTCATTGAGATCTGAACACATGTGCAGAACTCAAAGAAATATTGGTGTACCTGGTTGGCCATGGATCAAAGAACTCAAAGTTTGAGTGATTTGGCTGTTCTTTTGGAGATAGTGTAACTACAAGATGCTACAAACTCATAGGCCATTGTCACATCTTTGAACTCTGATAAGAGGATCCAGGAGACCCCTTCTTCCACAGTGTAATACCTAGCTCCTTCCATCGTATAACAGAAAAGCAAAATAGAAAATGTTTTTGGCCTTGATCTTTAAAAACTGTAATATAATCAAAAGCTTGTTTATTGGTTTAGTTTAAGTGAAATTTTGTAGGTATTTATATTTTGGGAGGTACATACTGTTGGACTCTTTATTCCTTAATGGTGGCAATGCTATGTTTTAGCTGGTACCTGATAGCATAGTTGAAAGGCTAAATCTCCTGGCTTCCATTAGTAAGTTGTGATCACATAGCTCAGTTCAATAGGATGTTAGCAGAAGTGAGTTTTCAAAGTCCTGTGTATGCCCATAAAAGAAATAATTTGACTTTCATTTCTCTTAGCTCTTACCCACCGGCTATCATGTGGATATAATGAAAGGAGCTGGAACAGCTATGTTGAATTACAAGACAAAAGTTTCATGTAAAGAATTTCAGAACAAGAAGATAGTAGGAGGCTGAGTCCTGGACAACATAAAGCCACCCTATCAGCCCTGAAATACTTACATTTGATCTGAAACATGATAGAAAAGAATACTTCTATTATTTCTTTTTTTGTTTTTATTTTCTAATTTTATAGTTTCACCGAGGTATTGTCAGCACACAACAAACTGCACAAATTTAAATTCCATAACCTTTGCTATATCTATATATCCATGAAGCTATACAATCAGGAAATAAAACATACACTTTCCTGACAAAAGTTTCTTTAAGCCCCTTTGTAACTTCTCTCTTTATGACCACTACCATCAGCCAGAGATCTGCTTTCTGTAATTGTAGATTGAGTTTTATAGACTTTTATACAAAGGAGTATGCAGTTTTTTGTCTGGCTGTTTGTTTATTTATTTATTTTTAGAGAGAGAGGAAGGGAGGGAGGGAGAAAAAGAGGAAGAGAAACATCCATGTGTAAGAAAAATATCGATCAGTTGCCTCTTGCATGTCCCCAACCAGGAACCTGGCCCACAACCCAGGCATGCACCATGACAGGGAATCAAATGGCAGCCTTTCAGTTTGCAAAATGCTGCCCAACCTACTGAGCCACACCAGTCAGGGATGTGTTTTTTTAAAACTCCTTTGCCAAACACAAGATGACCAAGATCTTATGCTCTATTTTCTCCTAGAGTTTTATCATTTTAACTCAAATATTTACATGTGATCGTTTAAAATTAGTTTTTGTATGCAGTATGAACAAAGAGTGAAAAGTTATTTTTTAAATTTTTGTTTTATTTTATTTTTTATTTATGTCTATTCAAATATTTCAACATCTTAGTTAAGAAGGTTATTCTTTCACTACTAAGTTGCTTTGGCACCTTTGTTGAAAATCAATCAACTATTGTGGAACTATTTCTGAATTTCTATTTTTTATTTCAATTATATTGTATTTATTACACTATTACAGTTGTCCTGATTTTTCTCCCTTTGTCCCCCTCCACCAAGCACCTTCCACCATCTCAAGGTGTCCACTACCTCTCACCTTAGTTCCAGACACTTCAGTTCTTTCCTATATGCCACTGGTGCCTTTCAAGCTGCGACTCTGGCACTGGAGCTCATTGGGAGTGAGTCTGAGTAAGTTCTATGTGTGGGTTCTTTAAGAGGAACTGCTTGGGACTCTTGAAATTTTTTCCACCTACTCAATCCCCACTGGTTTTTGAAACCAAAAGTTATGGGAACTTATCTTCTTGGCACTGGTATCCAGGGCTGGGGAGCCTAGTGTGGGCTGGGATTCCTCACTCCCAAGTTATCCCTCCTGAATTTTAATCCCCCATATATGGGTATGGGTCTCCTCCCCTCCTACCAATCTGAATGGATGTGATTTCTTTAATTCCGTAGTTGTCAGACTTTATTCAGCTTGACTTCTTTTTTTTAAAGTATATTTTATTGATTATATTGTTACAGTAGTCCCAATTTTTTTTCCCTTTGCTCCCCTCTGCCCAGTACCCCCCTTTCTTCCAGTAATCCCACCCCGCTTAGTTCATGTCCATGGGTTGTGCATATAAGTTCTTTGGCTTCACCCTTTTCTATATTATTCCTAACATCCCCCTATTTTGTACCAACCAATTATGCTTCTTAGTCCCTGCACCATTTCCCCATTTCTCCCCTTCCCCCCTCCCAGCTGATAAACCTCCAAATGATCCCCGTAACTATGATTCTGTTCCTATTCTGGTTTGCTTAGTTGGATTTTGTTTTTATTTTTTAGATTCTGTTGTTAACAGTTGTGAGTTTGTTGTCATTTTAGTGTTCATAGTTTTGATCTTCTTTTTCTTAAGTAAGTCCCTTTGACATTTCATATAATGTTGGCTTGGTGATGATGAACTCCTTAGCTTCATCTTGTCTGGGCAGCACTTCATCTGCCCTTCCATTCCAAATGATAGCCTTGCTGGATAGGGTAATCCTGGTTGCAGGTTGCCTTTCATCACATTGAATACTGCTTGCCAGTCCCATCCTGCCTGCAAAGTGTCCTCTGAGAAATCAGCTGATAGTCCTATAGGCACCCCCCTGTAGGCAACTCTCCACCTCTCTCTTGCTGCCCCCAGGACTTTGTCTTTATCTTTCACCTTTGGCATCTCAGTCATGATGCATCCTGGTGTGGTCCCCTCTGGGCCAGCTCACCCAGGACGCTCCGTGCTTCCCAGACCTGTATGTCCATCTCCTTCACAAAATGTGGAAAGTTTTCCTCATTGTTTTCAATTCTTGCTTCCTCAGTCTGCACTAGTTGACTGTTTTTTTCTTCCTTATGTTCCAAATCATTGATTTGAACCCTAGTTTTCTTCCCTTCACCATTGGTTTTGTGTGGATTTTCCTTCGTTTCACTTAGTATAGTCTTCACTTCTTCTCTTATGCATTCGCCATACTCAAGCATATCTGTCAAGCCTGTGAGCATCTTTATCACCATTGTTTTGAATTCTGTATCTGTTAGGTTGTCTATCTCCTCATGTGTTAGGTTGGCTATCTCCTGGTCGCTTAGTTCTCCCACTGGAACCTTGAACCATTTCCCCTTTTGGAGCATACTTCTCCATCTCCTCATTCTGACAGGCTCCTGTGTTTGTTTGCCTTTGCATCCCAGGTAGAACAGTCATTCCTGCTATGTTGTAAAGGGCAGAGCCTTAGGGATTTGTCAGTACAGGGCGACCTGTTTCACCACGCTGTGGTGCTGTATGTGGGGGAGGGGTCAGAGAAGAAACAATGCCACCAGCCCAGCACTCGCCTCTTTTCCAGGCACCTCTCTCACTTCTGCACTGGACTGGTGCCCCTCTAGCTGCTGCCCTGACCACTGTTCACAGTGTGGGTGGGTCTGCGGACATTCTAGTTCTGTGGAGGTCCTTTAAACAAGCAGACTCTGCTGAGACTGGCAGTTTCTGCCTCCACCCCAACCACCACTGGTCTGCACAGTCAGAAGCAATGAGGCTTCATTTTTACTGGTGCTGGGACTGTAAGCTGGGAGGTCCAGTGTGGAGCTGGGAATGCTCCCCAGGTGTCCCTCCTGACGCTCCAAAATATGTGATTGTGAGTTCTGCTGGCCCGCTGCTGCCACCGCCACTGCCACCACCACATCGTGTCCTCTCTTCCCCCGCTCCGCCCCTCCTACCTGTCTGGATGAGTATTTCTTTTTTATATCTTTGTATGTTGGACTTCCATGCAGCTTGATTTTCTGGAACTTCTGGTTGTCTCTAGTTCTGAGGTAGTTGTAGTCCTTCTTAGTTGTGGAGGGAGATGCAGCATGTCTTTCTACACCTCTATCTTAGCCAGAAGTCTCTCAGCTTGACTTCTGATGGCTTTGAGTGATGGTTGTTCTATGGTTTAGTTGCAATTTTTTTTACTCTTTTATTATTTATTAATTATTGAATTGTTTTTCATACAACCACTAGATGACAAAAGACAGTATTAATTTTTCAATGTCCCACATTAGGGAAAAAAGGGCTTCTTTGGAGGAAGGTGTGCCAGGTACATCTCACCTGTCCAAAGCCCTTTTGCCCACTATACTTAGTTTGGGCTGAGGGAAATATTTTAGGTTTCCCCCACTCTCAGACCTCTGGGCCCTTTCTGTCCAAGCCATTAGGATAGAAAAGAGAAACCAGTTTTAAAGTGAAGCCCACAGGCAACCCTATACTTCACCGACCCAGCCACTTAGTTCAGTCAAATTGTTGAGTCTCAGGAGGCAATGATGCAGACAGGATTAAGTGAGGCTTATGCGTACAGACAATCACTCAGGTAATGCGGTCATAGGCTTATGCTCTCTAGTTCAATTTTGATCATTTGTTTATGTTGTTCATTAGTTTCCTATAATAGGTGATAGTATAAGGTATTTTTCTTTTGTTGCCTGGCTTATTTTGCTAAGCATAATTCTCTTTAGTTCCATCCATGTTGTTGCAAATGGTAGAAGTTCTTTTTTTCTGCTACATAGTACTCCATTGTGTAAATGTACCACAGTTTTTTGATCCACTCATCTACAGATGGGCACTGAGGTTGTTTCCAGCACTTGGCTATTGTAAATAGTGCTGCTATGAACATAGGGGTGCATAGGTTCTTTTGAAATGGCGTTTCAGAATTTTTTGGATATAATTCCAGCAATGGAATTGCTGGTTCAAAAGGTAGTTTCATTTTTAGCTTTTTGAGGATGTTCCAAACTGTTTTCCATAGTGGCTGCACCAGTCTGCATTTCCACCAGCAATGCACCAGGGTTCCTATTTCTCTGCATCCTCTCCAGCACAAGTTGTTTGTTGATTGTTGGATTGTTGATGATGGCCATTCTGACTGGTGTGAGGTGGTATCTCATTGTGGTTTTTATTTGCATCTCTCTGCTGGCTGGTGATGTTGAGCATTCTTTCATATGTCTATGGACCCTCTGTATGTCCTCTTTGGAGAAGTGTTTGTTTAGGTCCTTTGCCCATTTTTTAATTGGGTTGTCTGTCTTCTTGGTGTTGAGTCATATGAGTTCTTTATATATTTTGGAGATCAATCCCTTGTCTGAGGTATCATTGGCAAATATAGTTTCTCATATGGTTGGTTCCCTTTTTTCTGTTTTTTTTTTAAAAATAATTTATTTATTTATTTGTTTGTTTATTTCTTTTTAGAGAGAGGGGAAAGGAGAAAGAGGGAGAGAAACATCACTGTGTGGTTGCCTCTCACTCGCACCCCCAACTGGGAACCTGACGTGCAACCTAGTCATGTGCCCTGACTGGAAATCGAACCAGTGACACTTGGCTCTCAGGCTGACGTTCAATCAACTGAGCCACAGCAGCAGGGCCTGGTTCCCTTTTCATCTTGCTGATGTTTTCTTTTGCTGAGCAAAAACTCTTTAGTTTGATGTAGTCCCATTTGTTTATTCTTTCCTTTATTTCCCTTGCCTTAGGATATATATCAGTGAAAATGTTGCTACGTGGGATATCTGAAATTTTCCTGCCCATGTTTTCTTCTAGTACTTCTATGGTGCCACGGCTTACATTTAAGTCTTTGATGCATCTTGAGTTTATTCTGGTGTATGGTGTAAGTTGGTGGTCTAGTTTCATTTTTTTGCATGTCCCTGTCCAGTTCTCCCAACACTATTTGTTAAAGAGGCTCTTTTCACTCCATTTGATGTCCTTTCCCCCTTTGTCAAATATTAGTTTACCATAAAGACCTGGGTTTATTTCTGGGCTCTCTATCTTGTTCCATTGGTCTGTATGTCTGTTCTTATGCCAGTACCACACTGTTTTGATTATCGTGGCCTTGTAGTATAGTTTGATATCAGGTATTGTGATTCCTCCTACTGTGTTCTTCTTCCTCAAGATTGCTGTGGCTATTCAGGCTCTTTTTTGGTTCCATATAAATTTTTGAAATATTTGTTCTAAGTCTGTGAAAAATGTCATTGGTGGTTGTAATTTTGATGCACTTGTGAGATGAGGCAAGCTGTGTTTATCTATGCCCCCATCTTGACCAGAGACTCCATCTTCTTCTGAAGAATCCTGAACTTCTATTCTGTTTTAGTGACCTCTACATTTATCTTTAAGTCAATATATTTTCTTTATTTCTTTAGTTTTATAATAAATTTTGAAATGAATTCATGTAAATTTCCAGTTTTGCTTTTTGGGGGTCATTTTGGCTATTCTAGTTGCTTAACATTTTTTTACAAATTTTATTAATAGCATTTTCTTACAAATTTTAATTCTTCTATAAAATTTTATTTATAGAAAATATCTTCTGGGATTTTGATTGCAGTTGTCTTGAACCTATAGATAAATTTGGAGAGGATTGCCTTATTAACATTATTGAATCTACCATTCTGTGAACCCAGTGTATACTGTACTGTCATTTATTTAGTTCTTTTTTTAAAGTATATTTTATTGCTTCTGTTGTTACAATAGCCCCAATTTCTTTTCCCTTTGCTTGCCTCTTCCCAGCACCCCTTTCCCTCCAGCAATTCCACCCCCCTTAGTTCATGTCCATGGGCCATGCATGTAAGTTCTTTGGCTTCACCATTTCCAATATTATTCTTAACTTTCCCCTGTTTATTTTGTCCCAACCAATTATTCTTCTTAATCCATGCACTATTTCTCCATTTCTCTCCCTTCCCCCTCCCAGCTGATAAACCTCCAAATGATCCCCATACTTATGATTTTGTTTCTGTTCTGGTTGTTTGCTAGGTTTGTTTTTATTTTTAATTTTTAGATTCAGTTGTTAACAGTTGTGAGTTTATTGTCATTTTAATGTTCATAGTGTTGATCTTTTTCTTGAATAAGTCCCTTTAACATTTCATATAATAGTGGCGTGGTGATAATGAACTCCTTTAGCTTTACCTTGTCTGGAAAGCACTTTATCCATCCTTCTATTCTAAATGATAGCTTTGCTGGATAGAGTAGTCGTGATTGTAGGTCCTTGCTTTTCATCACATTGAATATTTCTTGCCAGTCCCTTCTTGTTTGCAAAGTTTCTTTTGAGAAATCAGCTGATAGTCTTATAGACAACACTTTGTAGGTCGATCTCTTCCTTTCTCTTGCTTCTAAGATTCTCTCTTTATCTTGACCTTTGACATTTAAATTTTGATGTGTCTTGGTGTGGTCCTCTTTGGGCCTAGTTTCTTTGGGGCTCTCTGTGCTTCCTGGACTTGTATGTCTATTTCCTTCACCAAATTTGGGAAGTTTTTCTTCATCATTTTTTCACATAAGCTTTCAATTTCTTGCTCTTCTTCTTCTTCTGGCACTCCTATGATTTGGATGTTGGCACATTTAAAGTTATCCCAGAGGTTCCTAAGCCTCTCCTCATTTTTTTCAATTCTTATTTCCTCATCCTTTACTGGTTGGCTGTTTTTTTCCTCCTTGTATTCCAAATCATTGATTTGAATCTTGGTGTCTTTCACTTCACCGTTGGTTTTGTGTGGATTTTCTTTCTTCATTTAGCATAACCTTCATTTCTTCCCTTATGCATCTACTGTACTTAAGCATATCTGTCAAATATGTGAGCATCTTTATCACCAGTGTGTTGAACTCTGTGTATGTTAGGTTGGTTATCTCCTTGTAGCTTAGTTCTCCCACTGGAACCTTGATTGGTTCCTTCTTTTGAGCCGTACTTCTGTGTCTCCTCATCTTGACAGGCTCCTGTGTTTGTTTGCCTCTGCATCTTAGGTAGACCTGTCACACCTGTTATGTTGTAAGGGGCGGAACCTTAGCTATTCGTCAGTACAGGTGATCTGTTTCACCACATTGTGGCACTGTATGTGGGGGAGGGATCTGGGAGGGAACAATGCTGCTTGCTCAGAACTTGCTCTTTTTCCAGGCACTTATCCCACTCCTGTATGGGACTGGCACCTCTCTAGTTGTTGCCCTGATTATCGTTCCTAGAGTGGGTGGGTTTGTAGACATTTTAGGACCATGGGGACCTTTAAACAAGCGGACTCTGCTGAGAGACTGGCAGTTTCTGCCTCTGCCCCACCCCCACTGGTTTGCACAGTCAGAAGCAATGAGACTTTATTTTCCCTGGTGCTGGGACCATGAACTGTACAGTCTGGTCTGATGCTGGAAGCGCTCCCCAAGTGTCCCTCTCGACTTTTTTAAATGTTTGACTGTGCTTTCCACTGGCTTGCCATTGCCGCTGCTGCTGCTGCCACCATACTGTGTCCTCTCTGCCCGGCCTCTGCCCCTCCTACCTGTCTGGATGAGTATTTCTTCATTATATCTTTGTTTGTTGGACTTCCATGTAGCTCGATTTTCTGTAACCTCTGGTTGTCTCTGGCTTTGAGGTGGTTGTATTCCTTCTTAGCTGTGGAAGGAGATGCAGCATGTAGGTTTAGGCCTCCATTTTGGCTGGAAGTCGAGAGGGCTATTTAGTTCTTGTTTAATTTCAGTAGTGTTTTGCAATTTTTAGTGCACCGATTCTGTGAATATTTGATTAAATTTATTTCTATTTTGCATTTTATAATAAGTAGTATTGCTTTTTAATTTTAATTTTTATTTGTTCATTGCTAGTATGCAAAAAAATTGATTTTTAAAATTTAACATTGTATCCTACAACCTTGCTGAAATCACTAATTACTTCCAACAGCTTTTAAAAAATTCCTTAGGATTTTCTACATAGATGAAGAATCATGTGTGAATAAAGTATGTTGTACAGTTATTTCCTTGCTGTGATTTTCAGTATAGTGTAGAACACCGAACAAACATTTTTGACTCATTCTTGATCTTAGGAGAAAAGTTTTCAATATTTAACCACTAAGTATGACATTAAGCTACCGTATTTGATGCTATTTATCAGATTAAGGAAGTTCCCTTTAATTTCTAGGTTGCTGAAAGATTTTATCAGGGATAAATGTTAGATTGTTCAAGTGCTTTTTCTGCATGTATTGAGATAATCATATTGTTTTTCTCTTTAGTTTGTTAATATGATGAATTACACTGATTAATTTTTTGAATGTTTACCCACATTGTTTTTCTAGAACAACTCTAACTTTGTCATGGTGTATTATGTTTTTTCTACTTTATCGACTAACACCTTTAAAATATTTTTGTGTCATTGTTAATGAGAGCTATTGCTGTGTAGTTTAACTTCTCATTATGTTTTTTTTTCTGAATTTTATATCACAGTAATGCCAGTTTTATAGAATGAGTTGGAAAGCATTCTATCATCTTCATATTTTATTTAATCAACTTCAACATTTTGTTTAATCAACTACTGTTAGTCCTTTCTTATTGCTAAGACACCTGTATTCTGCCTAATATTATGTGAGTGTTTGGAGGGAAGGGATTGGTGGATATGGCTGTGAGTACAATAGAGATCAAGAGAGCAACACATACTTTAAAGATGAATTGTATTTATTGGATATTTGGAGTTAATGGAAGCCATTTTGCCTTCATCACCTGTGACCTGGAGTTAATAATATTGTCATTTCATTGTCATCAAATTATTAGGGTTTACTTGAGATAACATGTGCAAATCATTTGGCACATTGCTGGAACATAGTTGGATCACAATAAGTGGCAGCCATTTTTTCTTATTATTATTCATAACCTCATTATTGCCATCACTGACATCATTATAATTCTATTTTTATAATGTCCATAACTTAATGATGAAAATATTGGACTTTTTTGCCATTAGAAAATGTCACATCTCTGGTTCCTTAGTATTAGAACACCCAAGACTGGCATCCTGCAAGGGAACAGCGTGATTTTTGATATATCTGGTGGACTCTCTGACAAATAATTACTATTCACCTGAGGTACAACACCTAGAGAACCAATCATCTTCTGCCTGACAGAAACTTTTTAAAGTTTGTTAACATATTGGGCAATAGCTTCATAAACATTAATGAACTGGAATTCTTTATCTCAAATATATGGGACTCCTCAGTTTTAAGGACCAGAGAGAGGTAATAGTCACATCTAAAACTGAAAATGAATACAATAGAATAGACACTGGACTCAAGATTATGACCCCTGAGGTTAAGGCTCAGTTTGACATTGACTAACTATGCTCACTCAGCCTTTCAGCCAAAAATATGTATTGTGCTCCCAGTGTGTGTCAGGAACCTATGAGCAAGTGGCAGTGGTGGACCGGACAGGATGGCCCTGATATTTATTGACATCATTTGGGCCTCTTTGGGGCCTTTGTCCACTCTATCTACCTCACATACTTAGCGTTTAAAGCATGTATATAAAAGCACACGTAATTTGCCTTCCTAGAGAAAACCACAGACCTGTGCAGGTGATTCGCACATGTATATGAATTTCAAGCTCAGATTTCAAAATTATTTTGTGTTGCAATCTATGTTCCCCCACTAGCCTATGAACTCTGAAGAGAGATTTTTGTCTTACACATCTTTGTGTCCTGGTTCAAGGTAACTTCCATGTGCTTGTTGGAAAAAAAAAATGAGTTAATGAACAAATGAATGGATGCAGAGTTTGGAAAAGAAGTATGCTGGTTAAGAATCATGAAGTCTTTAAAAGAGATGAGTGTTATTATAAAGTAATGAACAAAGAGATGAAGATACAAATGTAGCATATTAGTTAAGAGCACTGAATTTGAGGTCAGAGTGTTATCAGTTTAGACAGTTTGGAGAGTCTGATTATCTTCTGCCAGCTTAGTAACAATCTCTAAAAGTCAGAATAAACTTAACAGTTATCAAGTCCCCAGATGCGTTAGCAATTATTAAGAGCCCCAAATACAATTGTTCATTTGCCCAATTTCTGCCAAAATTCAAAGCCTACTTAATTTGGAAGCTGTTCACTTTGTTCCCAAACAAGAGTTTACCTTTTCTATGAGTCATATTAAGTATTTTGATTATGTACTGGTCATTCTGGACTTGAGTCATAGGAACTAAGGATCAGAAGTCTCAAATCTGACCTGGCTTTACTCAAACTTGTCATACAATTTGGGGCAAGTCCCTTCAAAACTCTGGGCCTCTTGTCTCTTCAGCAAGAACGAGAAAACATTGATACAGCTAGACCTGCACCTTCTGACAGCACTAGCATGCTAATTCTATGGCTCAGTTTTGAACATGAACAAACAGGCTTTCAATTTGTAGTACATTTCTTATTGTACTTTCTGAAGCAAGTGATGATATCTAATGTATAGATACATCTCCCTACCAGATGCATAGGATACAAATGCTCAAACACTTTGAAGCAGAGAATTGGGGCAAGTTGCTTTTACACTTAAGCCTAAAATATAAATATCTAGGAAATATTCATAGTTTCTTGGACATTTATCCAGAGGTACAAACAGATTAGAATAATGACACAGAGCCTGCAACTGCTCCCTAGGCTCATTAGGAATGACACTACAGTTGGTTCAAGTAGGCCATCTGTAACACATGGGTTCAACATCATTCTCTGCATTCCCACATCCCTTCCAGGACTATAGCAATTTGTTTCTCTGATAACCTGAAACACAGCCGCAACTTTGCCCTGCAATATAGCCTGCAAGGATCTAACCCAACCCAAAGAAATCCCAGATTCTGAAATGGTGACAATGCAAATAATCTTGCCAGTTCTTTCCTTCCTTAAAAAGAAATTTTTCTGGTCCGTACATTTAGATGAGAGCCTTTTGGGTCATGCTATAAAGAGTTTGTTCCTTGATTGCTACTAATGCTTAGAACTCATCGTGAAATACCCTTCCCTTCCTGTAGTCTGAGAAGAGCTAAAAAATTTAGAAATACAGCTGGTCAGTAAACACAGAGAGTGACAAATGTATCTTAAAGAGCCTATTTACCTAAGCAGTACACCATTTAGAGTTTAAGCACCTATTTGTATGTATTTAAATAGCTATTTGTATATATTTACATGGCTAGATATTATTTCAATTCAGGCATCAAATCATTCAACCACCGTATCATTCACAGTGACTAAAATCTAGGCAGTTAATTAAGTAGGCATTTGTAATCTGTGTCTACTGAAAAAAAACTTTTGTTTTTAATTTTTTTAATTTTGAGTTTTGCTATAGCTGGGGGATAAAAGAAATGAATGTAGGATATATCTATAGCCTGCTAAATCTGCATTTAATGAAAATCTATTTCATACTCTATGTAGTAGAGAGGAAAACAATTAGAAGCTAGGAAAGTTGTAGGGAAAGTTTTATTTGTAATGCTTAAGCCTTTTTTTGACAGAAAGAATTATAGAAGATTCAAGGGAACACCCAGTTATCACAGCTACAAAATAATTATTAAACACCTCACCAAAACTTTTGAGTTCCACCAGCCCAAGGTAATAAGAGGTGTCTGCCTGTGCCAGTGAGGAAAGAGCCTTGGGTCTTACTGAGGGAGGGCTGGCTTATAGTCACTTCCTTGTCCTTTGCAGAAGCTCTGTTAATTGTGGCAATTCCTAGAGCCTGGTTAATCCTGACAATTGGTTCAATTTCTCTGTCTTATTAGAACTGCCACACATTTCTCAAATGTAAGTGAATGTTCAAGAAAGAGACCGAGTCTCTGGAGAAACTTTAGAGGTCAGTCATTCATTTTTTACTAAGCTCATCATCCATGTCTTTCCTGCCTTTTGGTCAATTTAGTGTTTTTGATGACAGCCTTCTCAATGGGCTGGAGAAGATGGTAGACTGGAGAGATTTCTACTCTTCCTGTGACTTAGCTGTTCAGGACCCTACGTCCAGGTATCACTGTGACTGGGCAGGGCTTCTAAATAATTTTGATTAGGATTTCCCTCTACCAAGGTTCTTCTTGCTAAAAGAAATTTCAGATACCAACTTGAACCATTGTGTTAATGGTTAACTGCAGCTTGCTTTGTTACTCCCCCACACTGTGTTTGCATGTTGACATACAATATCAATGTCTATAGCCCAGCATATGATAATATGGGAATTTTAGATACAGATATAAAGCCAAGGATTGAGACTGTTTTGGGTTAAGAAAGCCTTTTCTAACAACCCTAGTCAAGAGGAGAAGACGTATATATGAACAAACAGTTATACAGGAACAGGAACAAAAGTGTTGCTTCTCTTTCTTAATAGAAATATAAATTTAGTTTCTTCATAGATATAAAATAAGGCTAATACCACCACTTCATATAGTTATTTTAAGAAGTAAATGAACTGAGTTGTGAAAGAATACAGCACATTCTAAAAAGAAAGTAAATGTTGGTTTCTGTTCTCCCTTTTGAAACAGGAATCCTGAATTTGGCATTTGTTTTTCATATTTTATTATGGACCATTAAATGTGGTTAGATGTAGGAGGATAGGAAGCACTAAAGGAAAAATAAAGTATTCTGAGGAGTTTTATATGTTGTTGACTTTGCACATATTTTAACAAAACTAACTCTTACAAATAAACTGATGATAGATGAGACTATTAAAGAAGCTGGTAAAGTTCAGTTACACACATTGCTGCTATTCCTGTGCTTCATTTGCTGTTTTAGTCTGACATTCATTCACTTATTCATTTAAATTGTAAATAATGACAGGTGCTCAATATACTTTTAAAAAAATTAGTGAAAGAAATTTTATTAAGAATCTATTATGTTGTAAATACTAAGTACCACCACTTAAAAAAATAGAAAAGCATTTCCCTCAAGGAGCTTATGATTAGTAACAGATAGGGATATATCCAGAAAAACCTTCTGCCTCTCTGAATGTACAAAGGATGAAGTGTCATATGTATGTGTCTATGTGTGTACTCAGTATGTTGCAACCCCCAGATCATCAATTCTTTGCTACCAAATCTGGGTCATCACTTGTTTTATCTGATTTCTTGCTAACGACAAATATCTGTGTAGACTTAAAGTGAAGGATCTACCTAGTCGTTAAGTCCAAGTTATTGTCCAAATTTCTGAATTTTTCCCAGCCAAGAGAATAGTTGGAAAAAGAAAGATATACCTGAAGGTAATTTCTGGGTCTCTGATGAATACGCCCACACCTTTCAAAAAGAACATTCATTAAATATAGGACCCAGTACATCTGTTTCCAAGTGTGGAGAAAGAAAAGGCGTTGTGAGGCTAGAAATTCCAACATGACAAACTCACACCCAACTTGCCTGTAGTGCATATGTGATGAATAGTTCTCATCGGCAAGTCATTTTTCTACCTGGAACAAGGGCTGCTTTTGCTCATAAGGCTTAGTTTGTTTTGACGGAGCTGTAAAATGTGTGGAGTTGAAAACTATCTACTGTCTTCCTGTGTCTGTGAGACAGGCATGACAGCTTGCAACGTGGGTGGGCAGTCATACAGGCTGTAGTCAGCAGTGATTGCAAGACATGTTGGCACATATATGAGTAGGTTTTTCCCTGCTTGAAAGCCTGATGTACATTTGGGCCAACCATGCTACCACTGCCACTTCAGTGCTGCCCATTGGTGTCCCCCAGGAGCTCTGCTGAGGTGCTGCAGGTGCTAACAATTGGTAACAATGCTCCTTCTTCCACATCGCTGACAGTGATTACATCCTGAGAAAGCTTCTCAAGAGCAGGCTTTACCCTCCCTATCTCTCTTCTAGAGTCCTCTCAAACCATCCCAAGTGGAACTAAGAAGAAGTAGTGTTTTCTATGTAAATGTAAATTCAGAAAACAAAATAAAGAATTCAGCTGATCTCCAGTAGGATTTTTTTACATAATCTACTAGTATGTTGACATTCTAGAATCTCCACTGTTGTGACAGTGTGGGACTGTCGTGAAAATCATAGTGTATGGAGTAAAAATGGTGTCTGCATCATGTAACTCCAAATACTAAGTAAATCTGTCATGCATAAATGTAGTTATTGGTACATATTAAATATTCTGTAAATATTATCCAGTATTATTGTTATAAAAATAATCATCATTTTTACTATTTTATTGTCAATATCATAGTTATTATTTAGTCAGAACATTCTATGATAACAATTAGACCATTAAAATAACCCAAACTCCAATGTCCTTTATAATCTGCCTCTAATTTACTGTTCTTTCTGGCTTTATCTCCTGTGACATGCTGCCCCCCACCCCCATCCTGGCTGACTTACTATTTCTCAGATCAGGTGTTTTACCACTTCGGTCTTTGATCTTGCCATTCCCACTTCTTTATGTATTCTTTAAAATGGTATCTACTTAGAAAAAGTCTAGTCAACTTTCATATATTAGTGTTAAGGGCATCTCCTTTGTGAGGTTTCCCCTGATGCATAACCCTAGATAAAAACTAGTAATTATTGAGTTACTGTCATTTATAAATATTTGTATTTCTTTTTACAAGATTTCAAGACCTTATAGCTGCTAATTATATATATATATATATTTTTTTTTTGGTGGCTGCTACAGAATAGGGTATGTGTTAAGTGCGAAATAAATATTTGTTGAGGGTCTGCTGCATGGGCAACAGCAGACCCTCCATATCACCCTGCCCAGGCTCTGTAGCTTCAGCTTCACTGGAGAGGACACTCCAGCGTCATCGCAAGATGTCGATTCAACACGGGAGGAGACAGATACCGTGTCACTCCCGAGTCGGACTGCACAGCCATTCTCAGCGGTGCAGATAGACTCTTAAGAAGCTACACCATCGTCTCTCGAGACGGACGGCTGCCGACGAAATATTTGTTGAATGGGTAGGGTATAAAAAGTATATAATGTTCTGATATGTATTATTTCATTTGATCCTGTCAAATTTCCTTGGAAGAAGAAATCAGGTCAAAATAAAATAGTATAATGATTAAAAAACTCATGTTCCAGAGAAGGATGTTAAGTGACTTATGTCTATAGGACCTTGAGCAAGTTGTATAATCTCTCTGATCCTCATTTACTACTTCTATAAAATTGGGGTAACATTTACATATTATTCAATGAGGTGAGCCATGTAAATTGCATATTATTGTTCCTGACACATGATAATAAACAATAGCTCTTTTAATTATTATATATATTATCAGAGAAATTGAGTGATTTGTACACAATCACGTGGCTAGCCAAAGACAGTACTGAGACAAATCTTGGTCTGTCTGATTCCTAGTCAGTTAACCTTCTGCTCTAATATAATCTCTTCCTCTTCTTAGGAATACTAATAATAAAAACATAAGTTAGAGACTAAAGAGAATTTTCCATTGCTTTGCTATGATCTTAGGTAAAGATAAAGAGCAAATACAGTGTTGACTTTCTTGATTAATTCTAAACTAAAACATGTATTTTGATATTCAGTCCGTAGAACACCATTGATTAAGTACTATTATAAAACACTAATACCTTGAATTTATATAATACCTTTCCCCCAGAGTATGCAAAATTTTCTTGCATACTTCATTTATCTTCCCAGCTATATAAAATGGTATTGCTGTCATTTTACATTTGCTCATTCATTGAGTAAATATTTAATTTTTTCCTTACTACAAGTTACCACTGGGCTAGGCACTAGAGATACAAAAGTAAATGAGACTACAATTCTGCTCTTGACTATTAAGTTTAGATAAGGAGACTAGCATGAAATAAACAACTACTACTCAACCTGATAAGTACTATTATGTTGATATATATGCAATGAAAGCTTGTAGCAGCAGAAGGACGAGGCTTGCTAAGGAATAATTGAAATAAAAGAGGGAATTTGGAGCTAGATCTGGGAGTAACATTATATAATATAAAAAGTGGTCTCTAAACATGTTTGACCATACATCTCTATTCAAAAAAAAAAAAAAAAAAAGCATTTTGGGCACTCACCCTTGATATATCTTTAATATATTTTAAAGTAAAGTATGTGCCTGTATAACTGCTCATATATTATGTTTTAAATGCTTGCCTATTCTATGATACAGCAATTCCACTGCCATGTGTATCCCTGAAAGTTTGAAATGTACACTGAGAGAATATATAATACTATCTATAGTAGATCCTGGCTGGTTTGGCTCAGTGGATTGAGCGTCGGCCTGCGGGCTAAGTGTCGCTGGTTCGATCTTCCAGTCAGGGCACATCAGAGAAGGAAAACTCTGACTCCAAAAAACCTCCGCTGCCTTGCGGCATACCTCTTCAGGGGAAAGGCTAAGGGAGTAAACCCCGACAGAAAATCCGGAGCCGGAGTCCCTAAGGCGGTTTGACGTTGTAGTCAACACCGGCAACTCCTGCGGCGCACCTGAAGCCAAGCTGTATTGACTCCGTCTTTCCCTTGGACCCTTCAGCTGCGAAGAGAGGGGGGGTCTGCTGCATGGGCAACAGCAGACCCTCCATATCACCCTGCCCAGGCTCTGTAGCTTCAGCTTCACTGGAGAGGACACTCCAGCTTCACTGGAGAGGACACTCCAGCGTCATCGCAAGATGTCGATTCAACACGGGAGGAGACAGATACCGTGTCACTCCCGAGTCGGACTGCACAGCCATTCTCGGCGGTGCAGATAGACTCTTAAGAAGCTACACCATCGTCTCTCGAGACGGACGGCTGCCGATGACGATCTATAGTAGATGGTCTATATTAGCTAAACTTGGAAAGAATCCAAATATCCATCAACAAGAGAGTAGATAAATAACTTTTGATGTATTTTCACAGTGGAATATTCTTCCTCAGTAAAAATAAGTGAGCTCTAGCTTCATGAAACACCATGAACGAATCTTTAAAATATAATATTGAGTAAAAAACAAGTTATAAAGATCAAACATGATATGATACAACTTTTTAAAGCTCAAGTATAAACAAAGTAAATAATATGCTATTTATAAATGAATACATATGCTCTAAACCTATGAAAAAGTAAGGAAATTATAAAAAATAAAATTTAACTTGGGTGGGATGGGTCGGTGGGAGCAGAAGGAGGAGAGAGGTGAAAGTGTAGGTAAATGAGTCTGAACATATTCTAGGATGCAAGTCAATAGTGAGTTCACAAGCATTTATTTTGTTATTATGCTCTATAACTTATGTATGTCACATTCTTTAGTCGTCGTCGGCAGCCGTCCATCTCGAGAGACGATGGTGTAGCTTCTTAAAAGTCTATCTGCACCGCCGAGAATGGCTGTGCAGTCCGACTCGGGAGTGACATGGTATCTGTCTCCTCCCGTGTTGAATCGACATCTTGCGATGACGCTGGAGTGTCCTCTCCAGTGAAGCTGAAGCTACAGAGCCTGGGCAGGGTGATATGGAGGGTCTGCTGTTGCCCATGCAGCAGACCCCCCCTCTCTTCGCAGCTGAAGGGTCCAAGGGAAAGACGGAGTCAATACAGCTTGGCTTCAGGTGCGCCGCAGGAGTTGCCGGTGTTGACTACAACGTCAAACCGCCTTAGGGACTCCGGCTCCGGATTTTCTGTTGGGGTTTACTCCCTTAGCCTTTCCCCTGAAGAGGTATGCCGCAAGGCAGCGGAGGTTTTTTGGAGTCAGAGTTTTCCTTCTCTGATGTGCCCTGACTGGAAGATCGAACCAGCGACACTTAGCTCGCAGGCCGACGCTCAGTCCACTGAGCCAAACCAGCCAGGGCTGACATTCTTTAGTAAATATCAAATATTGCATAATAAAAAAAGAGCAAATATTTAGAAGTACCAACACTTTTATCCTGATCCTTAATGTAGTCTCTGAGTGCTACTAAATTACACAATGAGGTCACATATTTTTCTAGAAGGGGAATGAAATGCTCATATTCCTGTTTGAAGAAGAAGATTTTTAAATCAACATTGTACAGCATAGATAATCATGTTAGAGATCTTGAGGTTCTGACCCAACACACTAGCTTTGGGAATAAATCATATGTAGTGCGTTGAGGGCTATTTAAGAGGTAGAACTAATAGGAATTGATATGTAAAGAAGATGACAATCATTTAAAATAAGCATTAGTTTTTAGATAGAACAACCAATGCCATTAACCAAGATAGAGAATACAGTAAAAGAAGCACACTTATGGAGTACAACAGTAGAGAGGATAGGGTCCTATATCTGAGGGTTTGAAGTATCTAAATAACAGGAAAGTGGTGTTGTCTGGCAACAGTTAGAAATACTTTCTGGAACTCAGGAGAATGGTGGGCTCTGGAAATAAGGATGCAGATGTCACCAACACACCAGTAACCAAGACCACAAACGTAGATAGGATCATTCAAAAGAAGAGCATGTCAAAAAAATAAAATAAAACTGAAAAAAAAGAGCATGTCAAATAAAAAAACATGAAGAGGGGTGTACTGGATTCCTAGAGGTCATCCCCTGTGGAGGAGGCTGAAGAGAACCAAGAAAGAATGGGAAAGCCAAGTGATATCAAATTGTAACTGAAACAGAGAGGCTTTGCAAAACTCAAACCTGTAAACTGGATGTCTTAGCACCTTTGCAGATGCCCTGTCCACTAATGATATTCAAATTGTGTGCCAGGAATGCTAGAGCTACATGGAATGATTAGAGTGATATTATTCTTCATTCCACAAATCTGAAGCGACTTTTATCTACCAGGTACTATGTAAGGTTCTGCTCTTTTAGTGCTTAAGGACTAGTTTATAGTTCCAAAATTTAGTTATAAAATATTTTCTGTCAATAATGAGGGAAGCAATTCATTATCATTTTATATATGACATAAGAGGATACAGCACTGGGCCAGAGACTACTGACAATAGAATGATAGTTATTCTCTCTGCCACAAGGAACTTACAACATTTAACCCCCCAAATCCCTCAGGAATTAATTATAACTCTAGTTTGCGTCATAAAAATGACTTCACAGGGGAAGTGACATTTAAATCCAGACCAGTCTTTAAGTGCCATAATTTTTAGCAGAAGTCTAATTAGCAAAATAAAAAGCAACATTCTGTTATATGATTAAAATCACTTTATTAGATAGAAATTTCAAATTATAGATCATGTTGGCTATGTGACAAACATCTAACTTTGATTACTAATGTAGCAGGATGTATTTCAAAAGATTTAGAGAGAAAGACACAAGATTCTTGCTGCTCTTGGGAAGGAAAGAATTGCAACTAGGAAAAGCTATATTTTTCTTCATTCTATATTGTTTGGCTTACTACAATTGAATGCACTAATATTACTTATAATTCAAAAACAACTGCTCAGTAGAAAAATTTAGAAATTCTCATTGCTTCATTGGCCTTTTATTTCATCCTAGGAATTTACAGATATTGTATTTTTTAAAACATATAGCGACAACCTAGGAACTAGAAAGCCCAAGTGTAAGACTGGATTTAAGCAAAATTCCTGCTCATTGCTTTGAAGTGAGAAAGCCTAGACCACAGATTTTTCAGTCTTTCATTCCTCAGGAGAACCGCCAAGCAGAGCTTTGTCAATTGGCCTTTCATATCATTTTCTGTTCTGTTGTAGAAAACATGTGACTCTTTTGACATTTTTAATGACTAATCCAAAGTTATGAAATAAAGTAGCAATAAAGATTAATAGATGCAGCTGTGCTTTGATTCTGAACTTTTCATGTGAAATCCAGTCTCAGAGGCATTTTCCCCATTTACCTTCAAACTGTAAAAGCTGTGTAGTTCTCGTGTATCATCTTGTGGTCACATCTTGACACGGGTTTATAAAAAAGCAGTTTGAAAGAAACTTGGCAAGGTTTCTAAAAAGGGTAATCAGTGGTTCTTTATCTGCAGGCGTTTTTTTTTACTGAAATCAACATGCCTTAACCGAATGAGGCTAGGTACAGATTTCTGATAAAATAGGATTTCGTTTTTGGGCTACCTTTGCAAGTTGATTTTACATTTTAAGTACATTTACATAAAACATCAGATGTGTAGATAGGAAGACTAGGGAAATAAAATAATTAACAATAAAATGGGTAAGAACTGAAAAACCTAGTAAAATATTGACTAAATAATTAACTTTATTTTTGGCTGCCCTGGTTAATCAAATACTTTGTGACACACACCACTCTATACAAAATGACATTGCTTTCACCCTAAACCAGGTTCCTCTGAACAATGTTTATGTTAGAGTGGTGAATCAGGAAATGGATAGATAATAAATATTTTACCAAATTCCCAGAAGTTGACAAGAAAAGGCTCATATCTCAGCTATTCCATAACTCTATGGAAAAATAAATAATATCTTTAACTTATGATTTTCTCTTCAATGTTTTATTTGATTTTTAAAATATCCAGTAGAAAGAGAATGATTAAAATATTTGCAGTACTTCTACCAGTGGAGGATATTAGTGAATTAAATGAATAACTAAAATATGGGCAAATATTCTAACATTCCAAGAACAAAGAAAATTAACTATTTGAAGCAACTCAAGATGGAGAAAACCATTTCTGAACTATTACTCAAAAAATGTAAGTCTCTTATTTGTTAAAAAAATGCTCCCACATGCAGAGCTCTATTTTATGTCTCTGGATTTTCAGATCTAAATTACAGCATTTATATCCAAAAATAAAGCGAATAGTTCTGATCTAAGTAAAGGACTATGTTCCTGATGTATTTCAAGCAGTACCAATAGATATTGGCCTCATGGGTCCTGCAATAGTGGGCACATATTTGCAAGATAGCTAGCTGGGAGTGGGGATGTGGGGTGGCTGAAGCTGAGGCATAGATGAAGCAGACTACACTGTGTTGACCCAGATTTACCCATGGTAGGCTCAGCCACTGGCTAACCTCAGCCACCTCAGTGACCTCCTGTTGCTTAGTATAAACGTGTTATGGTGTTGTCCTTACCTGAGTGTTAGCTTCTTCTCCTTCATGTCTAAATCATAATTCATGTGTTCATTCACAATACCATACCTCACTTCCCATCTTGTGTTATACTTTAGACACTCTCTTTGCAGTTTTGTAAGGAAACTTAGTTTCCTTCCTTCTTCACCTGGAATACTCCTGTGCCCCAATCTCTAAGGCAGCCTTCTGAAGTCCTACTTTTATTCAATGGAGACTTGGCTCAAATGTCTTCTCTGAGAAGACTTTCCAGGTCCTCCTCTATATACATATGCATATACACACACAGATATAAACACACATGATTGTAGACCTAAGGTAGAATGAAGGACTCCCTCAATTTATTATATTTATTACATTATATTAATATTTTAATATTATATACCTATAATATTGTAATTATTTCCTAACATATCTGTCTATTCCTTGACTAGACTATGAGCTCCTGAAGAGCAGAGGGATATCTTCTCTGTATCTCAGATACTTACCATGGTGCATGGTACATAGTAATGATTTGGTAAATAGTTGAGGGATGAGTGAATTAACTTAATCTCACTCTTTAAGATCCATGTCAGTTTGCCTTGTCTAATTTTTTAGGCCTTTCAGATTTATCTAAGATAGAAATAAGTCCTGTCTTTTCTGAATTTTCATAACACTTTATTCCTTGTTTGTGGTTGCTATCACTAACTTTCCTGGATTTTAATTACATCTTCCTTACCATGTAGCTTATCAGAAAAAGATGATGACCCCCCCAACTATCTTTTCCCCACATAGTACTATGCTTTGAAAAAAGTGTTCTTTCCATGTTTGCTGAAATAAATTTATATATTTGCAGTATTTTTCCCTAATCAACATCATTAAATAATGCAATGTTTTCTTCAGGGTAGAGATGATCTCAGATTCATTTTTATTTCCATGGGCCCATCATATGGTGAATGGTAAATAACTAGGTGCTGAAAACATAAAAAGAGAGAATAACTATTTGAGAAGCAAAGATCCTTTACTTTGTTCATCTGTTGGCAACAATCTGGTCCTTGAGCAAACACTAGCAGTGAGAATAGTTAAAATAACACAGTTTGTATAGCTAGCTTCACTGTATACTTTTCCTTCCAGGGCTCAAGCATCTGTGGAAATAATGACTTTGGAAGAGATAATGGCAATTTTTTAATTAAGAAGTTAGGGAAGTACTAACTTTTTGATTTGCTGCCATATCCCTTAAAATGGTCACAACACTGCAAACATTTGGGACTAGATGAGGCAGTCTTTTTATGGTAGTTGACTGAGAAATTGATGTATACTTTAAGCACTCAAATCAGTAGCCACATGGAAGACTGGGATGGCTCCACTTTCTGTGAATAAAATCTTCAAAGGTATTGCTGGCCTCCCTATGCTACTAATGGCTCTGCTTATTGAAAACTTTTACATGCCAGTCTTGTGCTAATCTCTTCGTATATATTCCATTCAATTATCTCAACCATCCTATAGACCAAGTATCTTTACCCTCTTTCTACAGAGGAGAAGACTGAAGCTCAGAAATGTTCATCAATTTACCCAATGTTATGTAGCTATACTGCCTTATCACAAGAGGTAATTTAATTCTGATTGAAAATTGGGGTGGAAAAAAAATCTTTGACTTTCTCTCAGGCCCATATTGTGTCTAGTAACTGAATCATACAGGTCTCTGTGACTTAAGAACAGAATTTTATTACCTAGTTCATCAGAAGGACAGAGAAAACTTAGAGAACTCGATTCTTTTCAAATACAAGCAAAAGTTCATTTAGAAAACCACAGAGGTAGAAGTGAGCCATAGAAGAAATGGGCTCAGGAAAAAAGGTACAGAGTCAAAAGAAGGGAGGGCCCTTGGAACTTGGGAGAAAGAGAGAGGCAAGGAAGACAGGGAAGGGGATGGGGGAAGGCCCATGCATGCTCTGTCGAAAGAGCCATAGAAAACTTCATTCTTAATTACCTGAAAAGGGGAACATGTTAGACCACACACTAAACTATCCACAAGACAAAATGATCTCAACCAACACCTTCACTTATAACTTTTACCAAAGTTAACCAACAAAATTTGCTTTTTGAGTTCTATTCCTTTTTTTCTTTCATAGTCATGTGTCTCTGAGCATATACATGAGTAATATACTTCATTGTGAAGATGTTGCACCATAAATAAAACACATATGTCAAAGTGAATGACTTCACTTCAAGAGTTCAGCTACTTCTGCTGAGGAAACTTAGTTTGGCAAAGCTGAGCTTGTGTTACTCTTCTACATCCTCTGACTCCATGGTTCACCTTAACTCTATCTGTGCTTGAGAAATCCAGTCTCTCCCTGCTTAGTTCCCATATCAGCAAAAGTGGCTAACCCACCACCAGCATAGCTCTAAAAATATTGGACTATATTATATAAACGCTTAAGGATCAACTGTAAGGAAAATTAGGTGTCTCCATAGGTATGTGAATACAGGCAATATATGCAATATTTGTTTCCAGAAAATTTGCCTACATCAATGTGAAGATATAAATAAGTGTCATATAATATGACTTATTACTTGAATTATGAAAAGAATGTTTTCTGAAATACTCTCCGAACCTCCTTTCCTGATAGAAGCTGCCATAACAACAGTGGCAATAAAACTTTCACAAGAAACAGTTGATTAAAGGTATTACAAGCCATAATGTCAGCTGTCAAAATGATTACTTCCTCAAATTGACCCCTAAACATAGCCATCTGTATTAAATATCATTGAGTTACATGTGGTTTATATTTTAAACTATAAAGGGAGAAGAATATGTCCATAGTGAGCCCACCAAGATGCCTTGATCCTAAAGTCAAGTGTAAGAAAACATCTAGTGGATTTGAGGATAATAATGAAATCTTTGAAAGCATATTAAAAGCAAAAATGAGTCCTGGCAGAGCAGCTCCATTGGTCGGAGCGTCATCCTAATGCGTCAAGGTTGCAGGTTTTACTTTATGCCCAGTGAGGAATCAACCAATGAATGTATAGATAAGTGGAACAACAAATTGATGTTCCTCTCTCCCTCTCAAATTAACAAATTATAAAAAACGTTTAAAGAAGAAATGATTAATAAGAGGTTATGAGAGCTAATTTCAAAAATTTCTCATTGTGACATCAGTTATTTTTTTGCATATATTTGTAATATATAAGCAAATTTAAATATTCCTATGTTTCCTCCACTAATTTTCATCTAGGTAACTAATTTAGACAAAGTGGGAATATTTCTCATTTTTTTATCTCCTCTTTTTGCTCATTTTCTATAAACAGTAACATTCTGTTTTGGGGGGATACTTTCAACCAAATTATTACCTAAATCCCAGAGTTTTGCCTTAATAGGAGGGTCCATTTATATTGATCTAATTTGATTTCTCAATATTGTGTATGACAATTCAGTGTGGAAGTTCTATCTATAGCACATTATTTTGTTACTGTTTTGGTTTGGTTTTATTGTGTTTGATTGTACATAATGCAATATTTTACAAAGAATTGGGACTGTTTCGGAAATACTTTTAGTGAGGCATTGTCTTTGAATTAAGTATGCCAATAAATATAATCTGTTTCCAGCCTTTTGGGAGTACAAATTATACCTACTCAGATACCTTCTATGCTGTTGATAAATTCATTGATCTATGGGAGGAAAGAGATATGATGGAGAGTGGTAACTACCAAGAATTAAAACATGATTCTACCTAAAAGGGGTCTTAGTATTCGCTAGATTGATAAGAACAGAAGGTAAACTAAGAAAAGGGAATAACATAAAGTCACAAAGACACATGGTCTTTTCAAGGAGAAGTGAGAAACTTAGCATGACTGAGTTAGGATGTGAAAGCACCAAATTTTTGGAGAACAGACCACTGTGTAATGAGTTTGTAAACACACACACACACACACACACACACACATACACAAACAAAACTAAAAAAAAAGAACTAAAAAACTTATAAATAGTAGTGATTGATATGAACTGAAGTCACGTGAGAGAACTCCATCACACACACACACACACACACACACACACACACACACGTGAGATACAGGTATATTTCAGAAGATACCTGACCTCTCAATAAGCATTCTGAAAGAGTGGAGCCAGGAGCGGTGTTATTTACATCACTTGGGAACTTGTTAGAAATGCAAATCCTTGGGTCCCACCCTAGGAACCATGAGGGTAAAGCCAAGCAATCTATGTTTTGAGAAACCCTTCAGGTGATTCTAGTACTCATTATAATCACTGGTATAGAGGAAGGAAGTGTGCATTCCAGGTGCAAGAAATAATGTAGGTAAAGATACTAGGGTTGGAGTGAGATCAGTGGAGTCTGGAGAACAGGCACAGCAATATTTCATTCATTAATGATTTAATTTATTAATTCATTAGTTAATTATAGACGTTCACAAATATAGAACACTAATCCTAGATGATATTTCTACACTAATAATTTGATTCTGTCTTATAATTCCAGAATTCAAGGCATCTAAAATCTGGATACTGCATAAAGTAGAAGAAAAGCTAACTGTGCAGGTAAGATCGGATTGAGGATCTGACAGAGAAATTTTAAATTGCAATGCAAAATGGAAGAGACTTTGTAGGTTCTTCAATTGGATAGTAGCATAAATAAAGCAGGACTTACGGAAGTTGGAGCTGAAAACATTGTAGCAAAAGAGAACAGAGGTTGTTTAGATTCTTTTTAGGTGTTCTTCCCTCTAAAGGCATGCTTTGTTTATAGTGAAACCTACATTATTTGAAAGGTATCAGGAAGGACCCCATCATGCAAATACATATATGTTATATTTAGCATAGCCTTAAAATTCTATCACTTGTAGAATCATTCTTTTGGTGTTTCTCTCATTAATCCTCTGGGAGAATAAATACTATCAGTTAAAATCTAGGAAATGAAGAAATTAACAGCTGGCTGCAAGCAATGTCCCAGTGGGAGGGAGCAATAGCAAAATAAAAAAAAAGAAAAATTAAAAAAAAATAGGGTAAGAAGTTTCTGCCCAGTTTTGCACATTTAATAGGGTTCTTTGGACCAAAACAAAGTGGGTGTCATTTAAAAATATAAGGAAATTAGGATTAGTGACTGCAACTGGTCTCAATTTAAAATAAAGAAGACTAGTATGACTATAAACATGGTGAGTTTTGGGTGAGGAGAGGTAGCAAGTGAAGATTACTTGTAGAAATAGGAGAGTCAGAACTGGGAATTGGTATAAGCTGATGGAGTTTGTATTTGGTGTCAACAAAGGTGCTTATAACTCAGTGTTTTGATAGACCATGTAATGTTTATCAATAAACTATTTAATGAACATCACTTACTTGGTGTGAAATATACTTTAATGTCTCTAACTCTAACAACCTAAGTTTGTGTTATAATGCAACATGTATCTTCTATAAGTGTGACAGATTTGTCAAGCAACAAAGCAGAACTTACAAGGGTGTAATGGCCATACTCAGAGTCCTTTATGGCTGGTGGCTTCAGGACAGTGTGATTTGTACTGTTATACCTTAGACAGTCCAGACTGGGTCATCAGAGTAGAAAGCACAGGCCATACTTGACTTATAGACACTCTCAAATATACATTGAAAGTCTGAAGAAAACATAACAACTCCTTCTTATGTGAGAGGTTTTTTTGTTTGTTTGTTTTTTATGCATCATCGTACATTTTTCTGTTCTGGGTACTTAGGAAGACATTACTGTTGTCTGTCTTCCTAGATGCTAGCACAGAAAAGAACCACAAGAAGCCTTTTTTTCTTGTTTTATTCCTCTTACATTTTCTCAAACTTTTTCAGTAAGATTCTCCACTTGCCCACTCCTTCCAGCGATTTGCTAAAGTCATACTACCTGATGCAGGTAAATATCTCAATTTATCGATCACCATCTTAGTATGTTCCACCTATTGTTTCAGGTAACTTCCTTATGTTATATGATTTATTCTTGGCAGTTATTAAAACAGATGTTATTATTTCTATTTTTTTCATTTAGAAAATGAGATTTAGCAACCTGCCCAGGGCCACTTGCTACTTAGTCCAAGAGGAATTTGGGGAAAATGTGTGAACTAGGGACATTTCCTGAAAGCTTATTTAGAACCAGAGGAAAATAAAATGGTACCAAGTTTTCCACCGACCTTGAGATTTCACTAATCCCTTTTTTTCTTATCTTCAAAACCTTTTTCATTTAGCATCAGTAAGTCAAGGATGGGTACCAGGAACGAGAGTCAACCTAAGTCCCAGATTTGAAGTCAGTTTGCCTTTGATGCCATCCACCTTCTGTTCAGAAACTCTTACCTAACCTTGGTTTCCTTATACTTTTTTTTGTCTCCTGTATTCTGCATCCACTTGGTGTCATTTGCAGCCCACTTTCCTCAGGCATGGCCCTGAGTTAACTTAAACCTCTATTCATTCTCTTTATTAGCAAAAGATGCCTATGATATCTTAATATAGATGGAGTTTGTCTCAATTAGATGATAAAAAGACCACCATTAAGTTATTAATAGTTATGGAATCTAATACAGTATTGTGTAAAAAGCTAATTCAGGGAAAATCTGGTAATTTTTTCCAATCCTTGCATCTGTATTTGTGCTACCTGCTAACATAAGAGTGAAAATAACTAAGATAGTGAAGGCATAGCAATGACATTTTCAAAGAATATTTCCTCTGACTAGTATATTGTAAACATATTTTTTTATTTCACTGGTTGTAAAACTCTATTTTAATAAACCAGAATATATTTATATAGAGGGATTTTGTTGTTTATATATTAGGGTTCCTTACCAAGAATTCTTGTATTGACATTAGGAGATTTGAGAATTCTTCGAAATTATTTTGTATGTATGTTAACGTTTGAATTTGTGTGAGAAGAGAGCCATACATTTCATCAACATTCTCAAAGAGATCAATGAATGTCTGCGCCACCCACCAAAAAAAAAAAAAAAAGTGAAGAACTAGGAGCTTGGAGCATAATGTTAAAGTGAGCATAGTCTCTGGTGGTTACAAAATAGCCATGGGATGTAAAGTACAATATATGAAATGTAGTCGATAATATTGTAATTAATATGTATGGTGCCAGATGGATACTGGAAATATTGGGGAAAACACTTTGCAAAGTATATGATTGTCCAACCACTATTCTGTACACCTGAGACTAATACAAAATGGTGATGAATGTAAACTGTAATTGAAAAATATTTTTAAAAGAAAAAAGTGAACATAGTCTCCCAAGTTAAAAGGCTTTATCTGGTTACTAAGCAGTGTTTCCTTCTTCTCTTAAAATACATTTCTTTTCTTCCAACCTTATCCCCGTCATGGGCCTCCCCAGATGCTTTTACTACCTTTTTCAAGCCATATATATCTGTCGGTTGCAGTTATTAAATTCCTTATTTTGCACATGTTTGGAGTCATACTCTAGCATACTGTAATTTCTAAACTTACAAAACATGTTTCCCTACTTCTACAAAGACTTTTAGACTTTTAGATAGTTTATATGAAAACTTGTATGCTATGTATACAGATAGCCAAAATGAAGACTAAAAGATATAAACAACCAGGTAGAAAAAAGAGGATGAAAATATCTCAGGAACTAGGAAGGAGGTACATACCTATTAGTTCTGAGATTTGGGCAGCCAAGGCAAAACAGAGCACAAATGATTACATAGCTCTTCATATTTGATAAGAAGAAGCAAACCTACTTTTCAGAAGAGGAGACTTTTCTGGCACTAACTTCTATGATGCATATTTCCCAGGCCTCCTGCACATTGTTGAAACTCCTCTCAAGAACTTCATTAGCCTCTCTTCCCGTCCACCCTGACCCTTTCTTTCACATTAGTAAACCCTCAACTGGGTTGCGAATTATTAACAGTTCTCGGAACACTATTTCTTTCCCATAGGTCCATGGATACCACTAAGATCTTTCATTGCTCAACTCATGTTCCTGATCAAGGCTTCTTGGCCATCTTTCTTTGATAGATAAAGGGCTGTTTCATGCAAGAATGTAGCCTAGGAAAAATGAGTTTGGGAAATGTTATTAGTCATAGTGTTACAGAAACAGGGGAGTCCAAAAACAAACCCCAGAGTTTGCAGCTTGGAGATAGGGAGCAGGAAGCAGCTTTCAGGATGCCCTTGCATGCCTGGAGCTAGTGGCTGGAAACGTTGTTGCAAAGATCTGCTTCACTCCCAAGACTCAAGAAGATGGGAGGGATCTTGGACTACCGGCTGGTATGAAAGAAGCAGACAGAGCCTACCTAGGGTTCTGTGAATGGTCAGAACTGTTTGCAACACCCACTGCGTGAGAGGACGCAGTGGGAGAGAGGAGGCAGGGAGGAAGAGGAGCAGCTGCGGACATATTTTGGGCGGGCTTGGGCTCTAGGAGGCTCTCTCTCTCAGGCTCTCTCTGGCCCTCACGTCCTCACTCTCTGGCTCTTGTGGGCTCCCTCCATCTGGCTTGGAGAAGGGATCTCCAGGCTGCTTTAAGAAGAGGCTCTTGCCAGACTGCTTTGAGAAGGAGAGGAGATCCATGCAGTTTGCAGGAAGAAGGCAGTTTACAAGGAGGCTGAGAATCCAGGCGGTCCTGCATTGAGAGCTGGAGGGCACCACAGCACAGAAAGGACCTTCCCAATCAGAACTGAGTGATTGGCAGCTACTGGTAAAGCTGAACTGTGCCTAGGAAGTAGGGAAATGGTGTTTCTGACTTCCGTAAGACTGGCCAGGTCTGGGAGGGGGAGGCAGGACTGTGTGTAAATAAACAATTCTTTTTCTTTTCACCAAACTCTGGTATTGAGAGTTATAATTCTGGTGGCGGGCAATCGGGCCCCTAACTAAACAGCCCGTGGGTTCTGTTTCAATCGGAGCAGCCCAAGGGTTCTGTTACAATAGCATAATATTTCATGTGTCTTTTTTGCTTATTACTCATCATATGCATCCTTTTTACAATTAGGAAGTAACAGTCATATCAAGTGAGCTCTCTGGAGACTTCCTGAAATGTATACCTTCAATGATGTTGGTTAAAAAGAGATTTATCAAAAACACTTAGATGTCAGACAATCAATTGAGAATTGACATTCTATTATGAAACATAAGGAAAATGACTTGTATTTCAACCCGATAAAAAACCACCATGTCTTTACCTAGGTTAGGGAGCTAGAAATTTGCAATTTCTAATGCCCTTTCATGTGCCTGTTAAGTTTAGTTTATATAAATCATCTCTTGGCCACCTACTCTAAGACACTGAATGTAAAAGACAGAATTTCTAAAGTGTTCCCCCTCCAATAATGCCTTGCTTAAATCCCCTGCAAATACAGAGATCTCAGATTGTGTTGTTATATGACAGTAAATAATAAGACAAGGAGATTATCCAGGTGGGCGGACCTCATCTAATAACACCATTTATAGCAGAGAAATTTCTCTAACTGTGCCAGAAGAGATCAGAGAGATTTGAAGTATAAAAAGGATTCAACATGCCATAGTTGGTTTGAAAATGGAGGGGATCATGTGAGAATGAATGTAAGTTGTGCTAAGGAGCTGAGAGAGGCCCCAGCTAAGGGCCAGTAAAGAAACAAGACCTCAGTTCTAAAATAACAAGGAACTGAATTCTGCCAATAACAGAACAAACTTGGGAAAGGACCTTGAGTACAAGATGACAATGCTGTCAACTGATATCTTGATTTCAGCATTGTGAGACCTTGAGCAAAGAACCTAGCCACAATATCCTAGGCTTTCAACCTACAGAAATGTGAGATACCAAATGGGTATTGCTTGAAGGTCCTAAATTTGTGGTAATTTGTTACACAGCAATAAAAATGAATACATTGAGGCCTGTGTCTCCTTTCACTGAAGTCTAATCTCATGCCTCTGATCTCTGTTTAAAGTCCACTGATTCCTAATTCATTTATTCATTTGTTTATTTTATTTTGTTTTTAATTATATTTTAGTGATTATATTATTATAGTTGTCCCAATTTTTCTCCCTTTTCCCCCCTACACCCAGCACCACCCACTCCCGCAGGCAATCCCTGCAACATTGTTCATGTCCATGGAACATGCATATAAGTTTTTTGGTTACTCCATTTCCTATGCTGTACTGTACATCCCCATGGCTGTTCTTTACCTGCCAATTTGTACTTTTTAATCTCCTCACCCCTTCACCCACTCCCACGCATCCCTCTCCCATCTGACAACCATCGAAATGCTATCTGTATCCAACATTCTGTCTCTGTTCTTCTTGTTTGCTTAGTTTGATTTTTAGATTCAATTGTTGACAAGTATGTATTTACTGCCATTTTATTGTTCATAGTTTTCACCTTCTTTTCCCTTAAATAAGTCTCTAACATTTCATATAAAAATGGTTTGGTGATAATTAACTCCTTTAGTTTTTTCTTGTCTGGGAAACTCATTATCTGCCCTTCAATTGTAAATGATAGCTTTGCTGGGTAGAGCAATCTTAGCTGTAGGTTACTGCTTTTTATGACTTTGAATATTTCTTGCCAGTCCCTTTTAGCCTGCAAAGTTTCTTTTGAAAAATTAGCTGACAGTCTTATGGGAACTCCCCTGTAGATAACTCTCTGCTTTGGTCTTGCTGTTTTTAAGATTCTGTCTTTATCTTTAGCCAAAATAGAGATGTTCAGGAAAAAACAAAGACTAACAAGTGGCAACGAAGAGAAAGAATGAGAGGAGAAGGAGGAAGAGGAAGAGAAAGAAAGAGAAGTAGCAAGGCAGCTCTAATTACAATTGATTTTCATTTCCTCATTACAATTCCATGTGAGGTTCTACTGCACTCCTTCCTCTTGGGTCCTATGAGATTCTTATAAAAAATTCTAGTTTGGCTTAGAAATGGATTTTGGTTATTTGAAACAAAAGAAATCTTTGCTTGAATCATTTGGATAGTATAGTTGTTATCTGTAATTTTTGATCATTAAATGTATTCTCCCATATTGTAGCAATAACACTTTAATTATTCTTGGAGCCACTTATATTTATTCTAGTAAATAAGTTCATTGGTGTCCATTCCAGGGCATAGTAATTAGGTCAAGAAGGGAAATATGACCCAAACTGGGCTAATATCTCCATCAGCAATATCTGTTGGAACTATTGAGAGGTTGTGAGAAGTTGAAGCAGTTTTTTTCCACACTGAGATTGTTTAACTAGTAAGGATGAAAGCCTGGAACTGCTGGTGGTCATCTTGCCACCATGAACAGAGAACCTTCCTGGGAATTGAACCAATACAAAAGGCAGGATGAAAGACAGGAAAAAAACATACATTTTTTATACCTCATTTGGGTACTAAGATCCATCTGTGTTTAAAATCCTAGACTCTTCAATTATCTCATCAATAAATGTTCCTTTTTAAAGCCAGTTTGAGGTGAACTTTTTCATTATTTATAACCAAAATATTCAGATAAGTGTGGTATTGTTTCTCTGTACAACTTTGAGCTGATGAAGTGCCAAATGCCTAGAATGCTATGAAATCTAATAGATGCTCAAGCAATATCTGCTGATACTAAATAAAGATGACAAATACTGCCTAGCATGTCATTTTTTTGCATATATGTTTTAGAGTCTTACCTCTTCATTAGAATATTCTGCCAAAGCAGTGCTCCATCATCAGTGAATTTTAGTCAGGGAAATTAGATGAAATGGGCTCTTATATGTGTCCTTGCTATTTCTTGCCACCATAGCCACTCAGTTACAGCATATGTCCTCCAAATGCCAAACCCTGAGTAGTTTTTCTTTCTCCATTTCACTGCTACCAACTTAATGAGAACTCCCCATCTGAATCAGTGTAATAGCCTCTTGATGGATCTCCATGTCTTTAGACTCTTCTCCAATCCATTTAACATAATGTAATGGGAAACATTTATCTAATCATGGTTTCTGGCTGTGATTGTTATACAAATTAGCAATAATATATATAAGGAAACTAACACTATGCATGGCATCTTGATTAAAATTAAAATCCCCACAACTATGAAGTCAGCACAGTAATATTAACAGGTATTTTTTAGTACTAACTATATATATTTGGTGCTTTACTTTATCTAACTTATCCTTTACATTAACAATTTGAGGTACTTTTAAAGGTGAAGAACTCAAAACTCAGAGAGCTTAAAGAACTGGATTAAAGTCACGTAGTTAGATAGTGGTTGAGATTATATTCAAACCCAGAGTACTGACTTCGAAGTTTCTGCTTAACTTTCTTGTCATTACCTATTGCATCTCCCTATAACATAATTCTTGTATTTCCTGAGATGAAAAACAAACTAAATATGACCCTTTTCAACTTGGATAAATTCATAACAGTAAGGCACAAAAGGTGATTCCAGAAAGTGCTCCAATACCCTGCTGCAGATTCTTCACTTACTGTTGTCCTTATAGTTTTGCAGTTTTGTGAAAAGTAACACCTGAGAGATTTCAATCATGGAACTGTGGGATGTGGCCTTTACTACAAAATGCCTGCTCTCAAATTCAGATCGTGTCTCTGCCGGCCAGGTATGTGTCTATGCATATGAAATCCAGAGAAAGTTTACTCTAATAGACTAAATTGGGATGCTTTCCAAGGACTCAAAGTCATGGGACAACAGATCCTAGACAACTTAATTTGACTTGATTTGACATAGGTAAAATGTTTTTTAAAACAAAACAAAACAAAAACAAAATGTTTACATTCTCATATATGGCGAGACTGAGCAGATCCAGCTATGTATTGTTTTTATTTGCTTCATGTCCTATTTAAAAAAGCTGTATTTATCTTTTAAAATACATAATTTATGGTTGTGCAAGAAGAAACCCTGTAACGGCCCTTTGACAATCTCATTTCATGATGTAAATATAAGGCACATTTCTTATCATGGAGAAAGGATTACTTGTGCAGACAAACTCAATAGAATTCTTTATATTCTGACCTAAAATCTCTGTCTAGAGTCCACCATTGTTGATTCATCTGAAGGCAGAGAGTGCTAAGTATTATTGAATTTTGATGGAGATGAATTCAGAAATGGATACAAAGCTAAAGATAACAGGTGTCCGGCTGGCACTGGAAACAGTCTTAGTCAAAGGAGATTCAGAAACGAGTTTCAAATATGCCATGCCATGATTTCCATTGAGATAGTAGCCAACATAGGAGAAGAGAGAAATAAAAAGGTATTCTAGGGTCTTGTTGATATCTGCTTTCCTTAGCACCCTCACATGTGAAGTTTTTGAGGTCTCTCATTAGCAGAATCATAAACCTCTGTCTGATGGTACCAATTTGTATATACTCTCTAACCGGGGCCATGAACAGGGGCTCTGGGCTCATGCCATCTGTACTTGAGTCCCAGTTCCATGTATTACCTGAATGAATTTATGCAACTTACTAAGTCTCCTCCTTTATGTACCAAATACTTGCCTAACAATTACCCTGATCTAGACACTGTTTCAGACTCTTAATACTCTTTGTTTGTTTATTTATTTTTTAACTTTTATTTTTATTTTTAATCGAATTTATTGAGGTGACACTGGTTAACAAAATTATACAGGTCTCGGGTGCACAATTCTACTACACTTCATCTGTACACTGTATCATGTGTTTACCACCCCAAGTGAACTCTCCTTCTATTACCATTTATCCCCCTTATACTCTCTTCTATTCTTATACTCTTAACAACCTCCCAAAATTGTTATCACTCTCAGTTTGCAAATCAACTTGGTTACAGAGAAAGTAAATTTTCTGGGATAGAGGGTAACAGAGCGTATGGGAGCCAGCAGTCAGCCCCAGGCAGTTTGTTTCTGGACTCCATGCTGCTTACCACTAACTGGGCCTCTAACCTGTGGCCAGTAAGCATCCTCCCCATGTTTGTGGTAAGGCTTAACTGAGGTAATGCACACAAAACATCCTACAATAATAGGCGTATATCCACAGTTAGTCTGTGGGGTCTGGTATTATCTGTTGCGGTAAAGCTGGCATGTCTGGTAGACCCTGGGTATCATGGAGTTTCCCAAACAGCCCATGCAATGGGCACTGTCTGCACATGTGGACTTCTGCTTCAGTTTTCTCGTTTGATGTTCCTGTTTCCACTGGGACTGTGGCCCAGACCTGAATGACTTCCAGGTAGTTTGGCTGGTGTTCTGGCTGTTTGTGCCCCAGGAATCAGGTGTACATTGTCACAGGTCTTATGTTCCAGGTTTAGCTGCACTTGACTTTCACTTGTTGATTTGCCCCTGCATGTCCTTGAGCAGGTTTATATTATTTCAGGTATAACTATGTAAGAAGTTTTTGATGACCTAAAGTAGCATGGTAAATTAGAAAAGGGATAAACTCAAGGGTCCCAGAAATAGATTTAAATCTTAGCCTCAGCAGTGTGTTCTTAGGAAAGTAAATTACTTGCTTTGTGGCTTAGTTTTCTCATTGGTAAAAATGGAAATAAGAATTTGTATTCTCAGGGTCATTGTTAGAATTAAACATGATCATATGTGACTGCTTCTAGCACTGTGTTTAAGCTAAGATAGATGGCGAACATCTTTCCTTTCTCTCACCTTCTAAAAGTAGGAGCTCCAACTCAGGTAAAACAATTCAAGTTAACCTTTGCATCGGACAATACATGCAGGTTCTCACACTACTATAGACTGGGATTGCTGATCTTCAGGTAGCATTGCTGGAACTCATGAAAGCTGATGGAATCATGCATTGCTTATATCACTGTTGAATACTTGCAGCTAAAATAAGCAGCATGATAGTGTTTACACTCCATGTTTGTTTATCTAAATGCCTATACTTACAATGCTATGGTTTGTTTTGTTTTGATAACGTGCTTGGTTGTTTGTGCTTGGAAATTCTAAGAAATAAATTGTTCAAAAAAGGTCCAAGTAATCAAACTTAACATAAATGTCACAGAACACAATCATGGATTTCACCAGGGCTATGGACATAGTGAGTGTAATGGAATAATAGGGTTTTCCTATAATGCCTGAGAAAGAGCCTGGGTCCAACTTCATTGCTGGGGGGTTTGTAACTGCTGTCATACAAAACCAACACTCCCTGCAAAATTTAGCATGAACCTTTGAACTTCGCATGTTGTCATTAATCTGAAAATAGCTACTTACTAATTTACAGTCATTCTGTGATATTTAAAGAAAGTGGAGAGACAATCTAATCACTCAGGCTGGAGACTGGCACAACTCCAAGTGCAATTGGTTTAGCAAGTGTGATTATTCTTTATGTACTTCATTCTTTGCACAAGATATTTTTAAATTATAGAAAAACAGATAAACATGTTTTATTGAAGCAGGCCTTGCATGAACTGAGAAGGAAAAATGATCAGTGGCATTTAATCTGAATTGCAAATAATCCCTCAAATTGGTTTACATTCTTGGTTTAACAAAGATTGTGAGTTCTAGGTTCAAGTGCCTAAAAATTAAGGTGATACGTATTCTGATCTTGGTCTAAATAGGATCTATTGAATGTAATTTAGGAAATCTTTGTTATAGCTTCAGAATTTTCAGGATAATATTGCAACTATAGGTATATTATAAAAGCCAAGTTTTTCTCCATCTTCTTACCAATCTGAAACATGTGTATCAGGTTCAAATTTCCAGCCTTATGCAAAAATATCCAGAAGGGCCTTGTATTTTTGTCATAAAGTGAAGACATTTCCTGCAGAAACTTTGACTTCAGATATTGCACACAAACTGGGAGCCAAGGAAACCAGGGAAAGACAATGAAGCTCATTGTGTGATATCCATTTGAGTATATTAGTGCTAACATATCTTAGTTCTAGGAAGTATCTTCTGTGGGAGTGCTGCAACTTTCTGGCATTTTTTGATACAATTCAGCTTTGTTTTTAAATGCTCCTAACCAAATAGGGACCAGGTGAGTTAAAGGAAAGACCACAGCCTAGTTGAGAGCGGGCTGCTCCTGACAGTCCTGATCTTGCTATGAATAGTTCTCCTTCCCAAATGTTTCCTCTAGATAGACATCATTTTTAAAAAAAAAAGATGAATAAGAGCATGCTTCTCAAAGACTCTGCTAGTACTACAATATTTTTTTAAGAGTTCAGTGTCAGAGTAGATTCAAATATATTTTGTGCCTCATCTACAGAATTCCTCCATTGTCTCTTTATGTGTGAGGTAAAGCCATCAAGAGAAAAGATTTTAGTGATGGGGAGGGAGTCATACACCCACCCACACATGCATGTACGCACGCCAACAGATAAAGATGCTTGTAGTTAAAATGTTCTTATAAAACACTTGGAACAGTTTAAGTCCCTAGGGTTAATATCTCTTCCCTTAAGTTTGGTATTTCATAATTTTCTATGTACAAAATATAGTTTCACATTCTCCCTGTGACCTAGATTGCTTTCTGGTGTTGAACAAAATGAACAGTCAAGCACCAGTCAGTTAGCCCCATGTCTCTAAATTGTCCAAAGGGATTGAGCCCCTCCTCTCAAAGTATCCCAGAACACCAGAGAATTTTTGACACACAGATTGGGAAGCAAAGAATACTTCAGACAAAAGGAATGGCAAGCTTAAAGTTGGAGTCAAGAGAGTAAAGCAGATCAGAAAAGTACAGTTCATGGAAGGAGGAAGGCTGAAATTAGACAAATGGTAAAGGTCAGGATGAATTTTGTAAGCCTTGCAAAAGAATCTGGAAAGCAATGATATGCATCATTAACTGAACAGAAAAAAATACCAAGGGCATTTGTACTGAGACTTAATTTAATAAAGAGTTGTGTGGTCACTGACGCATTCCAACCTAGGCTGTTCCTATTTTGGTCAGGTGGTCATCTGTTGAGAGAAATGCTGGTGACACAGCTACTGAAGATCTGGATACCCCAGAGCAGCACTGTTCATACAACTCTCTATACTGTCAGCAGCCATAAGTCCCATATGGCTATTGAGAACTTGAAATAAAGATCTTGCAAAGGATGGTAATTGCATTAAGGTTACTGATTAGTGAAGGAAAAACAGAGATAGGTGTGTTGGGGATTAAATGCTAAGAAATATGGGCAGAACTCCCAAATCCATTCTGCAAATCCAGAGCAATATTAAGAAGCCCAGTGACCACAGGACACACCAAATCTACAGAGTACATGTGTCAAAGTTCAGAGGCATATTCCAGCACAATTGGGCAAGAGTTGAGAAACAGGACATGCTGGACTTCCGGTCAAGATGGAGGCATAGATAAACACGCTTGGCATCTTTACACGACCATAGAAAGAATTACAATCAGATCTCAAAAACAAATAACAACCAGAATCATCAGAAAATCAAGCTATATGGAAGTCTGGCAACCAAGGATTTAGAGAAGCCATATTCATACAGACATGTAGTAGAGGAGGAGTTGGGGAGATGGGGCAGAGAGGCAGTGTGGCTTGGACAAGTGGCAATGGTAGTGGTGGCAAGATGGACAGTCCCACATTCAAGCGTGGTGAATAAAAATCATGAGGGTTACCCTGGGAATGGATGATCTCAGCTCCAGGAAAGACTGCACAGCCCAGGGTTCCAGCACTGAAAATATAAACCCTCATTACCTCTGGCTATAAAAACCACTGGGGGTTGGGGTGGTGAATAAACTGCCAGATTTTTGTTGATTAAAGGGCTCACACAGTCTTAGAATGCTGTGAGCTCCAGGACAGCAACTGGAATAGTGCCAATGACATACAGAAAGTGAATGGAGTGACTGGAAGCAGGGTGAGAACTGGGCAAATTATCAGAACCAGGCAGCAGGATTGCCTCCTCTATGAGCTTTCCACCACAAATAGAGGGGGCAATAGTGGGTAACCCCACTTCACTGCTACCTAAGGCTCTGCTACACACAATTTATAGGCACCTTTGCTACATAGGCCATGATACTAAGATAGAGAATAAAAGCAGCTCTACCTAACACAAAGAAACAAACACAGTGAGGTTGCCAAATTGAGGAAGCAAAGAAATATGGACCAAATGAAAGAACAAAATGAAACTCCAAAAAAAGAACTAAATGAAGTGGAGATAGCCAAACTATCAGATGCAGAGTTCAAAACACTGATGATAAGGATGCTCAGAAAACTCATAGACTATAGCAAAAAATAAAGGAAGAAATGAAGGTTACACAAAGTGGCATAAAGAAAAATCCACAGGGAACCAACAGTAAAGAGAAGAAAGCTGAGATTCAAATCAATGATTTGGAACATAAGGAAGAAATAAAGTCAGTCAGAACAGAATGAAGAATCAAGAATTAAAAAAAAAAAAAAAAAAAAAAAGAACAATTAGGAGAGAATAAGAAGACTCTGGGACAGCTCCAGAAGTGCCAACATTTGAATCTTAGGGATGCTGGAAGGAGAAGAGGAAGAGCAAGAAATTGAAAGCTTACTTGAAAAAATAATAAAAGAAGACTTCCCTAATTTGGAGAAGGAAATAGACATACAAGTCCAGGAAACACAAAGTTCCTAACAAGTTGGACTCAGAGATGACCACAACAAAATACATCATAATTAAAATGCCAAAGGTTAATGATAAAGAGAAAATCTTAAAAGAAGCAAGAGAAGAGGATTATCTACAAAGGAGTTCCCATAAGACTCTCAGCTGATTTCTCAAAAGAAACTTTGCAGGCAAGAAGGGACTGGCAAGAAGTATTCAAAGTGATGAAAAGCAAGGACCTACAACCAAGACTACTCTATCCAGCAAAGCTATCATTTAGAATGGAAGGGCAGATAAAGAGCTTCCTGGGCAAGGCAAAGCTAAAGGAGTTAATCATCACCAAGCCATTATTATATGAAATGTTAAAGGGACTAATTTAAAAAAAAATCAAAACTATGAACATTAAAATGACAACAAACTCATAGCTATCAACAACTAAATATATATATATATTTATATATATAAAGAAACCAACTAAGCAAACAACCAGAACAGGAACAGAATCAGAGACATAAAGATCATTTGGAGGGTTATCAGCTGGAAGGGGAAAGTGGGAGAATAAGGGAAATGGTACAGGGATCAAGAAGCATAATTAGTAGGTACAAAATAGAAAGGAAGATGTTAAGAATAGTGTAGGAAAGGGAGAAGCCAAAGAACTTACACACATAACACATGGACATGAACTAAGGGGGAAATTGCTGGAGGGAAGGGAGAAGGGGGACAAAGGGATAAAAATTGGGACAACTATAACAACATAATCAATAAAATATACTTTTAAAAAAAAGGCTTACAGAAGAGTCAGAAAAATTCTTTTGGAACTGATCCATTAAAGCAAAGTTCTTTTAGAATTACAAGGTGTGTTCCCCATAGGTTTATTTTTATAGGTCTTAAAGGAGAAACTAACTGAAGTAAACATTCTATTGTCTGTGGAGGGATTAACTAACCATGAGGAAAACAACTAGAAGACACCTAGAGTATCTTTATTCTTCTGCATCTGGAACTGTTGGCTATCCACTGGTAAATATTTCCCAGCCCAGAAGAAACACTAATTATAAGTAAATATTAGTCCATAAATATGAGGGGTTCATTTTTAATTAATTTTTGTATATTTTTTAGATTACAGTTTATAATAAATATTTTTGTACTAGTTTTAGGTGTACAGCATAGTGGTTAGACAATCATATACTTTACAATGGACTTCTCCTAATATTTCCAGAGCCCGCTGACACCATACACACTTACTACAATATTATTGATTATGTTTGCAATGCTTTACTTTATATCCCCTTGAGCATTTTGTAACTGCAATTCTGTACTTCTCAATCCCTTTACCTTTTTCACCAAGTTCCCAACCCACCTCTCCTCTGCCAGCTATCAGTTTGTTCTCTGTATCTATGAGCCTGTTTCTGTATTGTTTGTTTATATTATGCTTTAGATTCCACATATAAGTGAAATCATACAACATTTGTCATTTTCTGAGTGACTTATTTCACTTAGCATAATACTCTCTAGGTCCATCTAGGTAGTCACAAATGGTAAGATTTCATTCTTTTTTGATGGCCAAGTAATATTCTATTGTATATATGTACCACAGCTTTCTAAATCCACTCATCTGTTGATGGGCACTTGGGGTGCTTCCATAGCTTGGCTATTGTAAATAATGCTGCAGTGAACACAGTGGGGCATATATTATTTCAAACAGTATTCTGGGTTTCTTCAGATACGTACCCAGACATGGAACCACTGGGTTATATGCCAGTTCTGTTTTTAATTTTTTGAGATATCTCCATCCTTCTTTCTACAGTAGCTGCACCAGTCTGCATTCCCACCAACAGTGCACAGGGTCCACTTTTCTCCACATCCTCGCCAGCACTTGTTGTTTGTGCATTTATTGATAATAGCCATTCTGATAGGTGTGAAGTGACATTTCATTGTGATTTTAATTTGTATTTCTACGAAGGGTTCCTTTTAAATAAATACTGGTCTCTTTGCCTGCAGGTCTAGACTTTGAAGTATTTCAGGCAATTGATCAGGAAGAACTGAGGCAGGCCTGTAGAACTAATTCCTTCACCTCACTAAGTCATAAGTTCCTTATAAGCAAACTCAGGAAGTGGGTTTGCTAATCTTTCAGGAGGAAAATGGAGCACACTCTATCAGCAATCCAGTAGTTACAGACAAAATCAGATAAAAACACATTAGAAAGTCAAATATGCAAGAGATATAGAGAGGGATTCTGTTTAACAGAGAGCTAAAACTGATGTAATTTTTAAAAATTATTTCACCTTTAGACATAGTATCTTATGAGAAGCTCCAGCATTTACGCTGTTTTTTAAATGTATTTTTAAGTGAAGACATCATTAATCAGTTTAATTTCAATGTGTCCATAAAACTAAATGTTAATCATCTACTGCATGCTTAATTATTTTCACTTTTGTCTTAATTATATTATTTCTTTTTATTTTCTATTGTTAGCTTTTATTATTATTACTTTTTAGATTGTATTTATTTATTTTCAGAGCGAGGGGAAAGGAGGGAGAAAAAGAGGGAAACATCACTGTGTGGTTGCCTCTCATGCGCCCCCAACTGGGGACCTTGTGCACAACCCAGGCATGTGCCCTGACTGGAAATTGAACCAGCGACACTTGGTTCGCAGGCCCACGCTCAATCCACTGAGCCACACCAGCCACGGCCTTAATTATATTGTTTCTTATCCTGACTTTTCATCACTAGTTTATATATTTTACATCTTTATTTTTCACTAGTTTTTAAACAGTAAGAGAAGTGGTAATAAAATATTCAAATAATTTTACAACACCACTGCTCAAGATAAATTTACAGATACTGCATAACCTCTAAGAAGAGATAGTGAGAAACACATGTTTGACAGTTGATTACAAATTTCTAAATTTGGCCTAGGAAAGGTCATGTTAGGATACCAGTGCATAGTTTACAGGACCAAGGAGGTATTAAAAACCAATGTATCAGAGTCAAGAGCAATGTCCTCTGTCTTGACTTTCTGTTTAGATTTCTAAGACTGATGAGGAGACATGCCAGTGCATCTTCAGCAGGGAAATGTGTGGGTTAAAAGAGGTGGAGATTGATTGGGCAACACTGGTAAAGAAAAAAGAAAGAATTACAAGGTTTACTGAACACCACTCAACACTTCAAGATGTTCCTAATCACCCCACTTGTTCCTCACAGCAGCCCCTTCACTCACCACACAGATATTTCTTTAGCACCTTCCATGTGCCAGGCACTGTGCTTGGTAGAGACAAAGCTGTATAGGCCCAAGCCCATCTCTACCCCTGTGAAACTTGTATCTAGGACACACAACAAACAAAGAAGTAAACAGATTACAAATTAGGATAGGCACCATGGAGGAAACAAGTGAGTTGAGGTAGCAAACTACTTCTTATAGGGAGATTAAGAAAGATTATTTTTGAAAAAGTATTTAATCAAAGGAAGACAGCTGAAGGAAAAAAAAATATATATAGAACTGTCCATGTAGGAAATAGTAACAGAGGAGCGGCCTGTGCAAAGGCCCTGGGATGAAAAAGGTTGCTCTGTGTAGTGAGTAACGAACGGGCTGGAGGGCTAGGGTAGAAGTGGAAAAATTGTTAGGGGGTGTAGCTGAGAGATGAGATTCGCCCAAATTCGAGTAGGAGAGTTGAGATAAAGAGAAGTGAACAGTAATCACTTAACATATTTTGGAGGTAGAGATATATTTTCTAGTAGTACTTGCTATATTTACTTATTAATATCCCCACATAACAGATGAGAAACAGCTTTTAAAAATGAGGAAGTAAACTAAAACTCCTACAATAACTTACTTCAGGATGGGGTTATGAACCCTGCCTTCCTTAATCTTTTCCCACTGCATTACTCTCCCTGGCTTTATTAATTCAAAGTCAATGTAGGTTTATAAAGTCCCAAAAGGGGAAGCTTTTGCCACTCTAATGATTTTGGATTAGAACATACTTCATTAACCAGGACGGCTTACGGATTTTCAGTTTGTAGCTTCCTAACTTCATTTCATCTGAAAGGGACACCAAATTCTACAAGCACTCAAGATACATTTCTTCTGCACAGAATGTCAACATGCTCCTGTTTCTTCCAGAATTGTGTTGCATTATCACCAGCGATGAAAAAGTTTTCATTGACTAATGCAGCAATCTGCAGCAGCTTTGAACCATATGCTGTTTTCACTCACCGTAAGTCTCAATTGGGCTATTTGAATGGGCAACCTGTTTTGTTAGCTTTTCTAAAAATATACCTGTATCTACCACCTGGACAAGTAAATCAACACATGGAAAAGGTTTAAAATAAGCAAGGTTGGAGTCAAAAGCCAAGCTGGAAATCTCCTTGCCCTTTTTAAACTCAGAACTTCTGTTAGTTATTTTCTTCCTTTTCATTCTGTCTTGACTGTAGAGATTCTGGGGTGTGTGTTAGTGCTGCACACCAGTGCCTCCATTTCTCCTTTTTCTTGGCACATGGCAGGATTGTACTGCATCACTCTCTGCAACTGGCACAGCACGCTGCTTGTTCTAGAAGTATTTAGGTGCTGCTATACAGTTCTTTCCACCCCCTACTGTGTAACCCCATCTTGACTGGCATAGATGTCTTCACATTCTTGATGTGATGAAAAATGAAAATTTCCAAATGAAATAAGTGTGACAGACAGTATATTGGCAGAAAGTGAGGAGGTTTGGATTCAAGTGGATGTGGTTTTTTAATCATTCTTGCACTTGCTTCCTGAACCTTCTTTCTCTCAGCTCTCAAAGAGAGACAATAGCAGGGTTTGCTATAACAATTTATTTTTACTTTTTAAAAAAATGTCAAGTACCTAGCAGGATGCCAAACTATAGATAATGGCCAATGAAAATAGTCATTTTGCGATGGATAATGATAAATACACTAAAAGTCTAGAAGGAGATATCCATGAGGCAGAACTGAATCTGAAGAGGGTGCAGAAATATAACAATTTGTCATTTCTCACTTCCCCTTCCTGCTCTGCCTGCAAGCTTCTTCTCCGTCACGGGCCCGGCTTTCTTCCCCTCAGTGGACCCTGATGCTTTCTCTGCCTTCTTCCCACTCCTCTGTCACAAACTGCTCCCTGGAAAGCGTGTATCGCCCATTAAATTGCCTGTTAAAAGAGCTGCATTTTAACAGGAATTAAGTGAAAGGACTAAAGCTCCAATGTATTAATGCATATGTTTAGATACTGTAAACATACATTGTAAATATTTGAAGATGTTACTTCTTTTCCCCTTTTACACCATATTGATTCACATTGTTTTCTGATTCCTACTCCCAAGTAATACACAGTCAAGAGGATTTCATTCACTTAACAAGTATATGAAGAAAGAGAAAGAGAAGAAAGAAAGGAGCCAGGCAAGGAGCAAAAGCAGGAAGAAAGGAAAGAAAAGAAAATCCCTACTGAGAAAAACAATTCTAAAGTCAGGTGGAGACACTTCTCATTCTCTGAATGATCTGATATTATTCTTTCAGCAGCGATCGGAAGGACTTGAGTTATTCTGCCCTTGTCTTCTGTCTCCAGTAGATACAGGGTATGGCAAAAGTAGGTTTACATTTGTAAGTACAAAAAACAGAGTTTATTCTTGTATTATTATTTATTAATTATTGTATTATTTTCCATACAAATAACTATAAATCTACTTTTTCTCCACCCATATGTATGAGATGTAGAAATGTTTTATAACACTTCTCATATCACTAGAAATTACTCATTTATTCCTGAAGCACAACCTCCTGCTTGAAAAACCTTTAGCCCTATTTGATTTTATCGTTCATTCATGGATAGAATTATTACAGAAATATATTTTAGGGGCATAAATCTCTTCACTCTATGGAATTCTACATTTGTGTTTTGAACAACTAGTCAGATATCTAACGAAAATGAAAGGGACAAAATAATTTCCTCATTCTTAGTCTAGGATTGGTCTTAGCTGAATTTTGACTGTTTATGCCACATCAGGTAAGAATTTTTGTACTCACCTGAGAGTACTAGAACCTCTCCAGGTTTCGGCAGCTATCTTCATAATGGGGAAGAGTTAATTTCTTACATTGTTTCAGAGTCTGGGATGTAAAATGTAAAATTATTAAGTACATGGTGAGTGCTGTCAAATGAATCATGTTAATGCAGTCCTATTTTCTACAATGATTAGTATTTAGAGAAATACCCTAAATGATAAGCATTTATAATAACAAGTATTTATTGGGAAGCATTTCTAGAAAATGATTTGTTCAGCTGTGTACCTGATGAGTAGTAGCTGGGTGCTGGCAAAATCTCCCACTGTGACTGTGAAAACTCAGCAATAGTGTTGATACAAAAATAAGTTTAGAAATATGTTGAAATATTCACTATTTTTCCAAAAACAATTGCATCACTTCCTAGAAACATAAGTACATGGCTTCTCAACATTTTTTTTAAGTATAGGGGAGTCTGTAAATACAGTGATGAAATGAGAGAGTAGTCAATGGAATTTTACTGGCAAAACCTAGAGTCAAGATCAGATCAACAATATATACATTAGAAACACACACTGAACAATTTTCTGTGCAATCATGAATAGCCTTTGGAAGCTGCCAAAGCACAAACATGAATTGGTGTTAACAATTGGACTGGACATCAAAGGGACTATGAGAGGCCATTGACCCACAACCCCAGATGAGACTTTTATTAGCAGATAAAGCAGAGCTATAACTGATTCTTATGCTGTAATATATATTTGTCTACATATAGGCACAAGACTGTAAATAAAGGTTCCAAATAAGCAGTTCTGACTCAAGAAGGCAATAGTGGGACCACCATTACCATCTGTGTTCAGTAATAATATCATATACCTGTTTGAATGCCCTCTCATTAAAATGACTTTGTAAGTCCCTAGTCATCCTCTTAAAAGAGGGTAGCATCAGCGCCCCTTCAACTTTCATCATTTAGATGAGTTTATTGCTTAGATTTGAAAACTACCAGAAAAAAACATCTGAGTGTTCAAAGCAGTGAAATCAACTTGTGTTTATAATGGAGATGCAGGAATTCCTAAAACCTCCCAATTTTCCCAACATAAATAGAGGCATTTGACTTTAGTCTAATTTGATTATATTTCCCATCACTTGCTTTATGAGATTTGTACTGTTTGCTTATTATTTACAGGGAAACTTCCAGATATTTCAGTGTCAGAAATATGATGACTTTCAAATTTTTCTTAATTGGAACCAGAGTTGATATGCATCACTGAGATTTTTATTCAGTTCCTAAACCTGTTAAATTCCAGAAGCAATTTCATGTTAGGTCTTATGATTTTGGAGTTCAGATTTGGCTTCTTCCCTAGATCAACCACCACTTCTGTAATGGGTTGAATTCTGTCCCTCAGCCCAAACCAAAATCGTATGTTGAAGTCTTAATCCCCAGTACCTCACACTGGATCTTCTATGAAAACGAGGTCATTACAGATGTAATAAAGATGAGATCATACTGGGGAAGAGTGGGCCCCCCAATTTAATATGACTGGTGTTCTTATAAAAAGGGGACATTTGGACAGAAGAGAATACTATGTGGGATGATGTGACTTGTGTACAAGCCAATGAATGCCAAAGATTACCAGTGAACCACCAGAGCTAGGAGAGTAGCTATCTCCCTCACAGCCCATGAGAACCACTGGAAGGAACTAACACTGTCAACATCTTGATCTTGGACTTCCAGCCTCCAGAACTGTGAAAAATAAGATTCTGTTGTTTAAGCCACTCAGTCTGTGGTACTTTGTTATGGAAGTTCTAGCTCACTAATACTCATTTGCTGCCATGACAGCAAATAGTCTCATTGGCTGATAAGTGATTCTCTTTTTATCTCCACACTTGTTCATTAAATGGGAATATTTGCATAGTAGCAGTTATCCCAGGAGTTAGCCGTCAAAATTATGGTCATTTGAAAAACTGGACAATGTCTTTAAGCATTGGTCTTGGCCTTGGAAAAGAAGAAGAAAGATGAGACTTGGTAAGGAGAATGAGACAATTTTTCATCAGTTCACACCTTCCTTTAAAAAAATACATTCTAGTAGCTCACCTGACACATATCAATATTAAAAATCATGCTGACAGAAATGTAAGCCTCAATCATAGTTAGAGCTAGCTGGACATTCCACCAATGTCTTTAAAGTGGGATCTAAGGAACAGGAGGGTTTTAAGTGGGAAAATTAATAACAGTATCTGCTCTGAGGAAGGAAGAAAGGGTGTAGCCTTGCTCAGTTTGGAAACCCAATGGGATCCACAAAATCAAGCTACTCTTTAGAAAATAAGAAAGCTGGTCATGGTGTTAAGGGTGGAACAGCCCCTGAACTGAGTGATGACTTTCCCAGTACTAGGAGAATATGAACTGGATGAATTTCCTAAACTGCAGCTGCAGTCCCAACTTCCAGCTCTCTGGGCCATGCTTGACAAATGTAGTTCTCAAACTTTAGTGTGTATGAGAGTCATCTGGAGGGTATCTAACACACAGATTCCTGGGCTCCAGTTCTAGAGTTTCTGACTCAGTAAGGTCCAGAGTGGGGCCAAAGTATTTACATTTCTGCCTACTGAAAATTATTCCTAAGTGATGCTGATGTTGCCGATCAGGGATGATTCTCTGAAAACCACTGAACTACTTCAGTGTTGTCAAGTCTGCCTAATGAAAAAAATCACTTGGAAGGAGCTTATTTTTTAGAAATACAAAAGCCCAGGTTCCATGCAAGATTTTCTGATTCATCACCTCCAGGAATGGGACTAGGGTTTTCTATTCTGAAAAACTTTGGGTGATTTAGTATGATGAGGCAAGCTTGGTAAACGCTATATGGGATCTCTATGAAATCATTTTAGCATCTGTCATTTTCCCAATGAGAGGATTTTACAACGTGGCAGTAGTTGTGTGTTAAGAGTAGCCCCATGACTGGGCTTTGTAAGCCTGATATGCTGGCCCTATAGGCCAGCCATAAAACCCCACTCCTTCATTTCATGAATGGGTTTTCTTAGTGTCAACTGGCCCCGATACCATGATTCAGCCCAGAGACCATCCTGAAACAAGCTCAGATGACAGTTTTTACTGGCAATTTTCCCACTTCTCTTTAGTTCCTTCTTATCTCATTGCCCACATCTTGCTCTGAATATCACTGGGGGCTCTTGCCTCAGGCTGTTTCCTCTTAAACTTTTCAAGCTCTTGCATGTGAGTTATGATCTAGGACATTTATTCCAAAAATCACATTCTCATTTTGAGACAGGAATAGTTTTGCTGGCACCTGCAGAGGAAATCCCATTGGTTCGACCGCTGGCTGATAGTAATTCAAAGTTAACTTTTTAAAGGATGATTGGAGACTTGTAAAGAACTCTGGTAAAATTGCTTGGGGCTCTATTATGCCCATGTGCTGCTTTGGCACACATATAATTTCTATCTCTCACATCTAAATTCCAACCACTTACTAAAAATTGTGGTAGCCTGTACATGATTTATTTTGGGATCATCTTTTACTTCAGGGAAGGGAATTTATAGTGTTTTAAAATAATGATTTCACACATATCATCTTTAGTCTTTACGCCAAATTTACAAGATATGTGTCACTCTTTTACAAATAAGGAAACTGAAGCTAAAATTAAGTATAGGAATTTTCAAGGTCACTCTCACAAGGTTGTGACACTCTTTCTCAGTTTTTTCTGCTACTCTGCCTGTGGGTACAGAGTTGAAATTAAGCTCCTGTGCCAGGGTAAGAAATGACATAGTTGACTAAAAGACAAATTATTGTATATAACAGGCTCACATATATCTTATTTATTTTTTCTAAAAGCAATTATCTCATATTCAACAAATATTTACAGTTGTTTTTTCAATAAGTGTAAAGAAGACTCAAATTTAAAGACTGACCAAAATGGCACACTATTAAAGAGAAAAAGTAAATAGAAAATCAACTCTCAATCCTTACCTATAATGTGCATACCTAGTTGTCTTACACATCACTGACAGAGATTCCAGTCTGGTCACTTAGACTGTCCATCAAGTTTTTATTGAAAATTATGCGCTTAGCACTCTAATGGACTCTACATGTACAAGAGATATATAAAGCATGGGTCCTGCCCACAAGGAGCTTACAATATAGTTGAGTATTAAAAAAAACTACAAATGCTCTTAAAAATACATATTGTACAAATTATTTTTAATTAAAAAAACATTGGAGTTAATAAAAACAAAGACAGGACAAAAATGAAACAAAACACTTTTATCCATGGGATAAGCCTAGAGCTATTTCAAATTAACAATAAACTCAGTAATAGCTTGATTAATGGAAAATGTGAGAAAAAATATTTTAAAGACAGCAATTAAATATTTAAGTATGTATATTAATTTAAAATATATTAACTAAGGTATATTTTATACAGATTCTTACATTTCTTCATTAATTACAATAATTTTTAACAACAGATTCCCTCTGAATATGCTTCCAACTACTAAGGATGTTGATAAATTTTATTCTTTTAAGTAGTTTATATGGTTTCCTTATAACCTGGATTTCATTATCATTTATATAATTTTAAAAAGTGATTCTTATAGACAGTAAAATATGAATAAATTCAACTCAGTTCAAATTTTTATATATTTTATAGACCAAAGTATACTTATAACTATGACACATATACACATTTACATACAAAAGGTAATGACCCTACTTTTCTCCTCCTTCATTGAGAGACAATTTGGATAAATATAGCTTCTGATGGAAGCTCAATCTTCTAACATTTCCTTTTTTTTTTGTTTTGTTTTGTTCTTTTAATCTCTCTCTAGCTCCAAGATCTTGGCATGGCTTGGCATGTCTCTTGGCATTACTTCAGCACATCCTTTCTTGGGAGCAGCACAACTTGGGTTTCTTTGTTTGTTTCATTTTGCACTGAGTTGTGAATAAAAACACTGGTTCTAAAATAGGATGGAGGTGGGAGAAGATATGGGTTCATTTCTTCCGATGCAAAATTCATAGGTTTAAAATTATACCTATATATTACACGTAGTCAAGAACTGGGTATATATAGCAAACTTATAAAGTATATTAATACCACATACTTGTTTTACATATGGATCCCATAAAGCTTTTCAGTAATTACTATAATTACAATAAAATGTGCCATTTCTCCACATGTAACATTTTTTATAGTTTCTAAGAAATTTATTTTATTGTGAAGTTTAATTCTATCCTCAGTATAACCTCATTATACAATATAAGGATCTGTACTTATTTAGGACAATAAAGAAAATAAAGATGAAGGCACTTATGAAAAACCAGTGTGTTTCTGAATCATGAATATTTGATGTCACAGATCTTATTATTTTGGGTGAATTTAGTATACAATGCATACTTTTCTGTAAATTAAAAATATTGAAAGTATTTTATGCTGACATATACTGCCTCTATACCAGATTTCAAACTTATTGAACAAAGATAATTTCTAACTGAGAAAAATATTTACCAAATAGTTATTATTTTTCATATGTTTCCAATCATTTTGTTACTTTATTACTTTCACATGTTGAACCTCAATAAACATTATTATATTAAACTGTTTATGATTATTCTGCCAGATGTAACATTTTTAAATCAGGAAAGTTTAATATGAAAATTCCTAAGTTGAACAACAACATGAAAACAAAGAGCTTTCTATAATATTTGCTAAAATTGTACATAAATTGTTCTTTTTTTTGAGAATTTACCAAATAAATAGCATCTTTCTTGGTGTCAAATACTGCACTAGTGCTAAAGAGACCTATGAAGAGAATAGAAGAAGAGAGTCCTGACCACCATGAAATAAAATATTTCAGGGGAAAAAATATGTCAAGGGAGAAAGAAATACATAATGAAAATATTTAAGAAATAATACAGTACTCTTAAAAATGAGCACTATATGACTTCAGAGTTGGGGACAGAGGTAAGAAGAGAGCAAAGATACTTAAATTGTTCAAGGCTTTAAAAAACGGTGAGATTTGAACATGTGGGTGAAGAGTAGATTTTGCCTAGGCAAAAATAACCATGAGGTATTATAGACAAGAATAGTAGCCAGAGATCTGAAGCTGATTCTGTCCATGACATTTAAACCCACACAGTAAAGAAGCCAGTTTGTAGTTGAAATTGTAAACCTATGTCCTATAGTTGGAGATAAGTCTGTATAAAGAATTAATCACAGTTAATACTTAGTACATTTTGTGTTACACTCACTTTACATACATTATCACAATAACCTCACAGGTAAATATTATTAGCCTTGGTTTATGGATTAATTCACAGAGACTCCATGAGTTTAATTAACTTTCTCAAGGTCACAGAGCAAGTGAGTAAAAGCCAGATTTAAATCCAAGTTTGATTCCAAAACCTATGCCTATATTATGATATCACATTTTCTTATAAATGGAATATCATTGTAGCAAATCTCAAATCCTACTGTGCTATGGGGAGAACCTGGAATCAAAATACTTGAACTTGGAATTGGTGTTTTATATTAGCTACATGACACTGAACAAGCCCTCTGTAAACTTTACTTTCTTTTTTAAAAATAAAATAGTAACTAGATGACAGCTAGACAACCACAAAGATGGATGATGGACAGATTGATGTAACAGAAGCATGGACATTCCTATGATTGAAAAATTTGACTTGCTCAATAAAATATGTTGAATTTAAAACTGAATCAAGGGATTGCATATAGCATCTGTTTTGTGCTAGTTATAGAAGGTCATTTCAAATACAGGTTTGAATGAAAAGAATTGTAGTTTATAATGAATTTACAACTGGCTCAACTATTTAAGAGAAATGACTCAACTATTTTGGCTTAATTTATTTGGCAGAACTGACAATGGAGTCACAGTATTGGCTCCTATGGCTGCTGATATTATATTATAATCTCTTTCCAAGATGTCCTTGTAGGTGACAGCATGGCCCCTACTTAGCACAGCTTCTAAAGAAAGGAGACTCAATAAATACAATTGTGTTGAATTAAATAAATGAAAAGAGGGAGGGAAGGAGGAAGAGACAGGGAAAGAGAGACAAGAGAAAGAAAGGCTGGTTGAACTTATAGGCAAGTAAAATCATATTAGCTGAAAGATATTATACGATGTATTTTCTTAAAATTCTATAGAAGTTCTTATTTCAATTCAGGTATAATAAGTTTCTTCATTTCATAGACGTCACAAAAATTTGTTTGATAAGTATATTGCTTATTAATTTTGCCTTTTTTATGAAACCATAGAATAAATTTTAAGAAATACTGAATTGATAGTGGTAAATCAGAAGGCTGTGCTTGGACATTTTATTGCTTTAACTCAATAGTTAATCATCTAACCTTATTATTGTTTTCTATGACACTTCAAGAGAGCCCTTAGCTACATCACTCCTTTCAATCTTCAAAGACAGAGAACAAATAATTAAATTGATTCCTGAGCTACTAAATGACACAACCAGAATATAGATGTAGGGACTTTAAGTTCAAAGCTTAGCCCAGAAGGACACAACATCTCCAAAACAGTCACACATTTTGCATAAGTAATTTTGTCATGGTGTAGTCCTGACTTCAGTTATCATACTTTTCTATCTCTAAATTTATGTCCTGTTAATTGAATTCTGCTTTCAGTATGTTGACTCTACATTGTCAGCAAGTTATACTGATTTTTTTTAACTCATTGTAAAATCAAAGCAACCACAAAATATAAAGATGCCCACATAAGTTTAAATTCAGATAATAGTTTGAAATTAGAGACAAACTTCCAGAAGATGGGTTTTTCATTTTTTCCCTTTTTCATTAATCACCTGATCAGCTTCTTAAATATGTACTCAAACTCCAGCTCAAGAATTCAGTTTAATACTGGGAGGCATAGGTTAAAATAATAGACCTATTCTTAGTATTATTGACAAAAAATAATTAAATTTAAAAAGATTAAAATGAAAAAATAATTCAAATCAAAATATAAAATTCTCCTTCTCAGGTGGGAAGAAATACACAAATTCAGGGAAGCAGGAGTTGTAAGAAAAGTCCATCTCCGTTCTTTGATTATCTGTTAGAATAGAGAGAGAAAGATGTAATAACCATAAATAGGGATTCTTTTTTTTTGTATGGTATGAGAAATAAGATGTAAGTAAGAAATATAAATGTCTTAGACATCAAAACATTCTGGTTTGAAGTAATGACAGTGTGTTTTGAAAATAAAAGCAATTTAAATAACTAGATTTTGAATCATTTATGCCTCTGGATCGTATAATTAAGCTCAGTATATCCTTTTATTTTCTCAGTAATTTTTCTGGTTCCAAGTTTCTAATCCAGAAGAATAATCAAATCACGAAGCTATATTAATTGTAGGCACATCAAATGATCAAATAATCTTGCCATAAAAACAAACCTTAGTCAGTATTTAACCATACCCCAAATATTTATCAGGAGAAATGCAAATTGAAATAGGCATGACCTACAATGTTTGTCCTATCAGACTAACAAAGTATTGTGTATGTATGTTTTTTTAAAGATAATACATAATCCTGGTTAGGTAAAGCAAAGCAGGAACTCTCACTCATTGCTAAAGAAATTTTAAATATCAATAATTCTTTAGGAAAGAAAATCTGACTATGCATCTTTAAAGAGTATAAAAATTTTACATAGTATTTAATTTTTTGAAGTAAACTTATAGTTTAAAAAACCACCAAATATATTAAAGAAGAACCTCTGCCTTTGAATTTTGGACTATGATACAGTTCTATTCATCACGGGTGCCAATTTGAACACAGATTATGATTAAGTAAACTATAGTGTATCCTTTTAGTAACTATTATATAAGTATTAAAATTAGTCTTAAAACAATTTGTAAATAGTTAGGGAATGCTTATTTTATATCAAATGAAATAAAATCAGGAGACAATAATACATATATAATATTATGTAGCGTGTGTAAAACAAAATTAAGAAAAGTGCAGAGGAAAAATAAGAGAAAAATGTACTAAAATGATGGTGAAGTTTTGTTGAGTAGGGGAAGTAAAGTTTAGTAAGCTGCCTTTCTTTTGAATGTTCTTTGTATTCCAAAGTGTCCGTGGATAGCCTGGATTATTTTTATGATGAAAGGAAAGTAGAATAAGGTTTACTCTAAAAAATTAAAAGTTAAATTAAAGTACCCCTACCAATAAAGAGATGAGAAGTGGATATCTCCCTTGTTTTCACTTCATTTGTTTTCTAGGGGAATCTGTGTTTATAACAAAACAGTGCCCCAGTTATGTGCATTATACATTCATATTTAGAGAAAGGATATAGGACTATAACTATGAGTTGAGGAAAAAATTCATTGGCCTGGTGATTTTTAAGCTGTGTTTTAGGACCAAACAGCTTATTTTTATCCTTTAGGCATTGTTGCACACTATATCTCTATTGAAAAACACATTTAGATCTTCCCCTGAAGAGCAAAAGTGTTTATTTTTCAGTTACTTCAACCACTGGAGAACAAACAGCCAAAGAAATTGAGCTACTAGAATGTCCACATCTATCATAACAATTTACACTGAGTAGAGGAGTTATTGTATACCACCTTACCCAGGAAATGAATAAAATGAACATGTTGACTTTTCATTAAAGTGAAGAATTCAACTTATGCAAAAAGTTAAGTGTGGAACTTTTCACATTACCTCATTAAAACAAAAAAGATCCCACAATGCCATAGTACCCAGAAGGCTATTCATTCAGTTAACCCTACCGTCAGTAACAAAAATATTGAAAAGACGTGTTTGAGAGAGGATAGTCAAACACTCAAAATTTAAAATGATCAACATGTATCATATTTGGCATTATGTTCTGTTTTCTAGATTGTTCGTTCATTGAATTTACATGTGTGATACAAAACAGATCTAATCAATACAATATACAGATGATGTATTATGGAATTATATACCTGAAACCTATATAATTTTATTAACCAATGTCACTTCAGTAAACTTAATTAAAAAGAAAGAAAAAGAAATAAAAATGTTACAACTCCTTAAATATCTAATATCAAACAAAAATATATAAATAATAATACATGCATCAGTAGCATATTACAGTCAATTTCTTTACAGATGTAGAATATTTTTGAATAATTGATGACTACTGTATACCATGTCTTCAATATATGCATGTTAGTAAAGAATACATGTATTTCATAGTAAAATGCTTTTTCCTACCAAAGGAACACATATTCCTAAAAGCAGCCCTAATGATTGAAAGAATACACAAAATATTCAAGATAAATAAACTGCCAAGCAAAGCACCTTTTCAGCTAGAGCTGAAGAAGTGATACTCATCTGGGCAAAGAGTGGAGATATATGATGCCACTTGGATAATAATTTTATTGTTAAAGTCCTTTTTTAACTTTTATCTAGCAATGTCTATTAAATATATATATATATATGTATATATATATATATATATATGTGTTCAGAAAGAAAACTGTACATGGTCATGAAACCCTTATTACTGTTATAAAACTGTCATTTTGACATGTTACTTTGTCTTCTTAGTGAACTTTAAAATAAAAATGGCATCAGAAAAAAATAGATCTAATCAGAAGAGCAGGCAAGAGTGTGCTAACCATATTAAGAACTCACTGAGTCCTGCTGTCTAATTAAAACAAGGGTAGCTTCGCCTTAAAATGCTCTCTGAAACTCTCCTTATTATGAAAATCAGTAATGTGCAGGCTCTTTCATGACATGAAAATTGATCAGTCACAAGGTCAGATTGGACCCAATTTCAGAAAGTTTGTAGTTAGAGGAAATTTACATGAAGCTATAAAAACAGCAGCAGCTCTTCTAAGGAATCTAGTCCTCCTTAATCAAATATGTGTGCTTAATTCCCATTTTATTCTTCGAGATATTCTGCCACTGTAACACAAACTGAGATCTGAACAGGGAGATGGGGGAAGACCATGCTGTAAATCCAGACAGCTTCTAAATCTCACCTTTCCAAGCGGTCACTCCACATCAAGGTTGAGGAGCACTGGTGGGGTAAAGAGGTGGAGCTGGTTGCATAGTTCTTTGTGTGGTGCCTGATCTGTGAACAGACAGAGCGTTTCAGTGGACAGAATTAGTGATTATATCTCCTTTTGTCAGATAACACTTTCTTGAACATTTTTATAGAAAATCAGAGCCAAACTCTGTACCTCAGCTCCCATTGGCTAAATAAAGATGCTTTGGCTATTCCCTTCCCAAGACTATGTCATTCCTGCCTCTATGCTTTAACCCACACTCTATTTCTTCCCAAATTTCCACACCAGATATTACCTGAGAGCAGAGGCCATGTCTAAGATGAGTTCTAAATCCCTAGAGCAGTTACACAGCACTTGTTAAATGCTGAATAAAAACTTATTGACTTCAAATGACTGGTGTAGGTAAATGGAATTCTAGCACTGTCCAGCTCTCAGTGACTTCCTGTTGCTCTTAAGATAAAGACCAAAATTCTTAACGTGACCTCAAAGGCCCTGTTTGATGTAACCTCTGGGGCTGCAACTCCAGCTTGATTTTGAAACTTTTGTCCTTTGCTCTTGTACACTTAGGCCACACTAGCCTTCTATGAGCTTCATGAGCTGTGTCATCCTCCCTCCTACCTCAGGGCTTTGAACTTGAAGCTTCCTTAGCCTAGAGTGCCCTTCCATTCCCTCATCACCTGGCTGACTTTCAATCATTTTTGAGAACTCAATTTGAAAAAATCACTTCCTCAGAGAGTATCCTGTTGACTGAAACTTAATCCCCCCCTACACAATATCAACTATTTTCTCTTTAGGAACTCATGCTAGTTTGAAAATCATAGTTATTTGTGTGTTTATTTGTTTAATGTTCGTCATTATCTCTACGCTACAAGTTTCATGAGAGGAGAAAACATGCTTTGTTTTGTTTACCATTGTGTCTCCAGTAGTTACCACAGTGTCTGGCACATAGGTAATGGTCAATAAGTGTTTGTTTGGCATAAATGACTCTGAGGCCAATCCCTCAACAGCAGTCTCCAAATATTGGTTTAAATTCACTGGATGCCATTAAAATATTAAGAAAAATACCTGAAAAAATTTCCTTTTAATACATTTCTCAGTAATTCTCTTATAAAAAATAACACATTGAAATTAAATTCTTACCAAAAAATTGTTACAAGAAAAAAGCAGAAATAAATAAAATTCAGTGTTTCCCTAAATTTTTTAATTGGATTCCTAGAATCCTTTTTTTTCCCTCAAAAGTTTAGTTAGCATCATTTTAAACAGCATCCCCATCCCAAATAGTAAGACATTACATAAGATGTCCAGACAGACATGTGGTTCTTCTGTCTTGACTGTGTTAAGCAAATAAATAATTTCTGTTTTTGGAAGGCAGTGTGATTCAAAGCAAAATAAAATGGCATGTCTTCTTTGCCACAAAAATTATACTTTAGCCAACATCTATTTCAGAGCAACAGAAAAATTTCAGTGACACTTTTTATAGAAACAGTGTGGTTCTAGAAGAGTTGAGGTCAGAGTAGAAAAAACAAATAGGTGCTCCTATTTATTTTCTGAGACTTTCAGAATCCCATGTGTGCTCTTATATGAAAGACTCCACATGTTAAAGAATGATCTGGTTAGATCAGGTTCTTGCATTAGAAGACCACTAGTTTCTCTTTTTGCTATTATGCTACTTCGGTTTTTAGTTAGAGGCCTGCTTTAACTAAGTAAATGCACTTGAGGTTGCATTATTTGTTGGCTCAACTTTAGGAGCAGATACAACTATAGGAATTTGAATATCATGGGCCAGCACAATGTCAAGTAGCAGAAAAATAAGGAACTAAAATAATGAGGCACTGCAAGGGAATATGTGAAGAGCCAGGAGTTCTTAAGTGTGGTATGGTTCCCCATCACTTCTCCACGAGCCCTCTTTTCTTTTCCTTTCCTTTCCTTTCCTTTCTTTCATTTCCTTTCTTTTTATTTTCTTTCCTTTTTAAAATTCTTACCAAAGAATATGTTTATTGGTTTTAGAGAGAGAGGAAGGGAGAGAGAGAGAGAATCTTTGATTGGTTGCCTCCTGTATGCACCCAGATAGGAGATTCAATCTTCAATCTAGGTATGTGTCCTGAATGGGGACTGAACCTGTAAACTTGGTGTACAGGACAATGCTCCAACTGAGACACCTGGTCAGGAAGAGCCCTGTTTTCTTTATGGGTACTCCTCATAATTTCCTTCATCATTGTCATGAGAAAACTTTGCTTCACGGTCACACCTAATCTGCAACTTACTCTGCTCCTGCATACCATGGATCACTCATTTTACGCCAATTTTCTTTCCTCTATGCCTCTTTTATTTTACTCCTTGTCTCCAGTCTTTATTCTTCATTCTTCTTGGCTATTATATTAGTTTGAACTGCATGAAATTGTCATTTTTGTTGAGTCAAAATGGTTGGATATTGGAAATTACATATGATTTAGCCTAATGATAACCTTACAAATTAGCGTTTCTGACTGGAGTCTTCTCTCAAACACATCCTTCATATTGTTTCTAAGGCAAACCTTGACATTTATAATATCTTTGAAGCCTCCCCATACTGCAAGATAAAGTTGTAAAGTATGTAAGGCCCACCACTGAGTGGCTCTAACCTAGACCTCCAGGTTTATCTCCTTCCTCTCCTCTTCATTGAACTCTCTTTTGAGTCACTAAACTACTCACTCTGCAAGAAACCCACTTATGCTCTTTAACACCTAAATACTGTAGAGTTTGCTATTCCCTTTCTAAAATGCCTCTCTTTACTTCTGTCCAGAATTAACTCAAATTACCCTCTCAGACCCAGCCTTTCCATTTCTTAGGAAAGCATCATTCCTTCTACCATATTTCCATAGCATTGTATACATTACTCAAGATGTGCTTATCATATTGTACTTATTAGTCTGTCAGTTTCTCATTCTCTGATTCAGAGTAAGAACCCAATAAATGTTTGTGAATTAAATAGAATTCTAAGCAAATGATTGGTTCTCCTCAATGGTCAATATTATGAGGCCAAGGACTGACCAAATCTTGCAGCACACATAAGAACTTGCTAGGCATAAGGTACTTTAAAATATCTGAGGATATGCTCATATTTTAAAAGTTCCCCTTGGCTCTAAATGTGTGTAGTCTCTTTGTGGTCCACAGAATTCCTTGAGAATATCCACACTTACCTCTCATCCAACTATATGTCACTCTTCTTCACTAGACTGGGAAAAAGCACTTAGACACTGAGTGTGCTTTTTTGAATGAATGAATGAAGGAATACAACTATTTTAGGTTGAGTATTCCCAGCCGTAGATTCTGAGCCAAGGATTTCTATGCCAGTGGTTTATTAAAAATGTGCTCCAAGCAGAACTCGTAAAGGAGTGGGGACAGAAAACAGAGAAGGAGAAGAAGCCAAGCAAAGGTAAAATTTTAGGTGATTCTAACGTCAGTCTGAACCTTTGGGAAATTCAGGAGTATAAATTATACTGTGAAGTTTACCACATCTCTAGACAAGAGGTCTGGGCTTTTCTACTCCCACATTTATCAGCCATTGCTGTTTTGGGGAGGAATAAAGCTCTTAGGTTCTTCTGGCTCTGTCCATGGGTGAGCCTCTGAAAGTCATAGTGTGAGCAGTTAGCAGCAAAATAAGCAGAAGCTGGGGATAAGTACATGGAATTGGTATATGGGATATGAGAGGTTCTGGGTAGGTCCAATCATGTGGGATATACTTCCAAGCAGATATTTGGCAAGTTAAGTGTATCTGGTAGAAGAGAAAGCTGTCCATGTATATATACTGAGGAACTCTTAGATGGGTATCCTATAAAAAATAATCTTCTCCAACTCCTGCTGCTGATGCCTGAAAGCCTTTTAGCGAGGGGCAGAACTTTGTCATCTGTACTGAGAAGCAATATTTAAAAAGGGAATTACCTTGGGTGGAAGGGAGAAAAAGTAGAAACATTATGAAGAGTCCACCTTATGTCAGGTGATAGCAAACTGTTTTACAGTTTATTTCACTTAATGCTCTCCCCCTTTAATGTACTGACTTTCATCCATACTGAAATGGGTCTTCCCTGAGAATGCTGGATATACAGGCAGAATAGGCCTCTCCTGGCCATCTTAGCACCTATCGCCCTGAAGACGGTGTCCCTTACAGTCTTTGTGGTGGCCAAGATCTTCCTCTTGCTGTAGCTGAGCTCACAGCTCTGCTGTGTTTTTCCCAAATTACCAAATATTTATCACACCCAATCTGCTGGTAAAGCTGGTCCTCTCTCTGGAGTTGAAAGATTTCAGTTAATACAGCTTTATTTACTAAGCATATGTTACAGGATATTTTATTCCAGTTAATACTGTGTGTGTCTGTGTGTCTGTGAGAAGGAGAGAGAGAGGGAGGGAGGGAGGGAGAAAGAGACTTCCAATTTGAATTTTACTCCTGCATTGAATTATTTTTTGTGGCAATTGCAGTAAAAAAGATTGAAATATGAATGGTCACATTACAGGAACCTGAACATAGCCCAGGTGTTTGGCTGACTGCCATGGCTTGGTGGCTGCTGGGCTACCTGTGGTTTACCTAAGGGTGCCCGATGCCTGTGTTCCTGAAGCCCCTCTGCCACTGTCTGGTCAACACTGGGTTGGTTTGCCTGTGGGTTTCTTCCAGAATGACCCAGATGCACCACAAGGCTATAGCTACTCTTTAGCATGTCATTAGAGTGTCTTCTGCTCACCCCACAATAGCTCATTAATTTCTCCCCATCCACTGCCTGATCCTGAACAGTTAAGGGGTATGGTGATCTGCATTGTTCTCTTCCAAATTTCAATGCCAAATTCGTAACATATTACATAGGCTAGTTGGACTCCCAAGGAATACAGAGAAAACTATTCAATAGTTATTTACTTCCTAACACCCCTATCTGTTTCCTTATTACAGATCATTCTGCCCCCACAGCTTTTCCTTTTCTCTTCTGTCTTTCTGTTCACTGGTTCCATTCAATCCACTTTCAAATATTCATTCACTTTTGTTTTCTTGGGAAATAAGACACACAGAAACACCTGTGCTTGACTGCTTAATTCTTCCCCTTTCTGTAAACTTGGTCCAGTTCCTCACCTTCCTTTATCACCAGCTTCTCTACAGGATGTATCTGCTCTTCCTATTTCCTCTCCCTTCAACTCCCTCCTAAATAATAACCCAAACTATAACATACTTTCTCTTTGCCAGGCACTGTTATAACCACTTAACAAATCTTAATTTATTTTGTCTTTCAAATTGGCACTAAGATCGTCTCCTCTGGACAGATGAGGAAACTGAGGCACAGGAAAGTTAAATATCTTGTCCAGGGTTATTCACGTGTAAGTAGCAAAGCTTGGATTCAGATGCAGACTGTCTGGTTCCAGAATTCATGCTAACAACACTTTACACTGCCTCAATGTCTCCAAGTTCCTATGATTGTATTTTATCCCCAAGACAGTAAAAGTAGGTTCTTGAAAACTTTAGGTATTTACTGTCACCTCTGGTATTACAATACTGGAGCTAGTTACAATATTATTGCTCTTTTTATACAAATATGAAACTTCATTAATCTGGAATGAATAACTCATTCTTATGAAGGCTGAACTATTTTCCTGATCTATGAAAAAGAGTTAATTGGTCAAAGTAATAAGAAAAACATATAAATGAGTAGAGGTAGAATTTGACCTGCTCTGATGTGTGTGTGAAATATGAATAATTTTAAAATGTTGAAATGTAAATCCAGCCTTCTGATACCAAATGTTTTACCCAATCCAGACAATAATATATATTCTGCACTTCTTGATTCCTGCTTTTGAAAGAATGTGTAGTCTAGTAGGGAAACTATTGAGATAATAAGAAAATAACAGAAAATGACATATAATCATGCTCCAGAGTATAAATGATGACTTTTGTCATCATCTAATTTGTTGGAATTTGCAAAGCACATCCTGAGATCTGGGTGTCTTCTCAGACACCAGGCCAGCTGTCACCAAGAGTGTGAGTGATCCCTGTTAAGTGCAAACAAAACTGCACATTTGCAAGCTAAAAGGAGTCTTGGAGATGATGCAATCCAATCCTTTCATTTATGGATGAGGATATGAGGCAAGGTTATTTTTCATAGTCATAAAGTTTGTTTGCAGCAAAGTCCTCTCTGGAATTCAGCTTCCTTATTTCTGTTCCATCATAAGATTCAGTAATTGATCTGTAGATTTGATCCACTTGTGAATACCCTTTAATGCACTCTATACATTGTCCCTACAATTTTTTAAAGTGTATTTTATTGATTATGTTGTTATAGCTGTCCCAATTTTTTTCCCTTTGCTCCCCTCCTCCCTGTACCCTCTTTCCCTCCAGCAATCCCACCCCACTTAGTTCATGTCCATGGGTCATGAGTATAAGTTCTTTGGCTTCACCCTTTCCTATATTATTCTTAACTTCTTCCTGTCTATTTTGTACCAGCCAATTATGCTTCTTAATCCCTGCACCATTTCCTCATTGCTCCCTTTACCCCCTCCCAGCTGATAACCCTCCAAATGACCCCCCTACCTATGATTCTGTTCCTATTCTGGTTTGCTTAGTTGGATTTTGTTTTTATTTTTTCAATTCAGTTGTTGATAGTTGTGTTTGTTGTCATTTTAATGTCCATAATTTTGATCTTCTTTTTTTTTAAATAAGTCCCTTTGACATTTCATATAATAATGGCTTAGTGATGATGAACTATTTTAGCTTTACCTTGTCTGGGAAGCAATTCATCTGCCCTTCCATTCTAAATGATAGCTTTGCTGGATAGAGTTATCTTGATTGTAGGTCCTTGCTTTTCATCACATTGAAGACTTCTTGCCAGTCTTTTCTTGCCTGCAAAGTTTCTTTTGAGAAATCAGCTGATAGTCTTACAGGCAACCCTTTGTAGGCAACTCTCTGCTTTTCTCTTGCTGCTCTTAAGATTTTCTCTTAATCTTGAACCTTTGGCATTTTAATTATGATGTGTCTTGGTGTGGTCCTCCTTAGGTCTAGCTTGTTTGGGACTCTCTGTGATTCCTAGACTTGTATGTCTATTTCCTTTACCAAATTTGGGAAGTTTTCCTTCATTATTTTTCACATAAGCTTTCCATTTCTTGCTCTTCTTCTTCTTCTAGCACCCCTATGATTCCTATGCCTCTCCTCATTTATTTCAATTCTCATTTCTTTATTCTGTACTGGTTGACTGTTTTTTTCTTCCTTGTGTTCCAAATCATTGATTTGAACCATGGTTTTCTTCCCTTCACCATTGGTTTTGTGTAGATTTTCCTTCATTTCATTTAGCATAGCCTTCACTTCTTCCCTTATGCATTTGCCATACTTAAGCATATCTGTCAAGTCTATGAGCATCTTTAGCACCAAGGTTTTGAACTCTACATCTGTTAGGTTAGCTGTCTCCTCATTTGTTAGGTTGGCTATCTCTTCATCGATTAGTTCTCCCACTGGAACCTTGATCTGTTCCTCTTTTTGGGCCATACTTCTCTGTTTCCTCATCTTGACAGACTCCTGTGTTTGTTTGCCTCTGTGTCTTAGGTAGAGCTGTCCTGTCCCTACAATTTTTCTCATCCTTAACAGGCTCCCATTCTTTTTTGGCATATGCACAGCCTAATTTTCTTTCCTGTGCTAGTTCAAATGCTACTTCCTCCATGAATACTTGGGTATACCACTTGTGTTTGAATTTTTTTTTTTTAATTTGCTAATAAAGGGGATATATGGATACAGAGTCACTTACTGAGTATCAATATCACCTTATTATAAACTCCATGGAAGTAAGGTTCATATTTATCTTGTTTCTGCTCTATGACCACATATCACAGTTACTGGCACAAAGGATGAACTAAAAAATATTTGCTGAATGAAGGAATGAATGATTTAAAATATATATGTTTTATTGAGTATACTGTTACAGTTGTCCCAATTTCCCTTCCCTCTGCTCCCCTCCACCTGGTGGCCCCCCTCCCTCTAGTTGTCCCCCACTTTTAGTCCATGTCCATTGGTTGTGCATATAGTTCTTCTCAACCTCTTCCTGTCTACTCCATTCCCTCCTACTATGCTTCTTAATTCCTGTACTATCTCCCTCCCTCTCCCCCTTTCCCTTCCTGGCTGACCTCCCCCAATATGTTCCCCATACCTATAGTTCTTTTTCCACTTTTGTTGTCTATTTAGTTTGACTTTGTTTCAATTCCTTAGCTTCTGTTGTTGGTTCTTGTGATGCAGTTTTCATTTTAATGTTCATAGTTTTGATCCTCCTTTTTCTAAGCCAGTCCTTTTAACATCTCATATAGTAGTGGTTTGGGTCTAATGGACTCTTTCAGTTTTATTTTGTCCTGGAAGCACGTTCTCTGCCCTTCTATTCCAAATGACAATTTCACTGGATTAAGTATTCGTGGCTGTAGGTTTTGGATTTTCATTACTTTGAATATTTCTTGCCAGTCCTTTCTTGAGAAGTCAGCTAATAGTCTTATTGGGACCCCTTTGTGTGTAATTCTCTTCTTTTCTCTTGCTGCTTTTAAGATTCTCTCTTTATCTTTAATTTCTGACATTTTGATTATAATGTGTCTTGGTGTGGTTCTCCCTGGGTCCAGCTTTTTTGGAACTCTCTGTGCTTCCTGGACCTGTAATTCTATTTCCTTCCCCAAGTTAGGGAAGTTCTGCTTCATTATTTTTTCACATAATTTTTCAATTTCTAGTTCTTCTTCTTTGCCTGTTGGCAATCCTATAATCTGTATGTTCGATCTCTTATTGCTGTCCCAGAGGTTTCTGATCCTCTCCTCATTTTCCTTGCTTTCTGTTTCCTCTTTCCGCACTGGTTGACTGTTTGTTCCTTCCCTATGTTCCAGTTTGTTGATTTGATCTCTGGATTTTATTTCCTCACAACTTGTCTTGTATGTATTTTCATTCTTTTCAGTATGAGTGGCTTTCAATCCTTTCTCAATCTTTTTAACAAGACAGTTGCTATTTAAAATTGGGAACTGTGTTATCAGTATTTTTTAAACAGCCCAGTACTTTTGGCACAAAGTGGTACTCATTATTAGTATTGCTTGGCTGATTTATGATGCACTATATATGTAAAGGTAAGATTTTTTTTTTAGAGCTTGGTGATAACCATGCACACCTGGTCAAATTCACATCCTTCTTTATCTTTTATGTGTTTTCTAGCTCTGTAAAGGTAAACCATGCAGAAGAGAGAACAATTTATTAGTATCAGCCAGATAGTACACTGGAAACTAACACCTCCCTGTACCATCCTTGCTGGTCTCTGACTCATTAAATTTGATTGGCTTGTTTCACATCTGGAGTTTCCTGGTTCTCAGAACCAGGAGGATGCAACCATGTCCCTGAAAGTAGACTATAACCAGAGCCTGGTTTCATAAATATCCTGGGCTGTGGGATTTATTGTCATGGGGAACTTGAGCTGGTCAGGGACCTATTTATGCCCATAATCGTTAGGTTGAGTTCTGAAAACTTGTTACTAGATGTACAGGACTGTATGTTTTAGTTATTGTAGCTACCTATTGTGTTGGTAATTGATTTAAAAATAACTATTTAAATCAATTAAAATAAAATTATTTTAACTGTTCAAAATTACCCTACTAATAAAATAAGGGTAGCCTAGAAACTCATGTCCTACTTACTAACTTAAAAACACTTTTTAAAATGTATTTTTTCAAAGATGAGAAAGAATGAAGTTGTGCAATTAAGAAAATACAGTGTTTTTTATTGCAGCAATAACAATATTCTTTAAATCTTTAAATATCTCTTATTTTCTTGGATTGGTAACAGTATTGTCTGCAGTCCCCTCCCCACACCCATGACAACTTGTCCATTATTACAGCCCCAGGGAAAAAGGAGAGCAAAAGCCAACTTAAAGAGGAGAAAGCAGCACAGAGGAGCCCTGAAAACCAAAGCTCTTCTAGAGCTAGGAGGAGGGGACAATAGAAAAAGAAACAGGGGACCATGCCTTACTTCTCCACAACTGCCTAGGCACCAAACCTCACAAGTGGGAGGGTGATGCAAAAATATAAACTCTCAATAGAAAGAATGGCTACAAACCATTGAGGATATAGCCTCACAGGGTGTTCTGGCACACATGGATACTTCTGAAGATGGAAAATGGCACAGAGAGGGCCATGATCATTCTCTAAGTGCCTCACAGCCTCTCCATGGGGAGGAGTCCCTTCCCCCACACCAGGTCCTCCTTGCAGTTCATGGAAGAAAGAGATGAGAAGAACACCAGAAAGACTGACATAGAGCTGCTAGGTTTAGGGCAGGGTAACACCCTGGTGGTAACAGCAGTTCCTGTGGAGTGGACAGCTGAAGGCAGTGTCCAGAAGGAAAGAAATGACAGAGCCTTGAGGGTCTACTGTGCCAATGAGAAGACAGTGGGTCAGGTCAGCAAAGTGACATCTCAGGGTTTAAAACATGCTAAAGAGACTTCGGTCAATATAGTGATGGAATACTACACAGCAGAAAGAAAGAAGGAGTTTTTTCCTTTTGCATCAGCATGGATGGAACTGGAGAATATTATGCTAAGTGAAATTAGCCAGTCAGTGAAAGACAGATACCATATTATCTCACCTATAAGAAGAATCTAATGAACAAAATAAAACCACAGGCATGAAAACATGGAATAGACTGACAGTGACCAGAGGGGAGGTGAGCAGGGGAGATAATGGTGGAAAGAAGAGGAAGGGACAAGTCAAAGAACATGTTTGAATGACCCACGGACACAGACAACAGTGTGGAGACTGACTGTGGGAGCCGGGGGTAAGATGGATGGAGAAGGGCAAAGGGAGGAAAATGGGGCAACTGTAATAGAATAACAATTATAAAATGATTTAAGAAACTTGGTGATGAGGATGCTCAGATAACTCATTGAATATGACAACAACATAAAGGAAGAAATGAAGGTTACACTAAGTGAAATAAAGAAAAAGCCACAGGGAACCCACAGTGAAGGGAAGGAAGCCGGGATTCAAATCCACAATTTGGAATGTAAGGAAGAAATAAACAGTCAACCAGAACAGAATGAAGAAACAAGAATCCAAAAAAAAAGGAGGATAGTATAAGAAGACTCTGGTACATCACTCAAAGTGCCAACATCCAAATCATAGAAATGCCAGAAGAAGAGAAAGAGCGAGAAATTGAAAACTTATTGAAAAAATAAAGGAGGAAAACTTCCCTCATTTGGTGAAGGAAAGAGACATACAAGTCCAGGAAGCACAGAGCATCCCAAACAAGTTGGACCCAAAGACCACACTAAGACACATCATAATTAAAATGCCAAAAGTTAAAGATAAAGAAAGAATCTTAAAAGCAACAAGAGAAAACAGAGAGTTACCTACAAAGGCGTTCCCATAAGACTGTCAGCTGGTTTTTCAAAAGAAACGTTGCAGGTAAGAAGGGACTGGCAAGAAATATTCAAAGTGATGAAAAGCAAGAACTTACTATCATGATTACTCTATTCAGCAAAGCTATTATTTAGAATGGAAGGACAGGAAGATAAAGTGCTTCCCAGACAAGGTAAAGCTAAAGGAGTTCCTCATCACCAAGCCATTATTACATGAAATGTTAAAGGGACTTATTTAAGAAAAAGAAGATGATCAAAACTTTAATGAACATTAAAATGAAAACAAACTCACAACTATCAACAACTGAATCTAAACAAACAAAACAAAAATAAAAACAAACAAAAATACCCAAGCAAACAACAAAAATAGGAACAGAATCATAGATATAGAGATCATTTGGAGGGTTATCAACTGGGAGGGTGAAGAGGGGAGAAATGGGGAAAAGGTGCAGGGTTTAAGAAGCATAATTGGTAGATAAAAAATAGTCAGGGGGGATGTTAAGAATAATATAGGAAATTGAGAAGCCAAAGAACTTATGTGCATGACCCATGGACATGAACTTAGAAGGGGATTGCTGGAGGGAAGACAAGTACTGGATGAGGGGGAGAAAGGGGGAAAAATTGGAACAACTTTAATAGCATTATCATTAAAACATACTAAAAATAATATGCTGAAGAAAGATTTTGCAGGTTTCGCCAGCCCCGCATCAGTCAGTGGCAGATGCCACAAGCTACCCAGCAAACAAGAAGACCAAAGTTAACTCTTTGGAGGATGGGGAGGACACACAGGCAGGACAGACACCTATATGTGGACAAGCTGCCTCTCCTTGCCTTCCCCCATTATCCTGAGGGGAATAGAAATGTTCTTATACAAATCTCATCTTGGCTAAGAGAAGAGAGGGCTGAGAAAACCCATGAAGAAAGAATATTCCCATCAAAAAGATTGTTAATGCAAACTGCAAAAAACAGATGGACAAAATACCTTCAACTATAGTTTTCTTTCTTTCTTCCTTCTTTCCTTCCTTCCTTTCTTTCTTTCCCTTCCTTCCTTCCTTCCTTCCTTCCTTCCTTCCTTCCTTCCTTCCATCCATCCTTCCTTCCCTCTCTTTCTCTCTTTCTTAAATCAATGAACATTTTTAAAAAATATTCATAACCATTTTCTGGTCACCTCTTCCATATAGCTAAGAAAGAAAGAAAGAAAGAAAGAAAGAAAAAACCCTTCAGCCTTCAACTATAAGTCGAAGTATCTATCCTCTACTGTCCCAGTTCCCTGCCCCTGACCCACCCAGCAGAGAACATGGATTTGTGAGGGAGTTTTGTTTTGTATAGAAAAAATGTAAAAGACAGTTTTAAAATACGTAAATTGTAGTTTACAAATTCACCCTATCCATTAGCAAAATTAGAGATTCTAAAGGTCAAACAGATGACAATGGTGTTAAATAAATATGGTGACCCATCCTTTATAAATCTGTGAGTATGAGCTGTTTGTTTTTCAGTTTGATGTATTATGAAAGTGACCAGGAAGAAAACTGAAACAATGCCCAGGATGGCTACTAAAATTAGGCCATCCTAATTCCACAGTTAGGATTATGTTGAAAGACAAATTAAATCTAATGAAAGGTGAAAATTTTGTTCTGTTGTATAACTTGTAATCAGAGACAGTCATTAAAGGGTCTCATTCATTACAATTTTATGTTGTTTTAAAAGGTAAATCACAAGACATGTAGCTCAAATACAAAGAAAATAATCAAATGTGCTCTTATAGCATATTATCAAGTAGATACTTGAGAAGGATTAAATAAGATTAAAGACTGTCATAAACATGATAATTGCACTTAGTAATGAATTACATGATAATCCTTATTCTCCAGGTGAGAACTGATTTGATTAATCTCTATGCACTTCAGTATTCTGGAGGATTTCCTAGTCCCTGAAGCTGCAGGTGTGGTCATTGTCAGAGGCAAAACATTAACATATTTAGGAAATAGCCTAATCCCCTGTGGTCTCTTCTATGCATAGCAATAGCCCTGACCATCCAATACAAATCAAATTAAGTTGGAGTCAGTGTAACACTGTCATGAGACTAATAATTGAATAATAGCAGATTCTATCAAGGGCCTTTTATCTATCAGGCAAATAAATTCAACTGAATAGTGAAGGTCAATTCAATTTAGCATGAATTGATTATATATCTATTATGTGTAAGACACTGTGCTAAACGTTGAAAGAAAATGTTATAAAGTGTGTATAATTAAATAACGATCATGACATAGTATAAATGTATGTATTTAGTTGTTGTGATAAGTCTAAATTCCCAATGCATTCCCATTTCTCTAAGTGATGAGAGTGAATAAAATGCCTAAGCTGTCATTAGTCACAAATTTGACCATTTGAAATCTGAATTGCATATAAAAAATAGTTTGAAAGCCAGTTGCTTAATTTAAATGCAAAATAGTATAGCAAATTATTTATTATTCAGCTTTTCTTGTTCTTAGTAATGGAATAACTATGATCCTCAAGAAGAAACTAGATTCTTTGACATAAAATTTTTCTATAGAAAAGACATTTTACAAGTCATGCAAGACAACCACACAAAAATAAGGAACCATTCTTTAACTGTGGCAGAGATGGCTGGTTGTTTCCTGGTATCTACTCTCCCCTTCTTTCAACAGGACCCTGATTATCAGCTAGACACCAATTAAAACTCTGCACTTCCAATATTCAGCAGTTAGATGTGGTCATATGACTAAATTCTGGCCAATATATGCAAGAAGAACTCCCTTCTCTTTCCTACTGACAAGAGGCAGATTAATGGCTAGAGCTCAAGCAGTCATATTGGACCATGAGGCACTACTACTAAGAATGACAGTTAGATATAACATCAGTGTCTGATGATCAAGCAATGCCAGATCAGCCCTGGACTGCTGTGGAGGAGACACTGTTCCATACATGACTACTGCTTGTCCCGCAAGCTGGAATTGAGGTTGCTTTCTGCAAACACCCTTAGAGACTAGACTATGTGATCATAACTGATGTTCTTATTGACATAAATAAGCACCCCTCCCTTGCCTTCTGTTATGTTCTGGTTCCCGGAACAGGTTGTTGTCTTGACCTGGTCAAACATGTAAAGTAATTTTTTATACCTAGTAGCTTCATGTACTAGGACCCCTGACTATTTCCCCTTTTTATGCTATATAATTTGTTGACACCTGCCAGGCAGCATGGGGATCCCTTTTACCTTGCAGTTGCCCAAGACAGTCCTCATATGTAGGTATCCTTTAATAAACTCTATTTAATTTCCACACTGGAGTGGCCAGCCTCTTCCTTCAGTTGTTTCCTGACCTTCACTTACAAAGGTAGATTTTCAGTCTTGGTGATTTCCCCACTAACAATTGGTGAACCAGCCAGTATACTGAAGAAGTGGGTCTTGTGAAAGAGACATCTGTGAGGGAAATCCCTGGTTGACCATCAAGTTCATGTAGGGCGGGGTGGCCCATATGCTAGATGTGTGTGAACCATTGCATGGGTATGGGAATTCCCCCAAAACGTAAGCTGGTTTCATGCATTTGTTTGAGGAACTATGCATTACTCATTGTAGCAAGGAAGGAAAACTTATGGCTGCAGCTGTGGGCTGGCCACTCTTATGGGTGGTTTGGCTGGCCACTGATACCCAGCTAGATGCAGAAGCCAGGGTTAGAAAATTAGAGATACAGGTGAAACCAGGAAAATATATTAGAATGTCTACAACTCTGTTAGCATCAGGACTGGATGATAAATGTGGTGATGGGGGAGGAAGGTCCTTTGAACAGATATTACTGCTCTTATGAAAGCCATGAGGTTTCTGTTTGCATCTGTTTGTATGTTCATCTGTGTCTATTTATGTGTTTTATTTATGCGATATTTTCTACCTCCAAGTGGTATTGGTAACTTGTAAAAGAGCTATGTCTAATTGGCTTAAAGGAATTGAATGCTTACATAAATTAAGAATTGGGTACTCTAAAATTTTCAGAAATGTAGAAACTAACCCAAATGCTTTTTGGAACCATGGGATCTGGGAATTATTTACTATTAAAGCCAGTTTAACTTTGTTGGTTTAGTAAAAATAGACATGTCTTCAGAGTTATCAAAATTAAGTGTAATACCTTTATTTTACCTAGGCTTAAAAGTATATCAGCAAATATAATAATTTAGAATAATGGCTGATTTTGTCTAATTCCTTGTGAATTTTTTGTAAATAACCTAAATGTAATTAAGGACTACTAAATTAAATAAATTTAAGTAAATGAAAGGTTTAGGTGAAACATTTAGCAACAATGGTAGAAGTTTGTGAAAAAGAAATCTTCGGGAAAAATTTTAATGCGGGTTTAAATACCAAAAGTAAAATAGCTGATGCAAAATTAGTCATGTTCTCTTTTTCCATGTTCAAAGGACAAAATTGTCTTGGACTATGGTTCTTTTCCTGATAAAATACTGTAAATTTCTGCTTAGAAAACAAAAATTCTGTTTTATCAAATAACTTTCTGCATCATAGGTTGTCTTCATCAGGTCTTTGACTACTTAAAAAACCGAATCTTCTCAATAGTAAAAGCTAACCTTTCATATTTGAAATGCCCTAGCTGACTTCCATAAAATATTGGCACCAGCAAAATCTATAAAGATTGTGCTACATATGGATGGAGTCCATTCTGCTTCTGTAAGAATAAGCCCTCATTGTCAGACTTTGTCCAGCCTTATGTCCTTGTAACATAGCAACAGTCTGCTTCTGAATCAGGGAAATTAAGATAGGTAAACAATGGCTGTAAATTAAGTAAATAATTGGGGCTGTGGGAAAACCAAGATGGCTGCTTGGTTCTTTCAGTCTCCCCGGCAAACCCTGTTTTACAGTTTTTGCACTCCTTCATGCATCATAGTGCGTTTAAGCTGGGCTTCATTATACTGCCACTTAATATGGGTTGTTGTTGTATGTATATTTTCTGGATGGGTTGAAGCCTTTTCCTATTTCAAGACTGATATTCTCACAGTGACAAAGAAACTGTTAGGAAACATGATATTCATGTTATTCAGTTGGGGCACACCTTCCAGGTGCTCACTCGATGCTATTTACATGGCCCCACCATGTTCCATAGGACGGTGACCTGGGACCTGTCACTGTTTTCCTTCCCGGCCTCTGTGAAACTCAATGTATTGATGATATAAAGTCTACTTATGAAGATATACCTCTGCTGCAAAAAACCTTGCAGGCCTTGTTGAACCCTTTACAACAGAGAAGATGGGCAATGAATCCACAGAAAATCCAAGGCCCAGGCACCGTGGTAAAGCTATGAGGAGTCACATGGATGGGTAAGACCCATGTTGTCCCTGAGGCCATCACAGACGGAGTCAAGCGTACTCCATACCAAAAAACATGAAAAGGGTACAGGCCTTTTTTGGAATTTGGGAGTACTGGTGAACATGTATACTCATTTAGTGCAATGCCTTCACCCATTACAATTCCTAGTTAAAAAGGGCCATACATGTGGGACTGAGGCGCTGAACAACAGGGTGCCTTTGAGAATGCAAACATACTGAACAAACAGATTAAAGCCCTCTTGAATGTCAGGCTGCCATTCAAATTAGATATTTCGGCAACCCCTGAAGACATTGGCTGGGCATTATGGCAAAAAAAGAAGAAAAAAAAAAAGAAAAAGGAGAGAGTGCCCCTTGGATTTTGGTCCCAGTGTGGAGTGGGGCAGAGATCAGATACACTCCAATAGAATAGCAATGACTGGCAGTGTATTCAGTGCCCCTGCAGGTCGAGCCTCTTACCAAAGGGCTGCCAGTCACAGTGAGAACTTCCCTTCCTGTCAATGGGTGGATAGACAGCATGTTCCACTGAGCTGCCTCTGCCATGGCTCCAACTCCTACACTGAGGAAATGGCATGCCTACCTAAGCAGAAAAGTACTCTGTCAATTAGGCCTTTATTTTTAGAGATGTAGTAATCAATAGGCCCTGTTGAATATGTAGACCCTTCAATCTCTTATCTCTGTGTCAGCCCCTGCAACCTGAGAAGAAGGAATGGAGAAGTTTCAGCTGGAGCTTGGTGTCCCGACAGTTCTAGCCCAGATAATCCATCTACTTGGATGACAGTGATATCCAACCATCCACTGATACCATCTGGATGGAAACAAGAACAAACCACAGCAGTTGGTAAGCTGAAGAAAGAGCTCTCTGGTTGTAAATTACATGTGAACCATATTGATTCTGTGTACTAACAGTTGGGCAGATTTTTTTCCTCACCCAAGGATAGGTTTATTGATTTGAGAGAGAGAGAGGGAGGGGGGGAAGGAGGGAGAGAGAGACAAACAGACAGATAGACAGACATTGACATGAGAGAGAAACATCAATCAGCTGCCTCCCATTCACACCCTGACTGAGGACTGAACCAGCAACCTAGGTATGTGTCTTGACTGGTATCAAACCTATAACCTTCTGGTACATGGGACAATGCTTCAACCAACTGAGCCACCCAGCCAAGGACAGTTGAACAGTTTTAAAGGGATTGATGCTATGGCTTGGATAATGGAAAAGTAGGGGTAGTTGATTATAAACAAACCTTTATGTACGGGACAACCTTTGTGTATGGAAAGATATTTGGGCTCATTCACAAAAGCCTGAGGCAGATCTATTGTCTTCCATGTCCCTGCTCACAAGGCGTTTGTGTCTCCAGGTAACCAGGAAGAAGATGTCTTGGTAAAAACGCACACTTTAGCAACTGACCTATCAGTAGACACTGAGGATTAAGTGCACACACAGTGGGCACTGTTGTACCCATGTAGAATGGTGCATAGTTAAGGAGGTTGGGCTGCCTTACAATACAGTGAACTGGTTAATGTAGTCATCGGGAGGTTCCATCTCCCATGTAACCCACAAACAGCTGGGATGTCGGTGAAACAAAAAAAATGGTGTCCTTAAACCACAGATTAAGTTGGTTATTTACGTGACCAACTTGCGGGGCCTATTGCTTCATATGCCAGGCTGGGAACTCAGGCTGAGACATCTAATGCAGTAAAGGTGTCGAAAACAAATGACACAGAAGTCCTGACATTTGCTATAGACCAACAAAGTATGATAACAAGGGCACCAAGCCCTATTGGGACAGGGACAACTTACTGGAATCTGCAATAGGACATTGCATTGGGATGGGTCAGTTACTTCATGCCCCTGGGTCAGGAGAAACTGTCCAGTTTCCCCTGGGATCCTGTCCTCTAATGCAGTCAGGACCTATGAAGACATGCTTTATATGGACCAGCACACACACCACTGAAAGGGTGAAGATGGTAGGCATCCTAGTCTGGCATATTGCCCATCCTACTAACTTCCTTGCGCCAGAGAGCACCACTTATCCCCAGCCAGTGTTCATGGCTTATACATCCTGTTGAGTTTAATGTGGCCACATTAATATCTAAAGATCAGGCTTCAAGTGGGGATGGGCATGTGGTAGGGGGCACTTGTGACATTATTCAAACTAAATGTCATGTTTCTATATCATATGAATCTGCTAATATTTCTTCTTTGTCAACACATATGAAAACTCAAGTAAATGCTTTACATAATCCAGTCCCAATCCTAGGTGACATACTAACTCACTGGTTGGTTCTGGGGTGGGGACATGATAGAAAAAAATTAATAATACTAAGACTGCTTCTTTTTAATTTGTTTCTTTTCTTGTGTGTATCTGTACTGTTGCTGCAGACTGTGTCTCCAATGCAGTCAATTGGCAACTAAGTGAGCTACCACCTTGCTACTGAAACCCCTCACTGACCACTCAGGGCACCCCGCAAAAGAGGGGGGCATGTTAAAATGTAAGAGCTGGTCAAAGGGATAGGGTATGGAGGAAAGACTGTTCCACAAAGTGACCACTGTCTGTCCTGCAAGCTGGACCTAGGCCAGAAGGCAGGTTGCTTTCTGCCAACCCCACTTAGAGACTGCTCATAATTGATGTTCATTCTGACATATATCAGCACCCCTCCCTTGCTTCCTGTTATATGTAGGTCTGGAATAGGTTGTTGTCCTGACTTGATCAAGCATGTAATTTTCTGTACCTGGTAGCATAAACGTACTGGTATTTATGACTCTTCCCACCCTTTTACCCTATATAATTCTTTGGTGCCCAGCAAATGGTGCAAGGATCCATTTCATCTTGGAACCAGCTAAAACATTCCTCTGTGCAAATTTCCCTTAATAAACTACTAATTACCAGACAGGAGTGGCCAGCCTCTTTCTTCCATTGTTCCCCGCCCTCCACTTATAGTGGTAGGTTTCAGTCTCAGGGCTTTTCCCTGGGTCTGTGTGAAGTAACAATGGCCTACATACAGAATTGATATAAGTAGAACAGAAATATGCTTTCATGTTCATTTAGCCATTGTTATTTTGGGCTTTATTGCAGCCAACTAAAACCTAGCACACTAATAAAGTCATCCCATTAGCCAGATAAAATTCTGGGCAGTTGTCAAGAGGAAGCCTAAAGTAATACAGAGAGAGGGCATAGAAATAAAAGGAGACTAATAATGTTTTCATTATATCTAGCTCAAAATGAATTGATTACCTAAAATGTGCCATCCTCAAGGCTCCAGAATTTGACATGGCACACTGTTTTTTGGGCTTTACTGTAAGTCATGCTCAGATGTTCAGTGATGACTGCAAATTGTTTGCATATAACTTTCTCAAAATTTGTACAATATTTCTGCATTTTCAGAGAAAAGTGGCATATAATTATACCACTGCGCAATACAAATCTGCTCCCTCCCCATAACGGATTTAAAACCCAGATGGTGGAATTGAAATGAGTTTAGAAGTTGACATCGTAAAAGCTGGGCTTGAGCCCTGCCTGGTATGGCTCAGTGGACTGAGTGCCAGCCTGCGAACCAAAGGGTTGCTGGTTCAGTTCCCGGTCGGGGCACATGCCTGGGTTGCAGGCCAGGTCCCCAGTAAGGGGCATGCAAGAGACAATCACACATTTATTGGTGTCTTCCTCTCTCTCTCCCTTCCCCTCTCTCTAAAAATAAATAAATAAAATATTTTTTAAAAAAAAGAATTACCACCAGAAATCACTTAAAAAAAAAAAAAAAAAAGTTGGACTTGAAACCTAATTCACTCTAAACATGGACAAGCTTGCTTAAATTTTTTAAATCTCAAGTATCTTTATCTATGATAGATAGAGAGTAAACATTGGCCCCATTTCCCTCATAGGGAATTTGAGATAATCAAAAGAAATAAATATATGTCAAAGTGTTATCATTGTTACTGAAATCATTTTGGTATTTACTTAGATTTCACTGAGAGAGGTGCTTTGATTTCAACTTTCTGGGGCAAGTACCTTTAAAAAGTGACTCTTTGACCTACATTACCCTTCTTTCTCTAATCACCTCATTTTTATAATTCTATAGAAGAATTTTGTTTTTATGATGTCTAAGTTTTTATGAGCTTCATGTATATAAGTATTTAGATTAAAGAATATTATTGAGAATGAGTATTTGGCTAAGTTACAACTTCTTCTTTTGAAACAAGCAAATAAGAAGCACTTAAATAGTCATTGACAATAAAAATAAATCAACTAATTATAGAAGATTTTACAGTTAGGCTATTGATTAAAATATGAACTATGTAGAGCAAATTTCTTTTAGCCTGGTGTTAAATATCCAAATATTCCACACAGCAGAAATTATTTTTATAGCATTGAACACTTATCAAGGGTCATAAAAATGACTGTGGACCTACAAAATTTGAAGTACATTCTGAGCTATCAAAGAAATATCATCAGCCAATAAAAATGAAGTATTTAATTAACTGAAGTGTACCATGCCACATCTTATTAATATCAGGGAGGTTAATAGCAAACAAAACACCAGATTATCTGAAAAGTATCTACCTGGAACAGAAAAACAAAGATTATAAATCCATTTCACAGGGAGCAAAGGCTGAAAAGGAATAAGATTATTTGAATTTCATTGCCTAGATTGCCTTCTGGATGGTAATTCATTTCATAGCATCCCTTCTAATTTGTTTCTAGCTGGGCTGAGGCTGCCATTTGTTTAAGTAACAAAGGTCACCTCACCTCAAGTGCATCTCCCCTCCCCCGCCCCACAAACACACACACACTATTAGAACTTGCCCTCTTCCATATGACCTTGAAAAGAGAGACATTCTACAAGGACCTGAACTTGGGGGATGGCCCTGGCCTCACAATTCAGAGCTGACAAACAGTATCAGGAAACAAGGGGAAGGGATGCTGACCTATGCATGTTACATTTTTGTCTCATTGCTTCCTTTCTGAAAACCTATCCACCTGCTGTTCACCAGCAGCAAGGCTGATCCATGGGATAGCCACTCTCCAGACTCTCAGTCTTCCCTTATATACTTGCTTTAGTTCTCTTTTTTTTTTTTTTTCACTGCTACTTTCAATAAGTTATCTGAGCTGGAAGATGAGGAAATAAGAGTGTATGTGGCATGAGAAGGGAGAAGAGAAGGTGTCCAAAGAGTGAGCACATGGAGACGTTGGCCTCCATCTTTCTGGGAACTGTGTGGAGATTCATTCTGTGCCTCAGTCTCTGATGTGGGCACAGAAAACTGTGAAAGGGGCCACATTCACTTCAGGCACCTGTTTTCTCTTATCAGTAACTTGTCTCCAGACCTGCCCCTCTCTCAGCCCTCATGCTTCCCTTGATTTTTCTAAAAAAACAAACAAGCAAAAAACCAAACCTATCCCCAACTCCTCATTAATGCTTACTAGTTCTTGGTCTCATTTTTCTTGTAAGGACCTACTAAGTGGTTAGACCTAATGGAAATAACTGTTTCAGAGATATCAGACAGTGACATTGCTTTACTGTGTTATTTTACCCAGATAATGCATTTACTTCCTCAGAGGGGCTTTCCTTGCCATTTCCTTAAAGAAATGACAATTCCAGGATTTAGGGTCCTATTAGAGAATGTCCAAAGTCCACCACATAAATAACTACACTACTCTAGGCAGAATTCTTTGAGATTAATTCTAGTAGATACTTGAGAATATATTCCATTACCTTACTAATTTTTCCCCTTCAATAAAAGTACATGTGAAGCCCCTCGGTGTTAAATTCTCCTCTCTTCTAACACTGAATGTGGACATTAGAGCTGGATGTATTTACTTCCTTCTCACTTCCAGATAGTCTCTTAAGAACCTCATCCTTTCTCTTCTGCATAGTGCATCTTTTATTCATTGATTTTTCAGTATCACTGTCCTCCCTTTGTCCTGTCTTAGGTTTGCTTTGTAAAGGGCTGGCCTGCCTGTGGGACCCTGGTCAAGTCACCTCTGTGATGGGACAAATGATAAGAGCTAGAGGCCCCAGTGCTAGACTCACTTTCTTAGAGGTTCACTACAACGGAAAAGTGAACCAGTCTTACACAGAAATCTACATTTTGTACAGATAGGTGAAAGCATCTGACATGTGTTCAATTTTATTTTTGCTGCAGTGACCCAGGTTTGTTATGTTTCTGTATGAAAGGCCCAGAGGACTCATTCAGGAACGACGGAGGGAGGTTGCTCAGGCGCTTTTGGGTGTTGAGTCTGAGGTGTGTTGTGTCCTCCTCGAAGGTAACTTGTCCCCCTGTGTGGCCCAGCACAGTAATACACAGATGGGAGAAACTGAATATAAACTGGCTGAGTGAGTGAGTGAGTGAAAGACTGAATGAGCTGAGTAACTGATTAGTTTGGGAAACGCTTTCTAGTGATATGAGCACCTGATAGGAGGCAGTAAAATGTTTCCAAGTGTTCAGCTACCAAAGCCTTGGAGCCATGCTGACATTTCTCAGTTCAGCTTCCTTGCATGTAAAAAGGAGGTGACTCAAATTTATTTATCTTGAAAGGCTCTCAGTTCTTGGAAGGGAAGTGCATTTTTCACTGTTGATAAGCCTCAGACTCCAAGGCTGTGCTTGAAGGGCGAGGAGCAAGCATGTGGGGAGCCACAGCCCAGACAGCAGAGACCATGCAGTTGAAGGCTGCGCCGCCCCTCAGGCCATCCTGCTAACCACAGCTGCCCTGCCCTCCGCCAGCCTGGATGACCAGCTCTCAGCCTGTCTGTTCCCTAGCTCAGGCCATTCCACAGACATGGAAATCAACACAGACAAAGTTTCCCCTTCACATTACGTTATAAACTCAACATGAGTGTAAGCAGTGTTGCATTCACTGTTACTAAGAGTCCACCCGATTTAAAATTCTGCCAATGATAGCACCAGGGGACCATTACTGGGAAGGGAAAAGAAACATTTTGAGTAACACTTATACCAAAAGGTCAAACACTATCATCTCTGATTTCCATCCCTTATTGGAACTGAGGCAGGCACTATATATCTAGCACTGTGGTAAATTCTGTAAGCCTTAATTTTTCCAACTAAAACCTCTTCTTGGAAATCCTTGCATGTTTGATTCATACCATTTGTATCGTGATTATTAAAATAAATTTCCAAGATATTTCTATGTAAACTATGTGACTACACTTCAGAGTCTTCACTGGCTTGGAGGCTGAGGGTCTGGGGAAGAGAGGAAATGAGAGGGTCTGTGACACTAAGATTAAAAATATGGGGTCTCTTGTTCAAGGATCTACCAGTTTAGCAGAGGAGCCAGAAGCCTGCACAGCTGGTTAGAACACAAGTCAAGTGGAGCGAAAGTAAGCACAGAGGTGTAAATAAGGTATTATGGATGCACTAGCGAGGGAGTCGTTAATTCCAAATCAGGCATCGGGAAGCAATTCTTAAGCAGGTGCAATTTGAGATGGGCCTTAATGAATGAGTAAAATTTTCTCAATTAAGAAAAAGAACACTCAAGCAGAGAAAACAATGGGAACAGGATCATGAAGGCTCACAATGTGTTTGGGAAAAGGATTCCCAAATGGCTGGGATCATTTGGCAGATAATCCCGGAAAGGTGTGTTGGGACCAGTTCACCGGAAGCTTTGAACAGGGAATGTATGCAGGCTTTGTACAGCGGGCAACGGGGAAACACCCAAGTATTTAGAGGGCACTGCTATTATCTCTACCCTCCAAATTAGAAAACTGCAGCTCAGAAATGGTCAGGAACTCCCCCCAAGGCACGTGTGGAGGTGACAGCTGAGTTGAAGTTTACCTCTAAAGTCCAAACACCACACCTACCCTTCTCTTTTTTTGAGATATAGATGACATAAAATATCGTTTCAGGTGTAAAACATAATAATTTAACATTTGTGTTTATTATGAAAATGATCACCACAATAAGCCTAGTTGACTAACATCTGTGAAAGAAAGAAAGAAAGAAAAGAAAGAGAGAAAAGAAAGAAAGAAAGGAAGGAAGGAAGGAAGGAAGGAAGGAAGGAAGGAAGGAAGGAAGGAAGGAAGGAAGGAAGGAAGGAAGGAAGGAAGAAATGAAGAAAGAAAGGAAAGAAGAAACAAGAGGCCCCAAATAGAATCACTGGCTGTAAGCCCCACAGCAGCAACCCAAGGCTTCGTCCCTAACCTAAGTGCAGTTTCAGTTTCTGTCAGGACTGAAACTTTAACCAGTCAATCTGGAATCGTCTGCTCAACGCTAGTGAGGCAATCTGCCTGATGCACCTCTTGCCTTCCCCTAAAGGAAGGTGACCTTGGCTGAAACTGTTCCCTCTTTGGTAAGAACTTCCTTGTCTCTCCCTCATTCTACATATATTTCAAACTCCTTGGGACTACCTGCTAGATGGGATGCTGTCTGGTTCATGAATTATCAAATAAATAAAGCCTTTAAATAAGATCTTTAAAATTTACTCAGTTGACTTTTGTTTTTTAACATATCCATCACCACATATTGTTAATTTTTTTTCTTGTAATAAGAACTTTTAAGATCTATTCTCTTAGCAACTTTCAAGTGTACAATACAGTAGTGTTAACTAGGGTTGCCATGCTGTGCATTACATGTCCATGACATATTTATTTTATAAAAGGAGGTTCGTATCCACCTAGTCTTAGTCTTACATTTTTTACTTATAAAGTGGGAATAATAACAATTCTCATTATATACCTAAAGGTTTGATCAAATAAAACTATAGATGCTAAAATGCCTTAGAAATTATATAAGAATTCTACAAGTATTGATTATCAGTATTATTTTATTGCTACCACAATTATAACTAATATTACTCCTGAAGGTAGTGGCATAAATGTATTTTGAAAAGGCAAGTAGTGGTATTTAATGTTAATAATGCCTATAAATTATTGAGTTCCTACTGTGCCTTATACATATATGATTTACTCCCACCACCCTGTGAAACAGGTATCATTATCTCCAACTTATAGGTGAGTACACAGAGTCAGAAAGAGATTAATAAACTGCTCAGTCACACAACCAGTAAGTCAAAAACAGGGCTTCAAATACAGGTCTTTAAATTTCCAAACTTTCCATAGGGCAACTCACTGCCTTCCTGTCAAGGACGTCATAAACCTTTCAGGTTTCAGTGGCACACTGATACGATGTCTTCAGGAAGCAACTAATTATACCAGTAATTTCAACACTTTCAAAATGTCAGTGTCTGATTCTGTATTTCAAAAGAGGTGACAATTTCTAACCCTGTTAAGGATACTGCTCAATAAATAAGTAGTATATTTCCTTTATGCTTAATTTAACCAGAAAACTGGACTTATTCCATCCCAGTCTCTGAAATGAAATAATGTATTTCTTTAAGAAATTCCTCTGCTGATTAAAACAGAATAAAGCAAGGACAAAAACCTTCCTATTCATGTGATGGTATTGGTTCCTTACATTTATTTCCAACTTTAAAAGCTTCCCTAAACATTTGTAAAATCATTTGGTTCTGTATTTTAAAGTATACTTCTCTTCTCCTGGTTATAAAACTTTAGAAATCACTAAATGGGGCTCATAATGTACAAAGATTGATGAATATTATTCATGCTGAGTTTATTCTCCTAAAATATGTTTTATACATAGTAAAAAATGATAATAAGCTGAGCTTGACCAAATTTATATTCTTGGCAGCTTTTCATATTCAACAAGGACAAGCTGATACTCCAGATAATGAAGTCATTGGTAAGAATGGCCACCAAATATTCTGATTTAAGTACTGGAAAATAATTGCTTTTGCTCTTTTTTAAAACATTGTTGCTGTTTTTCTGAGTAGAGTTTTCAAAAAAAATATGTTGTATACTGATAAGGTGAACAGAGAGACTTTGAAAGACTAGCATTGAAATGAAGTCCAACAGCAATTAAGTTAGTGTTGCAGAAGGAAGATGATAAACCACGTGTGAAGAGGGAGAAAGACTATAAACCTCGTGTGCAGGAGTTTGAAACAGAGTATTAAGCTCAATGCCTAAATTCAATACCTAAATAAATTCAGATTTATTTTTTCACCCCATTTCAAATATTGTAGCCATTTCATGACAAGCTTGGTGCATAAAATTATAGAATCTTGAGTTGGAAGAAGCCTTGAAGAAGATATTTGTATTCCTCTTCCTACAGAAGACTTCCTGGTGGTTTCAGAGTATTTGCTTGATTTGTGGTAATACGAGACTCTTAACTTTATAAGGTAGGCATTTCTACCTTAGATCATGTAGATTTGGCTTCTATTTAGATTAGGTCAAAATCTTTCTGTAATTTTTTTCCCGTGAGTAAGGGGATCTTACCATGGTTCTTAGATGCAGCCAAGTTTGAGGACAAACTTGCAAAGACAAGTATTTGAAAAAAATATTAATTGAAACAAATATAATGGTTAAATTTGAGTGTGGTATATAGGAAATTTTTCTTGGGTCTTTGTGTCTGCATTGTTTGAATTTTATTCATGAGTATTTATCCTACTTAGAAAGAAAAGAAAAAAAATCAAAGCTCTTTGCACTTTGGGAAAATATTTAAGTCCTAAAGGTAATGAATGAAAATTGATACCTCATCTTGAAGAATCCGAGTCTTAAATCTGGAATCTGTGAGTGATAAAACTCAGTCCTCTAGGATCTAGACCCACATGGTAGGGTCTCATTTTAAAGCTAAAGAAAGAAAACTCATAAAACAGAAAACCGTTGGTTGCTGCAAGAGGTGGGGGGTGAGGGAAATAGGTGAGGAAGGTGGACGAAAGGTACAGATTTCCGTTATAAGGTAAATGAGTTCTGGGGATGTAATGAATAGATAGTGTGGTGACCATAGTTAACAATACTGTATTTATACAGTCCTGAGCCACTTAATGACAGGGATACATTTTGAGAAATGAATCATTAGGTGATTTTGTCATTGAGCAAACATCATGCAGCACACACTTACACAAAGCTGGATGGCATAGCCTACTAAACTCCTAGGCTGTACGGTATAGCCTATTGCTCATAAGCTCTAAACTTATACCAACAAGTTTACTGTACTGTAAGCAATTATAACACAGTGGTAAGTACTTGGGTATTTAAACATACCTAAACAGATAAAAGGTATAGTAAAAATACAGTATAAAAGATTTAAAAATGGTACACCTGGATAAGGCACTTGCTATGAATGGAGCTTGCAGGACTGGGAGTTGCCCTGGGTGAGTGAGTGGCGAGGCACGTGAAGGCCTAGGATGTGACTGTACACGAATGTAGACTTTACAAACACGTAGGCTACGCTAACTTTATAAAACAGCATGAGATTAAATCAAGCAAAAAAGAAAATGATTCAATCAAAAGATGAGATATATGAGGCTCTTACCAGCATAACATGGCATAGTTTTACAGCAGAATTTTTAAAAGTAGAAATAGTATACCCTATAAAATAACAATTAAAAAATATAGTACAGTAAAAACATAAACCAATAATATAGTCTTTGTTTTGTCCTGTGGTTTGTTTCTCCGTAATTAGGAAGCAAGAGTACTTTACTTTTCAGCTTCTCAGTAGACCAGACCCCCCCCCCCCGTATCCTTACTTTACAAAAGCAGGAGAGGAAGTGTGAAAGGAAAACAAGAAAAGAAACAACAAAAAAATTGGGGTATACATTGTAACTCATGATTAATCTCTGTTTCAGGAAAACCCACAGGCTGGGGTAGGAAATGGAAGTGCAGTCCCTCTGTGTAGCATTTGCTGTGAAATAGCCAATATACTCACCACTGCACAGGCGGTTCTGCATGTAAAAGGAAGGGTCTGAATGTTTGCAGTACTGTGCACATGCTCAGACTGCATATGGACTTTCAAGTTTTTGCTGAGAAATGTGTGGGCCAAATATAATCAGTACTATTGAAAAAGCTGCCTCTCCACTACTGCCAGAGATTGTTTCTGGCTGTTGGAAACATTCAGGCACTCTAATACAGCCAAAGCCTTTCTTTCATGGGGCCTGAGAGCGGCCCACAGAGATAAATTTGAAGCTTCAGAAAATAATCACAGTAGTAATTCTTTGCTCAGGGATTACTCAGTGATTAAAATCTGACCTGCAATCAAGTGTGAAGCCCCAGCGTCACTTCTCTCTAACTCAGTGGACTTGGCCAAGTGATTTACCCTCGCGGACCTGTCTCCTCACCTGCAAAGTGCTGATAGCAGCTACACCTACCTTGTGGCACTGGCATGAGAATTTGATATAAGATGTAAAGTCTGGGTGCTCATAACATGATATCTTCCACTATTGCTATAGTCACTATTATCATTTATATGTATGTTTATTTAAAACCACTCTCTTTCCCTTTTTTAAGAGTTGGGTTACCTACTATTTTTCTATTAAGAAGCCCATTTTAAAGCAGGTGTGGTCAAAATAGATGAAGGATTCAAGAAATAATTCAAGACATGGGGTCTAGAAACAAGGTATCTAATAAAAGAGAGGCAAAAGGATGAGTAGCAGAGAAATCTGGGGAAATGTTGGACTTTAAAAATGGTAAAAATTATCAGATAGGTTTTAGCCCTTGGAAAACTGTTAAGATTCACTGACACAAAGAAAGCAAAGGAAATTTATCTTCTTAACTCTACAAAAAAAAAACAAAAAAAAAAACCGTGTCCAAGGAACAAATATAATCACAGTACAACTGATTTAGCGCTGTCATAAAAATAGAAACACTGAGTCCTGATCTAATAAAAATTCTGTTACAGCTAGAATGGACAAGGAGAGAGTTAAACCCAGTAAAACAGAAAATCAACATATAGTGATGTTTAAAGTTAATGGAACAAGAGACAGAAACATGAGTGTGTTATGTAGAAATACAGTGTTATTTCATAATTTCTAGAAGAAATGTTGGGGGAAAAAAAGCTGAAAGTATGACATCTGTAGAGCAGAGTGGTGGGTATAAAGTTGGAATGTGTGTGGCTTTCCTGATAAGCCTTTAGCACTATGTGACTTTTTAAAGATATATACATAATGTGATTAAAAGTTAAACTTATTTAAGAAAAGAAATAAACACTTAAGATATAACAGACATCACACACATGCACACATTGATAAGCTCAAGTGTATCAAAATCTACACATCTGATCTATTTTATGTTATTTCCTGAGCCAAAAGTAAAGAAGTCATTAAGACCCATCATTAACAACTTAAGTGATAGGTTTTTGTAGTTAAGATGAGAAGCAAATAAAAAGGAGACAGAAAAACTTAAATGGAAGGCGTGGCCTTTGGATTCAAGGATCTTGGAATTTGAGAAAAGGGAACAATCTCGTAACAGAGGGAGAATGGAAACTTAAAAATTGTTAATAGAGGAAAAAAGAACAGAAACTTCTATGCACTTTGCTCTCTAAGTCTCTTAGAAGTTTCCTATGAGCTGTTTTTTTCAAGATCCTGAAGAAAAAAGTGTCTATGTTTAGCTGACAAGATGAGCTGCATGATACTCAAGAGAGAAGGGAGAATTGCATTTTTCTAGTTAGAAGCTACCACACAGATAGACCAGCCCCTGATCGTAGAGAAGAGAAAACGAAACCTGAAAGAAGCTGAGTGAGTATCTTTCCCTATGTGGAACCACAACCAGTCTTTTAATATCACCTGCATGTTCTGGTGAGTGCCTAGTACTAAATAGCAAGACTCTCCCATACTTGTTTGAGATGAGAAAATTATAATTATAATTATAATTATAATTATAATTATAATATAATAAAATGAGGAAAATAAAATAATGTTAACATTTAACTGCTTGTATAGTGCTTTCAAAAGTGTCCTTATCTTCATTGTCTTAACCCCAATAATCCTGTACTGATGAGAAAATTCAGATTCAGTGAGGTTTACTGCATTGTCAAGAGCAAATAGTCAGTGAATAGCAAATTAAATAATGGGATATAAGTGTTCTGACTCCTTGTCCAATGTTAGAAGTTATTCTCTTCTATTATGACCCACAAAACTTTAGCAGTTTAGTAAAATTACGTTGCTTTTAAAATACTTTAAAATATTTTAAATTAAATATACAATCTTGCTCTGGCTGGTGTGGCTCAGTGAACTGAGCACTTTCTTGTGAACTGGAAGGTCACAGGTTTGATGCCTGGTCAGGGCATATGCCTGGGTTTCAGGCCAGGTCCCCAGTTAGGAGTGCATGAGAGGCAACCTATTGATGTTTCTCTCCTTCTCTTTCTCCTTTCTCCTTCCCTTCTCCTCTCTCTAAAAATAAAAAAATAAAAAACAATTTTAATTAAAAATAAATCTCTTCATAGTGTGTAAATATTAATGAAATTAATTCAGCTGTCAATGATAATTCTGGTGAAGGAATAGTAGTAGGAATATTCAAAATAATCATGGTCGAAAGAACTCTGGGATGAGAAGAGCCATACATTTTAATTAAGGCTGCACCCCTTCAGAGTTTGGCAATGAATTAATATTATTTATTCAAATTTTTTAAATAAAAATTAATTTTGTCATTGCAATTCTTAAAATAAAGTGCCAGGCAATAAATAAGTAAGAAAATAAATAAATAAACAAACAAATAAATAAATAATTTTAATGGTCAAAAAACCTTGAAAATAAATAAAAAAGTGCAATTGATTTTCCCCTAAAAATGGTTTTCATGGATCTTCTAAGAAGAAAGACTCCAAACCCTTGTTCCATGAAAATCAACTTACAATTACATTCATACTTGTACAGCTGTCCAATTTATGTACATGTATTCAGAAAGCTTTGGTGTCGATGGAGTTGTTTCCAATAGAAAATACTTAGTGCTCTAAGATCTCAATTCCATCTTCCTCAATAAGGCAAGAAAAATACAAAAATATATGTCATTAATTGCTCCAGACATTTCCCTTTAGAGAAATAGAAACTGTAAGCATCAATACAGCATTCTACTAATAGCTGTAAGTGTTGGCTTAAAGTATCATTAATTTTACATTTGTAAGTCTGTAAGTGTATGCCTTGCATTCTCACTGAAAGGATCAATCAATAAGGTCATCCTTGCTGTGTTCAGTCTGAATAGCAATGCAAAAATGTAGTGCGGGCAGGGCTGTAAATACATATGTACCCATATATACCTGTAACAACATAAAGTTACATAACAAGAAGTATCGGAAAATAACAGGTTACATTTTAACCTTTTAGCCTATTTGTGTATAGTAGATTGCATTTTTCAGGTGGGGTGATTTTTTTAAAATTGACTTTTGAATAGCTTCATTTTAAATCTCTTTTACTATGTCAGTACAAAGCAAAACTGAAACAAGCTCTTGGTTGTAAGGCAAATGCATCATTGGATAACTTGTTCTTTTTTTATTGGCTCTTTCATGTTGGACCCATTTTTGGTGAGTAACCTATATTGTTCCTCTTCTAGTTGGGATTATGTTTCTTTTCCCCATTGATGGCAATTTTAAAACTGATTATTGGTATTTTTAATAATTATGCCCCTGATTATGTTGATTTATTACTATGGGCATATTGTGAGATATTAAGGAATTTTGGTATTCGCAGGGAAGCAATTATGTTGACTTAGCTCCGGTTTTAAATTTTAGCTTTTTACCAAGCATGGAAGCTTGTGATGTTCCATGAATCATGACCCTCTCACAGTGAAAATCCTTAACCTGTGTCCATAAACTTCCAAGACTTCCACAGAGCGATTTCAGGAGAGTTTTCACCACCTCTGGCATTATAACAGTTCTTGCAGGGGTCTCTGATCCCTGAGTGATTAAGAAGCAGTGTTCTACTGGGTAGAAAAGACCTCAGTGGGTGGTCACAGTTTCAAATTATTTCTTCTGATGTTCTTTTCAAAAGGAGATTAAAACAACTTTGTGTACTATATTCAAAGCCTTCTTTTAAAACATTTGTGCAAGAACATTAGGCATAGAAACTGATTATTCGTAGACCTTTCCTATATGGCCTCAGAAATAGACCAATGAATACTCTTGTTCTAATTTTATTTTTGGTCAGATTTGGGGTTTAAGATTTTCAACTTTCCATTCCATACAGTTACAGAGATCATGGCTTGAATTTCGTCATAAAAATGTATGGTATGCCAGTCTGCTCAGTTCATGCCGCAGACTGGCATGGACTGATCAAGGCCCAGCCTAACAGAGACAGTTGTCTAAAAGTTGACTGCTCTTTGAGAAAAAGCATTCAGACTAAACAAAGCTGCTACAAGTCTGTTACACAGAGCAAATATGCAAAATCCCATTGAAGACAGAATTTGGTGAATTAGTTCTCTCCTACGAAGGCACTGGTCTGGAAATGTGAATTTAAGAGGAACTATAACAGATTTTTAAAAGTTCTGGGAGAAATGACCCACTCTCTTTAAATATTCCTTTGAGAGACATATAACCCTGGGGCCTCTATTAAGAACAAAATAGGATTGGATGCATCAATAGAAAAGTGATACTTTTAAAGAAATTGTACCTCTCTATTTGTGAATAGGTTTATGTGATTATAGAAGCGGATCAGGGTCTGAGATGATCTGGGCATTGTTGCAGTGGTAGTGCCCCATTTTTGTGCAATCAGACACAAACTGGTATCCTAGTGCCTGCTGCCTCAGGAAATGTCAGAACAGTGCCTGTCAGAACCCAGATCTCACAGATGGCTTTGTCCTGACATATGGCACCCTCTTGGTGACCACAGTCGCCAAGTTCTCCACTGGGAGCAAGTATGTCCCCCATGGTACATTTGACAATGCCTGGCAACATTTTTGATTATCATAACTAGGGAGGTGTTACTGGCATCTAGTGCGAAGAAGCCAGAGATGCTGCTGAACAGCCTACAATGCGTAGGACAGCTGCCACAACAAAGAATTACCTGGCCCAATGTGTCAGTGATGCCACGGTTGAGGAACCCTACTCTCAGGCCTTGCCACTCTTGCCCACTCTGGGAGATTATACAAATATGCTCCATTCAGACCCACACTTCCCTCAAGACCCACTGGAAGTTAGTCAGCTTCAGTGCCTTAGAAATTGTAATGCTTTGGGCAGAATAAACTGAAAAAGTACCCTAAAATGTGTTTCCCTCCCTGGTAACACCTTCACCTACCTCCAAAATGCAGATTAAATGTCACTTCCTACAGGAAACCATTTCCTATTTTAGTGTCACCTCTCCCATATGCTCACATAGCACCCTATGCTTATTTTAATCACAGCTCTGATCAAATTATTTCTTATTCCCCTACTAAATCTGTTGAAAGCTTGTTTTTTTAATTCTTATGTCTTAGCACCTATCAGAATGGTCGGCACGTATAGGTACACTAATAGGTGAAAGAAAGAATAAGCCTGGATTGAAGGACTGGCTTGGGTTCTGAGTATCCACCCTCTGAACTGGATTTACTCAAACTGTTTTAGGTGAGCACAATAGCCCCCAAGGATAACCAGGGATATCTGATCCCATGTCTTCCAAGGACATGAAACTGGACAATATCTCATTTCATGGCACGTAGGTTCACAAACATTGTGGTGGACATTTCTGGCCTACTAAAAGGTAGCCATAATGATGTTTTCCAGAAATGCTAAAGAACACAGACTGTAGAGACTATAATACCTGTTCAGGGGTCTAGCACAGAGCTCTCACAAAATGCCTTTTCTTAGGGGGAAGGAGAGCAAGCTCAATGAGCTATTTTAGTGCATTATTGGTAGGAGTGCTGACTGGTGCAGCCACTGTGGAAAACAGTATGGAATTTCCTCAAAAAACTAAAAATGGAACTTCCTTTTGATCCAGTGATCCCACTGCTGGGATTACACCCTAATAAGCATGAAACCCCAATTCAAGAGAACCTGTGCACCCCTATGTTCATAGCAGCGCTATTTACAATAGCCAAGTGCTGGAAACAGCCTAAGTGCCCATCAGTACATGAATGGACCAAGAAAAAAACAAAAACAAAAAACTGGTACACGTACAGAATGGAATACTATGCAGCAGAAAGAAAGAAGGAAGGAACTCCTACCCTTCACGACAGCATGGCTGGAACTGGAGGGTATTATGCTAAGTGAAATAAGCCAGGTAACAAAACACAAATACAACATGATCTCACCTATAAGCCAAACCTAATAAACAAAAACAAACAAATGAGCAAAATAGAACCGGTGACATGGAAATAAGGAAAACTGACAGTGGCCAGAGGGGAGGGGAGAGGGGGATAATGGGAGAAATAAGGGGAAGGATCTAATAGAATAACAAGTATAAAGGACCCATGGACATGAACAACAGGGTGGGGGTTGACTGTGGTAGTGGGGGGGTGCAGGGGAGAGCAACAGGGAAAAACTGGGACAACTGTAATAGCAAAACAATAAAAATTTTAAAATAAAAGCTTGGCTTTGTAGTTTACATTGTATAGAACTGCCTCACTGAAGGAGGAAGAGGAGGTGACCTGAACGATCGCATGAAGTTGGGTAGTGGGGCAGCCCAACCTTCATCTCCACTAGTAATCAGTTCATACTGATGCGAGTTATAAGACTGTTAAAGGGCCTGGCTACACCCAAGGATGATTCTGATGTTGACTGCCAGTAGATTACATTAGAATTCATAAGAAAGAGAAAGAACTACTTTTAAAATAATTTTTAAATGTGCGTTTGTATTAATAACTACAATTCTAGGATTATAACATGAATAATGGGAAAAAGCACCTCTCAGATTTATAGCACATAAATAATAATTTGTACTGTTGATGATCATAGAATATAAAACAAAATGATTACATTGTTGCAGATAATACGATACTGTTGTATTACCTTGTGCTGTTATTTTGACAAAGCACATCAGATAGAATTTCAGGATAATATGTAATATTATTATAAGTATAATAGTTCTGACATAAATTGATATTAGGAAGAAAAGACAGGGATATTTCAGAACATTCAACTTTATTTTCCATTGACAAACACCACATAAATAACATACATTTATTAAATACACAGGCTAGCTATTTTTTGAATGCCATCAAAATTCTGATGTACTTTTCATAGTCTCTTTTATTATTTGTCTCCACAATATTGAAGGCCAGCCTTTAAAACATGCTGAAAGATATATTTAAATATATTTAAGATAACTCCCCTCAAAAACTTTACATGGAGGTGACAAAAGTATACTTTATCACTGAACCAAGTGCACAGAGATGAGATGCTGAGTAGAACTGGTGGGGAAACATATGCTTTCTCTACTGAGTTTACATTATTTATTAAAGAGCCAATGATTTCAGTTCTTCTTACTTAGTCACACTTCATTTGTTGTAACCAGATCAAGATAATCATTGCCTATTTTTAGTTTTTTTGCTTAAAGAAATGTTCAACTTACTGCTATTTGTATAAACACATTAGGTCAATAAAGAGGGAGAATGTAAAGTATTTAATACATATGTTATATATATGAGTTGGGAAATATTTAATACATATAATATATAATACATATATTACATGTGTAATATATATATATATATATATTACACACACACACACACATATTATATATGGGTTTAAAAAAAAGAGCATTTAGCTGCCAGTGATGACTTGAGTGAACTTAAAACCTTCTATTAAAAAAGGAACACTGGCCACTCCTTGCTTTGTCCTACCGATGCTCCAATGTAAAGATAAATGTGGTCCCTTCCTCTCTGCTTCTGTGGAATGGCCTAAAGGATGAAGATTTTTAACAGAGTTGGAAATACACAGGTTTTCCTCCATATCTTTCTCTGTGTTCTCTAACCCACCCTCCATGCCCACTCCACATAAGTATCCTTTCAAAAGCTGAAATAACATGGAAATATATCAGTAAGTCATATGCATTTTCTCTGCTTACCATTACAGCTTTGATTGATACAGAAACTGAAAACTATACAAAGAAGCTCTTCAAATGATGTTTAAAGTCTGGTGACTGGCTAACTTTTGGCTAGATATATGATTCACTTTAAAGTCCCAAATATTCTAATTCTAAATCAATTGACAAAATAATTTAAGAACTGCACATCTGAAAATAATTTCAGAGGTGGAATCATCTTCAAAATGCTCAAAAAGCCTTAAGAGATTGATTTGTTCCTAATGGTAATCTCCTCTCTTCCTATCTTTATTCCCATAATAAAATTGTTTCATCAAAGCAGGCTTACTAAAAAAAACAACAACAAAAAACAGACTCAAATCTATTTCATATATGAGGATATTAGCATATTAGAAATATGAAACCATTCTCTCCCCTCTTGAAAACAATTCCAGATTCACCAATAGTAAATATTTGTTATTTTCTCTTCATTAAGAAAAAGAAAATAAACAGGTTGGAGGCAAGGAGTCTGGGGGGAATGGTCTTGTTTGTAGTGAAGAAATATGTAATCCAGGAAATATTTGGGTTGCTTATGATATGAAACTAAAGTAAAACATCTGAAAATAAAATAATTTTAATTCTCAATAAAAAATGTGATATATAAATGAATATGGTATAATTTGAGTTGTATTTCAAGCAGATACAAAGAAAATTACAATGTATTTGGCTGATGGTATGGTAATATAAAGGGAAAACTGAGACCATATATATCTATAATATTTATCAAGTCTAGAATAAAGTCTTTTTTTCAAAAACAGATCAACAATTAGTTTTTAAGTCAGACATAAAGGTATCTTCAGAACATGCTACTTAACAATCAATTCTCATTCTCCCCTGTTCTCTACTCTTTAAAGAATGAAAAAGCAGAAAATTCTTATTTTATATATTTTCTATTTTATAATTCCTAAAAGGAAGATTGTATTTAAAGCCTTATAATTTATACAAGCTGAGTTGTAGTTTTGGGGTTAAAGTGTGAAAATAAGCAGGCAATATATGTGCCTAAAACTACAAAGAACCAAATTTTTCTATTTTCTGTCTCCAACTTGATCCCAATACAAAAGAATTATTAAATAATTGCTGTTGTGGAAAATATTTAAAGCCAATCACTGATTTGGAGTCCAAGCCAACAAAAATATAAAAAGTATTAAATAACTAAAAAGCTTAATTACTTGAAAATTTAATATTAGAACACTGGCACAAATCAACCACCTTTTTAAAGTACTACTTGAAAAGTTTCAGTTTGTCAGCCATGGTCACAGGGCCTTTTATAGTTAACTTTTACATGATCTTCTGCAATTTCTTTTCTGTAACATAGTCTTGAGATCTTTTGTATACTAAGAAAGTGTTAAGCAGAAATATATATGCACTTTTTAAACTCATGGTCATTGAAATCTGACATGATTAAACACTTATGTTTGCTTGAAATTTCTTGGATACAGCACTTTGTAAATTTGGTAAATTTTGAGATAATACATTACCTTTTTCAACCTAAAATATGTTTAGGATATCCACTATGCCTATTTTATTTGAAAAGCAAACTGTTCTTATTGGATAGTACATTATCATTTCCTTCCATGGCTCAACGTAATTTTATCATTTAGAGAATCAGAACTCCTTGGTAAAATCTATGATGGCTGATTTTACTTATATTCCACATTCTATCCACTCATTTCTTTCCATGTGATTTCCTATGCCTCTATTTATTTATCTTACCAATAATGTGAAGTTTAGGAATTGTTGTAATTTATGCATGCATTTTTTCCTGTTCAGATAAACTAAGTATACGAGAATAAATTTTAAGGCCAATGAACTTAAACTTGGAAACAGGCATAATCTTCTATAATGACTATAGATGTCCACTTCCAAGCCACATCAAGAGCCTTTGCACAATGTCTATGAAATCGAACCTCAAGTACCAACCCAAGGCTAAAATTATTTAACTTTTATTTCTTGTCAGGTTTTCCCTGGACTAACAAATGGCTGCCTAGATAACAAAACTCACATGCCATTTATATAATTTCTTCCTTTCCAACTCTGAAACTTGCCATTTGTCCACTCCTATCAGGTCCTTGGGATAGGAATTTATTTTGTGGTTAAGAATAAGTCTCAGGCTCTTTTGTCTTTAAGTATTTCTGTGGTTGGGTAAAAAGTGATTTTTCTTTGACAGTAATCTCTGTTACCATTTGGATTTATCAGTCTCTTAAGTTATTAATACAAATAAAGTACTTTGTTGTGCAGCAATATGACACTACACATTTGAAGATAAATTCGTATTTCTGTAATTAAATAAATAGAGATCATTCACTTTATCAGCCTGACGAACTGTAATGGCATAAAGTGCTTTGACTATGTGTTAGTGCTTTGCCGATGGCACCCGGGTTTGGCAGACATTTATTCATTCATTCACTGAACACATTTTGAACATTTTCTATGTTCCAAGTGCTCTACTAGGTGTTGGAGGGAATAACACCCATCACACTCACACCACTCAAATCAACATTACACATGTGTCTATCTGATTATAACCTAGGGTCAGAGGACCACTCAAGAAGTAAAGCCTTTTTATTACACGGTCATCTAAGTGCACTTTTTTTTTTTCCTGAAGGAGATAGTTTTATCTCACCCCCCACCCCCAAGCAGGTAACCTGTGGGATAATCTAAGGCATAGAGAGATTTTAAAATTGGGTTTTAGCATAGTTCACTTATCACCATTTTTTCCAAAACCTAGACTTGCAAAATTATCATGAATTACCTAAGTACTCCCAGCAGATCCTATCTTCTCACTCAGTTTGACATAGTCATTTAAAATGATTCTTTCTGATGGACCTAGGCTGGTATACATAGTAATCTAATAAATATATGGTGCCTGTTAAAGCTAATTCTTCCCCAAATGCCTACAAACTCAAAGAAAAATGTAGTTACTATAAAAAAGTACAAATAAATCTCAAACTTTTTTAAAACTAGGAAAGCAATAAGTAACCTGAAAATTAAAATCTTCATGAGGAAATGTTAGTCTACAAAATGAATGCTCCCAAGAATACAAAGAACGTTTGGATAGGTCTAACTTAAAAGACTGTTGTGTATGTTGGGAAAATGATTTTAAAAAGTACAGTTCTTAAAACTTAAAGTAATGATCTACTTGTGCCTAAAAGATATAAAGCTTAGTTATTTAAATTGTATGCATGTAGATGCTGACAAAAATATTTAATAATAAATATTTAGATAGAGCTATTCTGAAGAGAAGGCAGAGAAAGTGCTATAAGGAAAGTAATATTATTATTTTCTTATCCAATAAATAGGCCAAACTATAGAAAGTCTTTATGGAACCCTCCAAATATGATTGGTCTTAGAATTAGAGTTAGTATTTAAATATTCAAAAGACTGTAGAATACTTTTGGTGGAAAAATCAGAGGAGATAATTAACCAGAGTACTTATATTTAGTATTCAAATCAGTCCTTAAATAGCATTTTGAAAAGTCACTTCACTGCCTCTCATGATCAGTTTCATGAGTCTTTGCTAGGCTTGTAGGAATTAAAAATGTATTCAAAAGGAAGAACGTTTAGCAATTTGAATAGTCACAAGTCCACACATATGTAAAATAAATGAAATTGGCTCTTATTCAGATAATAAGTATACTAATTACCAACACAACCCAAACTTAAGCTTTATAGCCTCAGCAGCTCATTTACATACTGAACAATACTTAAATAACACCAGTACCAATGAATATCATAGATATGTTTTTTAATCTTAATTCAACTTTTTAAAAAATGAAAGGGGGCAAAAGAATGACACTGAGAGAAAGAAGGAAAGCATAGGAGAACACAGAAGACCAAGGACTTTGAGCAAAACCCAACAGTTGCCTTGCCTTTGATGGTCTATGCATTAACGCCCCCCCGCCCCTCCCCCACCCCGTGCTCAATATACTGGAATAATAACTTTCCCCACCCCGCCCCCACATCAGATCAAGATCATTTATAAATAATCACATATTCAGCTACAAATTGCAAAGAACCCAAAACACTAGACTCTTATTTCATATATTTTTCCTTAGTTTGCGTTTCAATATTTTTGGCACACAGGGGATTATCTATGCTGAGACCATTCGGCCTTATATAAAAATTCTATTTCAATGCATAAACAGTGGCATGCCAGAGATGCCTAAATTCACAGTAAGATTTAAGGCTGTTTGTTGCCAAAAGCGGTGAACATGCATGTTGATTAGGGGTTTTCTTTCATGCTCCTGTCTGTGTTATTTCATTGGATAATGAGATAGGCTGCCCTTTCTGTCCATCATCAGAGCAGCTGGAGACAGCGTTTGCTACCTGGCAAAACTTCCGAAGAAGGATCTTTCTTAGCAGCAGATAGACCCAGGGATCCAAGATCTGGTTCAGTGAAGCCAGGCGGACGGCTATTAAGAAGAAGTTGCATTCTTTCTGCTTTCCTGGGTGTGTCTTGCAGTGCTCAACTGATGCTTGACTGAAGATCATTTTCAACATCATTATCTAAGGAAGGACAAATAATTGTTCCACAGGTTAATAAGCTCATATTCATCTCCTCTTCACAGTACTTTCCCATAGCGAGTAAATTGGTAGTTACAGTGAAATGAATTCAAGCAATATTTATATTCACAGAACATAGCCCTGAATTATATAATGGATGTTCCCACACTTAAGGCTATTTGACATGATGCAGCTTTCTTTTTGTTTTTCTTTTTTTTTAAGTGTATGTTCTCAGACTCTTCATCCTTGGTATTTAAGAAGTTTCAAAATAACACATCTCAAAATTAGCCAAAGTTATGTGTCTTGTTTCAGGAAACACCAGCAGGCTGATACCCAAATGAGAGCCAACACTTCAACAAAACCAGAACATATTTAACCTTACACTTCAGTAGTTTAACTGAAAAAAAATTACTGAAGAAAAAGTAGAAGCAAAAAAGGAGAAAATAATAATAACATTTTCTGAGTCCTAACAATTTTCTAGGCACTGTGTCAAGTTCTTCTTATGCATTTAATAACAATATAAGATAGATACAATTGCCTTCTCCTTTTCACAACTGCAGAAATCAAGTTTTAATGTTATAAAATGGCTGAGCCAGACTCAAACCATGGTTCACTAGCATCAGATGGCACATGGCATCTTACTTTTCTTTGTCTCTCCATCCTCACCACATACATACTAGAATGTAGACTCCATGAGGGCAGGATTTGGGACTATTTTTTCTCCCACAACTATATTTATCCTACTTAGACCAATGTGTAGCAGATAGTGCTCAATAAATACTTGTAAATGAATATAAGACATATATGTGAACATATGATATATAACACATAATATATATATTTATATTTGAATGAATAAATATAATATTTGTAATTTGCATAGAAAAATATTGAAGGTTCCTAAGCATCTGAAAAAAGTATTTAAGCTCATTAATCATCAGGTAAATGCAAACTGGGACAAAATAACAAACCATTTTACACCCAGCAGCTCAACTACAATGAAGAAATGTGACTTTTTAAAACGTCAGCGAGAATGTGGAACAGTGAGGACCCTTACATTCTACTAGTGAGAGTGTGAACTGGAGCCACCACCTTGGAAAACAACTGGGCACTATTTCATCTGCTGCCTCCCAGCTATCCTACCCTGGGGATATACTACCCTGAATTCTGCATCGGGAGTTGCGCATATGACTATTCATCACAGCGTTGTTCCTGATAGCAAAAAAATAAAGCAAGAACAACCCAAACATAGGTTCACATCCATAAGTAAAGAAAAGTACTGACTTTAATTTCTAATTTGTCTTTCTAGGTGCCCAGTTATTAAGCAACTGAAATGTGGCTGGAGCAAATTGAGATATTGAAATAGGTAATGATTATACAATAAAATATATGTTGATATGTTGTGTTAAATAAAATACATGATTAAAATTAACATTACTGGTTTCTCTTTACTTTTCAAAAAATATTGCTACTAGAAAATTTTAAGTTATACATGGGGCTTGAATTTCTTGCTCACAGTGCATTTCTATTGGAACCACTGTCTCCCTGGAGGCCCACACTTATTGGGATGTTCTGTCCTCAGCCCACATATTCCAAATGGAAGTCAGTATCCCTGAGCATATGAAACAGCCAAACCACAAACCCACAATCCTAACATTGGCGCTTTCATTCGCATACAGTCGTCTGGGCCCCACGTGTCACAGTTTTCTTTGAATCCTTGTTTTGCTTCGTCCTCTGCACTGCCTCTACTCTTATTCAAGTCTCATCCTAGCTCAGCTCCTCCTCTCCTCTGATTCATGCTAAAAAGAGACACCCAGATGGTGCACAGAAATGCTGGCACATCCCAGGTGCAGCAGCCTAAGTCCCAGCCCTGACCAAACCCTCACCAGCTTGGTCTTATTGGACAGAGTTGAGCCACAGGTAAGTCTTAAATCAGTCACTGGCAAAGGAGACAGAAATTTTCAGGTTTGGCTTGTAGACTATTTCATCTCCTGGAGTTTAACTCATGGTCCTTGATCAAAGTACTACCTTATGCCCAGAAAAAATTATGGTTCTATAAATAAATAAGAAGAGGGAAATGGGTAGGCACCCACCCAGTAGACAGCCATATATTCTGAGCCCATAATTTCTTTCAAAGTATTTTTTTCCCAAGGAATTTATTCAATAAAAGCAAAACACAGCTGTACAAATAATGGAATGTTCAGTGAAGCATTATCTATACTAGCAAGAAACTGTAAACACATGAATCTCTAACATCAGGATTAAAGTTTAATAAAATACAAATATATTATTTCACATGGGTCTCAATGCTCCCTTGACCGCCTTGTGATGAGGCTGATCAGAAGGAGAGCTTGTGCAGAGCATAAATGCACTGGCTAAAAAACGAGCCTCTGCACTGCCCAAGCAGCCTGTTTTTTGTTTATCCTTCTCCTTTGTATAAGGAGTAGAACAGTATATTTAGTTCACATGATAGTATACATAAGAATTAAGTGAAGGGAATAATTATATTATGTATATAGTTATATTGTTATTATAGTTAAATGATGTAAAATTCAGAAACTTGTGGAATTATTACTATTAATAATTTACTAGTAGCCCTGGCTGGTGTGGCTCAGTGGATTGAGGACTGGCCTGCAAATCAAAGGTCACTGGTTTGATTCCCAGGCAGGGTACATGCCTGGGTTGCAGGTCAGGTCTTCAGTTGGGGGTGTGTGAGAGGCAACTGACTAATGCATCTCTCGCACACTGATGTCTGTCTCCTTCTCTGTCTCTCTGCCTTCCCCTATCTCTAAAAGGAAATAAAATCTTTAAAAAAATTTACTAGTAAACAATAATGAAATTATTTTTTGAAGTTTATGTACATTTCAAACATTTTAGGAAAGTCTTTTACTTAAAGGAAATTGATTATTCCATTCATTAATAAATATGAATTTATTATACTCACTTATACACCAAATTTATTTAAAATTAATATTTCTACATTAGTATTTTCTGATGCAGGTTCACAGTCCTGTGAACTGAACACTGCTTCCACTGTGGCATGCAGATGGCCGCCCCAAAGTTATCCAAGTCCCAATTGCTGGAAACTGTGAATATGTTATCACATATGGCAAAAAGGACATAGCCTATGTGATTCATGTTAAGGACCTTGAGATAGGGAGAGTGCCCAGGATTATCCAGGTGGACTCAATTTATCACATGGGTCCTTAATATTTAAGAAACTTTTCCAGTGCGGTCTGAGGTAGACTTGACTACAAAAAAAAAAGACTACTCGATATAATAAGTGAATTTGGCAAAATCGCACAGTACAAAATAAATATACAGAAATCTAAGGCATTTCTGTACACCAACAATAAAATAGCAGAGATAGAGACAAAAAAGAAAATACCATTTACTATAGCAACAAGAAAAATAAAGTACCTAGGAGTAAACTTAACCTAAGAGATAAAAGACCTGTACTCTGAAAATTACATAACATTGAAGAAAGAAATTAAGAAAGATACAAATAAATGGAAACAAATACCATCTTCTTGGATGGGAAGAATCAACATCATCAAAATGGCCATACTACCCAAAGCAATTTACAGATTCAATGCAATCCCTATTAAAATACCAATGACATATTTCACAGACCTAGAACAAATACTCCATAAATTCATATGGAACCAAAAAAGACCCTGAATAGCAAAAGGAATCTTGAGACAGAAGAACACAGCAGGAGGAATCACAACACCAGATATCAAACAATACTACAAAGCCACTGTAATCAAAACAGTCTGGTACTGGCATAAGAACAGACATATAGATCAGTGGAACAGAATAGAGAGTCCAGAAATAAACCCAGGCCTCTATGGTCAACTAATATTTGATAAAGGAGGAAGGAACATAAAATGGAGTGAGAAGAGCCTCTTTAACAAATGGTGCTGGGAGAACTGGATAGGGACCTGCAAAAAAATGAAACTAGAACACCAATTTACACCACACACGAGAATAAACTTAAGATGGATCAAAGACTTAAATGTAAGCCGTGACACCATAAAAATCCTAGAGGAAAATATAGGCAAGAAAATATCAGATATCTCACGTAACAATTTCTTCACGGATACATCTCCAAAAGCAAGAGAAATAAAGGAAAAAATAAATAAATGGGATTACATCAAATTAAAGAGTTTCTGCTCAGCAAAAGAAAACATCAGCAAGATGAAAAGGAAACCAACCATATGGGAAAACATATTTGCCAATGACATCACAGACAGGGGACTGATCTCCAAAATATATAAAGAACTTATATGACTCAACACCAAGAAGACAAACAACCCAATTAAAAAATGGGCAAAGGACCTGAACAAACACTTCTCCAAAGAGGACATACGGAGGGCCCATAGACATATGAAAGAATGCTCAACATCACTAGCCATCAGAGAGATGCAAATAAAAACCACAATGAGATACCACCTCACACCAGTCAGAATGGCCATCATCAACAAATCAACAAGCAACAAGTGCTGGCGAGGATGTGGAGAAACGGGAACCCTACTGCACTGTTGGTGGGAATGCAGACTGGTGCAGCCACTGTGGAAAACAGTATGGAATTTCCTCAAAAAATTAAAAATGGAACTGCCTTTTGAACCAGCGACTCCACTACTAGCATTATACCCGAAGAATCTTGAAACACCAATTCAAAAGAACTTATGCACCCCTATGTTCATTGCAGCACTGTTTACAATAGCTAAGTGCTGGAAACAGCCTAAGTGCCCATCTGTACATGAGTGGATCAAAACACTGTGGTACATTTAGGCAATGGAATACTATGTAGCAGAAAGAAAGAAGGAACTCCTGCCATTTGCAACAACATGGATGGAACTAGAGAGAATTATGCTTAGTGAAATAAGCCAGGCAAAGAAAGAAAAATACCATATGATATCACCTAATACAGGAAACTAAAGAACAACACAAAGGAACTAAATAGAACAAAGAGCAGAATAGCAGTCAATAGGGGGGAGGGGATAGGGAGAGAAGAGGGATAAGTAAGGGAAGGGTTTAGTCAAAGAACGTGTATAAATGACTCATGGACAACGGGGAGGGATATGATTGCGAGAGAGGGGGTGGGTTGGGTGGGGGAGAGAAATTGGGGGAAAAGGGGACAACTGTAATTGAAAATCCAAAAAAATAAAAAATAAATTAAAAAAAAAAAGGCTAGAGAGATATAATGTTGCTGGTTTTCAATGAAGGAAGGAAGTCATGAGTTAAGGGATGTAAAGGGATGCCCTCTAGCAACTGAAAAAGGCAAAAATAATAATAAAATAAAAAAGCCAGTCTCAGATGCTCCTTGAGAGCTTCCAGAAAAATGCAGTCCTGTGGACACTTTGATATCAGCCCAGCGAGACCTATGTCAGACTTCTAATCAATAACGTTTTAAGAGAAATGTGTGTTGTTTTAAGCCACCAAGTTCACAGTCATCTGTTAGGAGAGCTACAGTAGCAAACAGACACCGCCACAGAGTGAGCACTCAGCACATGTTGAGAGGGGTTGGGAGGAAAGGGCTTGAAAATGATTTATCTCCTCTCATAGATTATTTTGTTCACTTTCTTAGGAAACTTTACCAAAGATAAAGTAAAAGTAAACTTCATCCTGACCCCTGTCCAAATTATCTCAATTTCTAAATTTGCAGCATGCATTCTTGTCATTCTAGTGACATCAATTAGATTTCAGTGTATTTGACTAAATGGTATAAAACTGTATTTTCAACTCAGTTGTCCAAAAACATACATGGCTAGTAATTCGTTTTTCTTCACTGGAAAGGTTTATCTAGCTCTTTCTGCCCCTGTTTTTTTCCAATACCAAAATATATTTGACCACTTAACCATCTTCCAGAAGGTGTTCTGAGCCTGGTCTAGAATGATCTAAAAAGTCACTTAAGTTACCTTTTCATTTTTTCTTATATAATAAAATATTAAATTTCTTCAACTTTTTATAATGAAGGAAAAATCACTTATTAAAATGGGATTTAAGTCATTTTGCACAGTTCTTGATTATTTAAAAATTAATTTTTATGAGGCTAATAATACTAAATTACTTTTTATGAGGCTAATTTAGGTTTCATATGCCTTATAAAGGATATTCGACTGTAATTTCTAGTAATTTACTATTGACAATGCAGTGAGTATGACATTATAAAGCCATGTTCTGTAAGCAATAGCTGGCCCATGGGGAGAGATGCTCTAGCTTTTCTATAAACTCTGAGCTGTGCAATAGGAAGATAATTTGAATTAGAGGCAGTGAGGATGACATTGCCATTTCCAAATGGCAGAATGGATGGAAGGAGGGCTGCAAATTCTTCATCTAATTTTGAACATAAATGCAAGTTAGCAGATATATGTTGAGGTCCCTATATTTAAGAAGGTAAGAAGTGATGATGATCTTTGCAGATATTTTTTAGACTGTCAGACTTTGGGAGAAAAATTTAGGCATGAATATGTAAATTTCTGATGGAAGTAATTATTTCTGTAAGTCCAATTCTACTCCTTTTAAAGAGAGGGCAAACAACAAAATAAAAGGAAGCTTGAACAACACAGAGGCTTTTTTTTTTTTTTTTTTTTTTTTTTGGTAGCAAATGTATGCTCTGCACAATTGCTCTTTCCAATCAGCCTCATATAATGAGCTAGTTGTCAAAGGAGCATTGAGACCAATGCTGGCTGATCAGAGCTGCTGCTCTTCCGCCAGCATCTTCCCAGGAACCATATGACTCACCCAAGCTTCTTGCCTCTCCCTGGTTATCAGCAGGAAGAGCGAGCTGTTTTTGTACCTATGATAATCAGGAACACAGCTCCATCAGTGACTTCTAAATTCTCTAATCCTGGCTAGTGTCAAGGGCAATTACCTTGCTCCATCCTAAATGAAAAAAAAAAATTATTTGTCCCTTCCCAAGTGATAATGATCTTTTAAATGTGCAAAGCACAAACCAAGGGAAACTGCTTTTAGTATTCTGCATTTGGACTTTATTGCAGCAAGGTTTGTAAGTGGGTTTATAACTACATACACACTCAAAAATCTTCAGTACTTCACATCTTGGTTCAAAAGAACCTTTGGTTATAGGCCATAAATATCTATTGAAGGTGATAAATGAATGAACACAGAAAAATTAATTTGTGGGGGAGTAAATAAAATTGGTTACTTGCCCTTAAGCTTCATTATGTAGCATTTATGTATTTCTAATGTTAGTGTGTAAGAGAACTTTTCTCCATAGCCAACTTTGATCTACGTTTTTCTGTTGTTCATAATGCTCTGTTGTTAGGCCTGGTAAAATAACCTGCTTTACTGGAAATTCTCTCTATAGTTTGACAAATGTAATATATTATAATACACTGAAATCAGTCTAGGCCTTTTAAACTACTTAATTATGTAATTTGAATGATTGTTATGGGAATAAGTTTTGTTGTAGATTCAAATAATAATCGTAGTCTTTCTAGTCTGGTTACAACTCTGTTTTCCAGTTACTAAATCATCTCAGCATTTGAAATGACTATTTCAGAAGCTTCTCCTGCATGATCCAGTCTGAAAACTTGGGAAATAAAAAGTTCATAAACACTTTAAAAATTACTAGAAGTTGTGTAATCCCATTTTTATTATTATGTACTTTGATAAAATTTTTCAAAACAACAATGAACTAAGAATCAGAAGAAGTAAACTCTTCTGCTGGCTCTGCCACCATTTATGGCTTTAGGCAAACCACTTTGTTTTATTAAGCTCACTAGTAAACAGCTGCTGGACTGGATGGACTCTTACACATACTTCTCTGGTTAAGTTTTTGTCTGATGAATTCTAGAGCAAAAATGGAAATGGAGTAAGTATTTAATTTAAAAAAGAAAAGAGCCCTGATTGGCATGGCTCAGCTGGTTAAGCATTGTTTCACAGAGCCCAGTCAGGGCACATGCTTAGGTAGTTGGCCACATCCCGGGTTGGGGGCATGTAAGAGGCAACTGATCCATGTTTCTCTCGAATGACAATGTTTCTCTCCCTCTTTTTCTCCCTCCCTTCCCCTTTCTCTAGAAATTAAAAAAAAGAAAAGAAATCTTTAAAAAAGAAAAGAAACTGAAAGTAAAGGGTGTGGAATAAAAGACAAAATTCCTCTTCAGGAAAGCCCCAAGTGTGTGATTTGGTAAATAAAGGAGAGGGGAAAATTACCAAGTTAGAAAGTGGACAGTGGAAGAGGACAAGATACTGGATTCACAAAGCTTTAGGGGGAGATTATTTTAGAAGCAACAGAGTGGCAAACACACTCGCCAAGAGTTAAAGACTTGCCATAGATCTGACTGGACTCTGCTTCTATCAATAGTTTGGGAACCAGTTATCTAACTTTACATCTTAATTCCTCCCTTTTCTAAAGCATGATTAATAATGCTTACCAAATAGCTTCTCCATCCAGTAGTGTAGTTATGAAAGTGCAAATGAGATAAGAATAATCAACACCTTCACTTTACAGAGAATAACTCTTCCCAAGCCCCAGGCTATATGGCACTATTGTAGATGCTTCCAGGACAGAATGTTTTATCATTCAGAGACAGAACAGTGGAAGCTTAGGGGAAAAGAGCTAGGAAATGAATGTCTTGCCTATACTATGTCCGTTTTCCTCAAATTTCTAACTAATAGAGTTGCTTCAAGAAAAATCCCTGCCATCATGTTATTTCATGTGTAAGAATTAGTCTTTCCTTTCAATGAATGTCAATTGTAAATTCTGTGTGATTTGGCTCAGTATATCTTGGTATATATATGACTAGATAAATATTCATCTTTCTATTAGAATGGTCAAAATGTCAGTAGCTAAGTAAGTATTCAAATTCTCGCTGAAAGGGGGAAGGCAAAATCTACTCTATAAATTATTCATTTCTAGGAGTATAGATGAAGGATTAGCTTTGTGATATACATGTCAGAGGAGATATCTTCAATATTTTTCAAAACTTTATATCTCAGGTGTCAAGGGAAAGTCTAGAGAATGTGTCTCTGTCAAGGTTTAAAGAACATTAATCCTTGAAAATGTTCATAGTTAAAACAGCTTTTTTTTTCCTGCCAAAATATAGTTTCATTTAAACCTCAAATGCTCAATCCTACTCAGAGAACCACGAAAGACTTGTTAGTGACAATTAAGAACAGCTAAGTAGTTAAGAAGGAATCAGAGGTGTAAACTAAGGTGTTCAGGAATATTTGCCTCAATATAAAAGAGAATTAGAAAAACTCTAATGGCCAACAATAGAGCACTGTTTAAATTATCGAATATCCATTGATTTGCCTAACATATGTGATATGCAAAATATATATGTATTCCAATGATGCCATTTACAATCATGCTTCTGAAGAGTATTTAATAACATGAAAAAGTGTTCAGGATGTGAAAAGTGAAAACAAATGTTCATTACATAGTATCATCCAATTACAAACAACTCTGTGTGTATCTATAGAAGAAAAACACCAGAAGCAGTTATCTTTGGTTGGGAATTAGAATGATCTTTATTCTCTTCTCTACATATTCCTTTGTTTTCTAAATTCTCCACAATAAACATGCTATTTTCACACTTAGAAAATAAGGACTAAATTTAGAGTAGTTGGAAATCTTGATACAAACAATAACCTATTAAATAATTTGTTGGTAAAATGTTAGTGTCACAGTCCATCCTAAAAGCACCATGTGGTCATTTTAGCTTGAGTCCTTAGGTAGTTGACACGTGCATAATTTAACAGCTAATAGGTAAACAGTCTGATACTCTGTAATGAATCAAAGCTTTGAATTTAGTAACAAATTAATTATGACTTATTAAAAGGGATATGATATTCAGCAGTAAATGACCGGCCTCTGTGATTCATGGACAGTATAGCCAGGACATGCAGAACTCCGTCCTGTGCCATAGCCAGTATACAATGCAGGCTAATTACTGTGGCTCTACCTAATATGATAGATTCCTATTTAACTTCATCTCATGTCAAAATGACACTCTCTTGTATCTGTGCTGTGGGAGGACTTCACCTTCTAAGGGGATTCAAATAGACACATCTTGTACTTGGCATGGATGCTGACTGAATGTGGGCAGATTGGGTTCTCTTTGAATTCAAGGTCCTCAACAGGTCTCATTGCCTAGTAAGCTATCACTCTCTCTCTCTCTCTCTCTCTCTCTCTCCCACAGCAGCTATATCATACAGTTCTATTTTTTGCCATAAGCATTTTTACCATAAATATCTTTATTGCAAGCATTTTCAGTGCACAACTAATTGGCTATAAGACTATTTCACTAGAAAACAAATGAAAAAAGAGGGACATTAAAAAGGACATAATAATAAAACATGAAAAATTAAAATTCAAAAAGCGAATAAGGAAAATGAAAATACATAGTCTTCAAAGTCTTTCCTTTATAGTGTTATACATTTTTAAGTAGTTTTTGCTTGTAGATTCCTCTCCCTCTTCGGCATCACACTTTTTTCTGCTACAATTTCTTCCTTAAGGAGAGGTATCAACTTACACCTCAAGAATCAATCACAATGCTCTCCAAGACTGTTGGGAATGAGGAACCACCTCTTTTATACTTGCCGTAGCTTGGTAAACTTGTTTTTGATGAGTGGGAAGTTTGACTGCACTCACTGAATAATTTGCAAACTGGTATGTTAGCATTTTCTAGTTTAGCAAGAAATCTGGCTTTACATTTAACTTTGAAACCTGGCATTAAACATGGTTGTCACACCCATTGTCTTAAGATCACCACATTTACATATCCCTGTATAGAACATTATGAGGTCTAAGATTTATAATATTAAAGTTGGAGTTCCACCAGAACTTTGTCAATGGAGAAATGAAACCAAACTAACAACTTGCATCAATACATTAAGTCTGCCCAGCAAAAACCAAACTGTCAACCAGCTATTTTATCATTAATGGCAAAATTGCCTTACAGCTAGTTAGCTGTGTAGTGAAAATATTTGCAGCAAAAATGCTTATGGCAAAAAAATTAGATGGCTTCTCACTTACCACCAAGGTCAGCGCCTGCAGCTACGCATTCCACCTTTCCTCTTGTTGAAACAGCAGAGGTGTCCTGTCTCCTGACACGAACCCTCTACCTGTAACCTGGATCCCATCCAGCATGAGTTTCAGAGCCATTATTTTCTCAATTAACTCCTCTTCTTTTACCTTTAACTTTTGGCTTTCCTCATTATCACTTTAACATATCTCAATTTATCCTACCTTGAGAGAATAAAATGTTTTGCAGATTTCATACCTCCCTACACACTCTGCTCCAGAAGTTACTGCTGACTTCTCATAAGAGTTGTTTACCTTCCTTATCTTCAGATTTATTCTTAAACCTCCTATGGCCTGGCCTCCAGGTCCACAAATCCTCAGGATGGGCTACCAACCAGTTTCAGAATCCACTGGACACTTACATAACTTTTTTGTAACATCAGAGCTAGTTGGCTGTAGCCCTTTATGGAAATATTCTCTTCCCTAATATTCCAGTTGCCATTTGTTCTGTTTTTCTTTTCTTTTCTTTTTTACTAATTTCCCCGTTACCTCTCTGCATACTCCTTTGCAGTCTCCTTTAAGATCTCCTATTTCTCTATCCACCCTGAAAATATTAGTATTTTTGAGTCCTACATTAGGTTCAACCTCTAATGCCTGAGCCTCTCTAAAGAGAACTATGTTAATGGGGTTTAAAATGCCTTTTTACTGCTTGTGTGGAGGGAGAAAGCTGCAGCCAAACACTTCCCGTGGCTCTCTCCCCTTTTGCATATGCCAAGGAACAAGTACTATGTAACTATTAATTGTCCTCCTCCTTCTTCTCCCTCTTTTTCTTTTTCCTCCTCCCCTTCTCCTTCTCCTTCCCCTTCTTCAGTTGGTAAGTATAGTAAAAGCAAGAAATGTCACTTTCTAAATATATGACTTCTAAGAGAAGGATGTGGCTATGACACCACAAAATGGTAACGTGCTATGTCCAGTAGGAGCACGGGTCCCTCTTTTTACCCATCATCCACTAAAGGTTTAAGTAGCAGCCTTGTAATACATCTTCACAGCCATTTTTCCTTTCATGCACTATATAGATGGCAGGTGAAAATCATGTGCCATGTGATATTTACATCACAAATGATAAACTTTGTTTTCTAAATGGTCCTCTGAAAAGACCCTGCTTTTCTTTTTCAGGGAATTAGACTTAACAAAATCACTTAAATTATGGTTAGCGCTTATAATTTGTACCAGGTTTAAGGAAAGTCTGAAGGAGATTAAATTCACATTTTATGTTATGCAGGGAAATGGAAACTTATAACCTACTCATCTTCTAAGTCCCACCCCCCTCCCCCTCCCCCTTAGATTTATTTTTGTCTCATCTGTTGACTTATTTAGATTCTTACCATTTGGTCCAACAACACAGTATGTAATAGGAACCAGAAGAAAGCAAACATGAAGAAGAAGCCTATTTTTCTCAAGACTCAGTGCTTTTCTCCTACAGGGATTATAGTCTCCCAAGAGAATATAAACAATCCTAACACCTGACTCCATTAGCGCCCTCTTGACATGTGTGAGTTCAATGAACGCAGTTTTTACTCCACTACTTAGCTTCTTAGAATAGATCTTAAACAAGTAATTAAAAAGTTATTCCTAGTATTATCTTGGGAAAAATGATTTTTGGTATTTCATTTTAAAACCTATATTTGATGTAAGTATTTTCAAGAACAGTTTTGCAGGAATTGGTGAACAGATGTTATTGAGACTTGGAAGTATCCAGCTCCCCACCCCATTGAATCAGAGCAGCTCTGTTTTTATCTTTTGCTCTAAAAAGATTTATTGAAATAGTATCCTCACCTAAAACAATTAGAAAGTCATTGGTCTAATGCAGTTCTATCCAAAAGAAATGTAATTCAAACCACAAATGTGAGCCACATATATACTTTTAAGCTTTATAGTAACCACATTATTAAAAAAGTAAAAACAAACATGTCAAATTGATTTTAATGTCTTTTAATTTACCTAATATATCTGAAATAGTATTTCAACATTGTAATCAATATAAAATTATTAATGAATATCTTACATTATTTGTGTACTTAATCTTCAAAATCTGATATGTATTTTATACTTTTACAATAACTCACTTTGGAGTAATCACATTTCAAGTGCCCAATTACCACATGTGAATAGTGGCTACCATATTGGACAGTGGATATCTAGTAGTGCTTTATACTTTTCGTGGTTCTTCCAAATATGTGTTCTCTCAATTACATTACATAGGCATTACCAATGCAGTGTGCACTACTGATTGCCCACCCAGCACCCATCCCCCACCTCCCCTTCCCATCACCAAACCCATTTCCACTGGAACCTAAGAGCTTCAGAGAGGACCCCCTTCCCTAGCTACCAGAATGTGCCCAGATCAGATTTAATGTTGGGAACCCATACTAGGCAATGAGATCCAAGAGCAAGTTCCCCAAGATCATCTGAGAAAAAGTTTATTTTTAGGAGAGATCCATAGAAAAACACATCTCTCTCCTGCTAGAGGTGAACTAGAACTCATGGACTAGCAACCAACATGTCAGTTGAAGGGAACAAGCCAGAGGCTGGATGAGGTCAACACCACACACTGCAAAAGATGGAACAAGCCTTGGTCCTTGATGGCAATGCTGGTCTTCTGGATTAACCAACAGTGAAGGCTGCTCGAACTCTGGATTTGCACTTATGTTTCTTATTCTGAAGCCTCTGTATTACACCACCTCTAGTAATGACTGCAGGCAACAGAAACATGCTGCAACTTCTGAGCATCTCCTGAGGCACTGTTTCCCCCTTTCTTGGTTATTTTTACTGTTTCCCTGTTGTTGCTAAAATTCTTTGCTGTTTAATTGTCATCCCCAGGGCACCTTCCTAAACATCCTTTTTGTTTTTTTCTTGTTCGCACACCAGGCCTCAGGGAAGCTGTTGTCCAGTGGTTTCTTCCACTGCTTCTGATTAGCTTCTTTCATTGCAAAAACTATGGTGTGTCTCTCATCTTTGTCTATCTGAAAGGGAGATTTTAATCATTCTAAGAATTGTTATTACTATCAACAATGTGGAAACAATAAAAATAAACAAAGCAAAAGATATGTTTTAAAAAATTCTCACAACTTTTTCTGCATAAATAGTGCCCATTAATCATTAATTACCAGGAGAATTGGTGGTTTTCAAATAAAAAACACTTGGGTTCAATCTTCTCAGTACCACCAGCTGTGGGCCTTAAAGCAAGTTGCAAATAAAAATATAAAATAAAAATTTGAAAAAAGAGATAAATATCATCTACCTTGAAAATTTATGTGAAGACTAAAAACCATTTAATATACAGAGAAGTCTTTAAAAACTATTTTTGGTTGACACTATTAAAGATGTCCCCTATCCTCCCCTCTGTGCTCCCCGCACCCAATCCCTGTCCGCCCCACTCTGGCCTTCACCACGTTGCTGTCTGTGTCCACGGGCTCGCATATATGCATAGATGTTCTTTGGCAAATATCTAACCCATGAAAAACTCTCAAGGACAGGATTTATACCTCAATTTTCTGATTCCACATCTAGTCTCCTTCCCACTTCATTACAACTTTCTTTCTTCATTCATTTCAAGATCATTTATTGAGTGGCTGCTATGATCCAGGAAGATTTATTAACGAATATGACAAAGTCTCTAATCTTAAGCAGTTTACAGTGAATTAGACATAAATGGAAATTGAGAGGGAGGTCATTTAGTTTAGTGGTTCCTTGTACAGGCTATAAAATCAGATACATTTGGATGTGAAAGTCAGCTCTGCTTTTTGTTAACTTTGTGACCTTGGAAACGTTACTTAACATCTCAATTTCTTCATCTGTAAAAGGAAATAACAATATTCCCCTCATAGTGTTGTTGACAGAATGAAATGTGATCATGTTTGTGAAACGGTTTGCTCAGTGCCTATAGCCAAGTAAGCATTTGTCTACTGTGGACAATAATCCTCATTGTCATAATAAATATTTTGACAGTTGTAAATATAATTGTGCATAATTAAGTGCAAAAGGTAAGGAGAAGCACTATGGAAGACAGAGGAGGGGCATTTAAGCCAGGCCCCAGGAGCAGGGAAGCACTGCCCCCTACGATAACAGATACTTCTGGAGAGTTTTGAAAGACTACGAGTTTGTATTTCTAAGTGTGAAATTGTGAATCATTCTAGGAACTGCAAATAGCTATTTATGACTGAAGGTAAGGATGGTGGGGGAGAAATGGAACATGAGTGGTAGATGTGAAAAATCCAAGACTTTAAGGATTAAATTAAGAGATCTGAAGCCTTTTAACCTGGGTGAGAGGGTGCTAGATAGAGAGTAACATGCCTGAATTCCATGTTAGAGAGTCACTGCAAACTTACAGATTTGCTAAGGCTCTTTCACTTCTTTATATTTTAAAGAAAAGAAGATGAAACCAGGTTTGTAAGAATGCACTGTATCATGCTGAAAATTTTAAAACTGTCAAAACACATTTTCTAATTTTGACTGTAGTCATACACTTTCCCCCTAAGCAAGGGGAACTCATTAAACAGTTATATTTGTTTTATAAATAGTTGGGTAAAATATATATATATATTTGTGATTGTACTAGCTGAAAAATGTTTGCCTAGTAAAACTTTACTGCTGTATGTGAATGTTTTAAGCTTGAACAGATGGACAGAAGTGGATAAAACTGATTTCATATCTCTACAGAAAACACTAAATTGTAGGTATCTCAGTGAATGGAATCCATTAACAAGTTTTGTAAGACAAGCAAAAATTCCTGTCATCTTCTACAGGAATTTTCATAATATTTTCTATAGAAATCCAAGCTTCTAAGAAAGCCAATCAATGTATGGATCAATGGAGATTCTGCAGGAAATCTTTAATCAGTGTGATTATCTGATCCAGCCAGTTTCTGTGCTTATTGACTATTCTCAATCAATCTGTTCTTTTTTGCACATTTTCAATGATGTAATTTAAAAGTGTTTTAATAAGCTGATAAAAAAAGGGACAACCAATATGAAACAGAACCTGATAGCATAAAAAAGCTGAGTGTCTACCAATTTCTAGGGCTCTGATTAGGGAAAGGAGTCTAATTGTTTGAATCTTAGCATTTGCAGCTGAAAGATGGAGATAAAAAAATACCACACTATTATAATTAATAGTTGTAAAGATTAAATGAGATAATAGATGTGAAGGGCTTAACGTGGTAATTCTCATGTACTTGCACGGGGGAAGCATTCAGTAGTGTGCCCTTTTGTTGTGTGGGTCTCTTCAGCTTCGTCTTCACCAGTCTCAGGGATGCTCTAACTCCCCCACAAGTGATGCGTGCTCAGCTTGTAAGATACATTACTCTCATAATGTTTCTAAAAGTTAGTTATATGGTAACAATGACCCCTCACTTTTTATTATTAGTACCCCAATTTTGAAAAACTTTATCTACATAGTCTAGGTGGGAGAGAAATCCCAGCACTTACTTTTCCAGTATCGCTTTGTTTTGTTCAAAAATAAGAAGCTGCAGGTGCTTGATCCTTCTAGTGACTCCTTGATATAGCCAGGGGATAAGAAACAAAAACAAAAACAAAACAAACAACAACAACAAAAAACAAGCTAAAGCAGTCAGGTTTGCACCCCAGACTTGGAAACTTAAGAGAGCCACGCAAAGAAGAGGGAACTCAGACATCAGATACCGCCAGCAGCGTGCAGCAAATGCAGCAGGGTTGTGGGGCCTGATGCTCAGCATCCAGACGAGCCTGGGTCCTGCTGTCTTCCATACCCGCCCACCAGCTTTCTATGGCCCCTGAGCCCCCAGTATCCTTTTCACACATGCCCTCTGTGTTTGGGGTCAGATTCTGATGTTTGTGACCAAGAACCAAGTTTAAGGAGGAGGCTAGAGCTCTGAAGTCAGAAGACATTCCCATACTTCCTAAAAGTGACCTACAGCAAAATTTAATTAGAAATAGATGCTAGAAAGAAACAACATTTCAAAATATTCCCTAATGTCTTTTATAGAACAAAAGCTAACATTAAGAAATGTATTTCTGAATCCAGGCAAATCCTTAGTCTATTCTTGGAGAAAATTGCCACCATTAAATAAATTTAAAAGTCTGACACCCAGCATGTTGGTTGTTACCGCACCTATTGCGAAAGTTGCCAGATTAACATCAAACCCAGACTATAACTCACCCTTTATGGAAAACTCAAGAAAGGACTTCTTTTTTTCATCTCTAGTCTCCTCACTATGGTTCTAACATAGTGTGAGCTTTCAGATCCTTATACAGCCACCTCTGTTTTATTGTAAATCTAACATTATACTCTTATCTCACTTCTGGATAATTCTCTGAGCCTAAATATTTAATTGTAGCTTAACAGAATTCCCATTAGTCTTTCCAGATGAAGCAGGATCCTTAGACTTTATGTCATGTCTGTTTCTTGTATTTGCAAAATGAAACAATAATAAGAGAGAGAGAAAGAGGAAAAGGAAGAAAAGATCAATGTTGAAACAGTGCTTCAAGATGATGTATTCACTGAAATATTATATTGCTATAAAAGAAAAATTAAAACCCTACATGCAAATTGTAAATATTCAATATAAGCTTATTAACCTAAGGCTTTGAAAAAAAGAATACAATACAATCTCCTTCCTCTTTTTTCTTTTTTCCTTAAGCGACTTTGCTTTAGTTTGGTCTAAATCTTCTTCTGGGGTTCATAATTCTTGTGGCATCCTATTATTTAGTGAGCAAACTTTGCTTACTTATTTTTCTCTGTGTAACTATTCTGATTCATGTCTCAGAAAAAATATTGCACCCATTAGATAGAACTGAATCCCGACTGCTTATTACTAGTTGTGCAAGTTTGGAGCAATAACTTCTCTCTTAAGGAGCTAAATGGAAAAACGTTTGTGGACAGATATCTACCTCAGTACCAGAGGCACAGAGAAGAGAGGGCTCTATTTCTTGCCAGAGTCACAGAACAGGCATTCAAGAAATTTTGGAATGTCATATAACTCTGGCTTCCAAACACTTTCACCTCTCCACCTTAATCCCAGCTGTTGTTGTCTCCTCTGGACAAGTTCAATACCTGCTCTATCCACTGCCACTATTGCCTTTCTGCAATCTAGTCTTCACACAGCTTCCAGAAGGATCTTTAAAAACATAAAACCATTAATATCATTGCCCTGCTTCAAACCTTTCAGTATTCTCTTTAAAAAATGTTGAAATTCCTTGTACAGACTTGCATGGCCCAACATGGTCTTTGACCTCAACTTACAGCACTAATTTCTTCCTCTTCCATTTCACTTAAGCTACCCTGGCCTTCTTTCTATCCCTTGAATACACCAGGTTCAAGGTAAGGGCCTTTGCTATTCCCTATGCCTACAATGCTCTTCCTGTACATTATTCATTAGTTCTTTCCTTTCATTCAGGACTCAGGTTAAATATTATCTCTCAGAGGTATTGTTCCTTGACAATCCAATATACAGAAGTTTCTCAAACTCCTTCTATCCTATCATGCTATTTTCTCTTCTTAAGAGTTTTTATCATAATCTAGCTTTCAGTTTATTTATTTGTTGATTGATTTTCTCCTTTCACTAGAATTCATGTTCCTTGAGAGCAGGAAGCTAGTCTATTTCACTACTATAATTCTAGCACCTAGAGCTATGCCTGACACGTAGTAGGTACTCAATGAACAATCACTGTGTGCATGAATGGATAAATGAATTATAAATGGTACTTAGCTTTATGCCTACATTCAAAAATGACAATGAAAAATGACATTGGTTTTTTGAGTCACAACCTCAAGTTTCTCCAGGGAATCATTCTGTAGAGAACACATTCCCTGGCACAAGGGCCATGCCATTTTCTGCCAGGTTGTAGCATAGTGCTATGTCGTCGGCAGCCGTCCGTCTCGAGAGACGATGGTGTAGCTTCTTAAGAGTCTATCTGCACCACCGAGAATGGCTGTGCAGTCCGACTCGGGAGTGACACAGTATCTGTCTCCTCCCGTGTTGAATCGACATCTTGCGATGACGCTGGAGTGTCCTCTCCAGTGAAGCTGAAGCTACAGAGCCTGGGCAGGGTGATATGGAGGGTCTGCTGTTGCCCATGCAGCAGACCCCCCCCTCTCTTCGCAGCTGAAGGGTCCAAGGGAAAGACGGAGTCAACACAGCTTGGCTTCAGGTGCGCCGCTGGAGTTGCCGGTGTTGACTACAACGTCAAACCGCCTTAGGGACTCCGGCTCCGGATTTTCTGTCGGGGTTTACTCCCTTAGCCTTTCCCCTGAAGAGGTATGCCGCAAGGCAGCAGAGGTTTTTTGGAGTCAGAGTTTTCCTTCTCTGATGTGCCCTGACATAGTGCTATGTACACAAGTGATATTCAATAAAGTGTTGGTTAAATGATTTAATAGATCATGGTTCCTGTCCTTGACATTGTCGAGATTATTTCACGTTTTTTTTGCTGTTCGTAAAGTTAGTGGAACTCCTTGATACCTAATATAGAAGTATAGTATCATATAATTTTAAAAATAAAATATATCTCTAATTACATTTAGTATTGTTCCATATAAACCCAGGACTAGAATTAGTACCATTCTAATTCAATCAACATAAGAGAAATATAATTTTTCTAACTGAAAGAACAACTTAAGATGACTTGAGCTACTCTGACACTTGGGGGAAAGAGCTTGGCCTTAGCATCCTATCTTGACAACTTACAAGGTCTGTTATTTTGAATAAGTCATTCAACCTCTTTTAGCTTTAGTATTTTATTATCTATACATTGGAGCTAATAATATCTACCTCATAGGATAATAAGAAATAAAGAAAATTATCTGTGAAAAAAAAGCCTGGCTCATTGCTTGGCCTTTAGAAAATTCTTCATGCCCCTTAAAAAGCATCAAATTTCCTATCAGTAAAGGTGTTCAAAGCTTAGGCAATTTCACCAAGCATATCCTAGAAAAACATTTAACATTAGATAGGTTGTTTCACTGAATGACTTTTCTGAACTAAGAGATTTTATAATGTGAACCCTCTTATTGTACAAATATAGAACGTAAGTAAAGAAAAACAATACAACTTGTCCAAAATGAAGTGCAAATTCCTATTCCCAATCTTCAAGGCAATCTACCAATGCAGTCCTCCCTCCCTTCTCCTTTCCTGTTAGACTCATAATATTTCTTGACTTCAAAAACCCAGATTTTCTTACCATTCCCAGCACAACTGGCTCAATTTTTGAGCGCGTGCTTCTGCATAGACTGCCTCCTCCCATCAATTCTATGCTGTTACATCTCTCCCTTCTTTTAAAGCAACACTTAAGGAAAAATGCTTTTCCTTATTAATGTCTCCACATCTCTACCTGACCTCAGTACAAAGGGCTCTAATACCCACTTCTTTAATTTATAAGGCAACTTGAGTGAGTTTTTTAATACATAAAGCAGATCAAATCATTCTGTCACTCAAGCTTTTAGTTGCTTTCCATCATACCTAAGATAAAAATGTAAACTTCCAAACAAAAATGACAGGTTCTGCAGTTTGGTCATGCCTACCTCCCTAGCCTCATCTTGAAGGCTCTCTCTCGTACTCGTGCTAATCCGTTCATCTTGTCTTCCTTCAGATCCTCCAATGATTCCAGCTCTTTTCTATACATTGATGCCTTCACACGCTGCTTTCTTCCTCAATGGGTCCTCTTTCAAGATTCATCATAAATGGCATTTTCTGAGCAAGGTCCTCTGTAATCACCCTCCAGAGCACCTTCTTCTTGCTTTCCCAGCTCAGGACTGCTGTAGGGATATCTGTGAGGGAGTGCTGGAAGCTGCTCCCCACTTCTCTGTTCAGGTGGGCAGAGCAAGTCCCATTGCAGCAGATGTTACAGAAGCAAGAATCATTTCCTTTGGTAAATGTAGAGTAAGTAGATTTACAAAGCAGTTTACTCGATAAAACAAAGGAAAATCCCCATAATGCTCCTGGTATGTACTGCTGGTCACCTGAGAAGAGGTAGACCATAATGCTTAGGGGTCCCAGGCCTTCCAGGAAAAAAAAAGAAAGAAACCAAAACCTCACCTCTTTTCCCAAGAAACTTGGAGCAAGGTAGCTTTGGCTATGTTCACTAGAGGGAAAGATATGCAAAGTCTTGAAAGACAATTCAGTGGAAGGGAAAGGGAAACATGTCAGGAAGTAATCTGAATATAACCCCAAGTCTAAGGACCCCAAAGGGAGGGCTGATACTGGACAGTGTGTGGCCTGAGGCCAGCGCCCTCTGGGCCCATACTCTCTAACACCTTGTCTGTGCTCCAGGGAATTGCTGCTGGGCTTTATGGCTGGAGTCATGCATGCGTGTGCACTCGGGTTGTCTCTAGTGATGGCAATCAAGCACAGACTCACTGCACCAGAGCCTGGGCAGGGACATGCTCCAGCAGCGGTGAACCAGGAGTGCTCTTCTGACCAGACAAGGCCAATCTGAAGTAGAGGAACCACGTGGCAGTGGGAAACCCACATGTAGTGACCCATCACACTGGTTACATTTGTTTATTGGCATGATTGTTTATTTACTGACTGCTTGGCTTAGTACCAGGGTTACCAAGGATAGCACACGTTGCACACTGTTAAAAGGAGCAGCATTCACACAGAATAGGGCCTCCCCGTGCTATATAATTGCTCAACTCATATAACCATATGATTCAATCCTGGTCAGCACTATATCACCATGGTGAGCAAGGTCTCAGGCATAGAGCAATAGTCAATAAATACTTATTGAGTGATTACATAAAAGAATGCAAGATTTACTTTGCTCACATTTCTATGCTTCTTCCTAAGACTTGTTTAGGTGTTTTCCTCCATGTATCCAATACAGTATGTCTGACAGGGATGATTTTATCTACTTAGACCCACAGGAAGTCAGAACTGAAGAGAAGGTTATAGTTGATCATTGTTTTATTTTACTGTCAAAGAAGAGGAAAATCAGAAAGATAAAGAGGCTTCTATCATGTGGTGGAAAAGCCAAGACCAGAACCCCTGTCTCTTGCCTTCCAGTGCTTTAATCTCTCCATGGTCCTCACCTGCTTCTTCTGTCATTTTATTCTGTTCTTCTCATGAAACAAGTGCTCACAAGTCAGTGATCACTTAATCACTAACCTCTGCTGGTGCCTTAGGACTTGTTGTTATATTCATTGATTTGGGGAAATTTACGTGACTCAAACAGGTGATGTGCACAGGGCATTACCAGGGAAATTTCACACATCAAGACTGCAATCAAAGCTCCACTTTACTGTCTGGTGAATTACCCAAAATGTATCTAATTTTTCACAATCTCTCTTTCATTATTTTCAACATGAACAATATATAGTACTTCTTCCAAATTTTTATGAATCACACCAACAGCAGCATATTCTCAACACACAGAATGTGACACTTATAAAATATTCAGAAAGAGGAACAAAAAGATAAATCTACTTTCAGGAAGTATCCAAGGATTAGTGAAAAGTATATATTTTTAAAATCATACTTGATTTTTTGGATCAATAATTGCTTGCTTGACCTTTTGTTTTCATATTAACAAGATTTTTAAAAATAGTAATGCTATTTGTATAGAATTTATCCTGTATTTATATTATTACATGACTCTTACTTAAATCAATAACTATTTTTTTTTCTTTTTAACAGAATTAAGGTGTGAAAAATCAAGCCTCCTCTTTCATCTCTGCCATCATCTTTCATGCTTAGATTTATGATCCTTAAACACCCATCATAAAAATCATTGCTTTTAAAATAATATATATTTTGAATAAACACCAAGATCAGCCATTGAATTGTCCTTATAAATGTTGCTCAAGAGGAATTCTGGGTGAGCCAACTGATGGTACATTTGTAGGCTGTGTTATTTGTAGGTTCCAAATAATATTAACGGCTTGTCACAACCTGGCCAAACTGTGAGGCAATTTACAACTGTATGATTCTCATGCTTTGGTCTAATTTAAGGCCCGTGTAAACTCAATTCTGAGCTGTGAGTGAGTGGCAGAGATTGTGTTCAACATTTTGGATCACCTGTGAAAATGAGGAAAACTGAGGCGCAGGCTCTACCCTTAAGAAGTTTGCAGAATGAGCTGACCTAGCACCATAAATAGATGCACACAATTAATTTGACTCAAACATTTGCTTGAGGACATGTCTGAGCACACCAAGAAATACAGGAAGAAGTGCCTCACTGGAAAGACAGGTGACTTATTTCAGACCTGTGGCAGAGGTCTTCGGAGCACAGGTGTAAGAAAGAGGGGAGATGGGATCCAGCACTTGTTAGACTTAGAAAGCTAACTGGCAGCTGTAAGGGGAAAAGTATTCCAGAGCTGAGGGAATGCAGAAGAGCAACAGCAATGGCGGCAGGGGAGAGGAGGAGGGATAAATTACAATACCTTGTAAAAGTTTATGCACGTGTAATTTATCATTTTTCTTACTTTATTTTTTTCCCAAAAAGTTATGTTCTCCACCACATTTATCCCCCAGTGAACTATAACTAATCAAACTGTAAAATACCACTTGTCTCTTCTCTCCAGGTTCCTGGAGGAAAGGTCCATCTGAACACAAGTCAACACTATCATCCAGTAAACATCACAGTAGTGTTCCTAATATAGAAGGGATATTCCAATTACTCTAATATACATGTGTCTTGGTTTTCATTACAATCCTGTGAAATAGACTGGGTAGATGTTTTAATTACTTTTTTACAGAAGAGAAGAAAATAGATCATAAAATATCAAGTGAATTATCTAAGGTCACACAATTAATTGCTTTTGTAGGTGTGACAGAACTAGACCCTGTCTTCTGACTTGGATGCTTGGATATTCAGTTAATCAGCATGTATTGGGCATACCTGTATGGCAGGCAATTATAGTTCCTAAGGAAAAACAAAAATCAATGCACAAGGCAGATACTGTGCCTACCCTCAGGAGGTGAATTAACCAATATGTCCAATGAAGTGTAGCTCAGACTATGACAGGGAAATGCAAGGTAGGTGCTGTGAGGCTGAAGGGCAGAGCACCCAGTCAAGCCAAGAAAGGATCAGAGAAGGATTCTCTACCAAAGTGACTTCTAACTTGAGACCTTAGCCACCCCAAGAGGGATGACTGCTTGGCAGCTATTGTAGAATGACAGAGGGGTAGAGTGGCAAGTGGGAAAAAAATGGAGAGAGAAGTGTTCTGAGTAAAGAGAGCAGAGTCACAGAGAATTTTCCCTCTACAGTACTGTTTCCCTGTGTGTGTGCATCTCTGTCATTAAAAGGTCACATGCTCTTTAGTTTGATATAGTCCCATTTGTTCATTTTTTCCTTTATTTCCCTTGTCCTAGGAGCTATGTTGGCAAAGATATTGCTACATGAGATATCTGAAATTTCACTGCCTATGTTTTCCACTAGGGCTTTTATTACGTCACAACTTATATTTAAGTATTTTATGCATCTTTTGAGTTTATTCTGGTGTATGGTGTAAGTTGGCAGTCTAGTTTCTTTTTCTTTTTTTTTTTTTTTTGCAGGTACCAGTCCAGTTCTCCCAACACCATTTACTTAAGAAACTATCTTTACTCCATTGCATGCTTCGTGCCTCCTTTGTCAAATATTGATTGACCATAGAGACATGACTTTTTTCTGGACAACAGTGTGGGGACTGACTATGGAAGCAGGGTAAGCCTGAGCAGAAGGGGGCAAAGGGGGAAAAATTGGGACAACTGTAATAGCATAAACAATAAAACAAAAAATGTCACATGCTATCCAATGACTATTTCCGTATAAGAATGAATTACTATGTTTACTATAAAATCTTACATACACTTAAGAGACAAGATATAAGAGAAACCCCAAGAAAAATCAGGTATCTTCGATTATCCTTTTTACTCTATGAAAGGTGGAATTTTCAAGGGAAAAGACAGACTTTAGAGGCCATCTAATAATCCTCAAAAAGCATGGCAGGAGTTGAAATACAAACGTCTTACTTACCTTTCTGGTAAGAAATTGAGGAAAATGGGGGAGTCAGAATTTGACAGATTAGAGTTGTAGATCTTAGCGTTGTGAGGCTTCAATGAGATAAATGTGGAACACTGGAGGATTTTAAAAACATTACAGAAACGTAAGAAGATTTTGGGGGGGTATTTTCCCCCACTGCTTCCCTGTAATGCAAGGCCTATCTGAAAACTGAAACAGGACACCCAGTAGCCCTCACTATCACCCCTCAGCATCCCCAGAAAAATCACTGTCTGTTACAAGTATGTGCAGCACATATTTGAGTGTTAATCCCAGAAAACTGAACCTGTGGAAACTTACATAATTGAGTCATTGACCTTCACAGCTTTTTCAAAAGAGAAAGGCCAATGAGTCACAATCATGCTACAACTCTAGACCATCTGAATTTCTTCAAATCTGATGGCTTAAGAACTGTTTAATTCTTGGCTCTCTCTGATAAACTCCAAATTTTAAAAATCTGTGTTTTTTTAGCTCTGTTTTATCTCAATCTTCACATTATTGTGGCTTTCTGGATATATCATTTAGATAATCCACCAACTTCTATAATGTGTCCAAACACCCTAGTCACTCAGGATCCCCATTCTGTCTAGTCAAGGAACATATATAAAGGACCCATGGACCTGGATACAGGGTGGGGATTGGCTGTGGGGGGGACAGGGCAGGGGAGAGCCACAGGGGAAAAATTGGGACAACTGTAATAGAACAGCAATAAAAAAATGTAGTTGAAATAAAAAAAAAATAAAAAAAACAATCTACCAGTCTGTTTCTCAAGTTTCTCTTTCTGGTTTATTGGACCATGCCTCTTCCAAATAAGAAAACCTGAGAATAACATAAATAGAGAAAGACCTTACATATCTATTATTCTTCCCTCTGTACTTTACAGACAGAAAGATTATAGCTTGCATGTATCACAGAAAGATATGTAGCACTAGAAATCATCACCTCTATCTAAGCTAAGCAAGCAAATCAACAACAACAACAATTGAAAATAAACTCAGAGTCAGATATCCTTAATTATTCTAATTCCAATATTTTTTATACTTCAGTTCTTCAACTGAATGATGTAGAAAATAGTGGCACTCTTACAGGATGCAGTTAAGAGGTAATTTATGACAGTGAATAGGACATAGTAGATGTGTAAGAATGTCTATTGAATCAATCAATCAATCCTTAAATCAAGCATTTCTAATAGCATTAGTTCTCTCTTACCTTTCCTTCTCAGACTCGTCTCTTCCCTCTGTCTCTAACCTAAGGCCCTAACCAGCCTGCAAAAGTAAGCCATAACTGCTCACTTCCCTTTTCCAGCCCAAATCTATCCACACACTACTATACTACCAATCGTTTAAAAATTCTCTCCCCTATTTAAAAAAAAAGAAAAAAGAAAAAAGAAGTTGTACTGCATACTAGCAAAACAAAAAACAAAAAACAATCCTCATCCTATGTTCATCTGAACTACCTCAGTTTGGCCCCATGAGCCTTTTCACCATTGTTACCACGGTTCCAGCATGCACACTTGGTTCTCATCCCACTGGGTTCCTGGGCCCACTTGCTCTCAGTTCTAAATTCAAGCTATGTCATCCTATGCTTCCCAGAAGCCTCCTCTGGCAAATTCAGATGAACTTTCTTCCCAGAGTCAGAAGCATACGTTACATCCTATCTTGTATTGTTACATCCTATCTTGTATTGTTCTCTAATTGTTTCACTCATAAATGTGGGAATTCTGCTTTTCTGAACAGATTATAACGCTTTAATCATTTTTTATAAGTCTACTTAATATCCCTTCTATAGTACCTAAAATGTATTGTAGTCAATTCAAAAAATATGTACAGAATTTGAAATAATATCATTTCTTATAAAAGAAAATTATAGATGTTTTTATAATGTCAATTTATATATTTAATCATTTTCCCTGAAACTATATCCTGAATATGGCAGAAACTTATAGGCAGAGAAAACTTGCAACTGAACGAAATTTTATAGTATAAAACAGCATTATTTTTGTAAAAACAGTATAAAACAGCATTATTTTTGTAAAACAATCTATCACATGTAGTATATTTCAGGCAAGTTTTATTTGTCAAAATATATCAGTGCTTCCTTAAATAAAAATAAAAAAGTTACATCTACATTGTGAAATACATTCTTGAATCAAAGCATCCCTCTCTACATCTGTAGACACTGAACAGAGAATGTGCAGGTTCAAGATTAAAGGCAAACATTTCTAAGGCTGCTTTTATCCAGTTCCAAAGTTATAAATGAGTAATTCTGTTCCCCATATCTCACTTTTCAAATTGTTGATAGTTACTTTATATTTACTATTTTTAGGATAGCTACAGTGTTAGCCACACTCTACCTGTTTGGGGAATGCCTGGTTTACAAAAGCACAAAATGTCCTCAAAGCTTCTCTCTACTCCCCTTTGAGGTTATTGCTGTTTCTGGAATCTTGGCTATCATATCAAATAACAGAACTATTTGGTGGCTATGGTTAATAATAATAATAATTATAATAATAATGATGATGATGATGTCAAACAGATTACATTGCTGAGTCAACTGGCTAATTCCAAAGAATGGCAAATGAACATAAATAGGGTTAAGAATCATAGACATATTGACACTTTTCCACTGTATTCTCACTTAATTTCACATCTTGTATTTTGTAAGGTGTTTGGAAAAAATAAAAAGTAAAAAAGTTTCATTTGCAGCATAGGTAACTTATATTTAAATATTTATATGGTGGGAGCTTGTAGCGGTTACAATGTTTTCTTATACACTTCTCTGCTAAGTCTTACAGCAGTAACAATTGAATGTTATTATAATCATGAGTCTTCCAAAATATGATATACTCAGGGTTCTTTTAAGTAGGGAGTTTGATAATTCCCAACCCAACGAAAGCTAACAGGGAATCTATATTTTACCCATAGTTAAGAAAAAGATGTAGAAAACAATGTCTCCCTTTAACATTAATACGCTGAAAATTCAGTTCACTAAGTTCTAATGTTTTCATTCTTATAATTCCCTCACCTATTAAGAAAGCAATTTTGCCAGTTTCTTTTTTTCTCTTACAATAATTCCAGCTTTTTACTGGAGAGCTTTCTGAAGATATTTGGAATTCAATTTCAACAGTGCACAAAACAGAAGACAGAACCATTTGCTTCAGTTTAAAAAGTACCAGTTTTGCAAATCTTGAGTTTCTCCTCTTTGATATAATCAATCACATTTTTTAAGTTTAATGTTTTTATGAGAACTGAATTAATAAAATATCTAAGAACATACTGCAAGCCAATAGATATTTTTTAAATGCAGATATAGATTGAAATTAAATGAGACTATTTCCAAATAGTCTGTCTTAAGAGAGTGAGTTTGGCCATCCTTGGTTACCATTCTCAGAATTGATCTAAATTCTTCCAAGGTCACTGAGCCCATGGGATTCAATTAAAGTTTTAAAATAAAAGACACACTACTGTACATAATATGTCTTCTAGTTAAAAAACAACTGTAAGTCCAGTTAACTGTATGGATAAGCATTTTATTCATATGACTTGATTGCATTTTTTCCAGGATATAAGGAGTATGATAGAGCAAACTCAAGGAGGTGGGACTCGGGACTCGAATGACAGTCATGAAAAATTCAGATACTTTGTTGCCTTTACAGTTATGTTAATTATCAGAGTTCAGTCAAGTGTTCATTATTCAGAACTCCTTTTCCCCTCTGTCTAGCTACCTACACACTCCATTCCTCAACCATAGAAATAAATATGTCTAAAATTGGTGCTGGTTTTGATAAGCCATGGTGATGACATCAGCCTGAGTTCTGGTTCCTGGAATGCAGAACTGTGACCATACAGCAACTTATGAGTAGTTATGTCCTGACAGAACTCTCCTTGTCACTGCATGTCATCAATGACTTGGAGCCACACGTGTGCTCTAAATATGCAACACCAGTGAAACTCAGGTATTATGGAATATCTACTTTGTCAAATGAAGGGGAGGGTGGGAGGGGAAATGAAACTATGTTTCTATTTTTAAATACAAGAGATTTAAAATGATAAGTGGTAGACAACAATGTCAATGCATTTAATATCACTGAAATGGACACTTAAAATAGTAAAAATGGTAAATTTTATTTTATGTGTATTCTACCACAGTTTAAAAAGAAACACTCATATGTGTATGGGTTCTGAAAACTTATGTCCATGGGTTTCAGAAGTTTTTTATAACTGTTTAATAAATTTTCAGGTTCAATATATAATTTGTTATAACTCTGCCAAGTCGATATTTCTGCAGCGTAACTCCTATCAAGCCAGCCTGCCTAAATAAGCCTCCATTCATCAGGAATTAGTGAACTGCACTTAAGCACAGAAATCTCCAGCTAAAAGTAACAGAGGAAAGTAAGATATACAGGTGGGTGTTACACAAGGAGCATGTGGAACATCACTTGCTTCCAGACTGTGAGCCCCTGTGAGGAGCTGGGAAGTGCAGAAAAACCCCTACCTCCTATCCTAGGATTGGCCTTGCCCCCAGTCCTTAATAGCTGCCACAAAGGCAAGCAAAGGCTGGTCATTGGGGGTTACAAGACCTCAAGGGCTCGCTGACTGACTGTCAGTTCCTAGAGGGTCCAGCACTATCCCAAAGGGCTGAGGCCGGCTGCAGCCACAAATGCACCCTTACTCTCCTGCCTGCAAGAAAGGTTATCGCGTGCTGCGCTGAGCGAGTGCGCCAAGGCTCAGAAGCTGCAAGAGGGCTGCGCCTGCCTGTGGTCACAGGTAGGGGACTTTTGCAGACTGAAAGCGTGGGAGGAGTATTTGAAATAAGAGGAAAACCCACGACCACAGGCTACAGCTTTCATTGCCAATGCAACCAGGAGAAACCTCCATCTCTACACACGCACTGAAATCATACCTGGGTATCCTCTTAACTCCCTCTGATTCGAACGTGAGCGCCCCTGTGATCTCCATGTGTGTATAACCAGAACCGAAGGCAATGCTTGGAAGGTGCTCAACAAGGTAAGTGAGGAACTCAAGACTGTGCAGGCAGAAGGGCCTCTCCAAAGGCATGTGATTGCAAACACACTTTTGCAGGTGCTGTCACTTTGAGAAGTCTCTATTGCCCGCAGGCGCCCCACCCAGACCTCTGTGCATACCCCGGAACTACCTACCAGCAATGGCGACCAGCAGACCGACAGCACGCACATGATCCCCATAAGCTGGATGGCCGTCTCAGTTGTGATCCGGCCCCACTGGGCGCTGGACTGCGACGCCGTGGCCTTGGCCCGACAGCGGGACACTAGGGCCTTAATGGTGGCCAGGTTGCAGGCGAAGGTGATGGTCAGCGCCGAGAGCCCCAGGAAGGCAAAGGTAGAGGCGAAGAAATGGTTGCCCCAGTTGGGCGGGGAGCTAGTCCCGTTGCCACCTCCCCCGGTGCTAATGAAGCACCACGTCCCGGGCCACTGGATGGTGTACTGGCCTACGCCCAGCACCGGCAACAGGGCGAAGGCGAGCACAGCCAGCCACACGCCGAGCAGCACTGAGCGGGTGGCGCGAGTCTTCATGTGGCTCGCGTACCAGTGCGGGGCCCGGATGGCCAGCGCTCGCTCGACGGCCATGGCGCTGGCGACGAAGAGCGAGGAGAGCCCAAAGACCGTCATGGTCAGACCAAAGAAAGTGCACAGCCTCCCCGACGGGTCGAGGTGCTCCCAGCGCTGCTTGGACAGGTACACGGCGATGACCACGGGGCTGGTGAGCAGCTGCCCAACCATGTCGGTGAGCGCTAGCCAGCCGATGCACAGCAGGAACGACTTCTTGCGCTTGCTCTCGCGGCGCCGGTAGCTCCGAGACACCAGCAGCATGGCCAGCGCATTGCCCACGAAGCCGGTGATCAGCATGGTGATCGGGAAGACTACGGACACCGAGCGGCAATCCTCGCCGATCTCCGGGGCACGCGTGAGGTTGCCCCGCGCCTCCGCAGAGCGCTCGGGCTCCCACATGCCCGGGTAGGAGTAGTTGAGACGGGTGCAGAAAGGGGCGCTCCCGTCGCCCCGGGCCTCCTTCATGTTGGCTTCGAGGTGAGGACAGGACGGCGCCCGGAGAGCAGCTGCGGGGGCTGGTCGACGCGGCGCGGGTGACGGCGAAGGTCGGCAGTGACCCGGGTTGGTGCTGGGGTGGGGCTGCCTTCCATGATGTGGGCGCAGCCGCCGCCTCACTCGGCTACATGGGCCGCAGCGGCGCCTGGGCTTTCGGGCCAAGCAGGTGGCCTCGTCGTCGGCCGGGGGAAGCCTTTAGCTCCCAGGCTCGCCGAGGCGACTCGCCCCTTCTATAAGGCCGAGGGGGCGGGGCGCCCGTGGGTGTGAGCCTAAGTGCGGTGGGAGGAGCAGGGAGTAGCTACTGAGCGCGCCTCTCGACTGCGGCGTGACCGCGGCTCTGCCCCGTGAGCTGGGAAAACCTCCAGGAGGGATCTTCTTGAAATGCCCAGTTTCAGTTCGGACGGGATGCCCTTCCTCGCTCCGCGTTTCTTCCCATCTCTGCCAGAGGAGTGTCCGTGGGCGGCGGGGACTAAACAGTGTCTCACTGGGCTTCTCAGCCCCAAGCAAGGTGCCAAGTCTGACCTAGTGTACCCGCTCTGCTCCTTCTCCACCCACAGGGACTGGATCCTCCCCCTGAAGATCTTTTGAAACCCTGGCAAGTGTAACTCACCTGTGCCTAAGTAATCTAGGCAAACCACACTCCTTTGCGGAGATGATTGTGGACTTTTTTCCCCTTTCTACTTCGGGATTCCGGAGTGATCATGGGCAGGCCAGGTGGCTCTGTTCTCCTGGAGCTCCCTGAAACTTATAAAATTAGTAGTGACTCGGGGCTTAAGGAAATAGATACAAGGAAACAAAATAAAATCTGACGGTCGAATTCAAAGATGAAAATATCTAACTCCCACCTCCCACCTAAAGTCTCCCTCTACCCCTCAGAAAACAAGTCAGCTAAATAAAAGTCAGCGAAAGTGGCTTGAGGCAGGTGGCAGCCACTTGCATGTATGAGATGGTGAAGTCAACTGCTGCCAGCTGTGGGAAGTGGGGAGAGGGCGCGGTAGGGAGGCATGCTCTTGCAAAGTCGCCTCATTCTCCTCCACCCCTTGCCCAGTATCATACAATTAGGACTAGAAACGGTAACCTTTAGTGAAATGGGCACAGTTGCCTAGTAACATCTTCTATTAAGACAATATTTTATGTGTTTTCACAAGTAAGTGTTTTCCCATTTTATCAGAGATCCTCCAAGGTCCTGTTGCTATCATTACTCCTCTTTCAGAGTGAGGTATCTCAGGCTCCATGAAAAGATAGGCCCAAGGTCTTGAAGCAATTTCCCATCTCTGTCTTCTTACTAGAAGCACAGTGTTTCTCACAGGGAGTCCACCAGCAGGTGAAAATCAAAAGCAAGACCAGTTGTTGACAAATCTAGAAAGGAGACCTTTTTTTTTTTGGTTCCATCACATTGTCCAGGAAATGAAAAAATTTAAAAATTGTTTACAAGCTTCATTTTTCCTCATACTTATGAAATTAGACCTAATCATATAGTACTAGGAAGACCATTACTCAGACTTCAGATGAACTTTTGGAGCTGCTCTTGTCAGTTTCTTTGTCTTTTCTAGCTTAGTTGGTATTTTGGGGGGGTGTAAATGAATGGTAGGTGATGAAAATGGAATATGTTCTATATTCTTTCTTTCTGTGCTATTTTATTCTGTATAAGAACTTGAAAAATATCTTTATAACATGTTATAGTTTTCAAAGGAGAAAAGCAAAAATGTAATTTAAACTCCATTAATCATATTACTAATTTTATTTTGTTTTGCTGTCATTTAAAATTTTCTTGCACTTTTCAGTTTTATTTCTTTTTAAATGCCATGTTTATAATGAGAACAATTGCTAGGAAGGAATAGTGAAGTGGTTTGCTTTTAAAATGTTCCCTAAACTTTTGTATTATTGGCTTGAATTAATCTCAACCCTCAGACTGGGAGAATATTTTTCTAGAATGTCATTTGAAAAGTAAAATATTTTAAGGTATTCTCAGATATTACTTTATCCAAAGAAATTACATACAAAATTTAATTTTTCAGCAATAAATTTCTAGTGTAATTATGTCTTACTTAAAAATTTAAGACCTTTTCCTGATTCATATAGCTAAAAAAAGCAAAGCTGCATTGTCTAATTTTATTTATAAATATCTAACTTTAAAATTTTACTTTCTCAATGAACAAAGAAAATTGAAACAGACTGATAGACACAGAGAGGGAAGTTGGGGAATTGGGTGAAAGAGACAAAGGGATTAACAAGTACAATTAGATAGTTACAGAATAGTCAGAGGAATGTAAAATATAGCATTGGGAATATAGTCAGTAATACTGTTATAACTATGTATGGTGCCAGGTGGGTACTAGAAATATTGGAGAGAACACTGCACAGTATATACTTGTCTAACCACTATGCTGTACACCTGAAACTAATACAAAAGATATTTTGAATGTAAACTAACTGAAAAATAAAATTTAAAATTAAAAACAATAAAAATGTGAAATCATAACTTTTTTTTTACTTTCTCCATTGCAGTGTATACTGTAGCCAACTGGACCTCATAGAATAGTAACACACTATCAGGCCAGGCAGTATCCAAGAATTAATGTTAGCCCCTTTTACTCACCTTTACACTGATGCACCAAATGTGTTGCATTTCAGATCTTTTGTGTAACACTTTCCTTCTCTCAGCGTTTTTATTCACTCTATTTTAAGTGTTCTGTTTTGTAGCTATTTACATTGCAAACCAGTAATTTTGGGGATCTGAGGGTTCACACAAGCAAGACACCAGCAGTTGGATTCTATTTGGCACTATGAATTTCTGAATTTTGGTCACCACTACCCTCTAGTGTTCAAAAGTCTAATAACATGCTGTACACTAAGAATTTCTGAAAGACCAAAACAGTCTTTGCTTAAGAACCTGCGATCTTTCCTGGGGTTTTACTCATTAATGTATAACTCTTGTCATTTTGTTTTCCTTTGAGAGCACAAACTGGCATGTCTTATTAATCAATAAACCAGTGGAAGATTAAAGTTATAGAGTCAGATCATTGAAAGAGTTCATATTCAGATGTTTTTTAAAAATATTTAAAGTATATTTTAACCTTTTATATGTTTTAACTAAATTTTTGCCCTAGAAGTGATTTTAATTCACATATTTAATTGCACTCCTCTGTATCTTACATTTTAAAATTCATGACAATTAATATTCAATTTATTCTGCTATTTACCTTCTACTGAACTTTATTAAGAAATCTTAACATAGAAATGGATAAAACAAAACAAGATTAATAACTAGTTTAACATAATCAGGCCCTTGATTACCTCATTTTGGGTGAAAACTACCTGCCATTCTTACTCCATGGAGTCAACTGGTAATTTCAGCATATTTTTTAGTCGTTCATTCATTCAATAAATATTTATTGAGCACACACTTTATATCAGACACTGTACAAGTCTGTTAGGGATACAGAAAAACACAAAAAATCCTATGCATTTATGGAGTTTATATTTCAGTGCAAAACTCTTGATATTTTTAATCCAACATCAAGAATGTTAACCTCAGTGGTTTCGTACTTGGCTGTGGGGGCAGGATCGCAAATGAAATCCAATCTTAAAAACTGTATAGCTTTTATGAAAATTTAGATAAAATATGTAGTTTTCATGATCAAATGGGACTTATCTCAGGAACCCAAGGTAAACTGAACACATAAATATCAATTGATATAATCACCACCTTAATGAAATATAGAAGATACTCCAAAGTCTGGTAAACCAAACATCTGGGTACACTGAGTCTCTTTGAATTGATTGCCTCTTCTTCAAATTTTCCTTCCTATTTCTTTACATGCTTCGTAATTTTTAATTGAAAACTGATCATTGTAGTTAATATACTGTAGTGACTGTGGATTCCATTGTTTTCTTCTGAAAGGCTACTGATTGGGGGGTTCTGTTAGGCAATTAACTTGCCTGGATTCAAACCGCCAACATTTCCTCTCCCGTGGCATGCAGCTGCTGCTACTACTTCTGCTCTGTTCTCAGGGTTTCTCAGGGCTGCTCTACAGCCAGGTCCCCTGTGATTTGATCTACTCTATCACTACTAGCTTGTTGGTCAATGACTGATGGGGACCACCCTCTCTGGGGTTTCATTGATTAGGGGGATTCTCCCAACAAGAGCATTCATTCCACTTCATACTCTGGCTTCTGCACCTTCTGGCTTCCACTGTGCTGGGGACAAAAGGGTCATATGAGCACTTGGGCTCAGCACACCTTGGGCGCTGGAAGACCAGGGCCAGGCTGCAGTTTGGGAGTGAGGGGAGCCACCCTCATCTGAACTGATGTCTGGCACATCATCTGACTGTCAGAGCTCTCCACATCTGGCTGCAGATGCTCTCTGGCTTCGGCAAGGCTGTTTTTCCTTTGTTTCAGGTGAAAGACTAAATCTTGTCCTGAAGCAAAAGTTCCCTGCTTATTTCTCCACTTTTAATGTTTTGCATTCTTGAAATGGAAACTTAGATAAGGTTTAACTTTTTTTCGTAATATATTTCAAAGTTGCACATTCCCCACTAAGTACTGCTTTACCTGAATCCCAGATATTATCATTCATTCAAAATATTTTATATTTTCATTGTCATTTCTTCTTTGACCCATGATGTTTAATTCCAAACTTTTCCTTTCTAGTTTTGTCATTGATTTCTAGTTTAATTCCACTGTGGTCAGAAAATATATTTTGTGATAAACTCTTTGAGAATTGTTGTATGAATCAAGTACAGTGTCGTACTCCCCGTTAATTAGTTCCAGAACTCCTGACAAGTCCTGAGATCTAAGAGTACTGAACGATGAAGCATTTTCTCTTGCAGGGTGTTGCAGGGCGGCATCAACACTCATGTTGAGTTCTAGCAAGTGCTATGAGTCCTGAACAAGCACTGCGTGCTGAAGCTTTTTTAATTTTTATTTTTTTTTGCAAAATGCAATGAGTATAGGTTTTGACGAGTTCTGAAGCTGATGAGTACCAAGGTATGACAGTATGTGTAAATGTTCTATGTGCAGCTGTTGGGTGTAGTGTTTTATAATCATCAGGGCAAATTGGTTGTGTTGTTCAGATATTCTATATGCTTAACACTATTTTGTGTTTTTTCTTTTAGTTACTATTTAGTAATAATTTTTGAACATGAAACTATTTCTCCTTTCAGTTCTGTTTTTGCAGTTACGTAATTAGGTACTACAAGTTTGATTTCCTTACGTTAAAATTGTCCTATCATTTTGAAGTATACCTATGAATCTCTTTAATACTTAAGTGGAATAGTATATCCCTTTTATATTAATATTGTCACATTACATATTGGCTAATATTGGCATGGTAACTTTTCCATTTTATTTTTAACCTCTGATCTTCTGAATGTATGTCTTATAAAAGACATAATTGAGTTTAGAAATTGTATTTTAATCCTGCCTGATAGTCTATAACTTAATTGGATTGTGACCCACTTTTATTTAATTATTGATATGATTTAACTGCCATGATGTATTTCATCTATTTTTAAAACTTAAAAAAAACTCATAATCAAATTTTCACTCTTATTTTTCTCACCTGTTAACTATTGTGTTGTATAAATTAAAATGTTCCCTCGAGGGACTTCCAGCCAAGACAGAGGCCTAGATAGACACACTGCATCTCCCTCCACAACTAAGAAGGAATATAACTATCTCAAAACTAAAAACAACCAGAAGTTCCAGAAAATCGAGTTGCATGGAGTCCAACAAAGATATAAACAGCTAGACAGATGCTACAGCTCTAAGACACAGAGGCAAACACACACAGGAGCCTGTCAAGATGAGGAAACAGAGAAGTATGGCCCCAAAGAGGGAACGGATCAAGGTTCCGGTGGGAGAGCTAAGTGACAAGGAGATAGCCAACCTGACATATGCAGAGTTCAAATCACTGGTGATAAAGATGCTCACAGGCTTGATATTCTTAAGTATGGCAAATGCATAAGGGAAGAAGTGAAGGCTATGCTAAATGAAACAAAAGAAAATCCACACAAAACCAATGGTGAAGGGAAGGAAACCAGGGTTCAAATCAATTATTTGGAACATAAGGAAGAAAATAACAGTCAACCAATACAGAATGAGAAAACAAGAATTTAAAAAAATGAGAAGAGGCTTAGGAACTTCTGGGACAACTTTAAATATGCCAACATCCGAATCATAGGGGTGCCAGAAGAGGAAAAGCAGGAAATTGAAAGCTTATCTGAAAAAATAATGAAGGAAATCTTCCCAAATTTAACAAAGGAAATAGACATACAAGTCCAGGAAGCACAGAGTCCCAAACAAGCGAGGCCCAAAGAAGACCACGCCAAGATACATCATAATTAAAATGACAAAGGTTAATTTTAAAAGCAGCAAGAGAGTTGCCTACAAAGGGTTGCCTATAAGACTATCAGCTGATTTCTCAAAATAAACTTTGTAGGAAAGAAGGGACTGGCAAGAAGTATTCAATGTGATGAAAAGCAAGGACGTGCAACCAAGACTACCCTATCCAGCAAAGCTATCATTTAGAATGGAAGGGCAGATAAAGTGCTTTCCAAACAAGGTAAAGCTAAAGGAGTTTATCATCACAAAGCCATTATTATATGAAATGTTAAAGGGACTTACTTAAGAAAAAGATAAAAACTATTAACATTAAAATGACAACAAACTCACAACCATCAAATGAATCTAAAAAATAAAAACAAAAACTAAGCAAACCACCAGAACAAGAAGAGAATCGTAGGTATGGGGATCATTTGGAGGGTTATCATCTGGGAGGGGGAAGGGGAAGAAATGGGGAAATGTTGCAGGGACTAAGGATAATTGGTTGGTACAAAAATAAGACAGGGGGAAGTTAATAATAATAAAGGGTGAAGCCAAAGAACTTATATGCATGACCCATGGACATGAACTAAGGGGTTTGGGATTGCTGGAGGGAAGGGAGGTACTGGGAAGAAGGAAGCAAATGGAAAAGAAATTGGGACAACTGTAACAACATAGTCAATAAAATATACTTTAAAAAGAATGGCCTAGGAAGGAGGGAAGATGGCGGCGGAGTAAGTATCAGTGTTGTCTGCTTGCTCCTATCGTGGAAAGCTTGGGAGACAGACAGGGAGACGAGTGAGTACAAACTTCGGACAGCTCCAGTGGGGAAGGGAGAGCGAGAGTGGAGGGGAAAAGGGCAGAAGGCCCGCAGGGCTCTCGGGAGGAGTCGCTGGACCCACCAGGCCCCACACTCCTACCGGACCACACCCCAGAGGGACAGCTGCAGACTGGTTCACCACCCAGAATCTGCTTGGAGATTGCTGCCTACTGTGGGTGCAGCGAACAGCAGAGTCCCATAGGGAAACAATAGAAAGGTTTCCGTGAACCTGCCAGAGGTGCAGGACAGCGAGTGGCCCAGACTGTGGGAAACTATCATCTGAATCTGGGTGGAGATCCCCTGGACAGGCAGGTCTGGGCCTACGACCCCACACCCCGGGTGCGCGCATCACAGCACCCCTTAAAAGAGAGAAGAAGAACTGGGCCGGGAGAGCTGCATTAGAAACATGGTCTCGGTCAGAGCTCCAGACCGGTGGGCAGGGCGCGCAGGCGAACAGGGAGACAGCGAGTGACCCAGACTTTGGGAAGCTGTGTGAACTGAGACTGGTGGCAGCGGCACCACATACCAGGTGTGCGCATCCCTCGCAGCGCCACGGATCAGAAAAAAATGGAACTGGGATAGGAAAGCTGTGTCAGAAACACGGTCTCGGTCAAGGCCCAAAGCGGGCGGGCAGAGCGCACAAGCGAATGGAGAGGCGCTGCTGGCCAGGACGGACACAGCTCGGTGCTGTGGGTCGGAACAGAGACTTCTTGGGAGGAGGAGTGAAGGCAGAATCCAAGGCAGGGCGGGGACTGGGAACATGTGCACTGGCACACCAACAGAACAGGATTACTAGAGAAGCCTGGGGAACTGCTGGAGGGTGCCGAAGGACAAGTGGGGAGAGACCCGGCGCTGCGGCTCACAGTGGATAGTTACAGCAGGCCCCTGAATGAGAGAGAAGCAGCTGCAGAAACCAGCCAGAGCTCCTCAGAGCCAGCCAACCAGGAAAAAATTTGAAACTCACGGAATTTTGGCCAGGTGTGGATCCAGAAAAAGACTGCACACAAAGGCTGACCTGAGTAAAAACTTTTTTAATTTTAAATTTAAGTGAAAGCAAAAAAATTTTTTTAAAGGGGAATTTTTTTTTTCTCTTTAAACTATCTCTTTAATCTGTTTCATACCATCTCTCCCTCCCACACTTCATCTTTGTTTTGTTTAGCCTCCCTTTCACACTAAATATATAGCATACAACTACTATATAAATCTAATACTATACACTACCACTTTCTTAATCCTGCATTCTTCCCTTTTATTTTTATTTTTTAACATACAATGTAAATATTAGTCTTGCATAGTCTTGACACTACCTGCTACTATTACTACTCTATCATCCCCTCTTAAAAATCATCTTTCTTCATTAAAAACAACTCTTACCTATATCTCCTATAATAGTCCTAACCTCTCTACATTTATATTAATACTGACTCATTGGCTACCAATAGTGGGAGAGAGGCTGGGGGATATTTCTGAGGGTGAGGGTTTCTTGCTTGGGCTGTGTGTTCATGTTTTTAACAGCATCTCCACAAAACGGATTTCAAAGCAAAGGCCATAAAAAGAGACAAAAAAGGACATTTCATAATATTTAAGGGAACAATCCATAAAGAAGATATAACACTGATAAACATATATGCACCCAACATAGGAGCACCGAAATATATAAAGAAAATACTAGAAGATCACAAGAAGGATATTAACAGCAACACATTCATAGTAGGGAACTTTAACACTCCATTATCAACAATAGACAGATCCTCGAAGCAAAGACACACCAAGAATATACAGGCATTGAACAACACACTAAACCAAATGGACTTAACTGATATGTATAGAACTTTTCACCCCAAAGAAGAAAAATATACATTCTTTTCAAATGCACATGGGACATTTTCAAAGATAGACCACATGATAGAACACAAAACAAGCCTCAACAAATTCAAGAAAACTGAAATTATATCAAACACCGTTTCAGACCACAATGCCTTGAAACTAGAAATCAACCTCAAAGAAAAAGATCAAAGACATCCAAACTAATGGAGAATGAATAACATACTATTAAATAATGAATGGGTTAACAATGACATCAAAGAAGAAATCAAGAAGTTTCTGGAAACTAATGATAATGAACACACAACAGCCCAAAACCTATGGGATACAGCAAAAGCAGTCCTAAGAGGGAAGTTCATAGCAATACAGGCATATCTGAAAAGGACAGAAGAATCTCAAATAAAAAACCTAACCCTAAAGTTACAAGAACTGGAACAACAACAACAAACAAAGCCTAGGGCAAGTAGAAGGGAGGAAATCATCAAGATTAGAGCAAAATTAAATAACATAGCGACTAAAAAAAACAATTCAAAAAAGATCAATAAAACCAGGAGTTGGTTCTTTGAAAAAATAAATAAAATCGACAAACCATTAGCCAGGATCAAGAAAAAAAGAGAGAAAACCCAAATAAACAAAATCAGAAATGAAAGAGGAGAAATCACGACTGATACCAACAGAAATACAAAGAATTGTAAGAAATTACTACAAACAACTGTATGGCAAGAAATTCGAAAACCCAGAAAAAATGGACAAATTTCTAGAAACATATAATCTTCCAAAACTGAATCAAGAAGTAGAAAGTCTCAACAGACCAATAACAAAGAAGGAAATTGAAACAGTAATCAATAATCTCCCGGCACACAAAAGCTCTAGATCGGATGGCTTCACAAGAGAATTTTACAAAACATTTAGGGAAGAACTAACTCCTACCCTTATCAAATTATTCCAAAAAAATCCAAAAAGAGGGAAAAATCTCAAACTCATTCTATGAAACCAGTATTATCCTAATTCCAAAACCAGGTCAAGACATAACAAAGAAAGAAAACTATAGGCCAATATCACTGATAAACATAGATGCTAAAATCCTCAACAAAATATTGGCAAACAGGATCCAACAACACATTAAAAAGATCATACACCACGATCAGGTGGGATTCATCCCAGGGATGCAAGGATGGTTTAATACTCGCAAATCAATAAATATATCACCTAAACAAAATGAAAGACAAAAATCCCATGATCATATCATAGATGCAGAAAAAGCATTTGATGAAGTACAACACCCATTTATGATGAAAACACTCAGCAAAATGGGAATAGAGGGAGCATACCTTAACATAATTAAGGCTATATATGAGAAATCGGAAGCCAACATCATACTCAATGGACAAAAACTGAAAGCATTCCCCCTGAAATAAGTAACAAGACAAGGTTGTCCACTTTCTCCACTCCTATTCAACATAGTGTTGGAAGTCCTAGCCACAGCAATTAGACAAGAAATAAAAGGCATCCAAATTGGGAAAGAAGAAGTAAAACTATCATTATATGCAGATGACATGATAGTTTACATAGAAAACTGTATAAACTCCACTAAAAAACTACTCAATATAATAAGCGAATTTGGCAAAATAGCAGGGTACAAAATAAATATATAGAAATCTAAGGCATTTCTGTACACCAACAATAAAATATCAGAGACAGAAACAAAAAAGAAAATACCATTTACTATAGCAACAAGAAAAATAAAGTACCTAGGAGTAAACTTAACCAAAGAGATAAAAGACCTGTACTCTGAAAATTACATAACATTGAAGAAAGAAATTAAGGAAGATACAAATAAATGGAAACAAATATCACGTTCTTGGATGGGAAGAATCAACATCAAAATGGCCACACTACCCAAAGCAATCTACAGACTCAATGCAATCCCTATCAAAATACCAATGACATATTTCACAGACCTAGAACAAATACTCCAAAAATTCATATGGAGCCAAAAAAGACCCCAAATAGCCAAAGCAATCTTGAGACAGAAGAACACAGCATGAGGAATCACGATACCAGATATCAAACAATACTACAAAGCCACTGTGATCAAAACAGTCTGGTACTGGCAAAAGAACAAACATATAGATCAATGGAACAGAACAGAGAGTCCAGAAATAAACCCAGGACTATATGGTCAACTAATATTTAATAAAGGGGGAAGGAACATAAAATGGAATGAGAAGAGCCTCTTCAACAAATGGTGCTGGGAGAACTGGACAGGGACGTGCAAAAAAAATGAAACAAGACCACCAACTTACACCACACACGAGAATAAACTCGATAGATCAAAGATTTAAGCTGTGAAACCATAAAAGTCCTACAGGAAAACATAGGCAAGAAAATTTCAGATATACCATGTAACAATATCTTCACGGATGTATCTCCTAAGTCAAAAGAAATAAAGGGAAAAACAAACGGGACTACATCAAACTAAAGAGTTTCTGCTCAGCAAAAGAAAACATCAGAAAGTTGAAAAGGAAACCAACCATATGGGAAAACATATTTGCCAATGATACCTCCGACAAGGGGCTGATCTCCAAAATATAGAGCTTATACGACTCAACATCAAGAAAACAGACAACCCAATTAAAAAATGGGCAAAGGACCTGAACAAACACGTCTCCGAAGAGGACATACAGGTCCATAGACACATGAAAAAATGCTCAACATCACTAGCCATCAGAGATGCAAATAAAAACAAGATACCACTTTACACCTGTCAGAATGGCCACCATAAACAAATCAGCAAGTGCTGGCGAGGATGCAGACAAAAGGGAACCCTACTGCACTGTTGGTGGGAATGCAGACTGGTGCAGCCACTATGGAAAGCAGTATGGAATTACTCCAAAAAACTAAAAATGGAACTGCCTTTTGAACTAGTGATTCCACTGCTAGGATTATACCTGAAAAATCCTAAAACCCTAATTCAAAAGAACTTACGCACCCCTACGTTCATAGCAGCATTGTTTATAATAGCTAAGTGCTGGAAACAGCCTAAGTGCCCATCTGTAGATGAGTGGGTCAAAAAACTGTTGTACATTTACACAATGGAATACTATGCAGCAGAAAGAAAGAACTCCTGCCATTTGCGACAACATGGATGGAACTAGAGAGAATTATGCTTAGTGAAATAAGCCAGGCAAAGAAAGAAAAATACCATATCACCAAATACAGGAAACGAAGGAACACCACAAATAAATGAACTAAGCAGAACAAGGAGCAGAATAACTGTTATTAGGGGGGAGGGATAGAAGGGATATAAGTAAGGAAAGGGTTTAGTCAAGGAACGTGTATAAATGACTCATGGACATGGACGATGGGGAGAGATATGATTGTGGGAGAAAGGGTGGGATGGGTGGGGGGGAGCAAAGGGGAAAAAATGTGACAACTGTAATTGAAAAACAAATAAAATAAATAAATAAATGGCCTCATCAAACATTAATGGGAAGCCCTTGGAAAAAAAATATTTCTTCTGGAGACTTAATGTTTGATAACTGGTTTTAATGTCGGTCTGTCTTGCAAAGATATACAGAATAAAAACTCCACCAATCAAATGTTTTTCAGTAAAAATGAGCTTTTATTTCTTTAATACTGGGCAAAATACAACTGATCAAAACCTTGAGAAGTGTAGCAGCTGATGAACTAACTCCCTTGTCAAACATCACTTGCTAGCTATGACACGGTGTTCTAAGGGCTTGCAATACTGTGTAAAGACAAGGTCTACCAAAGAAATTCACTAATTCTTATGGCAACTGAGAGGTACCATGATGGCATCCATTCTGAATGGAGTTACAAAGTCCTAGTCTGAAAGTGATGATAGTGGGGCATGTGTAGGGCAGTCAAGTCATGGCCAACTTGTATGAGTCTATCAACAATAGTTCAGCATGGCTCATGTGACAGTGTGCAGGTTGTGTGCCCAGGCATATGAGATTTGGGATGAGGACGGATGAGAGGGTGAGGTATCAGTACTTAAAAAAAAAACCAAACCATGGCCTTTTTATGACATGTAAAAGGATTTTAGTTTAACCCAGAATGCCATAAGGACACTGAAAGAAACATGATTGTTATCATCGTTCCAATTTCAGTGATGAAAGAATCATTGCTTGTGGAACAAATTAACTTAGCAGAAAAAAACAAGATGGCGGAGGAGTAAGTGGAAGCTACACTAACTTCCTCCTAGAACTAGTCTGGATTTACAATGTAATTTTGGAGAAATCATCTGGAATAACGAACCGAACACCAGCTGGAGAGAAGTCTTATAACCACGGAGAGACAGAAAAGGCCGCTACATCACAACGTGACCGGTAGGGAGTGCGGAGACGTGGAAGGGCTGGCTGGGCTCCCACGGGTGGCAGCTGAAGGGGCTGAGAAACAGCTCAGCAGCCGGGGATTCCCCCTGAGAAGGGCAGGGTCTAAACCCCCAGCTGGGCTTCCCAGCCTACAGCGACAGAGTGGAAAGTAAAATAGTATCAGCTGTGAAAAGCGAAAAGCCACAGGCTTTCTTGCTAGCCGGAGAGAAACAGCAGGAGAAAAAGAGCTCTTAAGTGGATCACATACGAAAATATTTTGGCCACCACTTACCCTGGGCTCAAGCAGAGGGAAGGCAGAGAGGACTGGAGACACTTGGGGAGAATTTGGCACGGTGGCTTTGAGGGGAGAACTGGAGGAGCAGCTGACTGGGTCCCAGTGCTGACTCATCCCCAGTACTGCGGGTAGACCATTCCCCTCCAAGTGGCGTCAGCCTGAGGGGAAGCAAAAGCCCTGCCTACAGGAATTAAACTGCCACACCCACAGTCCTTAAGCCTGACAGCTAATCACAGATTGAATAGATTAACAATCAAAGAAGACAGACAACAGCAGTAGATCCCTGGAAGTCTCCAACAGGCTGCCTAGGGCCAGACTGGTACATGATCTGACGCCACCAGAGGCAGATCCAGGAAGTGCAGATCATTCCAAGAAGCACCAACAAACAATAGGAGTCAAAAAAATGGGGAGACAGAGAAACAACCTCCCATCAAAAGGAAAGGTAGAATCCCCAGAAAGAGTGCTAAATGAAATAGAGGGGAGCGAACTATCAGATATGGAATTCAAAACATGGATTATGGAGAAGCTGAATGAGCTCAGCGGAAACTTCAAAGAACTCCAGAAAAACTACAAGGAACTCACAGAAAATTACGTGAGCATGAAAAAGGACATAGAAGCTATCAATAAGAGCCAGGAGGAAATGAAAAATACGATCTCTGAATTGAAGAACACAGTAGAAGGAATTAAAAGCAGGCTAGAGGAAGCAGAAGATCGGATCAGCGAGCTGGAGGACAACCTACACAAAAACTCCCAGACAATGCAACAAAATGAAAAAAGACTGAACAAGACTGAAGAGGTTCTAAGACAGCTGCAGGACAACATGAAACGTAATAATATCCGTATCATAGGAATTCCAGAAGGAGAAGAAGAAGAGCAAGGGATAGAAAACCTCTTTGAAAAACTAATGACAGAAAACTTTCCTAACATGACGAGAGAAAGAGTCACGCAAGTCCAGGAAGCACAGAGGGTCCCAATGAAGATGAACCCCAACAGGCCCACTTCAAGACACATCATAATTAAAATGCCAACATTCAAAGACAAAGAGAGAATCCTAAAAGCAGCAAGAGAGAAACAACTAATAACATACAAGGGAGCTCCAATAAGGCTATCATCAGATTTCTCAGCGGAAACACTACAAGCCAGAAGGGAATGGCAAAAAATATTCCAAGCAATGAAAAACAAAGGCCTACAACCAAGAATACTCTACCCAGCAAGGCTTTCATTCAAAATGGAAGGTGAAATAAGGAGTTTCCAAGACAAAAGAAGGCTAAAAGAATACATCTCCACCAAACCAGCATTGCAAGAGATGCTAAAGGGTCTGCTTTAAGAAGATGAAGAAACAGAGAGACAGAGAGGAACACGAGTACAAAGGGGGAAAATGACAATGAATAAGTACTGAAAGAAAGAAGGAACTTCTACCATTTGCAACAACATGATTGGAACTAGAGAGAATTATGCTTAGCGAAATAAGCCAGGCAACAAAAGAAAATTACCTTATGCTGTCACCTGTTACAGGAAACTAATGAACAACACAAACAAATGAGCAAAATTGAACCAGAGGTATGTAAACAAGGAATAAACTAACAGTAACAAAGGGGGAGATGGGAGGGAGAGAAGGGGTAAGAAGGGGAAGGGTCTAGTCAAAGAACATGTATGAATGACCCATGGACATGGACAACTGGGTGGGGACTGACTGTGGGGGGGGGGGGGCAGGGTGCAGGGAAGCAAGAGGGGGAAAAAAAGTGAGACAACTGTAGTGGAAAAACAAACAAACAGAAAATTTTTTAGTGGGGGGGGAATAAAAATATAAAGAATAGAAATGCAAGTTCAGTGAATATTAGAAGGACAAGGATTTTCCTTCCGATAAGACAGTCCTACAGATTTAGAGACTTGTATGTGGGTTATGTTACATAAATTAACATGTGTTTTCTGTTTTCAAAGGGCATAAGCCTACAATCTCATTACCTGAGTGATTATCTGTATGCATAGGCCTCACTTAATCCTGTCTGCATTGCTGCCTCCTGAGACTCAATGGTTTGGCTGAACTAAGTGGCTGGGTTGGTGAAGAACGGGGTGGTCTGTGGGCTTCACTTTAAAACTGGTTTCTCTTTTCTATCCTAATGGCTTGGACAGAAAAAGCCCAGAGGCCTGAGATGGGGGAAACCTAAAATATTTCCCTCAGTCCAAAATAAGTATAATGGGCAAAAGGGTTTTGGACAGGTGAGATGTACCTGGCACACCTTCCTCCAAAGAAGCCCTTCTTTTCCCTAATGTGGGACATTGAAAAATTAATACCTGTCTTTTGTCATCTAGTGGTTACGGATTAAATGATGTCCTTTAACCCTGTTGCCCCCAGAATACAACAAGGATGCCAGCCTGTCAAACCAAGCATGCCGTTGTCCAGAGACAGCCAACCAACCTGGAGTCTGCACGATCCTTCCCCTTGTGGGAAGGCCACCCTCCCCTCCACATCCCCACTCTTATTAGGGATTTCTTGACCCACGGGTAGGTAGGACGACGACCATGTCCAGCTTGAAGCAGCTAGAGGAGCTCGAGACCTTCATCCATTGTCCTTTATAAGATTGTAAAGGGTCTTAAGTCTGAGAGGGAGGAATTGTTATTTTTTATTGTTAAAATATTTAACTAATTAATTAATTAATTTTAAAAAAAGAAGAAGAATATATGAAAGGGTGAGGCGGGAGAGCTTGTATGTACGACCCATGGGCATGGACTTGGAGAGGGGATTGTTGGGGAAGGGGGGTGCTGGGCGGAGGGGAGCAAAGGGGAAAAAAAATTGGAACTATTGTAACAATATAATCAATAAAATATACTTAAAAAAAATTACAATGATATAAAAAAAAAAAATTAACTTAGCAAATACTATGCAAAACCTTCTATTTGCCACACAGAACTGGAGGCCAGATGACCATTTAGGAGTCAACTGTAATATCTTAGCCTACAACCCATAGCAGTGGCAGTAGTAATAAAGCAGTGTAGGTTTGAGGTAGAACTACTAAGTCTAAGTAAATCAGATTTGGTTTGTAGTAAGGAAGCAAAATAGACATCTAAGAATTTCCAAGTTACTGTTATTGCTAGATATTGTTATGAAATATAATACTGGTTTTGGTGGACTGATAGTTCAGGAGAGTTTATATATAGTGACCGACACTGTTTAGAGGGAGATACACAGTAGACAAAGATATGTATTTGGTGCTGTAGAAAGGATTTGAGTATTAGTATATATATCTGAAGACATGAGTAATGGGAAATTAACAGTCAATATTTGGTATACACCTATGTGCCAGTCATGAAGAATATGCCCAGGGTCATACAGCTACCATGAAAAATTCAAATCAGGTACTTTGACTCTAGAGGGAAAAAAACACATAGAATCAAGTATCATTGCTAATTGTACAACTGGATCACACCCATTAAAGCAAACTTTACTTCATGTTACATTCAGGTTGGAGGAACTCAGTTTTGTGATGGCTCCACTAATAGGCTACAGCTGGGGGTGAGTATGAAAGGTCTTTAACTCATCATTTTCAAAGTGTTCAACGTGGTAGTTTAATTCAGACAGCATTATTTTGGAGTTTCTTTGTTTTCCAAGGTATCCCATAGCCAGTTACTTTTGGTCCCCTAAAGATATGATCAAACCTTGAATCTTCACAAATAAGCTCATCTTATTAATCTATAAACTTACCATTCAAGATTATTCAAGTCAATTTCTTAAGGTTTGTCTTTTCATTCAGGCAAAACTGATCCTTCCCATTTTATCAGACCTTTTTTCTAAAATGAAAATTTCTATGGAGTTCTCCCTCACCAGAGTGAGGTAATGGGAAAGGGGTCATCTTATACATTTCAGCTTTAAATCAATGTCTTCTTACTTCATTGAATAATGCTATATAGCTTTCCTCAGTCTTAAATTTTAGTAATTCATTAATTTAGGAATTTACCTGGTTATTATACATTTTTTCTTATGCTAGTACCTTTTATTTTGATAAATACAGACTCTTAGGAACTATTACTTATATGTTTACCTTTTGTTTCTGTGTATAAAACTACAACCCCCTTGTACCCCGTGTAAGCACCGATGTGCTTCAACGTGGCTGGAAAAATACCTAACGTGTTTATTGGTCACTCTCAGGGAGGGACTACAAACTTGGTTGTAATACTGCAGGGATCCATTCCTCGCGATACTATAATTAACTGTCAAGGCTCCTAGTTCCCCTTCCCTTAACTACTTGATGAACCTCTCTAATACTTCTTCCCTTCTCCTCTCCATCATTTACTTTCTGTTCTATTGGAGAATGGAGGCATGTCAAAGATAAAGGAGTCAAAGTGAAAGAACTCCGAACAGCCAATGCTGAACAATTCGAGAATTAAAATAACATTGCACTGGACTATGAACCAAAGTATAAAATAAATATGCATAAATCCATGAAGATATAAGCAGACATATCTTTCTTACAGAAGAATCCAAATATGAATAAACAGCCTTCCCAAAAGGAGATAGATTTAAAACTGCCACCCCCATCCATACTCTGAAGGTGGACTATACTCCCTAACTTGCTAACAAATGGAGTAGGTTAAAAGAAACCAACTGCAATGGTGTACTAGGACAATTCCTACCTCAACCAACTGATGAAGGCTAACATCTCCAGCGATCACATGTATCTCTGGTATGTGATAAGGGCACTTTTCCTCTACAGTATTACTTCAAAAAACCCATAACCCCAGTCTAATCACAAAAAAAATTATAGAAGTTAGAATGGGAAGGCATTATACAGGATATCCAGCCTTTATTCCTCAAGATTGTTGGTCATCAAAAGCAAGGAAAAAATGTCAGACCAGAAAGGACTAAAGAAATATGACCGCTAAGTGCAATGTGGTACCTGGACTGGATCCAGGAACGAAGTAACAAAAACACGGTGACATTCAAACAAAATCTGAGCTGTAATTATCAGTATATATTAATGCTAGTTCCTTAAGTTTTGACACAAGTACATGGTAATATCTTAATGATGGTGGAAACTGGGTTAGTATATCTGTCTGTATAATCTTCAGAACTTTTCTGTAAATTTAAGGTTATTCCGCCAAAATAGTACCTGTATACTATATTCCCATACATGACTGAAATTACCACTTTCTTACCAAATCACTACATTAAAAAAGCCACACTGGTCAGGGCTTAAACTATCTTTTAATTGAAACTGTCCACTCTTTTATTTTCCAGAAATAAAGCAGAAATAATATAATTTCAATTTCAGGAAAGCTACAAGGTTATTTCTATTTAAAAAAAATCAATTATATCAAAAACAGGGGACAGAATGGAGAAATTCCCTACCTTCTTACCAATATCTACAAGATAGGCTGTGGATGCCAGATAGCAAGAAGACATGAGACAGAAAACGTGTTTTGAGACAAGATTTGTTTTACCTTCTTCATAACTGTACCCAGAGATGGTCATGCATTTAGAGCTTAGTCTAAACTTGGACTTTCGTTATCAGATACTATTTATTATCGTTTAGATGAAAAGATTGCAAATAGAAAGTTAAGAATATTTAGCAGTTAAAAGGGCTATAAAGTGCTATAAAGTGACAGTTTTAAGAGTAATTCAGAAGCACATTATGGTGTGCTATGAAATAGCTATGTAATGTTCTGACAGAAAGAAGTATAAAACTAATTTGGGTAACCTACAGTTTTTAAGTCACATAAATTTTGAGTACCCAAGGTTACAGTGATCACATGTTGTACTGTTTTAAACCAAGCACTCACATACAAATATGACATTATATAAGGGTAAGTGAATATGAAGAGTTTAAAGAACACAATGAAAAGTAACAAGACTGCAAATAACTTTAAAAATGAACATTAAATCAGAGCTTAAAATCCTAATTTATTGTTAACACCACTTGATGCTTGACCCACAAGCTTTATTTACATTTGTCTACAGCATCATTTCCTTATGGACTAGTACAGCTTAGTTAAACGAAATGAAATCATAATCATCTGAATTGTTTGCAAACTACTATTCACTAAATTTATAACCTTGCATTTGCTCAGTACAGCCAAAGTTTTAATACAGAAAGCACAAGAATAAGCCAACAGTAACATGTAGAATCTAGAAGATCATCTGGGCAATTTAAAAGGTGGACTTCCAAGAAGTCTGAGGCACAATTACAAGAGAGAAAAGTTCTTGTGCAAACTACAGTAAACATAGCAAAGAAAATTAAGATGTAAAAAAACAAGGGGCAAGTTCATTGTAAAAATATTATCAAAATATTTCTACGTAAGATATTTTGCTTTCGTCTTTAGATCAGATGAAGAGAAAAATCACTCATTTTAAAATAAAAAAACAAATATATTTATGTTTGGTCTACAAAATACCTTATAATGTTTTAATTTTTAATTGCAGAAGACATGTTTAAAAATAAAAAAGAACAAAAATAATGGGTATTGATCCCCATGATAAAAAGTCCCCAAGCACAGTTGTTGATTTTCCTTAATATACTTACCTTGCATTGTCACTGAAGATACTGTTAAGAGAAACCCTTTTATTTTTAAACCAGACATATAAAGCTCAAGTGACCAGATTTTAATTTTGAGAATTAAAACAAACTCTGAAAGTATTTTAAGCCATAAGTAATTTCAAATGAACAAGAATAATTATTTCTGTTTATGTCATGCAGAAATAATCATTCATTACTCAGGAAAAAAAATTTATGCAGTGTTAAAAACATCTCGTGACAAATGTTTGCTTAAATTAACAATGTCTCTGTTGGTCTTTCACTCAAAGAAAAATGTATTTCAAAAGCTTTAATTTCTTCCTCATCAATTATAATTTAGCTTTTTCTACCCTATCATATGTAAAAAATGGATTTTTAAAGGATATCACACAAAGCTTCTTAAAAATATGAAGATAACATTTTGAAATAATGTTTTTCTCATAAGACAACCATATCAAAAAAAAAAAAAAAAAAAAGAACTGTTAAGCTATTCTTGCTCAAAAGTATGTGTCTGAAAGGGAGAGAAATGAGTAATACCTTTCTCCTTCTACAAAGTCATAGATTTTTCTGTATTAAGTGTGTTGCAAAAAGTACAACTGAATAGAAGACAAGACAATGATTCTAAGGCACCCTCAGCATAGGGAATATCAAAATGAAGTTTCTACTTGGCTGTTTTATAACTAGTTTAACTTTTTCTGATAAGAATCACTTTGACATGTTAACATGAACAGGATGACTGCTTTTCTCAGATTAACATAAACAGACTGTTTCCAACTACTTCATCAGTCTTGCCTCCATGCCCAAAGTTCAGGCAAGCCTAAGGTAATCTTGTCTTAAGTCAGTAAACAGTTGATATTTGGAAATGAGAAAAACAAAGAGTTCAAATTAGGGAACAATGTAAATAAAATAAAATAAAATAAAGGACTTTGTTATAGCTGAGGTGGTTTTAAATAAATGGTTGTAAATTAAGAATGATAAATAGAGTATATATTTGGGGACATTATGGCTTAAAATACTATTTACTTTTAATTTCACAAATAAACACAGCTATATTGTTCTGAAAAGCAATGAAAGGCATGCACCTCTACTAGCACTTCTGACCAAGTAAGACACCAACTTCTTTAAAAATATGCTTCATGCACTGTACTGATTTTTTTTAATGATGTAAATTTAAATACATTATTTCTTTTTTGAACTTGAACGGGAACCAGAATGGGATGATCCAGAAGATGACCTGTGGTGCCTGTAAGACATAATGGAGAAAGCAGGTAGCTTAGTAAGCTGGAGCTGGATATCATCATTCATTCATAAAATTTTGAGAATGTAAAAAAATTAAACCTCATTACACTGGCAAAAGAAATAATTAAAAATTAAGATATAAACTTATATACATAAACTAATGTTTAGAACTTAGATGTGAGCCCAGTAAGAGTATAATGTAAAATTCTCTGTAATTAAAAAAATCTCTCATTTCAAGATATAGCCACCTCTCAATTATTTAAGGTAATGAAGAAAAGCCTTGCAAAAATGTGTAAAATTACAGATACTATATAACAAAGGCAAATAAACTTGGAAATGGAAGAGTGACTAAAACCATCTCTGTGATAACATTGTAGATAGTGTGGTAAGTATATATGTAAAACAGATATAGCAAGGCTTCTGATTGTGTATGAGAATATATATTCATAAATAATTACATTTGGAAATCTAGGTCTCACAAGATGACTGTACAATTAGATAATGGGTTATATTCATGCAGCTAATATGAATAAGTCAATATATCAACCTGGGTAAAGTAGTGGTGTTCCGAGGGGTTGGCCCTGGGCTCAGGGTTGTTTAGTGTTTTCACCAATCACCTGGCTTATGGAATAGAGAACATGTTCATTAAGTTTAGATGACAACAAACTAGGGGGATTATATGTGGCTAAGATAAAAATATGCAGAGGTGATAAGAAAGCAACAGAATGAACTTCATTCAAATATGGAGTTATTTTCTTACAAAAAACCAAATGCAGAGAAACAAAGGCTAGTCGTGTGTAACCTTAATATCTAAACTTCAAAATGTTGAGCAAAACTAATCATTCTGTACAAGTAGGAATCATAAGGTAATCCTACCACTGGACCCAGCAGTACTCAGACTACCTAATTCTTATATTCATAAGCTGAAAGAATAAAAAAAATTTTGCCAAGAGTACAAAGGAAGCCATTAAACTGACAATATAATTAGACACTCAGAACCAAAATAAAGTTAATGAAACTAATTAGCCTGCTGTAGAAAAGGCTAACAGATAACACTCTCCAAATTAAAAAATGTCAATATAGACAATGTAACCTAGTAAAGGTCTTTCTCAAAAAGAAAAAAAATGGGGTTTGTACTGCAAGATGAAAAATGTTATTAGCTAAATAACAATTTCCTGATAAAGAGCATGAAAAAATTTTCCTGTGAAAATGCATTTACACATATTTAAATGAGGACAGATTTCCAATGATCTAGAATAGTTATTTTGATTAGATGTCCTAGAATCCTGATTTCTAATATTTAATGTAAAAACCTATAGCATAAATATATATGAAAATCAATTTCTAAATTACTTCAACATACAGCTTCTGAATCAAAATCTTAAAGACAGAAATAACCGAGAGTTGGCTATAATTATATATGAAAATAAATATTTAAACAATAAAAGGAAAAGAAAGTGGAGGAGAGTGGTTTGATCTACAACTTTTCTAAACAACTTGATCAAAGTACATAGGATAAACAAAGTAATTAATGTTTCCTGAAGTTTAAAGTTGAAAAGTATAATTTAAAGTTGGACTAAAGGAGATTATAAAAATCTGATCTTTGACAAGGAAGTTTAATCTATTAAACACACTTAAGAACACCCATTCTTATTTCTACAGAAACCCAAACCTTTCGGGTGACCGTGATCTTGTTCGTCTTTTTTTGCGATCAACAGATGAAGATCTAGAACGACTTCTCTTTCTGTTCCTCTCAGGAGAAGATGATGAACTTGAATAAGATCTTTTTCGTGGGGAAGAAGAGCCCCTGTGGGATCTGGAGCTGGATCTTCATTGATTGAGAAACAAATCAAACATTTCATTAAAAGACGAAATGAGGAAGTTAATTTAGTTAACAGATCCAAAAATAAACAGGATTTATAACTGAAAATTTTATAAGAAGAAATACTTACTGCTTATTCAACAGAAGACTTCTGGTTCAATCATGAAAACAATTCTATTTAAATACATTTACTTTAATTTCATCTCTCTTTAAAATCCTATGGTAAGTGTACATCAATTACAGTAAGTAGAATTTTAAAATATTTTTAAAAAACATATGGCTTTAGCCCTGGCCAGGTAGCTCAGCTGGTTAGAGCTCTGTCCTGCTATGTCAAGACTGCAGGTTCAATCCCCGGTCAGGGCACATGAAAGAAACACTAATGAAGGCATAAATAAGTGGAACAATAAATTGATGTTTCTCTCCCTCTAAAATTAGTAGGTAAAAAAACAAAACTTAAGTTTTTCATTTTAAAATAAACAAAACAGCAAAACCAACAGGTAAAACTGCGCATTTATTGATACATGACTTTATGTCTAGAAAAACATCCTTCCATTTTTGAGAAAAAGTATTTTTCATAAATACAACCTCCCAAGGAAAATAAACATAACAATTCCTTGTGTAATTGTAAAACTTGTTAAGTTGCTAGAGAAAAAGCAGAAATAAGGGACATGAGAAGGAACAGTAACTATTAAAATGCTAAATATTCAAAGAAAAATAAAATGAGTAACTTTAAAACTTGATTTACATCAGCAATATTTACTTTTATGAAGGGCCACTATTCATGAAGTATGAAGTGTTGACATTCACATGTTTTAGGTAGAGGTAAACGTGCAACTGTTTAAAGAAAATTATTTTCTTCATTTACATATTTTGGTTGAAGTAATTTAGCTTAAACTTCCCAAAAAATTCACCTTTGGGCTTAAAATAAACATAGAAAGCCCAAAAGGAGAATTCTTTGGAAAGTTATAAGCGATGAAAAAATGTTTGGAAGGAATATGAAGGCTGTTCTGCAAACCTTATTACAGTGTTTCCCAAAGGGAACTAGGATTTAACCTTCACCTAAGAAGCACTCAAAGAACTAAAACACTGAAAATACACATCATCATCATAACAACAACAACAAACTCATTTGCTTTCTATTTTGTACTGGATTAATACAAGTGTGCATATCATTTTCTTTTTAATGCTGTTAAATTGCAGTTGTGCTACAGACTTGACTCTAATAAACTATTAAGCAATTATTTTTACCAAAGGAGCTACCACCCAATGTCAGTGTGAAGTTCTACACAAGTGGAATTTTAGTGGTTTTTAAAATTCATGTTAGATGCCTTTACTACATAAATAAATTAACTTAAAAAGAAAGGCAGTATATTTGTATGATTTTTAGACAAAATGAGTGTCTCAAATGCTTATTTACAAATTGTTTTTCCCTCTATATGACTAAGTGCAACCTAAAATTAATAGTAATGTTACTTAAGACCACACCATACCTAGACTAACCAACTGTACTTCTTGATTTAGTTGGTGGGATTTAAGGAGTGTCTGTTCCATATACTGTTTGTAATATTCTATATATTACAGAGAAATTCAAATATGTATAAAGACTCTCCAAAAACTTTATTTGTGTTTTGTAAATACTGAAACAATTGCCTTGCAAAACAAAATCTGTTTAGAGGCAGTTATTTTTCTTCGTTTAAAACATGGGAGTATTTCCTATTTAATATGCATATTTCTAATTTTATTTGAACTACCACTGCAAACATAACTAATGTATGAGAGATTTTGGTTAACAAGACTTGGCTCCATCTTCACACTTTATCACATTTCAGCACAAAGATAAACCTTGCATGATGCAAAATAACCACCTTAATTCAATCATGGGAATGTCTTGGCACATTGCAGGCAATGGAAACATCTCATGGTGAGAAAATTAAGCCCAGGCAAGTGCATGTTTTGTAATGTGAAAATAAAATTGACAAGTAGAAGCAAAATAAGAAGGGGAGGGCGAGAAAGCAGCAACACCTTCTGCAGCCTTTAAATGTTATTTTCTCTCTGCTTTACAGAGAGATGCTACCTCATTCACCTTGATTTCGACCCACGAGATCTCGAATGTTCTCTGGAACTGGACCGAGACCTTGACTGGGAACTGGAAGAACTTCTTGAACGGGACCTGGAACAACATGGAAGGATTTTTTTTCCAGGACCATATAATTGAACTTTGTGATATAAACACTGAAAGAAAGATATGCATTAGAATTCATTTTCAAATAAAAAGATAACTATTTTAGATATGTATTTTCAAAATAATATTTTAAAGAAACTAAACTCTTTGTTTTGATATTTATGGAAAAATGTAAGGTAACAGGTAATTTTAAAAATGTTTTCAAGTTTGAGAAAATCACTCTATCACTCATGATTGTACAAGTAAAAACACTAGGCATTATCACTTTATTAACACTGAATACTTTATATTTACAAATATTTAAAAAGTAACCCAGAACTTAACATATCTAGGAATTCTGAATGCTGCATTTTATATTTAACTTCTCTGAAATACCAATCCATTTCCCTTATAAAATCCCTTTCACCTCCTCAGTCACTATTAATCTGAAGCTATAAATGATGACACGTGTATGTCTGTTTAACCCTGTTTTTCTGTCTATTCAAATGTTAGAAAATTAAAGGGAAAATACATTAACAACCCTATAATTGTTAAAAAAAAAAATGACACAAGAAGGTATGGTTCATTTAAATTTCAAAAATCACAAAAGAAATATAATTCAGTATTAATCTTACAACTTTATAATTTGCCCCTTAAAATAACCTGCAGCTAAAGATTATTAAATTTTCATTCTAAAATTACTATTTTCAGAATCAGTCACTCTTTAAAACTTTAATTATTAAGTACTCAGCTAATATTTTTTCCTAAATACCATTAAAATTCATTGCCTGTTGTTTTACTAAGAATTCTTCAACAAAACACTTTAAATAATGTACTGCTTTTTCTCACCTAAAATTTTATTTTTATTGTTGACTACACAATCAGGAAATATTTACTGAAATTTTACATCATCGACAAAATAATATTCAAGTACAACAGCAACTGAATCCTAATTTATTCCTGAACATTTTAAAATAAGCATTAAGCCAATACTAAATTTTCTCCTGTATTCAGAATACCTTTATCAAAGTAAATTGTCAAAGCATTTTGTAATAACCAATAATTTAATAAAGGCCTAGAAAATTTCTACACTGGCCTTTATCAATAAACACATAAAATCTTCCCATTACATAAACATTTCTAAATGTAAACTATTTAGATAATAACTGTATATAATGATTTAATTAAATTTTCAAGTCTTTTAATAAAAGGCTGATAATAAATGGACTGAGGAAGTTTCATATTAAAATCTGCATTTCTGAAAATACTGGACAATTATTTCATGGCACTAAGAAAAAATTATCTTTTAAAAGGTGACCTGAATGAAATCTCTAACATAAAAGCTTATTCAGTCAAGAAAAATAAAACTTATAAATAAAGAAGTTAGATACTGACATTTTGACTGGTGTTACCCTTGACCTGTACCCGTTTACCTGGACCTAGACCTTGAACTTGAGGGGGAGGATGAGCGTGAAGATCGTGAATGTGAAGATCGAGACTTTGAGCGACTTCGTCTATTAGATTTCTTTTTATTACTATCTTCTTCCTCACTGGCATCAAGATTATATTTTGAGAGATCAGCATCATCTTCATCCTCATCCTATGAGAAAGTCAAGAGTCAAATACACTTGACATTTAGGTATTAATGCTATCAGGAATGAGGGACAGTTCTATATATTGAACATCTCCATATGGATATAAATCACATCATTATTATCTCAGCAAGTTCATTCTCAATCCTGAAATCTGCCTATTACATTCCTTAGCTTGTTAGGTGGACTTGACAACTGCCTCAAACGATTCAAAGAAGTAAACCTAGAAGTCATATTTATTTCCTCTTTTTCTGTCACAATGTATTACCAAATAAGTAATCGAGAACTTTCAATTTTACTCCCATCAAGGTCTTTGAAACCACCCCCTTTAGTACTTCATTCTTTTCTCCACTGATATTACAGTAATCTTTTACGTGATCTCTGTAACTAAGACAATCCATTCTACCACCCCAATATCTCAATGTTCAAGGTGACCCTTGAACAATGTATGGGTTAGGGGCACTGCACTGACCTCCTGGGCCTAATTTTTGACTCCCCCCAAACTTAATAACAGCCTGCTGACCAAAGCCTTACAGAAAACAGTCGATTAACACATTTTATTTGGTTGGCTAAAAAGTCCATTATGTTTTTTACATAAAATAAAGAACACATCTTTCATTTTCACCAATAACTTTATTGATTTGGATATTCTGAGTATGTTGGCTTCTACCACTATTGGCTTCTAGTGGGCAGAAAACCAGGGGTGCTGCAAAAGACAGCCCCAGAGCAAAGATCTGGCCTATAGTCAACAGTACTAAGAAACCTCACAAACCACTTTTGACACAGTCAGTCACAGCACCTTCTCCATACACTGCATATATCTTTTTTATTGCTTCTATCGTTCTTGAAATAAAGTATAATAGGTCAAAAAATGTCCCATATTTTCTTTCATCTTCAAAATTAAAATAGCTGCACAAAAATTCATCGATTTTGATAAGTTTTCTAAATGCACACTGATATGGCAGCTGTCACAATGCAATCTAACAAAATTGTTTCAAATGAAGTTAAAGACAACTAAGCACTACCAGAGCCATCGTACGGAAAAAAATGTGGTAAGATCTTTTGGTCAACTCAATATATGTACTATATATTGCATTTAGAATAAAGTAAGCTAGAGAAAAAAAATGTTATTAAGAATATAATATCTCAGTTGGTTAAGAGTGTCATCCTGAAACACCAAGGCTGCAGTTTTGATTTCTGGTCAGGGCACATACAAGAAGCAACCAATGAATGCATAAATAACTGAAAGAACAAACTGACATTTTCCTCTCTCTCAACTTCCTTAAAAAAGTAAATAAATAAGAGAATATCACAAGGAAAATAGATTTATAGTGTATGTACTGAAAAACAAACCCATGTATGTATAAGCAGACCTGCGCCATTCAAACCTGTGTTGTTAAAGGTCACTGTATACTGACTGTCATCACTCTCAAATATAGGTCAGATATCTTCTTTATTAAAATCTTTAAAAATTGTTCTACATTGATTTAGTTGCACTCAAGGGCCTCTTATGATCATACCCCAAAGTGACCTTAATCTAGATCTATACACCCAAACTTAAAACTTTACACTCAGGCCCACAGAACAAACATTACCACACTTGAAGTGGTCACTGCCGCACATCCTCCCCTCTGCTCTAACCACACTAGCTTATGTTGATTTCTTGAATGATGCAGGTTTGTTCCCTACTCAGGGAACCTTTATTTGCTGTTTTATTTACGTTCCATTAAAGAAGGGTATTTTTGTCTTAGTCATTATTGTTTTTCCAGTCCCAGAATAGAGCTTGGCAGAGTGGAAGCTCAAAACTTCTGTGAGAACAAATGAGTATACAGTAGAACATATATATCTTCACGATAGACCAAAGGTCATTAAAAACATTCATGTTATGTCATAGCTGAAATAAGACAAAGGGGAAATAAGGCTATCAATTACCTCATCTAATTTGTATTTAGAAAGATCTTCATCCTCATCCTCTTCTTCTCCCTCAGATTCTTTATCTTCAACTTCCTTTAAAATAGATGCTGGGCCAACTGCCTTCCCTCTGTATTTTTTCTTTTTACGTCCAAACTACAGAAAAAGATTCATAACATTTCTGTAATATATTCATACATTTTATATATTTTTTGCATAAAGATATTTTCTAACCAATTTTTCTAATTTGTAGTCAACCTGTACATTAATGTATAGCTTACCTCATCATATTCACCATCAGATTCTTCTCTTTCTATATATTCAACATTTTCTCTTTCATTAAAACCACCACCATATCCTAAAAGACAAGACATACATTGTTATCCTCTGCCAATTCATTAAAATAATAACAAAGAAATTCTCAAAAGCACTCCAAACAACAGGAAAAAAAAAAATCCTATCAATGAAATTTGCCTGTGCATATAACAATTACTAGTCTTTAAAAAGCGTTAATAAGACTTCCAGCCAAGATGAAGGCCTAGACAGACACACTGAGTGTCTGCAACTAAGAAGAAATACAGCTACCTCAAAACTAGAGACAACCAGAAGTTCCAAAAAATCGAGCTGCATGGAAGTCCAACAAAGATATAAAAAGGAATACTCATCCAGATAGGTAGGAGGGGCAGAGAGGACGTGGTGTGGTGGTGGCAGCAGCTGCGACAGGCTGGCAGAAAGCACAGTCACATGTTTTAAAAAGTCGGGAGGGATACCTGGGAAGCGCTCCCAGCACCAGACTAGACCACACAGCTCACGGTTCCAGTGCTGGGGAAAATAAAGCCTCATTGCTTCTGACTGTGCAAACCAGAGGGGGTTAGGGCGGAGGAAGAAACTGCTGGTCTTGCAGCAGAGTCCACTTGTTTAAAGGGCCCCCACGGTCCTAGAACATCCTCAGACCCACCCACTCTGGGAACGACAGGCAGAGCAATAGCTAGAGGGGTGCCAATCCTATACAGGAAGTGGGAGAAGTGCCTGGAAAAGAGGCGAGTGCTGAACAAGCTACATAGTCCCCTCTCAGACCGACCCCTCCACAGCACCACATGGTGAAACGGGTAGCCCGCACTAATGAATACCTAAGGCTCCACCCCTTACAATGTAACAGTGCAACAGCTCTACCTAAGACACAGAGGAAAACAAACATAGGAGTCTGTCAAGATGAGGAGACAGAGAAGAACGGTCCAAAAGGGAATGGATCAAGGTTCCAGTGGGAGAACTAAGTGACAAGGAGATAGCCAACCTAACATATGAAGAGTTCAAAACACTGGTGATAAAGATGCTCACAGGTTTGACAGATATGCTTAAGTACAGCAAACGCATAAGTAAAGAAATGAAGGCCATGCTAAATGAAACGAAGGAAAATCCATACAAAACCAATGGTTAAGGGAAAGAAACCTGGGTTCAAATCAATGACTTGAAACATAAGGAAGAAAAACAGTCAACCAGTACAGAATGAGGAAACAAGAATTGAAAAAAATGGAAGAGCCTTAGGAACCTCTGAGACAACTTTAAATGTGCCAACATCTGAATCATAGGGGTGTTAGAAGGAGAAGAGGAAGAGCAAGAAATTGAAAGCTTATGTAAAAAAATAATGAAGGAAAACTTCTCAAATTTGTCAAAGGAAATAGACATACAAGTCCAGGAAGCACAGAGAGTCTCAAAGAAGCTAGACCCAAAGAGGATCACACCAAGACAGCGTCATAATTGAAATGCCAAAAGTTAAAAGATAGAATCTTAAAAGCAGCAAGAAAAGAGAGTTACCTACAAAACAGTTCCCATAAGACTGTCAGATGATTTCTCAAAATAAATTTTGCAGGCAAGAAGTATTCAAAGTTATGAAAAGCAAGGACCTACAACGAAGATTACTCTATCCAGCAAAGCTATCATTGGAATGGAAGGGCAGATAAAGCACTTCCCAAACAAGGTAAAGCTGAAGGAGTTCATCATCACCAAGCCATTATTATATGAAATGTTAAAGAGACTTATTTAAAAAAAAGATCAAAACTATGAACATTAAAATGACAACAAACTCACAACTATCAACAACTGAATCTAAAAAATAAAAACAAAATTCAACTAAGCAAACCAGAATAGGAACAGAATCATAGGTTTGGGGATCATTTGGAGGGTTATCAGCTGGGAGGGGGGAAGGGGGGGGGAAATGGGGCAATGGTGCAGGGATCAAGAAGCATAATTGGTTGGTACAAAATAAGACAGGGAGAAGTTAAGAATAATATAGGAAAGGGTGAAGCCAAGGAACTTATATGCACGACACATGGACATGAACTAAGGGGTGGTGGGATTGCTGGAGGGAAGAGAATTAATGGGTGGAGGGGAGCAAAGGGAAAAGGAATTGGGACAACTGTAACAACATAATCAATAAAATATACTTAAAAGAAAAAAGTGACTTAAGAAAAATCGCTACAGAGAAAAGTCTCAATGTGAGATACTTAGCTGGAAAGTCCTGTAGCTGTACTTTCAGCTTTTCTCAATTTCAAAGTGCATGGGTGAAAAACATCTCCTTAAACCTCTGCTATAACCAAGGTTAAAAAGTAAAAAAGACTTTCCTTTTTAGTTTATTATAATTCTTCTGGGAGAACTGGGCTCAGTAAGAACCAAGAATCAAAGTTCACTGTTTACCAATTGTAGATGGTCTGGAATCTTGTTAATATTGAAATTTTGCTGAGCTAAAATAAAATGCAGCCAGAGTTTGGAAAATTCTAAATTATAAAAGCAAATTCAATAACATAATAACAAAAATCCAAATTGATTTTGATGCAATTATTTTCAATACAGATGTAAAAGCCACGGAAGAGTCTCTGAAATAGAGAAATAGCCAGTTAACTTTTAAACTGAAAATATTCTATCAAAAAGTAATCGAGATCAGCAAACCATTATTTTTTGATGTCACAATTGGCACCTACAATGAGACTGTTAAGTCTTTCGTATAAGATCAAGAGAGACTAGAATAAGAAAGTGAGTTAGTTTTATTGAAAGTCAGATGAGAGATTCTGAATAACTCTACCATTGAAAAAATAATCGAGAAGTGTGTGGTCAAAAGTAAAACAATCTATGTAAAATTCCAGAGCAGTACCAGCACATAAAGGCCGGTGATTTCATTTAAGGATTTCATGAACCAGCACAATGTTAAATAAATTTATGAACATATTACTTTTAATTTAGGATTTGTGACTTGAAATTTATCAAACATGGGCATTAAAAAAATAAGGAAGCTCATTACCCTATTACCATTTCATAACAGAGCTACAAACAGTAGGAAGGCTCTATATGCCAATAAAATAGCTAATAAATTTAATTTTCTTAAAAAAAATCACATTAATACAACATCCTTTCTTTACTTTGTAGCAGTGAAAATTGCAATGTATTAGGGTTTATCTTTGAAATACTTGTATATCATCCCTTTCCTCCTCTTCTACCCTTGTTTCAGAGACAATATGCACCCAACTGAAAAGTTTCCTTTTGTTTTTCTTCATGTAACATGAGTAAAAGGTACATGAAATACCAATAACAATTTTTCCCTTGGCTGTAGTTTTTCAGAACACCACATATAGAAAAAGAAAGAAAGGAAGCACAACTGGATTATGCTCACCTTAAGAAAACAGCTCAGATTCAATGTTAATTATGGATTACAAATATAATACAAAGTTGTAATTCTACAAGATAGTTTATCTCTAAATATATCTCACATTGTATCACCACATCCCAAGAATAAAGTATGACTGGTTTTATACACAACAAATTCTAAGAGATGGCTAACAACGCAGATCTAAACTTCAAAATACTTATAAGTAGGTTAAAAAAAAAAAAAATCCATGGGCTCTGTATCATTTAGTAGTCTACAGCTGAAAAACGGTATGGCAAAAATGGAGAGCTAAAGAATACACTATAGCCAAAATTTACAAAGTGAAATATACTTTGTATAGGTTGATTTTGCATAGGTATCTAAGTAATAATTATTTTAAAATGATTATCATAGCAAATACAAAAGCTATTTTCATGTTCTTGAAAAACAACTTAAATAATCTGTTGACAACAATGGTTATTAAGGTATGTTGGGTGAACCAATCAACAAATCCACCTCATGACGAGAACTCATGAAGAGAACACAGAAAATATGTCTCTCTATCATGAAAAAACTTCAGTGTATCATTTCCATTGAATAATAGGTGAGTTAGAGGCATAACTGGCATGGTCTATATCTGTTTCCTTCATTCCATTGGTTTGAAGCTTGTCAGGTCATACTGGAAAAACTGGTCTTCCTGGTTCTGCTCTTGCCACCAACCCCCTCCCCCCAAATCTTTTTCTACAAACTAGCAATATTTAAGGAAAATCAGAGGTGTTACTCCTTTGTTAAAAATCCTTCAGATATTTCTCATTATACTTAAGAATAAAATATATCCCTTACACTATGATTTATATGGCTTTTTTTTTTACCTCTGAAGTGTTTCCTGGAGCTAACTAGTACATCCACTATGCTAAATTCTTTCAAGTCTTAGGGCCTTCACACAAGCTGTTTACGCTTGTTTGGAATGACCTTTCAACTTGTTACTTGGGTATCTCATCTTTCTCTTCTTACCTTAAGCAATGCTTTATCAAACACACTGCTTTCTTAAAAAGACTTCATTAATCTTAGGCTCTGTGTGTCTATTTTGCTCACCCAGAAACAAGTAATCAAGAACCTCTATAGGCATCACAACAAAAATATTTTCAATTTTGTCTCACAGTACAATGTAAAAAAGTGAGTAAAGGACAGTAAAGCATCAAACACAGATTTAACTCAGGCCTGAATTAGGGTTATGACAACAGAAATGAACAGAGAAAAGGGGATGAATATTACACACACCTCATAGGAAGAACCAAGATACTAATTTGGAAATTCTGTGATTCTGTATTTTGAATAATTTAATTACTCCAACTTCTGAGAATTTATTCTAAAGAATTCAAAAGAATAAAATTCACAATTAAGACTGTTCTATTGAAGTACTTCTTACTGATTAAAAAAAAAGGAAAGAAGCGTCTATCTTAATGAAGTGAGGGTGAATGAGAAGGGTTAGGCAAGATTTGAGGATTGAAAAATAATATCTAAGATATTAGGCTACAATGTTCTCACAAGTGAAAATACAAATTAAACAAAAAAAAAAAAAAAAAAAAAAAAAAGAAAAAGAGAAAGGAGGAAGGTGGGAGGCCGAGGATTTAACTAGAATTTCTGTTGTACTTCTGGAAGGGCTAGGTCCAAAAGGTTCTTTACTGGGTCCCTTATCTCCAGAGACAAGACAGACAGTGGAAGTGGTCTAAAGTCAGGGAGGAAATAGAACCAGGAACTTGCTTACTTAATCTAGGTCTGACAAGGCGACTATATACAGAAGGTGTCTTTGTATGACATATGATGCTGAATGATAAAATCATATTTGAAGTATACTGATAACATGGTTGGGCTAATTGCTGATAATATGGAACTATATGATATTAGGTAAATATTTTCATCTCACCACTGACAACACAGAGCCAATGATAAGCTATTATTTAGGCCAAATTCCATCCAAATTACCTGCAGATGTTTGGGACCCACTCTCAGAGAGATTTACTTTAAAAGGTGCCTCTCTGCCCTTTTTTTTCATCATACTAGAATATGGAATAAATGAAAAAGTGGTATTACTCTTTTAGTACTAATAACAAACATCTAGATAAGTGGGGGAAAGGGGAGTAAATAAAGCATTTCTGAAAGTATCCTAATGTTACTATTGGTTAAGTTACAGCTTCGTAATGCTGTACTTTGTAAATTGCACAATTCTCAAACAAGATGATTTGTGTGTGTGTGTGTGTGTGTGAGGGGAAAAAAAAAAAAATCAAGGTAAAAAACATACAGCAGAATAGAAAGAATCCCCAATCACTGTGCTCTTAAGATGACATAACTGTCAATTCAATTTTCAGTTCTTTCAAAAATCATTTAGTTGGAATATGCTTTTATCTTACCTGTTCTTTCTTCTAACTTGGCATACTTTGGAGTATTACACATGTTACACTCTGATCTTCTGGCCCAATTCACATTACTGCAACTTCAGAAGTTAAAAATACCAAGTTAGTAGATAATTACAAGAAAAACAAATTTTTAGACATTCTAGGATTTTAAAATAAAAACTAGGATGAAATCACTACCATAAAAAATATTTACTAAGAATATTGCAAACAAAGAAACTGTACCATTGTACTTTTTTCTGAAGAGAAAATGTGGGTTCTAACTATTTAAACAGAGAAGCTAAAGCAACATAGTATGAAGAATGCCTTTGTCATTTTATGAGAAATAAACATCAAATTATACCTCTAGAGATTCTGACACTTTAGGAGAAAAATACCATTTTATATCAAATGTTCTAACTTCTCAGTCTCTGAATTTACCTGAAAGAAGGGTAAGGTTATACCCTCCAAATAATGTTAATTTTTTTGAGGAACCAGTTCAAGCACTGAATTCCACAGCATACCAAACCCAGTCTTAATGTGTTGCTGGAAAATCCTTCAGTTATCTATAGTATCAGAAATTTATGTAAGACCTTCTTCTGATTAAATCCTCTTTCATATACAGTCAATTCATTAGCAAAACGAAAGAAATGGAAGTTGGAAAATCAAGAGATTAAAAATCAAGAATATTAAGAAACCTATTTAATTAGGAATAATTATTATGGCATGCATGATTCTAAAATTACCTTGTATATGGGCAAAATAAATTTTGTGGTATTTTTCATAAGTTTTTGATATTTTTCACTAATAGAAAAATGTAGGCTTTTGCGCTGTTAAATACCTCCTCCTCCTTTTTGGGTGATATTAGTTCACCTTAAGAATGTTTACTGGCACACATACCCTATCACAGTAACAACTAATATTACCATTAAAAAATAGAATTTAACAGTTCTCACACTTATATATCAGATACAGACTGAATAACAATCAACAGACCTTTGATTTAAAGGTTACCTTGGTTTGTTAATGTGACTAATAAGAGTTGGTAATATTAATAAGTAGGGCTAAATATATTATTATGAAACAAGAGGAAGATAATTGGAAACACATACGTTTTACACTGCCAGTCATTAGCACTAAACAGGCCTCGGCTCTTCTCTGCAAGTGTTTTTCCTATTTCAGTTCCCCCTGCTTTCATCATCTTAGCTTCAGTTGTTTTCTCTGAAAATTAAAAAAACAACAACAACTATGCAATACAAATCTGGGGGAATAATAAAATAATCTGTATTTACAGTCTCAATTGAAGCTTCCTTAAATACTTACCCCGACCACATCTATTACAGCTGGTTCTTCTGGCAAAGTTTACATTTCCACATCTGAAAATAAAAGCAAAAAATACTTGTAGATTTTTTAAAACCACTATGATTTAAAAAATCCTATATAAACAACTTTTTAATGTGTCCTCCCTTGCTATATTCCTGGATCCAGAAATTCTAAAGCCATCTCAGTCATGTTAACAACAGTATTAACTAGGAAAAAAAAAAATTCTCACAATTTAGGTGGTAAAATGTAAGACTTGAAGCTACAAGTCCAGGATAAGAAATTCAATCTCACTTTCTAGTTATGTGATCCTGGTAAGTCACTTAGAATCTCTGAGACTCAGCATAACAGTCATGAACCAAATAATGATGTTTTGGTCAGCAATAGACAGCATATGAGACAGTGGATTGCTAAAATTATAAGTAACTTCGTAGTGCAACGCATTACTTGTGCTGTAGAGATCCTGGTGTAAGCAAACCTATTGTACAGTACAAAATACTTAACAGTGATAATGACTATGTTAGTGATTGGTTTAACTGGTGTGTTTTGTGTAATAACGTGTTATACAGGCTTATAGCCTAGGGTCTGCAGAAGGCAATACCACCTAGGTTTGTTAAGTGAGCTCTATCATACCTGCACAATGACAAAAATCACCTAACCCATATCTCAGAACACATCCCCGTCGTTAAGTGGCATATAACTGTAATTATAATGGAATCCCCTTGCAAAGCTGAAGATCTGACTCCACTTCAACAATTATTGGTGAGGCAGCAGGGAGTTCCAAAAAACTTCAAGTACAGAAAATAAAAAGATACACACAGAAATGTGTTAAGTACTGTAAGAAATACAAAATCCTAAGGGTGGACCAATGGGGAGAAAATGAGTAGGTCATAGAAGGTTTTATGGATCTTGATAAAATACTCTTTTTACAAGTAGGCGGTAGGATAGTAAGGAAAAATAGACTGTAGTGACTAAAAATTATAAACAGGCTCAATAATTATGAGGAAATAGCTTTCTGGGTTATCAAACCTCTGAAACCTAGCTAAAAAAAATTATAACCAATAACCAAAAATCTCAACACATGGAATAACAGTACCATTTTATGCTTACCTTTAGCAAACTTAAAAACAAAAAATCATCAGATTCATTAACATGGCCTGATTAGTCCATGTGCATTATCAGTAACAATGTTAAATGCTCTAAATTTTAAAACACTGTTTACATTTTCCTTTTAGTTATTATACTAGAATAAAACAGAGATGGAAAGTATGGAATTCCCACTAAACTAAAGCACTCCAAATAATTTTTAGGTTGCCCCTGTAGTCCCAAATAACGGTTCTCACCCAAACATATTCTGAAAAGAATTTTCTGGATTTATACAGACTGTAGAAATACTATTCACATATTTGTAGCTGAGCTGAAATGCACTCTTAGACCTCCTTCAAACATTTGAGTGTGTTGTCATTAATGAGGCCGTCAAAAGCACATTATACTGCAAGTGACCAACAGCAGAAGTTAAAAGTTGGTGAATACCTTTTGAATATTTTCAAATAGGCTTACCAGTCAGAGCAGTGCTATCTGTAACATTATCACTCTTGTTATTGTTCAATATTGTCATAAAGACTTAAAATCCTAGAGGTCATCTTAATCTTTATGCAACTGAGAATGATCAATTTATTATGTAAAAAAAAACAAAACAAAAAAACGATATTTCATATAAACTGCTTACAATATGGCTAGAAGACAAATGCTGGGGAAATAAGGACTTAATCTCCTTTAATGACATTAGATGTTTTAATTTTCCAAAACTAATATCAATAGCTGTAAATGAGTATTTGCTACATACCACTTGCTCTCCACACACTATTTATGCTATTTCATGTATTTATAGTAGGGAAGCCATTGAATTCTAGGGTTTTTTTGTTTTGTTTTGTATTTTAGCAAAGTTAAATTACCTACTTAAGGTTAATAAGCAATAGGGCTGGAATTAAACCCAGGTCTATTTGATTCAAAGTTTTTCCTCTTTACCACTATAAACTCTGTGGAAACTGTGGCTAAGTAAGGCACAAGAAATCAAAGGTTTTTATTTGAATATGAGTTGTGCATTCAATATTTTTGACAATTACTTTTCATAGTGATTTCCATATATTTCTAAAGAGATAACACCTATTTGAGGGCCCGTCAATAAAAACTAACAACTTGATAGAGCACATTGTCTTCAGCAATAATGTCAAAAGCAGAGCCATCATAATATGTGCTTCTCTGTTGCAGGGCTTCACAAGGCTGAGCTGGCAAAAACAGAGCCTTCAAGCCTTTCGGCTTTAACGAAGCGGAAGGTTCAATTCTCGAGGGGAAATTAAAGGAAAAAAGTCAGAATTTCCCAAACTAAAGAAGGATAACGTTTGGGGTGGCGGGGTATATATATACATACACACACACACACACACAGTACGAAGGAAAGTTTAAAAATATCCAACAAGATAAAGTATAAGAAGCAAAAGACCGAGCTGACAAACGAAACGCTTTCCTCCAACAAGATAAAAGTTCTGCAGGGAAAAGTCACGTGAGGGAGATCAAATACCAAGCGGGCCTCAACGAGGATTCTCTTAACACTGAAACCTGGCCGCGGCGGGAGTAGGGGGGTGGGGGCAAAGGGGAGGCCACCTCGCTCTCCAAAGAGGAGCTGTTTAGCAGACGTAAAGTCGAGGAAACAAACGCTGGAGACATACTCAAAATAAACGCTCTTGAAAGCCTTCCTCGTGAACAGACCCGGGAGCCTCCTTCCCGCTTGGGAGCCCGCGATTCGCCGCGTCAACCCGACTTAAGGCACCGAGGACAGTAAAGAGGAAAATCCCGAACCAATCTGAGAAGACTCCACCGATAAACCCTGCTCCAATTTGGGATCTTTCTTGAACTCACTTTTTGTCAGGGCAGATCCAGTCACCGTCACTGACTCTGAAATTCTTGGTCGACATCTTGAACGCTGCCACCACAGGCACCCGCAGCTACGTCTTCACAGGAGGAAAGCGGGCTGGGGACCTTCGCCACCGCGGGTCTGTCCTCGTGCCGCCTGACTCCCACCCACCACTGCGTCAGGATTTGATAATAAGGGTACTCAGCCGGTATTGAGTTTGAACGTTATTATCCAGAGTTAGATGCCTGTGCGATTTTTTTCCTGGGCGACAAAGTTATAATGCAAACGTATTCTCTCGATCTAAACTAACAGGCGCTGCAGGGACACCCCAGGAGGGAGGCCTTCGTGGCTCTAGAAGCGTTTGGGTGCCCTCTACAGGCGGGAGGACCCAAAGGAACGTATTGTACTTCCGTAGCTCTGATGGGAGGAGCTAAGGAGCCAGAGGCTGAAGTGATTGTGTTCAGTTTGGGGCTCGGAAGCTCGGGTTGCTCAGTTCGAGTTTAAGGGTTATAGTAGGTTATCGAAGTGTTTGAAGAAATTATTTTAATAACGGATTGAAAAGTTTGTTTTTTGGCTATGTCCGGGAGATGTTTAGAAAATTCTTGTTTTTTGATACACAAATGCAGCTAGGTAAGCCGTGTACAGGAGGAAACTGATCAGTAATTTTTGAACTAGGATATTGCGGATATTCTTTTTTTAAATGTAATTTATTGGGGTGACATTGGTTAACACGTTTTAAGTGTACTACTCAATAAAACATCATCGACACACCGCATAGTGCGCCCACCCCACCCTCCAAGGAAAGTCTCTTATACTCCCTCCCTTTGCTCACCTCCACCAACATCCACCCCCACTTTCTTTCCCGCTACTATCAGCACACTGTTGTGTGTGCGTGTATGTGTAAATGTATGTGTAAATATATACGATTTTTGCTTAGTCCCTTTACCTTCTTTCATCCCGCCCCTCATGACCCTGGAATTCTGCTCCTAAGTATACTGCCAACAGAAACACACCTAAGTTCACCAGACATGTATAATAATGTTAATCGCCGCACTATGGAATACTACATACAGCAGTGAGAACAAATTACAACCACATTGAATAGTATGGATGCCACTCACAAATAACAATATTCAATTGAAAAGCCATTCACAAACTCGTACATGCTTTATGATTCCATTTACATGAAGTTCAAAAGTAACTAAACCTATCTAGGATAGCAGTTAATCTAGGGAGTAGGAAGGAGAGAGTGGCTAAAAGGGGACATGAGGGACCTTTGGGGGTCCTGATAATATTCTTTGACATAATATGAGTTCTAGTTACACAGATATCCTCACCTTATAAAAATTCATTGAGCTGCATGCTGTTGACCTGAAAATAAAAGGCCAAAGTGAGAGTCAACAAGTGTTTATTTGAGATCAAAGAATAACTATTTGGGAAGCACTGATTCAGGCAGAAACCCAGATAGTGTTCTGATTATGGGGTTGAAAGCAAGGAGGTTTTATGAGAGAAAGAAGGGAAATAACTGGATTACTAAAAGGGAGAAATTTCTATGTGCTGATAAGCTAAATTATTCCTTAGCTATAGATGGCTATTTACTGATTCTAAAGAATTTCTTTAATTACCAGGTTTTGTAATCAGAAGTTCTGGTTTCCTGTTAGCTTTAAAAACAGTTAGGAAGACAATGCTGTTTTGGCCCAGCCCAAGGTTATTTTGCCCAGTTTAAACATTCCCAAGGTTCAGGGAGTAAGATGTGCAATGCAGTTCCTCTGGAATGGCTGTCCTGTTTCCATCTTTAAATAGCTTCACTATGGCAGCTTTTCACAACACTTAAAATGTGGGCATTATTTTTAACTTCAATAAGAAGTTTAAAACCTGGCCAGGTAGCTCAGTTGGTTAGAGCATCATCCATATACACCAAGGTTGAAGGTCTGATCTCAGGTCAGAGCACAAACAAGAATCAACTAATGAATACTAATGAATGCATCAATAAGAGGAACAACAAATGGATGTCTCTCTTTCTCTCTCTCTCTCACTCTCTCTCCCTTCCTCCTACACACACACAGACACACACACACACACACAAAATCAATAAAAATTGTTTTTAAATCTTTTTAAAAAGGTTTAAAAATAAATTCTTAAATTTACCCATCTCATATGCCACCTATCTCCTCATTCAGTAAATACTTACTAAATATTATACTGACTTCAACCGGCAAAGGCAATGATCCCAGACTCCCTTGTGACCTGAGTATCATCAATACCTGGGTACCTTCTGGTTTTAATGGTGATTGAGGTTTCTTACAGTTGTGATATTGAATTTACCATAACTCACATAAGGTCATATTACAAGGTTATTAAGAAAAGGCCTGCCCTGGTCGGTGTGGCTTAGTTGGTTGTGTTAGAAACAAGGACATAGTGACTCCCAAACCAGTAAAAAGTCATTAGTAACAAAGGGCAAATGTAATTAGAGGATCTCTGAGAAGGGAGCTGACAGCACTGGCATATCTACAAACCACAGAAGGGGCATTTAGATAACCGTGTTAGATTGTAACTCCGGAGTAACCAGTAATGGAGAAACGGGGAAGAAGGAGAGGGGAGGGGGAGCTAATTGCGTTAGGGCAGGGAAGCTAATCGCTCTCACTTTAGGGCAAAGAAGATAATCACTTTAGGGTGGCAATTTTAGGGTGGAGAAGATAATCACTTTAGGGTGGCAATTTCAGGGTGGGGAAGCTAAGACTATAAAACCAGTTTCCTTTGTCTACTTGGTGCGCACATTCTCCTGGCTGTGAGGGTGCGCCCGGCTCTGCAGACTCATGAATAAAGGCCTCGTTTTACTGCTAAAGTCCTGTGTCCCAGTTTTTATTGTGAGCGTTTCTCACAGTTGGAGCGCTATCTCATACATCATAAAGTTGCGGGTTTGATTCCTGGTCGGGGCTACACCTAGGTTGCAGGTTTGATCCCCTGTTGGGGCCCATACAGGAGGCAACCAATAGATATTTCTCTCTCATGTTGATGTTTCTCTCTCTTCCTATATCTCCCTTCTTTCCTCTCTAAAATCAATAAAACATATTTAAAAAAGAAAAAAGAAAAGAGGTTATTTTGGTTCGACACTTAGAACTGAGTGTTTAAGGTGGCAATGATCCAATCTCTCCTAAGGTTTACACTTCCAGACTCAAGGAGACTTTTCTTAAAGTACAGATAAACCAAGCAGATTTTATTCTTTATGTTCAGACACATGCAGGAAAAAATCCGCTATACAAAAACAATGAAAAATAACTTAATATAAAATTCCAAATCTTAAATTCACTGCATAAGTCATAATTGAGATATTTTAAAGTAACTTATTTTTAGTTGACCACAATTTTTTCTTCATTTTATGGTACATATATCCTTGTGTTATAAAATATCTGGAATTATAACTGAACAAGCAACCATAAAATGTTTGCTCTTGAAAATAGTAGGTCCTACTCAAGCAGAAGAACAAGGAGTTAAAAAAAAATTTAATGCCTAAAAGTAAACTCAATATTTATTCCTAAATAACTCCCTAATTTTAATCTGGACACTTGTGGAATGTGAAATTTACTTCCTAATTCACTAGGACAGCAGTAACCCTAGGCAGAGTTGAGCAGTATGTGAAGTTATGGCTGAGTTTTAGTGCAATATGTGCAGTCATTGCAGGATGGAGGGGAGGGTAGCTATAGCCTCCAAAAGGCACCAGGAATTTGGAAATCAGGTAATAAAATACTATCACTTGGAACTGAGATTGGAAGGATTAGCATGAATTTGGTTAGATCAGCCATCTGAAAATGGAATTAACTCACTCTAATACCTAGTTTGTATTTATGATGTCAGAGAAGGAAAACTCTGACTCCAAAAAACCTCCGCTGCCTCGCGGCATACCTCTTCAGGGGAAAGGCTAAGGGAGTAAACCCCGACAGAAAATCCGGAGCCGGAGTCCCTAAGGCGGTTTGACGTTGTAGTCAACACCGGCAACTCCTGCGGCGCACCTGAAGCCAAGCTGTATTGACTCCGTCTTTCCCTTGGACCCTTCAGCTGCGAAGAGAGGGGGGGTCTGCTGCATGGGCAACAGCAGACCCTCCATATCACCCTGCCCAGGCTCTGTAGCTTCAGCGTCATCGCAAGATGTCGATTCAACACGGGAGGAGACAGATACCGTGTCACTCCCGAGTCGGACTGCGCAGCCATTCTCGGCGGTGCAGATGGACTCTTAAGAAGCTACACCATCGTCTCTCGAGATGGACGGCTGCCGCCGCCGACGACGATTTGGTAGTGTGCTAAGAGCTTTATATCTGTTATCACATTTAAGTATCGAAAATCTTTAGGAAAGATATTTTTAGCTTTGTTTACAGGTGAGGAAATCAATGTTTAGAAAGTAAGTAGCTTGTGAAGTCTATGAAGTGGAACATATGGTGATTCTGGAGCCAGATTGCTTGGGTTCAAATCCCAGTTGTACTACTTGTTATCTTTGTGACCTTAGGCAAATTGCTTAAACTATCTCTGTTTTGTCTCTTCATCCAGGAAATAGAGATTATGATAATAGTATTTGTATTTTAGAATTGTTAAAAAGATTGAGATAACTCTCTTAGGTGCCTGACAAACTGACTTCAATAAACAATGGTTATTATTATATAGTTAAAGGCTCACAGGTAATAGATGCTGGTGAATAACATGCAGTTAATATACCAAAAGTTAAACCAACAGAAAAGTTTTACTGGGAGAATCATATGTCAATAGAAAGATGATTTACAATAAATCTCAGATAATAACAGTGAACAAAATGTAATAATATATCTGGCAATACCAAAAGGGAAAGCTATTTGAGTTCAAGAACTACAACTAATTTTTAAGAGAAATATTCCTAGAGTAGAGAAGGAATTTCAACTATCCTAATGTGAAAGAAAAAATTCCTCAAGACTTCTAATTTTCTTCTAATTATAGACTCACAAAACAACTGATAATTTTCTCTTCTGAGTACATTTAACCTACTGCGATGAAATACCCAGAGAGAATTCTCTGTACAATTTATTCTTCCTAGAAAAACAAAAATTAAAAAAAGTAATTCTTTCTAGATTTAACTCTTTATAGAAACTGATATTCTGAGGTACACATCAGTTTCTTTTGGGTCCTCTTAACATGTTTATCCCTAAGAGGTTAATCGGTTCTGGTGGAAATTATAAAATTGAGTTTCTGAACCTACAAAGCTAAGAATCTGGCTTTTCATGTTGTATTAGAGCTCTGTTTGCTTGCAAGTAACATAAATAAAAATAAAATGGCTTGAACAAGAAAAAGGGGAGGGAGTTAACATTATAAAGAGAATGTATGTGATGGAATAGGAGGGCAAGAGTACTGATTCAGAAGGAGAATAATAGAAGCCATCCTGTACCAAGCAGCACACTTCCTCAGTCTCTTGCTAGACTCTAATTATACAACATTTCTTCCTGCAAACCTGTTTTCTCTACTGCTTAGTTCACAGGACAGACAGAAACAGTACTGCTCATAGACCTGAGCAAGAGGGACTCTTCTTAACCCAACCACATACCTCAGGGGGGGTCCATGCTTTGGAAAAACCTTTCTGGAAATATTCTAAGTCCCCTGCAGTGCCTGGGAGCTGGGACCTAGTCCTGTGTGTGTCTTGACAATGGAAACCTCTGGCAATGGGGTCTAACCAGGTCAGCAGGCCCTGGACAGGGACTTCAGTGGCATCAGTCCCTGTTTCTCCCTTTCAGGGCCTTATGAACAATACCCCTCCCCCCACCCCACTGTGTGTGGGGTCCGCCAGGTGCCTGAGGAACTCTGGCACTTACACCTGTGGGTGGCCTTGGGCCACATGGCCACACCTATTCCTGGAGAGCTGAAGCTTCTGCTGGCCAGAGTAGCACTTCTTTTATAGGATTATACCAAATTTAAACAACAAAATGGCCTTCTAAATGGTGCTGATTCACTGATTTGAAAGTAACTTTCATTGACATTAGACACAGGAGCAGTTCAGGGTTTTGGCTACCCAGTGTCCTCCTTGGGATGGAGCAACCTATGTGTGTTGCTGTGTGAACTGTCCCCTGTCTGTGCTCAGACTCAGAAGCTGCTTGGTGGAGAGCAATGGAGAGTAGCACAGGCAGCAGCAGCAGATACCCTTTATCCTGAGCTCCCCTGCCCTACCCTGGTGCTGAGGATCAGTTCTATTATGCTACCTGTCCGGTCGTCCTGGTCAGGGCTGTGCTTGTTCCTTGCCTGGGCTTTGTAGCCTGCAGCACTGCAAATCCAGTGGGCCCTTCTGTCAAAGTCTTAAGCCCTGTAGGACAGAGGATGGATATGGCTTGCTCTTCTTGCTCTGCTCAGGGCTCCTTGCCTGTCCTTACCACTGGTAACATGTGTGTGGAAGGCAGGGCTGCAGTAACATTAAAAGGATCACATTGTAGCAATGCAGTAAGGCTTAGATCAAGAGAAGAGATGGTTGGAAAATGTGTTGTTCTGTGTTAATGTTTTAAATTCTGTAAATAAATGCTATAAAATTCTAAATGATAAACCTAACATGATCATAATACAGAATAATTGTACATGTTCCTGAATTCTCTGGGTAACACTTGCATCTGTGGTAATTATCAACAAAGCACATTAACATCAGAGAATCACTGAAAGCCAGTATTCACAGGCAGCACAATGGCTGTTGCCACGAGATGAGTAATGATGCAATCAGCATTAAATTAATGGCATTAAAGAACTGCAGAGGCAAGGAGATCTATACTGTTTCAATGAAAAAAAAAGAAAAAAATCCACCCCCCCAAAAAAATTTAAAAAATGTTCCAAAAAGCTATAGCAGTGTGAATAATAATAGTGTCGCTACCTTTTCCTTGTAGTGGGATAAAATTAGCCAGGAATAGTATTTTTGACCATAAATAACACAAAGAAATAGGTCCTGGAAACCAGGAAAATTTTTCATGTGCAATGATTAGACAATAAATATCTATGTTAGTACCTTTTCCTTGCCCCAAAACTGTATTAATAAATCACTACACTTCACATGGGCCCATGATTTTTGTAATTACTTTGATAATCAAATTGTTGCTATAGATAGCTTTCTCCCTGCCCCCCCCCCCCGATATTTCCCCAGCAGTCCCCAACCTTTTTTGGCAGCATGGACTGGTTTCCTGGTTTCATGGATGAGAGTGGGGGGTGGACAGGAGGCAGAGATCAGGAGAGCTTTGCATGCGGCCTGGTTCCTAACAGCCCGTGGACTGTGCATCCCTGAGGTTTGCGACCCCTGCCCTAGAGGAAGTCCTGGAAAGAACATAGTGTTACAGAAGCATCCATGGTTATATCTCTTCCATCAAGAGACTCCTAACTGGAATCTTTAAACCCCAACTTCATATTTCCAGGCAAAGGCTAATATACCTGGCTGCTGTGGCTCAGTGGATTGAGCGTCGGCCTGCGAGCCAAGTGTCGCTGGTTTGATTCCCAGTCAGGGCACATGACTAGGTTGCACGTCAGGTTCCCAGTTGGGGGCGCGAGTGAGAGGCAACCACACAGAGATGTTTCTCTCCCTCTCTTTCTCCTTTCTCCTCTCTCTAAAATAAATAAATAAACAAAACAAATATTTCCAGGCTAAGGCTATAGTTGTGCTAGCTTGGGTCAGATCCGATCAGCTCCCTCAGGTGGTCTGGGGCCTGATGTAATATACAGCCCTGACTGCTGGGAGGCACCGCTGTGGGAAAAGTGTAGCAAACACAGAAAAGAAAAAGCAGTTGCTTATTGACTTAGTTTTCTAGGGCTGTGTAACAAATTACCACAAGCTTAACAGCTTAAAGCAACACTTTTTATTATCTCTCAGCTTCTATGGGTCAGAAGTTTGAGTATGGCTTATTTTCTGCTTAGGTTTCACCAGACAGCAATCAAGGTATCGACCAGGGTTGCAATTTCATCTGAGGCTCAGGGTCATCTTCCAAGCTCATTCATATTTTTGATAGACTTCCGTTCCTTGCAGCTAGAGAACTGAGGTCCCCATTTTCTTGCCAGATGTTAGCCAGGGCTTTCTCTCATTTCCTAAAAATGCCCTCAGGTTCTAATCACATGTCTCTCTCACAACATGAAGTTTACTTCTCCAAAGTCTGCAGAAGAATTTCTTTACAATTTATTACTGCTGCTGCTGCCGCTGCTACCATTCCTATTACCATCAGCACCACTATCATGAGACTAGTCTTATATAAAGTAATATAATCATGGAAAATGATTTTATCACCTTTGCCTGTATAAAGTAACCTAATCAAAGGGGTGACATCCTATCATATTCACAGGTCCTGCCCACACTGAAAGGGAGGGTACAATACAGAGGGCAGAAATCTTGGAAGCTTTCTTAAAATTCTGCCTATCATGGCTACTGAATAGGCAAATACTCCAAGAGATGGCCATTATAGCTGTCACTCTGAAAGCATTGAGAAATCCTTAATTGACTGTTCATCTTTTTCTCTTTGACATTCTTTTAAGAACAAAATAGTTTATTATAGCACTTGGGATATGTGTGCGGATGTTCATAGACATTCAAGCCTCCGTACTATAAATGTACAAGGCGGGACCCCCCAAAAACAAATTATCTTCTGAAGGGTGGGCCCCTTGTAGTACAGGCTTCCCACACTAGGTGTGTTCTAGGAACCCATCTGTATCAGTGTCCCAGCTGGTGCTGTTGTGAGAGGCTGTGTTTGGCTTCAATGAATTTTTTTAAAAGACTGTTTCAACACATTTGCCCATTTCATGATGGATGATTTGTAAGTATACTCATACACACCATGCTGAGTATATAGCAGTTTTTGACTAAAAAATGGCAGAGCCCCATGTCCCATCCTCCCTGTTCACCTGATCTCACCCCAAGAAGCTATTTTTGTTTTTCAGGATGAAAAAAGTCCTCAAAGGGAAACTTTTTGCCCATGTGGAAGAGGTGAAATAAAAAAATGGCAGAAGCACTAAAAGGCATCAAAATTGACAAGTTCAAAAGCTGTCTTAAGCAGTGGAAAAAATGTCTCAGTACGTGTATTGCATCAAATGGAGAGTTCTTTGAAAGTGACTGAAGTTTAAACATGTAAGAATAAATACACAATTTTTTAAATAAATAGACTCTGGTTTTGGGGGGTTCCCCCTCATACATCTTTGAGAATCTTCTGTCATATAGGGTTCATTCTACAATTCAGACCAAATGTGCTGAAAGAAGTGACAAGAAATTATTAAACATTGTTTACTTAGTATACTTTATGATTTGTTATTCTTGGAAGCTCAGTGGGTTAAAAGATGTGAGCATACATACATACATATGTACATGCTTTACAAATCTCCTGCAACTTAAATGTTCTTTTCTTGTTCTATGCAAAGCATTAATAGAAAATATTGCCAGCTGGTATTTCAGAGTTTTTTATAAATTAATTATAGTATTTACTAGCCATGTGGGAGTGGAGAAGTCTAGGTCAAGAAGGCTGGCTCTGCTGGAGACTGAAAGAAATCATGTATAAGGTGTCAGTTAGCAAACCGAATGCAGTGCTTCCTTAAGCACACATATTGAGAAAAAAGAACAATACTGAGACTGCATGCACATTTATTGGAAAATAATTATCATAATTAAAATTAAAATTATTGAAATTTGTCATCAATTTATGGCAAGGACAAAAATTTTAACTGACACATGAACTCATAGATTGTCCATGCCACAGGAGGAAGGGGATGCTTGATGTGAACAGCACATTCATTCATTCACTGTTCAATAGGACATGGCTACATATTGTAGCTACATGGAAGACAACTTCACAGCCTCCTTCTTTAAGAAACTCACAGAGTGTTGGTAAATAATGATGTGTAAAGAGATAGAAAGCAGTGTCATAAGGGTAGTACGGGCATTATTAGATGATTTCATGGGTATTTCCAGGAGTATCAACTCTCTCAGTTCATGGTGAAGAAGGGAAATGTATCAGGATTATTTCATTACCAGTAACAGCAATGAAGGCTGGTTAAACTTTATCCTTTAGGACTGGGGCAAGGGTGAAGCAAGCAAGGCACAAGGACTGAAATTTAAGGAGGCATTCTCTCCCAGGTGCTGAGCCTGAAGGTGTCACCTGAGAGTGACTGACTCCTTAAATTTTGTTCACTTGATGTCTGGTTCACCCTAGTCCTGGTCCAATGTATTCCTTCAGTCTTCGGGTGGAAAAAAAAAAGAGGGTGATCTCACAGGGTGATCTGATAACTTCCTAACTGGGCAGGTCATGGTGGGTAATCATGCCCCAGGCATATAACTTTTTAGTAAAAGGTTTATGTTTGCCTTAAGAAAGCTCTGTCCCTTGCTTCTGTGCAACTCTGTTAACAGACCTTTGAAATAAACTACCTTCAAGGCAGCACATGATCTTGTTACCTATTTTGTAATAGAATCCCTTCCTTGCTTTTTCCTACCTCCATGTAATCTTCTTCACATTCCCTCCTTAATTTCAAATGCAGAAAAGAAGCCGAGAAACTATTATTCTCTGGAGCATTTGAGATTTTTTTTTAAAAAGATTTTACTTATTTAATTTTAGACATAGGGGAAGGAAGGGAGAGAGTGAGAGAAGCATCAATTGGTTACCTCTTGCACTCTCTCAAATGGGCACCTGGCCCACAACCCAGGCATGTGTCCTGACTGGGAATGGTTGACCTTTCAGTCTATGGGATGATGCCCAACACACTGAGACACCCCAGAGAGGGCAGCTTTGAAATCTTGCACCCTGGTATATGTTTTCAGGTTAGCTCAAACAAATTATTTAAAAAAAAATTTCTACAGCTTTGGACATTTCTTATGTTGACAACGTTTACTCAGAGTGCGAGATGCAACCAATCAATGTTTCTCTCCCTCTATTTCTCCATATTTCCCCTTCTCTCTAAGAATAAATGAATAAGATATTTTACAAAAGAATCTCCTGTCTAGACAGAAGTAGAGTAATAGACAAGAGCAGTCAAAGTTTATACTTACTTTCCTATTGTCAGGAAACGCCAGGTGCTTCCAGGAGTGATATCAGTTGTGGTGCTCCCTTTCACCCCAAGCAGTAATCTGGGATTCTTGTCTTAGACTTTCCAACCAGAATTTCCAGTCTCCTGAAGGTGAGGAGGGATAAAGCAGGTGGCATAAGATCCATTGACTTCCTTTGCCTGAGGGACACCTCTAGGGGAAAAAGAAGAAGGGAGGAGATCTGTTCTATTCTTATCAACTGGACTTGCAGGTAAATAGAATGAATGATTTTAGGCAAGAGGTGGAGGCTTTATCTACAGAGAGTCCTTAACAGTATCTCCCTTGGTAGGGATTGTTTGCAGTAAATAAACCTGGAATCTATTGATTTATGAGACATGGCCTCCCAGAAGAATGCCATTTAAGCTATTCTCTGGGGTATAAAATGGAGATGTTTCATAAATTATATGCTTCATTTGGTGAGATAAAAATTTGCAAAAGCTTAAATTGAGACCAGTAGGTAGGAGCCACCTTGGAAGAATGTCCCAGACCTTTCTCAGCTTTATCTTTTGATTTTCTGTACTCTTGAAATTTTTAGTAAAGCTTAATACTAGGTGAACATTCTGATTTGTATGAGTCTGATTTGATAATGTAATCCTGTGTGTTAGCTTGCCTGGTCATGGATTGGTTGAAGAATTAATATGTAAAACAGGAAAACCCAATGAGAATATTCCCTAGGATTCATTTAGGAATGTTGGGAGAGAGAAATTCTCTCTCCCTTGGAGTTCCTAAGCTGTTAAATACAAATGTGAGACCCAATATGTAGAGGGAGCTCATCCACAAAAAAGAATTAAGCAGAGAAAATGAATGCTGACTGAGCATGAGAATTAGAGAGAAGGAGGGGTAAGGGTGGGAAGAGAAAATGAGTTCTGAATATAGCATTTGAATCCCTGAATTCTATTCCATCTGAAGCCATGTCTAGTTCCTGGACTTCCCTGTTACATAAAGCAAGTCAACACGTCCTCTAAGTTATGTTGCACTGGATTTCTGTCACTTGCAGTCAAGAATTCTGACTCAGAAAGCTGGAATTTGGTATTGGCCAGACTGGGAGGAGGACCTGGGAGCTCAGGAACAAACAAGCCTGCTAGAAGAGCTCTCAGATAAAAATTACATGAGAAGCAAAGAAAACACTTATGAAGCTTTTTGATTTGATTGAGTGTGATGAATGCTATTATAGTTAAGGCATGCAGCTAACATTTGCTGTAATGAACAAGGAATGACTATTTTAAACTGTTCCACAGTTTAGAATAGTGGTTTAAAATCATGGGCTTTTGGAGCTAGAAATCCTGCTCTGCTGCTTGCTAGTTGTGTAACATTGGTCAAAATGTTACCTCCCAGTTTCCTCATCTGTATAATAAGAATAATAATGCAGTGTACTGTTTTTGTCAGCATTAAATGAGTATCATATTTAAAATTCTTTATAAGAAGAGTGTCTCGCAATAGAAAGTGTAAATTTTTTTTTGCTGTGATTATTATTATTTTCCAAACTTTACTTTGTCACAGTAAAATGAGGATACTGTTGTGTAAGTGTGTGAATTTCAAATGAGATAATATGTGTAAAATGCTTGACAGTAAATGCACAATAAAAAGCAGGCATTTATAGCTATTAATAGGGGAGCTAGAGCAAGTGAAAGTTATATGTACCAAATATGTATTCTCAATTTTCAGAAACAAAGTTATGTAACTAATTTAACAATAAAGTGCACAGACACACTTCTAAATAGTATAATGCTGGTTTTTACAGTACAGGCATTGGAACCAGTTTGCCTGGGTTCACATCTTGGTCACCACTAATAAAATGAGAATAATGACTATATCTACTCCATAATGTGGTTTTGAGGATTAATTGAGGCAATCCCTCTAAAGTAATATAGAACATGCCAGGAAAATAGTAAGCAGTCAATAAATGTTAGTTTGTATTACATGTTTGAATCTCATTCACATTCAATGGTAAAAATGTGGATAAAATATGTTAGTGCCAGTGAAAATGTCTAGTAAATAGATTTTGATAAATTCCAGTTTCCTTTCTCATTTTTATGATTCAGAAGACAACTTTGAATTTTATAATGCCTTTATGTTATCAGTAAAAATATCAATTGGATTTCTACATGTGTGGGTATAAGACAGAGAATTAGGTAGAATTTGATCAGTGACACATATTAAATGCTATTTATTGAATAAATATCATTAAGTTGGCTTATTAGCTGTTTTTTTCTTATAAAAGTAGATTGTGCCAGAAATATCTCATTTTTAAATATTCTTTTGATTTGGGTCACAGATAAATGGCAATTTGCTCAATTCAGAGAAGGATAGGAAAGTAAGCTGATATTTTAGGTTTGTTGCAGCAAACATTGGTGCATAATCTGCTAGAATTGAAGGAGGATGTTATTAATCAAAAAGTGCACAAGGAGGCAAAGAACTTCATTATGCTGTTTTGCTCCCACAAATTGCACCTGGAGCTTTTTAATGAATGTGCCCTTTAGAGACAGGTGGCACTCTGCAAAGTGTAAACCTCTCTAAACCTCTTCTTGTCTCAAACTGACATGTCTTCATGGCACTGTGAATAATCAAAGTCTTAAATGATGTGAAAGGCTTTGATAGGACTATAATTAGTTGAAACAATTTTTTTCCCTGGTCTTTAGGAGTACACATGGCTAGAACAAGGGAGAGAAAGAATGTCAAGAAACAGCTGGGGGGAAATTCACTTATTCATTGAAAAAGGCAAGCCTGTAAGAGATGATATTGTGTACTGGGTGACTGAGTACAGTAGATGGCAGTTTAGTAACACGCAGTATCATTTTGCCATATTCAGAAGTCATCTTTTTAAAGAACATATAGGAAACCATATATCTTAACTATTATTTATTTATTGTCATCTCTTTCGAGGAAGAGTTCCGTGTGTGATCTCTGTTGGCTTAGAGAAACAGAATTGTTATAAATTTGTCAAATGGCACACATTATAAAAGGGACATTGGGGAACTCTGGGATTTTTCCACTGTATTTTATTAATATCTAAATTGTTTTCAGCACATATAGATGCCTTTTGATATTTGAAGAGATAAAGCACTTGGGAATGACTCTCAAGTAAAATAACACTGCAAACAACAGTTGATTCCTCTGAAAAAACTGGCTGTAATTTTAGCATTTCATGCATGTTTTCTTTAATTGTTAGTTAAAATATTTAGCAAGCTAAGAGAGGTATGGAAAGGGATCAGAGACAGGGAAGGTAAGAGAAGGTGAAATCCCCACAAATTTTTTAATGTTAAGAGGAGAAAAAATAAGAGCCCAACCTCTGAAATGCAAACTCAGGATTGCATCTCTTGTTACATGGGATTCACCAAAAAGTCTAGGCATTAGGAGAATTTTGATCCCAGAAGAGAAAGCTGACTGTTCTTTCTGAGATGGAATCAGATGATTACACATGCTGCATCCATTTAATTGAGCATACATTCTATCCCTGAGCAAGAAATCTTCTGCTGTGGTACCCTATTTTCTTGGACACCAGGGCTTGACAGATTTCTCACACAAGTAGGCAGTTGAGAGTGATACAATTTTGACATGAAATGTGCTTATACTATGAAAGCCATTAAACAAGGTTTGTTTGCTTATAATTTCCTAATGAAATAAAAGATTTTCTGTGGAAAGCAGTTTTAAAAACACATCATAACATTTTAAGTGTGTAGGTCTTGCAACGTTTGTTCTAATTTGCTAGTGACAGATACAGAGTAATAAGATTTCCTTAACAGATGCTTAGTGCTGGGTACTCACATGTCACTCAAGCAGATAAGGTTTTAGAAAAAAGCACTTTCTTCACCAGGTTACCATTTTGAAAGATCAACCATTGCACATAATTCAATTTTGCTTAATTGAAATGTATAAACTTTATAAAATAAAATTTATTTAAGTCGGTATGATAGAATTAATTAGGTATGTACCCTAAACAACCCACCAGATCCCATTCTACAAATTTATCTGTCCCACATAAGATTCTAATCTTACATGCTTAAAGAAAAGCTTTAGCCAGTTCACAGCATGATCACAGAGTTTTGGAGTTGGGAAAGATACTTGAAATTGTATGTGTTATTTTTTCATTTTTTATTGGATGTATTGGGTGGGATCAGTTAATAAAATCATATAAGTTTCAGGTGTACAATTCTATAGTACATCATCTGTACATTATATTGTGTGTTCACCAGCCCAAGTCAAGTCTCATTCTGGCACCATTTTCCTCCCTTTACTCTCTTCTATCTCCCCCAAAACAGAGATTATATATTTTAAATATATGCCTACTTTTAAAGACTTTCTTTTTTATACCTGAAAGATTTGGATTTAATTAATATTTAAATAGTATATAGCAAGCACCATTCACATTATGAAATTTAATCATTCATTCGTTTGTTCTCTCAACAGGCATTTATCAAGCATTTCACATGTGCTGGTATATTCCAGGAACTGTTAGGAACTAGTGATGCAAGAATAAATATTTCACCATCCTTGCCTCTGTGCAGGGGCTCAGAGTATAGCTGGGAAGATGGACAAGTAAGTTAATAACTATACTGTAATGTGATAAAGGCTGTGACAAGTTTGTATACAAACCTGTGGGAAAACAGGCAAGGGAGCAATCTATGTCACTTGGGAGTTCTGTGAAGAGAACAGAGGGGAAATCACATTGGAGCTGGAGCAGGAATTCTCAGAGGAGAAATGGGGGCTGAGGATGTAAGAAAGGAAACAGATAAGAAGACAGAAGAGTATGTTTGGAGAGTGATAGTGTAACATATAGGGAAGGGTGGGGAAAGATGTGGAGTCAGATTGCAAAGGTAATTTAGAGAAAAACTGCAGATGTCAGATTCTGAAGAGTTTGACAGTATTTTCTGTGGGAAATAAAGGGCAGTTTTTTTTTTTTAATTTAAACAGTATTTATTGAACACAAATTTTCTGTTTTTTTCTTTATATATACATGAAACAACTTTATTTTGTGTTGAAATAGTATTTCTCGTCCCTCCATGGGCATGATCTAGTTGGGAGTATATATTATGCAAGATTAGAATATTATTTTTATTTTTAATTGAATATATTTTTTAATGGAACATGAAATATATTGTAATAATATATGTAGTTCATGTAATAATATTGGAGGTGGGGCAGTTTAGAGCATTTCCTCATCCTCAGGCATTAATATTTTTGGGGGGGGATCCCCACTCTGTAACATTCCTCCCTCTCAAATTTATGACCCTTTATAATATTATAAAGGACAATGGGCTAAGGTCTTGTGCCCCTCTAGCTGCTTTCAAGCTGGACATGGTTGTCGTCCTACCTACCCTTGGGTCCAAAAATCCCTAATAAGAGTTGGGGTGGGAGATCCAAGATGGCAGAGGAGTAAGTGGAAGCTACACTAACCTCCTCCCAGAATCAATCTGGATTTACAACTTAATTTTGGAGAAGTCATCTGGAATAACCACCCAAACACTAGCTGGAGAGAAGTCTTATAACCACGGAGAGACAGAAAAGGCCACTACATCACAACGTGACTGGCAGGGAATGTGGAGACGCGGAAGGGCTGGCTGGGCTCCCACAAGTGGCAGCTGAAGGGACTGAGAAACAGCTCAGCAGCCGAGGGTTCCCCCTGAGAAGGGCAGGGTCTAAACCCCCAGCTAGGCTTCCCAGCCTACAGCAACAGAGTGGAAAGTAAAATAGTATCCAGCTGTGAAAAGTGAAAAGCCGCGGGTTTCTTGCTAGCCAGAGAGAAACAGCAGGAGAAAAAGAGCTATTAAGTGGATCACATACAAAAATATTTTGGCCTCCACTTACCCTGGGCTCAAGCAGAGGGAAGACAGAGAGGACTCGAGACACTTGGGGAGAGTTTGGCGTGGTGGCTTTGAGGGGAGAACTAGGGAGCAGCTGACCAGGTCCCAGTGCTGACTCATCCCCAGTACTGCAGGCAGACCATTCCCCTCCAAGTGGCGTCAGCCTGAGGGGAAACAAAAGCCCTGCCCACAGGAATTAAGCTGCCACACCCACGGTCCTTAAGCCTGATGGCTAATCACAGATTGAATATCGTCGGCAGCCGTCGGTCTCGAGAGACGATGGTGTAGCTTCTTAAGAGTCAATCTGCACTGCTGAGAATGGTTGTGCAGTCCGACTCGGGAGTGACACGGTATCTGTCTCCTCCCGTGTTGAATCGACATCTTGCGATGACGCTGGAGTGTCCTCTCCAGTGAAGCTGAAGCTACAGAGCCTCGAGAGACGATGGTGTAGCTTCTTACGAGTCTATCTGCACCGCCGAGAATGGCTGTGCAGTCCGACTCGGGAGTGACACGGTATCTGTCTCCTCCCGTGTTGAATCGACATCTTGCGATGACGCTGGAGTGTCCTCTCCAGTGAAGCTGAAGCTACAGAGCCTGGGCAGGGTGATATGGAGGGTCTGCTGTTGCCCATGCAGCAGACCCCCCCTCTCTTCGCAGCTGAAGGATCCAAGGGAACGACGGAGTCAATACAGCTTGGCTTCAGGTGTGCCGCAGGAGTTGCCGGTATTGACTACAATGTCAAACCGCCTTAGGGACTCCGGCTCCGGATTTTCTGTCGGGCTTTACTCCCTTAGCTTTCCCCTGAAGCGGTATGCCGCAAGGCAGCAGAGGTTTTTTGGAATCAGAGTTTTCCTTCTCTGATGTGCCCTGACTGGAAGATCGAACCAGCGACACTTAGCTCGCAGGCCGACGCTCAATCCACTGAGCCAAACCAGCCAGGGGAACAGATTGAATAGATTAACAACTAAAGAAGACAGAAAAAGGTAATAGATCCCTGGAAGTCTCCAACAGGCTGCCTAGGGCCAGACTGGTACAGGATCTGATGCCACCAAGGGCAGATCCAGGAAGTGCAGATCATTCTAAGAAGCACCAACAAACAATAGAAGTCACAAAAATGGGGAGAGAAAGAAACAACCCCCCCATCGAAAGGAAAGATAGAATCCCCAGAAAGGGTGCTAAATGAAATAGAGGGGAGCAAACTATCAGATATGGAATTCAAAACATGGATTATGGAGAAGCTCAATGAGCTCAGTGGAAACTACAAAGAACTCCAGGGAAACTACAAAGAACTCCAGAAAAACTACAAGGAACTTACTGAGAATTACACCAGCATGAAAAAGGACATAGAAGCTATCAATAAGAGCCAGGAGGAAATGAAGAATATGATCTCTGAATTGAAGAACACAGTAGAAGGAATTAAAAGGGTTAGAGGAAGCAGAAGATTGGATCAGCGAGCTGGAGGACAATGTAGACAAAAACTCCCAGACAGTTCAACAAAATGAAAAAAGACTGAACAAGACTGAAGAGGTTCTAAGACAGCTGCAGGACAACATGAAACGTAATCATATCCATATCATAGGAATTCCAGAAGGAGAAGAAGAAGAGCAAGGGATAGAAAACCTCTTTGAAAAACTAATGACAGAAAACTTCCCTCACATGAGGAGAGAAAGAGTCACGCAAGTCCAGGAAGCACAGAGGGTCCCAATGAAGATGAACCCCAACAGGCACACTTCAAGACACATCATAATTAAAATGGCAACATTCAAAGACAAAGAGAGAATCCTAAAAGCAGCAAGAAAGAAACAACTAATAACATACAAGGGAGCTCCAATAAGGCTATCACCAGATTTCTCAGCAGAAACAATACAAGCCAGAAGGGAATGGCAAAAAATATTCCAAGCAATGAAAAACAAAGGCCTACAACAAAGAATACTCTACCTGGCAAGGCTCTCATTCAAAATGGAAGGTGAAATAAGGAGTTTCCAAGACAAAAGGAAGCTAAAAGTATACATCTCCACCAAACCAGCATTGCAAGAGATGCTAAAGGTTCTGCTTTAAGAAGATGAAAAAACAGAGAGACAGAGAGGAACACAAGTACAAAGGGGGAAAATGACAATGAGTAAGTACTTGCCGGTAATAACCTTAAATGTAAATGGATTAAATGCTCCAATCAAAAGACACAGGGTAGATGAATGGATTAGAAAGAATGACCCACATATATGCTGTGTACAAGAGACCCACCATAGAACAAAAGATCTACGCAGACTGAAAGTGAAGGGATGGAAAAAAGTATTTCAAGCAAATGGACATGAAAAAAAAGGCGGGGTAGCAATACTTATATCAGACAAAACAGAAATCACAGCAAAGGCCATAAAAAGAAACAAAGAAGGACATTTCATAATACTTAAGGGAAAAATTCATCAAGAAGATATAACCCTTATAAATATATATGCACCCAACTTAGGAGCACCCAAATATGTAAGGAAAGTTTTGAAAGACTCCAAGAAAGATATAGACAGCAACACACTCATAGTAGGGGACTTTAACACCCCACTGTCAACAATGGACAGATCTTCGAAGCAAAGAAACACCAAAGATATTGAGGCACTGAACAACATTCTAGACCAAATGGACTTAGTCGATATATATATAGAACTTTTCACCCCCCAAAAGCAAAACATATATTCTTCTCAAGTGCACATGGAACATTTTCAAAGATAGACCACATAGTAGGATACAAAAAAAGCCTCAACAAATTTAAAAAAATTGAAATTATATCAAGCATCTTCTCAGATTACAGTGACTTAAAATTGGAAATGAACCTCAAGGAAAAAACTCAAAAACATTCAAACTCATGGAGAATGAATAACATGCTATTAAATAATGAATGAGTTAACAATGACATCAAAGAAGAAATCAAAAAGTTTCTGGAAACTAATGATAATGAACACACAACAACCCCAAATCCTATGGGATACAGTGAAAGCAGTCCTGAGAGAAAAGTTCATAGCAATACAGGCCTACCTAAAAGGGATAGAGGAATCTCAAATAAAAAATCCAACCCTACAGCTAAGAACTGGAGGAACAAAAATAAACAGCCCAAAGTGAGCAGAAGGAAGGAAATCATCAAGATCAGAACAGAATTAAATGACATAGAGACTAAACTAACAATTCAAAAGATCAATAAAACCATGAGCTGGTTCTTAAAAAAAGAAAAACAAAATTGACAAGCCTTTAACCAAGCTCATCAAGAAAAAAAAGAGAGAGGACCCAAATAAATAAAATCAGAAAGGAAAGAGGAGAAATCATAGCCGATACCACAGAAATACGAAGGATTGTAAGAAATTACTATGGACAACGGTATGGCAAGAAATTTGACAACCTAGAGGAAATGAACAAATTCCTGGAAACATATAGTCTTCCAAAACTGAATAAGAAGAAGCAGAAAGCCAGAATAGACCAATAACAACTAGTGAAATAGAAGCAGTAATAAAAAAACTCCCGGCACACAAAAGCCCTGGACCGGATGGCTTCACAGGTGAATTCTACAAAACATTTAGGAAAGAACTAACTCCTATCCTCTTCAGACTATTCCAAAAGATACAAGAAGAGGGAAGACTCCCAAACTCATTCTATGAAGCCAGTATAACCCTAATTCCAAAACCAGGTCAAGACACAACAAAGAAAGAAAACTACAGGCCAATATCGCTGATGAACATAGAGCTAAAATCCTCAACAAAATATTGGCAAACAGAATCCAGCAACACATTAGAAAGATCATACACCACGATCAAGTGGGATTCATCCCAGGGATGCAAGGATGGTTTAATATTCACAAATCAATAAATGTAATACACCACATAACAAAATGAAAGACAAAAATCACATGATAATATCAATAGATGCTGAAAAAGTGTTCAATAAAGTACAACATCCACTTATGATAAAAACTCTCAACAAAATGGGAGTAGAGAGAGCATACCTCAACATAATAAAGGCCATACATGAGAAACCTGAAGCCAACATCATACTCAATGGGCAAAAACTGAGAGCATTTCCCCTAAAATCAGAAACAGGACAAAAATGTCCACTCTCTACACTCCTATTCAACATAGTCTTAGAAGTTCTAGCCACAGCAACAGACAAGAAAGAGAAATGAAAGGCATTCAAATTGGGAAAGAAGAAGTAAAACTGTCATTATTTGCAGATGACATGATAGTGTACATAGAAAACCCTATAGACTCCACAAAAAAAACTATTCAACCTAATAAGTGAATTTGGCAAAATAGCAGAGTACAAAGTCAATATTCAGAAATCGAAGGCATTTCTGTACACCAACAATAAAATATCAGGGATAGAAACTGAAAGAAAAATCCCATTTACCATAGCAACAAGAGAAATAAAGTACCTAGGAATAAACTTAACCAAGGAGGTAAAAGACCTGTACTCAGAAAACTAAGTCGTCGTCGTCGTCGTCGTCGGCAGCCGTCCGTCTCGAGAGACGATGGTGTAGCTTCTTAAGAGTCTATCTGCACCGCCGAAAATGGCTGTGCAGTCCGACTCGGGAGTGACACGGTATCTGTCTCCTCCCGTGTGGAATCGACATCTTGCGATGACGCTGGAGTGTCCTCTCCAGTGAAGCTGAAGCTACAGAGCCTGGGCAGGGTGATATGGAGGGTCTGCTGTTGCCCATGCAGCAGACCCCCCCTCTCTTCGCAGCTGAAGGGTCCAAGGGAAAGACGGAGTCAATACAGCTTGGCTTCAGGTGCGCCGCAGGAGTTGCCGGTGTTGACTACAACGTCAAACCGCCTTAGGGACTCCGGCTCCGGATTATCTGTCGGGGTTTACTCCCTTAGCCTTTCCCCTGAAGAGGTATGCCGCAAGGCAGTGGATCAGAAAACTAAGTAACACTGAAGAAAGATATTAAGGAAGATACAAATAAATGGAAGCATATACCATGCTCATGGGTGGGAAGAAGCAACATCATTAAAATGTCCATATTACCCAAAGCAATTTATAGATTCAATGCAATCCTTATTAAAATACCAATGACATTTTTCACAGACCTAGAACAAATACTTCAAAAATTTATATGGAACCGAAAAAGAGCCCAAATAGCTACAGCAATTTTGAGGAAGAAGAACACAGTAGGAGGAATCACAATACCTGATATCAAACTATACTACAAGGCCACGGTAATCAAAACAGTCTGGTACTGGCATAAGAACAGACATATAGATCAATGGAACAGAATAGAGAGCCCAGAAATAAACTCAGGTCTATATGGTCAACTGATATTTGACAATGGGGGAAGGAACATCAAATGGAGTGAAAAGAGCCTCTTCAACAAATGCTGTTGGGAAAACTAGACAGGGACATGCAAAAAAAGAAAAAAAAACCAATACTAGACCACCAACTTACACCATACACCAGAATAAACTCAAAATGGATCAAAGACTTAAATGTAAGCCGTGACACCATAGAAGTCCTAGAGGAAAGCATAGGGAGGAAAATTTCAGATATCCCACGTAGCAACATTTTCACTGATATATTTCCTAAGGCATGGGAAATAAAGGAAAGAATAAACAAATGGGACTACAACAAACTAAAAAGTTTCTGCTCAGCTAAAGAAAACATCAGCAAGATGAAAAGGAAACCAACCATATGGGAAAATATATTCGCCAGTGATATCTCAGACAAGGGATTGATCTCCAAAATATATAAAGAACTCATACGACTCAACACCAAGAAGACAGACAAGCCAATTAGAAAATGGTCAAAGGATCTGAACAAACACTTCTCCAAAGAGGACATACAGAGGGTCCATAGACATATGAAAGAATGCTCAACATCACTAGCCATCAGAGAAATGCAAATAAAAACCACGATGAGATACCACCTCACACCAGTCAGAATGGTCATCATCAACAAATAAACAAACAACTTGTGCTGGAGAGGATGCGGAGAAATGGGAACCCTGGTGCATTACTGGTGGGAATGCAGACTGGTGCAGCCTCTATGGAAAAGAGTTTGGAATTTCCTCAAAAAACTAAAAATGGTATTGCCTTTTGAACCAGCAATTCCATTGCTAGGATTATATCCAAAAAATCCTGAAACACCAGTTCAAAAGAACCTATGCACTCCAATGTTCAAAGCAGCACTATATACAATAGCCAAGTGCTGTAAACAACCTAAGTGTCCATCTGTAGATGAGTGGATCAAAAAACTGTGGTACATTTACACAATGGAGTACTTATGTAGCAGAAAGAAAGAACTTCTACCATTTGCAACAACATGAATGGAACTAGAGAGAATTATACTTTGCGAAATAAGCCAGGCAACGAAAGAAAAATAACTTCTGCTGTCACCTACTATAGGAAACTAATGAACAACACAAACAAATGAGCAAAATTGAACCAGAAGTATGTAAACAAGGAGTAGAATAACAATAACAAACGGGGAAGCTGGAGGGAGAGAAGGGGGTAAGAAGGGGAAGGGTCTAGTCAAAGAACATGTATAAATGACCCACGGACATGGGCAACTGAGTGGGGACTGAATGTGGGGAAAGGGAGGGACAGGGTGCAGGGAAGCAAGAGGGGTAAAAAGTGGGACAACTGTAATGGAAAAACAAACAAAAAATTTTTTAGTGGGGGAAAAATGAAAATATGAAGAATGGAAATGCCAGTTCAGTGAATATTAGAAGGACAAGGATTTTCCTTCACGTTGTATATTTTTCTCCCTATCTGACCCCTCCAGAGTTTGGTATTCTAAAGAACTAAGTAATGACATAAGTTTCCTTGCATAAAACTAATGAGACCAGTTGTTAATAGAGGTTTTTTTCTGTCCAAGTCTTTGACTGGAATGTCATGCCTAAAGGAGGCATGCTTGGGCTCTGGTTGTAACCAAAAAGCCCTGAGGAACTGGGAATGACTTTTGAAGGTAATAAAAGCCCACAAGATAAAAGGCCTGGTACCGTGGTTGGTTGTGCAGTTCACAGCAATCTTTTCAGGGAAGGAATGAAGGTTGTTTTCCTGAAAGATGGCTAGAAGGGACCTTAAGGCACAATGTAAAACCAGAAGAACTTGGAAAAGACAGGTGTTTACAGGCAAGGCTGAATGCCAGGTATGTAGTTCTGCTTTTGGGCCCTGAAGTGCAGACTGAAGGTCACCCTAAATGTTCCTTGGGTAAGTTCCAGCAAAGCAGAACTAAAGATCATAAGTGATCATTTGCTGCTCTTGTTGTGTTTATGCAAATGAACAAGATAAATTAAAAATGGACTTAATGCAGCCCCTTTAATGGCAAGGAGGGTAATCTTAGGGAGAAAAATCATTATTCAAGGAAAATCACAATGATCAGTGGTAGACTATAAAGTAGTGCAGCTAACCGTCTTTACAGTTTCTTTTCATTTAAAATATGTTTTCACTTGAAAGTTAAACTGTGTGGTATCATCAAAGATATTTAATTTACAGGCAAGAAGAATGTCAAATGCCTTGCAACCCGATATCTTTCCAATAAGATAGTCTTACAGATTTAGAGACTTGTTTGTGGGTTATGTTACATAAATTAACATGTGTTTTCTGTTTTCCAAAGGCATAAGCCTATGACCTCATTACCTGGGTGACTGTCTGTAGGCATAGGCCTCACTTAATCCTGTCTGCATTGCTGCCTCCTGAGACTCAATGGTTTGGCTGAACTAAGTGGTTGGGTTGGTGAAGTATGGGGTGGTCTGTGGACTTCACTTCAAAACTGGTTTCTCTTTTCTATCCTAATGGCTTGGACAGAAAGGGCCCAGAGGTCTGAGAGGGGGAAAACCTAAAATATTTCCCTCAGCCGAAAGTGAGAAGGAAAATCCTTGTCCTTCTAATATACACCAAAATTGCATTTCCATGCTTTATATTTTCTTTTGTTCACTTTCCTACATGTGAGGTTTTTTAGGGAGGGGAGGGGGGATTCACTGGCTCATTTATTCATTAATTTTGCTTTCATTTTTTCCCCCACTAAAAGTTTTTGTTTATTTGTTTTTCTACTACAGTTTCTCCACTTTTCTTCCAATTGCTTCCCTGTACCCTGTCCACCCCCTCTCCCATAGTCAATCCCCACCCAGTTGTCCATGTCTGTGGGTCATTTATACATGTTCTTTGACTAGACCCTTCCCCTTCTTACCCCCTTCTCTCCCTCCCATCTCCCTCTTTGTTACTGTTATTCTACTCCTTGTTTACATACCTCTGGCTCAATTTTGCTCATTTGTTTGTGTTGTTCATTAGTTTCCCGTAATAGGTGATAGCATAAGTTATTTTTCTTTCGTTGCCTGGCTTGTTTTAATAAGCATAATTCTCTCTAGTTCCATCCATGTTGTTGCAAATGGTAGAAGTTCTTTCTTTCTGCTACATAAGTACTCCATTGTGTAAATGTACCACAGTTTTTTGATCCACTCATCTACAGATGGACACTTAGGTTGTTTCCAGCACTTGGCTATTGTAAATAGTGCTGCTATGAACATAGGGGTGCATAGGTTCTTTTGAATTGGTGTTTCAGGATTTTTTGGATATAATCCTAGCAATGGAATTGCTGGTTCAAAAGGCAATACCATTTTTAGTTTTTTGAGGAAATTCCATACTCTTTTCCATAGAGGCTGCACCAGTCTGCATTCCCACCAGCGGTGCACTAGGGTTCCCTTTTCTCTGTATCTTCACCAGCACAAGTTGTTTGTTTATTTGTTGATGATGGCCATTCTGACTGGTGTGAGGTGGTATCTCATCGTGGTTTTTATTTGCATCTCTCTGCTGGCTAGTGGTGTTGAACATTCTTTCATATGCCTATGTCCTCTTTGGAGAAGGATTTGTTCATTTCCCTTTGCCCATTTTTTAATTGGCTTGTCTGTCTTCTTGGTGTTGAGTTGAATAAGTTCTTTATATATTTTGGACATCAATCCCTTTTCTGCGGTATCATTGGAAAATATATTTTTTCTTATGGTTGGTTCCCTTTTCATCTTGCTGAGCAGAAACTCTTTAGTTTGATGTAGTTCCATTTGTTTATTCTTTTCTTTATTTCCCATGCCTTGGGAGATATTTCGGTGAAAATATTGATATGTGGGATATCTGAAATTTTCCTGCCTATGTTTTCCTCTTGGATTTTCACGGTGTTATTACTTACATTTAAGTCCTTTATTCATCTTGAGTTTATTCTGATGCGTGGTGTAAGTTGGTGGTTTAGTTTCATTTTTTTGCATGTCCTTGTCCAGTTCTCCCAGTACCATTTGTTGAAGAAGCTCTTCCATTTTATGCTTTTCCCCTTTGTAAAATATTAGTTGACCATGTAGACTTTGGTTTATTTCTGGGCTCTCTATTCTGTTCCATTGATTTATTTTAGTTCTTATGCCAGTACCAGACCGGCTTGATTACAGTGGCCTTGTAGTATAGTTTGATATCAGGTATTGTGATTCCTCCTACTGTGTTCTTCTTTCTCAAAATTGCTGTAGCTATTTGGGCTCTTTGGTTCCATATAAATTTTTGAAGTATTTGTTCTAGGTCTGTGAAAAATGTCATTGGTATTTTAATAAGGATTGCACTGAATCTATAAATTGCTTTGGGTAGTATGGACATTTTAATGATGTTGCTTCTTCCCACCCATGAGCATGGTATATGCTTCCATTTATTTGTATCTTCCTTAATATCTTTCTTCAGTGTTATTTAGTTTTCTGAGTACAGGTCTTTTACCTCCTTGGTTAAGTTTATTCCTAGGTACTTTATTTCTCTTGTTGCTATGGTAAATGGGATTTTTCTTTCAGTTTCTATCCCTGATATTTTATTGTTGGTGTACAGAAATGCCTTCGATTTCTGAATATTGACTTTGTACTCTGCTATTTTGCCAAATTCACTTATTAGGTTGAATAGTTTTTTTTGTGGAGTCTATAGGGTTTTCTATGTACACTATCATGTCATCTGCAAATAATGACAGTTTTACTTCTTCTTTCCCAATTTGAATGCCTTTCATTTCTCTTTCTTGTCTGTTGCTGTGGCTAGAACTTCTAAGACTATGTTGAATAGGAGTGTAGAGAGTGGACATTTTTGTCCTGTTTCTGATTTTAGGGGAAATGCTCTCAGTTTTTGCCCATTGAGTATGATGTTGGCTTCAGGTTTCTCATGTATGGCCTTTATTATGTTGAGGTATGCTCTCTCTACTCCCATTTTGTTGAGAGTTTTTATCATAAGTGGATGTTGTACTTTATTGAACACTTTTTCAGCATCTATTGATATTATCATGTGATTTTTGTCTTTCATTTTGTTATGTGGTGTATTACATTTATTGATTTGTGAATATTAAACCATCCTTGCATCCCTGGGATGAATCCCACTTGATCGTGGTGTATGATCTTTCTAATGTGTTGCTGGATTCTGTTTGCCAATATTTTGTTGAGGATTTTAGCTCTATGTTCATCAGCGATATTGGCCTGTAGTTTTCTTTCTTTGTTGTGTCTTGACCTGGTTTTGGAATTAGGGTTATACTGGCTTCATAGAATGAGTTTGGGAGTCTTCCCTCTTCTTGTATCTTTTGGAATAGTCTGAAGAGGATAGGAGTTAGTTCTTTCCTAAATGTTTTGTAGAATTCACCTGTGAAGCCATCCGGTCCAGGGCTTTTGTGTGCCGGGAGTTTTTTTATTACTGCTTCTATTTCACTAGTTGTTATTGGTCTATTCTGGCTTTCTGCTTCTTCTTATTCAGTTTTGGAAGACTATATGTTTCCAGGAATTTGTTCATTTCCTCTAGGTTGTCAAATTTCTTGCCATACCGTTGTCCATAGTAATTTCTTACAATCCTTCGTATTTCTGTGGTATCGGCTATGATTTCTCCTCTTTCCTTTCTGATTTTATTTATTTGGGTCCTCTCTCTTTTTTTTCTTGATGAGCTTGGTTAAAGGCTTGTCAATTTTGTTTTTCTTTTTTTAAGAACCAGCTCATGGTTTTATTGATCTTTTGAATTGTTAGTTTAGTCTCTATGTCATTTAATTCTGTTCTGATCTTGATGATTTCCTTCCTTCTGCTCACTTTGGGCTGTTTATTTTTGTTCCTCCAGTTCTTAGCTGTAGGGTTGGATTTTTTATTTGAGATTCCTCTATCCCTTTTAGGTAGGCCTGTATTGCTATGAACTTTCTTCTCAGGACTGCTTTCTCTGTGTCCCATAGGTTTTGGGCTGTTGTGTGTTCATTATCATTAGTTTCCAGAAATTTCTTGATTTCTTTCTTGATGTCATTGTTAACCCATTCATTATTTAATAGCATGTTATTCATTCTCCATGAGTTTGAATGTTTTTGAGTTTTTTCCTTGAGGTTGATTTCCAGTTTCAAGTCATTGTGATCTGAGAAGATGCTTGATATAATTTCAATTTTCTTGAATTTGTTGAAGCTTGTCTTGTGTCCTGCCATGTAGTCTATCTTCAAGAATGTTCCATATGCACTTGAAAAAAATGTATATTTTGCTTTGTTGGGGTGAAAAGTTCTCTATGTATCAATTAAGTCCATTTGATCTAGAGTGTTACTCAATGTCTCAATATCGTTGGTGTTTCTTCACTTCAAATATCTGTCCATTGTTGACAATGGGGTGTTAAAGTCTCCTACTATGAGTGTGTTGCTATCTATATCCCTCCTGAAGTCTTTCAAGATTTTCCTTACATATTTGGGTGCTCCTATGTTGGGTGCATATATGTTTACAAGGATTATATAATCTTGATGGATTTTTCCCTTAAGTATTATGAAATGTCCTTTTTTGTCTCTTTTTATGGCCTTTGCTGTGATTTCTGTTTTGTCTAATATAAGTATTGCTACCCCAGCTTTGTTTTTCATGTCCATTTGCTTAAAATATTTTTTTCCATCTTGTCACTTTCAGGCTGTTTAGAATTTTTGTTCTGAGGTGGGTCTCTTGTAGACAGCATATATGTGGGTCATTCTTTCTAATCCACTCAGCTACCCTATGCCTTTTGATTGGTGCATTTAATCCATTTAAATTTAAGATTATTATTGATAGGTACTTATTCATTGTCATAGTTCCCCTTTGTACTTGTGTTCCTCTCCATCTCTCTCTGTTTCTTCATCTTCTTAAAGCAGACCCTTTAGCATCTCTTGCAATGCTGATTTGGTAGAGATGTATTCTTTTCACCTTTTTTTGTCTTGGAAACTCCTTATTTCACCTTCCATTTTGAATGATAGCCTTGTTGGGTAGAATAATCTTGGTTGTAGGCCTTTGTTTTTCATTGCTTGGAATATTTTTTGCCATTCCCTGCTTGTTTGTAGTGTTTCTTTTGAGAAATATATGTTAGCCTTATTGGAGCTCCCTTGTATGCAGTGGGCCTATTGGGGTTCATCTTCACTGGGACCCTCTGTGCTTCCTGGACTTGTGTGACTTTTTCTTTCATCAGGTTAGGGAAGTTTTCTGTCATTACTTTTTCAAACAGGTTTTCTATCCCTTGCTCCTCTTCTTCTCCTGGTATTCCTGTGATATGGATATTATTATGTTTCATGTTGTCCTGCAGCTCTCTTAAAACCTCTTCATTCTTCTTGAGTCTTTTTTCATTTTGTATCGCTGTTTGGGAATTTTTTTTCTACATTGTCCTCCAGCTCATTGATCCAGACTTCTGCTTCCTCTAGCCTGCTTTTAATTCCTTCTATTGTGTTCTTCAATTCAGAAATTGTATTCTTCATTTCCTCTTGGCTCTTATTGATAGGTTCTATGTCCTTTTTCATGCTGGTGTAATTCTCAGTAAGTCCCTTCTAGTTTACCTGGTGTTCTTTGCAGTTTTTTTTTGAGCTTGCTGAGCTCATTGAACTTCCCTATTATCCATATTTTGAATTCCATGTCTGATAGTTTGCTTTTCTCTTTCTGGGAATTCCTCCTTTCCTTTCAATGAGGGGTTGTTTCTCTCTATCCCCATTTTTTGTGACTTTCTTGTTTGTTTCTGCTTCTTAGATTGATCTGCATTTCCTGGATCTGCCTTTCGTGGCATCAGATTGTGTACCAGTCTGGGCCTAGGCAGCCTGTTGGAGACTTCCAGGGATCTACTGCCTTTGTCTGTCTCTTTTAGCTGTTAATCTATTCAATCTGTGATCAACCATCAGACTTAAGCACTGAGGGTGGGACATATTAATTTCTGTGGGTGGGGCTTTTGCTTCCCCTCATGCTGACACCACTTGGAGGGGAATGGTCTGCCTGCAGTATGGGAATGTGTCAGCACTAGGACCAGGTCAGCTGCTCCCTCAGTTCTCTCTTCAAAGCCACCACCCCAGCTCTCCTTCAGTGTCTCTAGTCCTCTCTGCCCTCCCTCTGCCCTCCCAGGGTAAGTGGGTGCCAAAATATTTTCATACGTGATCTGTTTAAGAGCTATTTGTGTCCAGCTGTTTCTTTCAGGCCAGCAAAAAACCCTGTGGCTTTTCGCTTTTCACAGTTGGATGCTGTTTTACTTTCCGCTCTGTTGCTGTAGGCTGGGAAGGCCAGTTTGGGGTTTAGACCCTGCCCTTCTCAGGTGGGACCCCTGGCTGCTGAACTGATTTTCAGTCCCTTCAGCTGCAACCCGTGGGAGCCTAGCCAGTCCTTTCACATCTCCACACTTCTACCAGTCATGTTGTGATGAAGCGGCCTTTTGTGTCTCTCCGTGGTTCTAAGACTTCTCTCCAACTAGTGGTCAGTTGATTATTCCAGATGATTTCTCCACAATTAAGTTGTAATTCCAGACTGGTCCTGGGAGGAGGTTAGTGTAACTTCCACTTACTCCTCCACCGTCTTGGATCTCCCACTGAGGACAGTTTTAAAAACATGAAAGCAGCCCTGGCTGCTGTGGCTCAGTGGATTGAGCATTGGCTTGCAAGCCAAGTGTTGCTGGTTCGATTCCCAGTCAGGGCACATGACTAGGTTGCACGTCAGATCCCCAGTTGGGGGCGCAAGTGAGAGGCAACAACACAGTGATGTTTCTCTCCCTCTCTTTCTCCTTTCCCTTCTCTCTACAAATAAATAAACAAACAAACAAATAAATAAACTATTTAAAAAATAAAATAAAACATGAAAGCAAAGACAGGGATGTGCTCTTATTTATTTATTTATTTATATTAAATTTATTGGGGTGACATTAATGATCTAATTTTTTGTTTGTTTTTTAAGAAAATATCTCTGGCAATGGTGTGAAAAATGGTTTAGACTAGTTAGCAATAGGTATGCTGAAGTATGTTCTGGTGTTATACTAGGGCAGTGGAAGTGACAATGGACAAAGACATGCATTAAGACGCATTTTAGAAACTGAATTGACAAACCTTGGTGGTCAGTTGCTTGGAAAAAGCAGGTGTTAAGGGGAAAGGAGTAGTTAAGAATGGCTTCCAGAGGTCAAGCTTGCATGACTAGTTTTGAGGACTTTAAAAAAATTAAATTGTTTTCCTATTACCATTTAGTCCCCTTATACCCCTTCACTCCGCAATCGCTACACTGTTGTCCATGTCCATGAGTCCTTTCTCCTTTTTGCTCAATCCCTGCACCCCCTAACCTGCCCTCACTCCATAGCTGTCATCCTGCCCTTTGAGTCTGTCCATTTTGCTTGTTGGTTCAGTTTGTTGATTAGATTCCACGTATGAATGAAGTCATGTGGTATTTGTTTCTCTGGCTGGCTCATTTCACCTAGCATAATGTTTTCCAGGTCCATCCATACTTTTGCAAAGGGTAAATTTTTATTTTTTACAGTCAAATAGTATTCCGTTGTGTAAATGTCCTATAGTATTTTTTATCCACTCATCTACTGATGAACACTTAGGCTGCTTCCATTTCTTGGTGATTATAAATAATGCTGCAATGAATATAGGGGTGCTTATGTTCTTTCTAATTAGAGTTTTGAGTTCCTTTGGATATATTTCCATAAGTGGGATCACTGGTATTTATTTAATCCTCTCCACAGCTTTTAGGGATTATCACATATGAGAAAAACTGAAGTTTTGAAAAGTTAAGTAATTTTCCAAGGTTACCATATAGGTAGTAATTTATGGAGGCCAAATTTGAGCACCTTCTGTTTGCCTAATTCCAGAACCCAAGTTTTTCACCATTGTACTTACTTCCTATTCTGACTGAGTGGGGAGTAATGCCATTTACTGGGCTGGGAAATACAGGAGGAAAATTATGTTTTGAATGGAAGATTATAAATTTTTTCTTTAACATTTTGAGTTTGATGTATCTGAAAGGTTGGAGAGTAGAGATATTCAGAAAAGAATTGGAAATAACAGTATTAAAGGCCATGAGAGATATGTAGTTAAAGGTTGAAATTTAGGAGATATCAGTGAATAAGAGAGGGTAGGAGCCATAATTGTGACTCAAATCCACATCCTTGATAATGGACACGCTCTCTACTCTTGTCGACTGCACTCCAGTCAACTTCACCTCTAAGATGTTTTCGTATTGCTCCAGGAACTGCTTCATTTGTGAAATAGTTAACCATGAAATTTGAATGACTGAGCATAGTGTCTTCCTCTCTTTCTTTCTTCCACTAACTCAATTCAGATTTGACTTAGTTTGCATCATTTACTGAGTATCTGTCATATGGTGTATGATAGGATTTAGGATATATATGAGTATATATGTGTGTGTGTATACATATATGAACTCACATATATCCTAGCACTGAGATATTGTTTCTAATTTTAATAATTTCACCAAGTAAGAAGGGAGCAGATATAGAAAAAATTTTGTTGCAATCCTAGTGTGAAAAGTAAGACAATAGAGGTAGATTACAGTACAGTATTATGATACAGTGAAAAGTTTGAAAAGTTGTACTTGAATTGCATATGACAAATATATCATTTATCTATAATTGTCTAACTAAATTCCTAAACTTAGTGGCTTAAAATAGCAATGACTTAATTCTTTCTCATAATTCTGTGGGCTGACATGGCTCTACCTATGTTCAACTGGTGGCTGGAATGGGTAGTAATGGCCAAGAAGGTCTTATTCACATGTTCAGGGTATAGCTGTTGTATGCCACCTGTCCTATGACCTTTTTCTCCCTATGATATCTTATACTCCAGGCAGTATAACTTGAACTTTTTTCTTATAACATGGTTGTTGGGTTAGCTGGAACTGTCAGATGCCAATTTTACAGCATTCTGCCCAGAATCAATGGCTTTAGTAGGAGTAATAGTTTGAGTATACAGGAATGGGTTGAAAATTTGGTAGCCATTATTTTCCCAGACAAACTACAAAAGAAACTTAAAAAAAGGAAACGATGCTTGCAATGAATCTTGAGGGCTGAAGAGTTCATCCGGTGAATGGGAATTTAGGAGAAGAGGAGAACTCTTCAGGAAGAACAACAGTGACATAGAGCATAGTCATTCTGTGTGCCAGCACACGTGGTATGCTTGTGGACATTTGAGGGAAAGAATGAGATATGAACTTATGGAAAGCCTTGTTATAAGAAGTAAATTAGACTTTATTTTCCAGGCTTCAGAATGCCCTTAAAGAGTTTTATGCAGGGGAGTGGCTGCTTTTCACTTTCATTGATTCTTCTACTTGCTGGCATTATATGTTCTTGATCAATAAGACTTTGACTTTATTCCCTTATTCAATCAAACTGACAACCCATGATCATTCAGTTAAATCTCTCTCACCAGCACCCTTAATTTACAACACTCTTATGACCTTCTTTTCATTTCATTATCTTAATAAATTCTAGAATAACCTAACCAACTGTTTGTTCTGATTCTGGAACCAGGCACTGAATAATACTGGAGAAAATCACATACCGTTTTGTTTGTCTGCCTTATACATTTATTATTTCCAACTGTTATTGGACTCTCAATATGATCTAGCAAATATTTACATATCTTTGTTCATTTCTTATACTAGTAAGTTTTTAGCACTAGTTTCAAGCTTTGTACTTAATGCTACACTATTTTTCCTTAGCAGAATACCTTGACTACTTTGCAGAGGAAACAGCTGTTACAGCTGTGAACAGCTTTCTTCACACTGCCTCCTTAAAGTTCATGTACTCTTTCTCATTTTGGGTCATCATCATTCTCTGTCATCATCATTCTAGTACTTATTTTACTTTTACACCTCTGAATTGATGTACAGTTTTCATCCATCCTTATCTTCTTTCCTTCTTCCACAGAAAAAAAGAGCCTTTCATGTGTGCATATGGCCCCACACCTTCTACTTCTTGTAAGTTCTTGCTGAATAATTATGCCCCTTTTTCAGTCTGTCATTTCCCACAACTTTCTTCTCAGCCTAAAACATGCCCAAAATATTCTCTATTTTATATGCATTATCCTCAGCCTTGTTTTCACCGCAATCAATATTCTCTCACTGTACCTTCGGCTTATTCTCCCTTATTTCATATTTACTCCTCGGCAGCCTGCAACTTGACTTATCTTGATCAAATTCCAAGGATAGTTTCTGAAACATGGTTTCTCCAGAAAAAGCCCATCCAGTGTTAATATAATGAGAACAGTTTGCACGTCATCTATGTAACCTGGCAGCCATGGAGAGTGGACTGGAATGCGCATGCGTGAACAATGATGACTTCACTGCACTAGCCTGTGGGGGTCGTAGATACCATTGAGTGAGCATGTAAACTGTGTGGCCTTCACATTCAAAATGAATGAGCTAGTAGAGCAACGAATCTGCGTTAAGCTTGAACATCCTCCACAGAAACTATCTGGATGATTCAGAAGGCTTTTAGGGATGATGCGATGAGTTCAATGCAAATAAAAGTGTGGCACAAACACTTCAAAGATGTTGGAGAATTTGTTGAAAGTGATACACATTCTGGAACGCCTGCTACAAGCAGAACACCTAAGAATGTTGTGATTAATGAAGATTGGCAAATGACAGTGTGAGAACTAGCAGCTGATCTGGGGAATCCAAAAACTACAGTGTCCAAGATTTTTATGCAGGGTCTTGGCATGAAACGTGTCATGGCAAAATTTATTCTGTAGCTTCTGGTACCAGAGCAGAAGAAACACTATGCTGCAGTTGCTAATGACTTGATTCAAAATGCTACCAATGAACCAAATTTCTTCAGAAAGGTCATAACTTTGAAGGGAACTGAGGCATCATTGTTCATATGTACAATGTTTCTTGTATCTTATATCTTCTTCAATAAATGTCTCTATTTTTCTTATCACATTGCTGGAGCTTTGTGGACAGACCTTGTACATGTAATAAATATGTGTTAATGACTGATTTCTAATTGCCAGTATTATGATCTCTTGTTAACCCTCATCTTATGGTGGGGAGTGATGGACAGGTTCCATTTTTATATTCTACTCCTGGATCAGTGGAAATTTGAAAATCACACATACAAATGAACGTAATTGCTGAAATTCTGTACTGTATTGATTTCTTCCAAAATTAATCTTATTCTATTTACATTTTGGTTTGTTGGAGCTTGTACTTTACGAATTGGTAAATATATTTGATGTTACCATTGATTATATATGAATGCTTTTGGAAATTATATCACTATATAAAATGATGTTTATTTTTATTATGTCTCTCTTGAAGTGTGGTGCCCATTAAACACATGATAATTGTAGATGCTCAGAGCAATAAAACTTTCTCATATGCTAGACAGATTTATGAAGGCAGGAACCATGGTTTCTTGGTATGTGATAGATAATACATGTTGTGGTATGAATGGATTAATGTTCCTTATATGCAACCTAGCTAAAATTTTCTAAATGAACATAATATGTTTCTGATATTTCAAATTAAATATACCATCCATTGTTAAGGCTTAGCATTTTCACACATTCTAAGGTGAGTGTTGTACTATTGCTATTGAAAGGGAAAAAAACACCTGTCAGTATAGCAATTAACAGGTAAATTTTGTTTTCTCTGGTAAATTTCATTTGTTAGAGTGTGCTTTTATATGCAGTCCTTCCATAGAAACACACATAATCTCATGGGTTTATGAGTTTGAACTTAAACTACTGCCATAAAACTATATACTTATTGGCCTTCAATTTATCTAACTTTTATCTTACACACTGTGAGCTTAATATCATCAAGCAAAGAAAGTTGGAATAGCATTCCATGCTGTATACCTTTGGGACCATCTTGTGTAATGTTAACATTCAGTCTCAACCAACCTGACAATGAAATGATTCATTTATCCAACACAACCAGGCAGAGGAGGAGATACTACCTCTTTTCACTCTGCCTTCTACTCCCAGAGCCAGTCCCATACTTCCTTTGGGCCAAATACATGCACACATAAAACACTTCATCAACAATTTTTCATGTTTTCTTTTTTGTTGTTGTTGTTGTTAAATTGGGTTAACTCTTATGTGAATTTTCCCCTAGATACTTTTTCCAACCAGCAGAGAGATGAACTAAAACTTTTTAATGATAAATTTTGTGGTTATAAAGCCCTGGGACTAAGAAACACTTATAAACAAATGAAAATGACCAGCTTTACTGTTATATAGACATGACTACTGAGGATTTTAGGAGAAATTACTGACACTTAAAAAAAAATCCAACTTTTCAAAGGGGCAATGCTATCTAAGGACTTTTATAAATTCGTTGGCATCTACAACACAAAGTAATTATTTTAATCATCAAGAGTATTGACTAAAATTTTTTTGTTTTTTGAAAATAAAAAGAGCCCTGGATGGTGTGTCTCAGTTGATTGAATGCAGGTCTGTGAACCAAAGTGTCACAGGTTTGGACTTCCAGTCAGGGCACATGCCTGGGTTGTGGGCCAGGTCCTCAGTTGGGGACATGTAAGAGGCAACCACACATTGGTGTTTCCCTCTCTTTCTCCTTCCCTTCCCCTCTCTCTAAAAATAAACAAACAAACAAACAAACAAACAAATAAATAAATAAATAAAATCTTTAAAAAACGAACAAAAATGTTGTCTTTTTACCTAAATAGTCTATGACTATTATGGTTGCTTATTTAGACTTCTTTTTTTCTTAATTAAAATAAATCATTGGTTGTTGGGTCATGTTTTGTTGCCAGCGTAGAACTCAAGAATGATCAGACAGATTTGAGAGCCTGGAAAATCATGACTGTATTACATTATAGACATATTGTAATTATTTGAGAGCAACCCAAAGTGCCAGTGTCCCTTAAATATCTTTCTATCAAGGTTTCAAGGTGACTAAAAAGTCAATCATCCTTTTCTTTTAAAGCCTTTATTTTCTTGAACACTCTTATTAAAATAAAAACATTAATGATAGGCTGTTAACATATATATTGATGACTGTAAATGAGGTTCTAACTAAATAAAAGACCTGAGCAGAAAGATTTTAGATGGAAAATGGTAGCAGAAAGTCTGGCAGAAAACCATACAATGCTCAATAAAAAACCCTGCTGGTATGAGGGCAGGGTCCTATCAATCTTTCAACTGAAATATTCAGAAATACACCAGAAAATGTCTAAAATCAGAAGGAATTTATTGGCTTTCATGACTGATACTCACACCCTGTATGCCACTTGTCAATTTACTGCCTTTCAGCTCCAAATTCACCTTTCAGCATATGCTCTGTGATAACAGATGATCTCTTTTAGTGTTCCTCCTTTAAAGTGAGACCTATGCTAAGTGTTTTCAGTGGAGGCCTCTGGAGGGACTTTGCTGGAGGAAGGAACTCTCCTGCCTTGTCTAGCTTCTGCTTGCCGAGCCAACAGTGTAGGTGTATGGACATCTGGTGAAGCTCTTCCCTGCCATGTGTCTGAAATGTGGTCCTTCAACAACTTTGCAGCCTGGCAATAACCTTCCTGCCACACAGTTGACATGGGAATTAGTTCTCCAAAGTCTTCCTCTCTTTATCAGTGCCTCACTTCATTTGTGCAACCTGTCTGTATCACAGAGGGTTCTCATCAAGACAGCTTCTGCTCCTTCTGAAAGCCCTGCATGCTTTGTTCGGCCTGCTACCAGTTACTTTTTTTTTTCTTTCTCTTTATTTTAAACCAGTTACTTTTTGTCTGCTCACTACCTGCACTCCAACAGAGTTGCTTCCTGATTGCCCAGTATCTGTAGAACAGTTTCAGTATTGGAAACCCAGTGACATTCTGGGCTATCCAGTGGCGGGGCCAAATTAACATTTCCCCAAAAGTTCAGTTATTTTTCTGACTTTGAATAGTGCAACTGCAGATATTAGGACTTGTTAACCTATTTAGTTACGTGAGCCAATTCCTTATAATAAATTCTCTCTATATAAAACACACACACACACTGTAGGATATGTAGACATATCGTGTTGGTACTGTGTCAGCACTGACCTCTAAAAGAGAAAGGAAGAGAAGGAGACAAGGTGCACTTAGGAGAATGGACAAGGACATGAAGATTAAAGGAAATTTGGGAAAGAAACAACTTCCCTTTCTACAATTTTGTCTTGAGCTGGTAGTGTATTTATCAATTTCAGGCACTTAGTCTGTTTATCTCTCACCTTTGGGGCTCTGTAAGATACAAAACACTGAAATGTTTATCTACTGGTTTGTTTCTGTGAAACAAGAGGACACTTGGGAGACTTACCTGTACTCCTAGGGTGGGATAAAACTTGATCCATAGGACCCTCTTGGAGGATTACAGATGTTTTATAGGTAACTGATTCAATGGTTTATATACTTGTTCATTTAGTCACATGCTCATCCAGTTATCCACTTAGCTACATACACTGGCAGTATGTGAAATAATGCAAGGAATTCCAAGGCACGTGAGGCAAAGTTCCTGGTCTCCAGTGATTTATACACTTGTTAGAAGATAATAGAAATTTAAAAATATCTGAAATACAGGGACTTATAGGATCAATTTCATAAGAGAGGTTCAAATCATAGAGGTTCTTAATATAGGTTATTGTTGCAACTCAGAGAGGGAGAGATAAAATCTACTGAAATCTGAAAAGGCCTCATAAACTGATATATTTGATCTCTGAAAAACACATAGGATTTTGAGATGAAATTATGTACAAGGTAATTCCCGGTGAGAAACAAGATGAGCAAAAGAAGAGGGTTAAAAAAATAAATAAAATCAGTTTTGGAGTGAGTGAATAAACCAATAAGGTTTGCTATGGACTCCATGTTTGTATCTCCCCCAAATTTATATGTTGAAACCCTAACTGCCAATGGAATTATATTTGGAGGTGGAGACTTTGGGAGGTAATTAGTTCATGTGGATGAAAATCTCATGATGGGATTAGTGTCCTTTTAAGAAAACATGAGAAAGCTTGCTTCCTTTCTCTCTGTCCTCTACCATGTGAAAACATAGCAAGAAGGTGGCTGTCTGCAAACCAAGAAGTGAGTCTTCCCCAAACACTGCACCTTTCGGCACTTTAATCTTGGACTTTCCAGTCTCTGTAACTGAAAAATAAATGTTTTTTAAAGCCTTCCTATCAATGGTAATTTGTATAACAGCCTAAACAGACTAAGACATAGTTGGAGTATAGCATTTAGTGAGGCAGTTTGAGAGAGAGTGAGATTGAAGAAACAGGTAGGGAAAATATCCTGGTCGAATTTAAGAGCCAAGCTAAGAACTTGCATTGAAAAAATTGTAAAAGAAATGTGCAGAAAACATAAGTGTACAGCTCAGAAGATTTTTACAAAGTTAAATACCCATGAAACTAACACAGAGATAGTAAAATAGAATATTATCAACACATCGGAAACTCTACTCATGCCCTTTCTGAAATACTACATCTTCTTTCTCCCTGAAGGAAATTACATTGACTTTTAACACCATAGATTGGTGTTGCCTGTTTTTGAATTCTACATAAATATTATTAGATAGCATAAGTTATTTTGTGTCTAACTTTTTTCACTCAATATTGTTGATGAGATTTATACATGCTGTTGAATGAATCTATAGTTTATTTTCATTGTTTAGTAAGTATTCCAGGGTTTGAATAAACCACAGTTTATCAAACTCACTGTTGTTTCTGTGGAATTTGTGGATTATTGGATATCCACTTGTTAAGCTTTAGTAGATGCTATGGACCAACTTTCCAAAATAGTCCTACCCATATCCAAAACATTAGAGTTCTTGTTGCTCCACAACTTCTTCAACATTTGGTATTTTCAGACGTTTAAGTTTTAGCCTAGGAAATTTGTACTTAATTTTGTATGCACTGGTGAGTCATTGAAGGATTTTGGGTTGGAAAGTGGTTATACATCTGGTAGGATTACATAGATTAGGGTGAGAAAAAGATCTGAGGAAGGAGGCCAGCTGGAATGTTATTTTAATTTCAAAAAAAAATGTGAAAACAAACTGGATTACTGACAGAGGATCTAAAAAGGAAGAGACAAGAAATATTACTTCTGTAATGTGTGCCTATAATTAATAAGATTTGTCAATTAATACATTATACATTGTGGGGATAACAGTAGCAAAAATGATTAAAAATGAGCACATGTTTGAGCTTAAGTGACTGACATACTGGTAAGAACCTTAATCAATTTAAGAAGACTTAGAAGAAAATTCTCATTTAGGGGAAATTCTTTTTTACCAAAATTATATAATTTAACTTTTAACTATTTCACCAGACCCTCAGTTTGAATTTGTGACAATCTTTTTCTCCAATTATCCTTTCTAATCATTGCTATGGAAGATCACCCTCAGTAGAAGTTGGGTCTGTCAGGCAAGAAAGAACCAGGACTAGGGTAGGATAAATTGCCTCTCTCTTGTTTAACTCAGTGCCCAGAGAAAGCAGCAGAAGATTTTCTATTATTCAAATCTGACAGCTTTGGTGTAAGGAGTGATAGTAGCTAGGAGAATGACAGGTCTGGGACTTCTGCAAAGCCTAAATCCATATAGGGCTGTGAGAATGGAGATAGCAGTCTTCTCCTGCCCTTGGACTGGGACTTACAGACACAGGAGCTATTCTATGTGTGCTCACTTACATTACTAATTCTTTCTTTTTCTCTAGACATTTTTTTTCCTGTCATTGACATGAGCAGCAGCTCCTTCCATTTTTTGAAATAAATCCTTTATTTGATTGGGGATTCCCAGGGGTATGGAGAACATGTAGAGATTCCTGGACCAGTGAACCATTGCCTTCACTTATACTGGTGTTGACATAGTAACTCCAATTGATTATTTTAACTTTTGAGACCATTTGCTTGGTTAAACAGTTCAGGCATTGGTGGGTTTGCCTTTTTATATGAGTTCCTATTGAATACATCTCATGGGCTCTATGTCTGTTTAGCACAGCCTCTTTAGTGGAGACTTTTGTTTAATATCATTGGTAATATTTTACCTGCTATTATATCTAAAAACATAACTACTTATTTAGCTTGTTTCTTCTAATACAATCACTTTAACAAAATTTTGTTGTAAATTTGTACTTTCCAGGCCTGTTACTCTATTGTGATAGAGTACAGTATGTCACTAATAGGAAACAGAAGTAATAATACCTTATATTTCTAGGCTATTTAAAATTTACAAGGCTCACTTATATTTATTTTTTTATCCCTTTACCCTTCCCATCACCCTCTGACATGTTGTTACTTTCATTCTTTAGATGAAGAAACATAAGGTTAAAGACTTAGGTAATGCAGTCAGCCAGGACTTCAAATCAGATCTTCTAATGCTAGGATCACTGCCTGTGTGGGTTAATTTTATGTGTCAACTTGACTGGGCCACAGGATGCCCAGGTTATACTTTAGTTCTGGGTGTGTGTGTGTGTGTGTGTGTATGAGGGTGTTTCCAGAAGAAATTAGCATTTGAATTGGTGAACTGAGCAAAGCAGATGGCCCTCTTCCTATATTGATGGGCATCATCTAACCCATTGGGGGCCTTAGTGGAACAAAATGATGGAGGAAGAGAGACTTCTCTCTCTGCGTGACTGTGAGAGCTGAGACAGCAGTCTTCTCGTTCCCTTGGACTGGGACTTACACTACCGGTGCTCTTGGTTCTTAGGCCTTTAGACTCAGACTGGGATTTATACCATCAGCTTTTCTGAGTTTCCAGTTTGTAGACTACAGATGGTGGGACTTCTCAGCTTCTATAATCATGAGCCTATTCCTTAAAATACATCTTATTCTCCTATTGGTTCAGTTTCTCCTCAGAACCCTAACTAAAACAGTGACCCTTTGCAGTGCCTCTGCCCTGATTACCTTTTACATCTAGCTATAAATTTTCCTGTTTTCCCTCAACTATTACTCAGGAACTATATATTTGCCTGGTGAGGATTATATATATATTGAGTTCATATACATTAGCATTAGACAACATGAACAATTCTCAGGATTATCAGGTTCATTTAGTACCTGAAGCCAGCCTATATTCAGGAGTTAATTGTATGGCATAAGATTTATCTTTTATTTGTTTTTTTCATTTGCTTTAACCAGTATCACCTCTCATGTGAGTAAGGTTCAAGTGAATAGCCAGTAAACTTTTATTACAGGCCTGCTTTACATTTGATTTTTTTCTGACACCAATAAAAACTGTCAACTAAAGTCTGATTTTATTGTCAAAAAGTTGGTTTTCATAGTTTAAGAATTAAGTCACTGCATGTGAAATGTTTTTCTTGAGAAAAATAAAATTATTTTCCTGGATATGTTATATAGATAATCAGAATGTATAAATTTTTGAAGAGATTGGTCATTGGTAAAAATATTAAAGGAAATATCCCAAAACAAACCAAGGAGAGGGGAGGCAACACTTCTAATAGCTTAAGATTAAATCACTCATACACAGATGAAAGATTAAAATACAAGTGAGAAGAGATGTAATGTTTGTTGATTTATTAGCACATACAATGCAATCATGCATTGGAGTATACTAAGATCAATGTCATGGAAAAGACAACTCTTGAGTACTATTCTTCTAAGATCTTCTAGTGTAAATATATTTTTAGGTAACACTGTGAAATTCAAAAGACTGTGAAAGGTAATGAGGTATTCTTCACAGAGCAGTGTACCATGTCCATTCTGTCGCTGAAAGTATAATGACATGAGTCAGAAAAGTTGAATACATATACATTTAAATTCCTTAAAAATGATATGGGTATACAGTTTTTTGATTATTTGCATGTGTTGTCAATGTTTACTTCCTGGCTAAACAGTGAGCACCTCCATCTTTAATCATGTCACAGGTTTATGAACATAGTTGAACTTCTCTGCTTCCACTTGATCCAGACAATATGAACCAAGTTGGAGAAAATGAGTTATTAATTAGGTTCCAGGATCAAGAGGAGTAGGAATTCTTACTAAAAACCATGAGGATTCTGTGAGCCAAAGGGAATGGTAAATGGGAACTTCAAATTATAGAGGTCAAAAAAGGACATTAGATTTGCAGAGCCACATATTAAACCAAGGTTTTTTTTTTTTTTTTTTTTTTTAGCCCAAAAATAAGATAGGAAAAGAGCAAAAGCCATTTGGTTCCTGAACAATTTCCACATTTGACAAAGCTAGGGGATTGGATGACCGAGGTTTTCTTTTATGGTGCTATGGGCACATGATTAGTGGCAGAGGTCATGCTGGATAAAAGGATGGAGAGCTGAGCAGATGACTATAGATTATTCCCTACAATAGACATTTTGTAGTATTCTGTCATTAGACACAACTTAAAATATTTAACAGCAAAAAAGTTACAAACGTAGTCAGTTATTTAGTTTTTCTAAAGGATTCTAAACAATGTTGGACTGATTTAAAAAAAACTGAATGGGATTACTTTGGAATTCAATTGGTTATGCAGAACCTCAGACTCAAAATGAGAGAAAATTTTCAAGGTTATCCAGCTGCTTTTGATACAGAAATTCTTTCTATATTGGTCAGGTTGAGTGACAGTCTAGTGTTTGGTTCTCTATTGACAGGGTTATACAACTTTCTGAGGCACCCCATTTTGTATAGCTTTATATTTGTAATTATTTTTGGTTGCCTAGACATCTTTACTGATTTCTAGCACATTTTAATTGATACTTATGAAAAACCCTCTTTTTTATTGGATGCAGTACAGCAGGGCGACTAATCATGAATACCAACGTGACCAAGGTAGACCAGCAGTCACTCTCTTCTTCAAATTTGAATCTTGAGCACAGTGACAGAGGCTTGGTGTTGTTTCATTACCAGCAGTGGTGCCCTGACCAGATGTTTATTTTCCCCTGAGACTCTGTAGTTCCTACATTCTCATTCTCTGAATTAATTTGCCTACTTTTTCTTGTTTCCAAAATTGATTCTCCAGCTTCCTGTCAATTCTGTGTTTAACAATCACCAGGGGAGCCTATTAAAAATGAAGATTCCCGGACCTCACACCCCTGATGTATGTAATTTAGTAATATGGGGTGGAGGTACAGGAAATTAAATTAATAACACCCACTTTGGGTGACATTGATACAACCAGACTAATGAGCTGACTTTTAGGAACCACTGTTTAGATGGTACAACTCAAAGGTAAATTTGCACTTCAATAGACAATTTCTGAAAGTTTAACAGGCTTACTGACCAACTTACTAAATGAAGAATCCCAGTTCTTTAATAATTCAACAAACACATATGGAGCATCTATAGTGTGCCAAGCACCATGGTGCCCTGGGACACATAATATCATTAAAATTAGTTGAGACTGTGTGCACCAGCTTGTTATTGGTGGGCACTGAGGCACTGAGAGGACAAGGAGTACATATCTGGATTTGCAGTTCTTATATTAAGTAAATATTATTAATAATATTCAAAAGAAATGGAAAAATATTTATTTTTGTATTTATTTTTACCTCACACTCCTCAGAAATGTTAACAATATGGTTTTAATTCTAGGTATGTTGCTTCATGTATGTAAAAAAAAATCTAGGTAAAACCTGAAATCTCAGCTCTAATTAGCTAGTGTTAGATACAATAATAAAATTCAACCATATCAATTTTCTGCCAGGTTTAATAGAACAATACTTTCTTTTTATTTTGTGCAACTAAATTGCCTCACAGTTGCATACATAATATATGGTAAAAACAACTGTATAGTTGAACAAGATGTGAAAATGTTTAGAAACTCTTTCAGCTAACAAAAAAATAACTCATGAAAAATACTAGCTATTAACTAATATTTTGTATTATTTTGCTGGATATTTTAGATTTTAATTCAATGGTCCTAAGTAAACTTTGAAAACTTATATCCCTTCTTACAAATTTTAACCTGACATCTAAGTTTTCTCATTATAAGCTTAAATACAGTTGACCCTTGAGTAACTTGGGAGTTAGTGACACTGCTCCCACTCACAGTAAAAAATCTGCATATAACTTTTGACTCTCCAAAAACTTAATTTATAGCCTGCTATTGACCAGAAGCCTTACTGACATAACAGCCAATTAACACTATTTTGTGTGTTATATGTATTACATATTGCATTCTTATTATAAGGTACTTTAGAGAAAGTAAATGTTATTAAGAAAATCCTAAGGAAGGCAAAATACATTTATAGTACTTATTGAACAAAAATCTGCATATGAATGGACTCACACAGTTCAAAAGCATGTTGTTTAAAGGTCAACTGTAGTTGTAAAATATGAAGTTCACAGAAAATTGTGAACATTGACATAGAAATTTCATCAGTCTTTAAAAAGTACCCATTTGATTCCCTTCATAACCCATATTAAAGTACATGAACAAACTCATTTTAACAATAAGAAATTATTCATTTTCTCTCTTTCTGAACTCCTATTTCCAAACCATTTTTCCAATATAATTTTATTCTAGTTAAATGTATTCTTTATGCCTGAAAATCTTTTAGTGGTCACTTTTTTTCTGCTATAAAAATATGCATGTGTACACTGAAAAATAATTAAAAATTTGTGACCCTTAGACTCCAGGTGTTAAAATTTCTTCTGAATTATATTTTTATTACATGTATTAGTACAAAATTAATCTAAACAACATAAATAATTGTATATTTAGATAATAAACATAAAGATAACATTTCTTAGAGATGTATCCATTATTGCAATGGTTGGGATATTTTCTGTTTAATAAATGTATGTATCTGTGGATACATATTATGTATTGCTAGAATGAGACAAAGTTCAGCATAAACTATTTTATTTTTACTTTTATGGGTATAAGATCTGAGAAAACATATTCCAAAAAGTAAGTATATGAGAATGAAAAGAGTTTTGTTTTAATAATGTCATTCAAATATTTGAATTCCTTCCAAGTTACATGCCAAAACTACATAGTTATCTTTCATCAAAAATTATTTTTAATGATTTGCCAGCTGCCATCTTAATTAGGTGTCTTTCAGTTTTGTTAAAGGCAAAGTATCAGAACCAATTCCAGATTTTATGTCATTTACTTTCTCCATACAAACACCAATATTTTGAATTGTCCTATTGTTTGGAGATCTAAAGATTTTTACACTCAGAATCAATGTATGATAGTAAAATGGTAAAATGGATGGTAGGGACACATCTCTTTAAAAAAATGACCAACTGGTGTGTATATTCTTAGGCAGACAAATTTTGGAAAAAGTACATGTGAAGCTTAGAATCTGGAAATTATTTCCTTAAAATTATTCATGCCTCCAAAGTTCATATATCCAGTTTGAAATCTGCTGGTCTAAGCGTATCTCTTTTGGAAGATAGTTACTGGTTATTCAACCTTATGGGAATATAGGTTTTTCATCATTGGAACAAAGAGAACTATGGCAGATTGTATATTCCACAATAGCTGCAAAAAAAGATTCCCCTGTCCTACATGCTGTTGTTACAATGTGTCATTGACAATCTTCCCACTGAGGAGTGGGGATCTATTTTCTCTTCCTCTGGGTTTTAGGGAGATTGTGATTATGGAGGAAGTAATCTTGTATGATTTCTGAGGTTAGGTCATAGAAGGTGATAAAGCTCCTGTCTACTTAGCATGCTTATTCTTAAAATCCTATGGGTAGGCTGTGGGGAAGCCAGACACATGAAGAGCTGATGAGTAGCTATTTCATGTGACAACCTCATTTGAGACAGACAATAGCCAGTCTCAACTGCTACGTGGGTGTGAGGAAGCCTATGAGATTAACTTCAACTTCCCTGTTCATCTGAATATGACTGCATGAGGGATCCTGAGCAAGAACCCCAGAACTAAGAGAGATAATAAAATTTTTACTATTGCTTTAAGTCACTATGTTTTAGGAATACAGTATTCAATATGTAGTAATAATAATCAGAACAGGACCTAACAGATGCCTTAGTAATCAAAATAATTTGACATCTATTTAATTCAAAATTTATAGAAGTGTCATCTGATTTGGGCTTAAGTGCATCTTTGTATATTATGAAAATCATTAAGTACATTAGAGTGCATAAAGATTGCAGAGAATATATTGAACAGTTAATGTTTAATTTCATTAAAGAAAATATAGCTTGACTTTCATGTCCCAATTTATTATTGATTAGAGTACTGTACATATATGAAATTACCCAGACTCCTTATCTTTCATTTTATTTACTTTATGACTTTTAATTAGTATTCTCAAAGTAATACTTATGCTTAAATTTAAAAGCCAAACAGTACTGCAAGCCTAAAACTAAGAAAAGGAAATATATACAGGTATGGAAACAAACTCCTTTCCTCATTCTGTTCACATAAGCATTTATATTCAATCTCTTTTAGCTCTTTAATATGGTATTTACCTCCCAATTTCTAATACCATATTTTATTGCTAGTTCTGTGCATTTTTGTTTTTAATTTTAGATATTATCTATTAGTTTCCTTCTATAGAAGATTAGAGACCTTTTACTCTGCTCTCCTCAATCCTAATTTCAATGTACACACCTATTTTTCCCTCCTGTTCTTCCATTACAGTTAGGTGATACTTTTCTGATACATCAATATGTATAGTTTAAATTTGTACTATATTTGATTACATTTCTCCTCTTCTCCTCTTCACAAGTTTTTATCATGTCATAGGTCCCTATGACCATTTTAGCCCCAAACTTTCTCAAAGAACTGCACAACAGCTTTCTATAAAGTTTACGCCTTTGAACATATGATTTCTTTCTTCCTTCCTCCCTTCCTCTTTTCCTCTCTTTCTCTCTCCTTTCTTCCCTGCCTCCTTAGGAGAGAGGGAAATTTTTAAACATTTTTTTCCTCTTTTCTCCTGCATTGAAGTCTTTGTTTCTTGGATTTTATGTTTTCCTCTTAGTTGGCTCATTTCTTTGTTTTGATGGAATCCATCTTCTAGGATTTATTTTACAAAGACTACATACAAGATAAAATGTTTAGAGATCTTTCATCCTGAAAATATTCTCATTCTGCCTCTACGTTTGATTAAAGTATAGCTGAAGATAGGGTTTTAGTTTAGAAATAACTTTCTGTTAGAATTTAGAAAGCATTACTTTATTAATTTCTGCTGATTTGTTGTTACAAGTTGTAAGTTCAAAGCTACTTATATCTCTGATTTTTAAAAATATTCCTGAGCCTTTTTGATGATTTGTTACTTGAACCTTTCACATCAGCTTTCTGAGCTCTGCTAGTCAGATTCCGTTAGTCCACGTCCTTTCTGTCTTTCAAAATTGTGGTTTTATTTCTTGTCTGCTGTCCTTGCTGTCTCATTCCTTCTTCCATTTTCTTCATTCTTGTGTTTTTATACATTTTTCTTTCCTTTGCTCTTGTTTTGTTGTATTTCAGGATTGAATGTATGTCTTTAGTTCATCATGTTTAACCTGAATTCTGTAAATTTTTAATGTTTTCACTTTAGAGTTAGTAATACTGCCCTCTGTAAGTTACTTTTAAATTGTAAGTTTCACAATATTTATCAAATATATACACCTAAATGAAAAATAAGCAAAATAAATATTTTATTGTTTTCTTTTGATTCATTAGTATTAAGAGAGATAAAAAGGTATATTATTAAGTATTAATTCAGAAAAACTAGAAAAAAATAAAGGATTAGTCATAAAATTGTTGGAAAGACTAAAGAAGTGAAGAGGAGAAGGTGAAGTTACCCACCTGCCACCTGCCTGGTTGGAGTAGCAGCAGGGAAAACAGGGTTATGCAGAACTAGAATTGCTGTGCTGAGGAGCCTGTTGAGGTTCTATTGCTGCTCTTCTGCTGTTCCAACTATCACTAACCTTTGCAGGCAGCTAGGAGCCCACACCTGCCCTGATGCTGCAGGAACCCAATAGCCCACCATCTCCTGCTACCAAGGCTTCAACTGCTGCTGCTGCTGGCTGGAGCCAGAACCTGTTAGGACTGTGTTGTTGAGCACCGCCTCTGCCATTGCTGTGGAACTGCATGGCCTGAGTAGGACCTCACAGCTTGCACTTCCCTGGCCCTCTGGCTGATGCTTCTATAGACCACCAGAAGCAGAAAAAGAAATACACAGATTTTTTTCCTCCCTCCTGCCTTTTAATTCCCTAATAGTGCTTCCCATTGGCAGAACCTCACTAGAAAGCAGCTGGCAAGGAAGTCTGTGAGATGTAGTTTATAGGCTCCTAGCCATCCTGTGATACAGAGGAGATTCCAGAAGGCTGGGAACAGCCCTGAGAGCCAAATGACAATCAGTCAGCCTAGAGGATTTAAAGGGAAAGTCAGTAACTGACTTGTGAATATTTTCATTTTTCTGGGTAGATATATCTATCTGGCATATTCTCTGAGTGTGATATACATCTCTCTCTCTCTATATATATATACATATGTATGTGTGTATATATATATACACACACACATATGTATATATATTCTTTGAGTGTGATATATATCCTTAAATATATATACACACATATATATTTAATAGTCAAAGCCTTTGAGAATAAAATGTGTTTGGTGATTTTTTAACTATGAATAATCATAATGATTATGATATTTTATTGATTATTTTGGCATTTCCAGAGTTTATCTTATAAATTGCTGGCTTTATTTTGCTGACATTTTACAGAACATGGAGCAAGTAAACAAATTTAAAGATTGTTCAGTGACACTTTTTCCATTGTCTTAGATTTTTGATTAAGGCCAAAAAATGAGCACAAGAGGTGTTAACTTTCTCACATTCCAAAGGGTGCTGTGAAGACAGCCAGATGTGGGTTCAGAAACTATACCCAAGGCCAGCAAAGAGAGCAGGACTGGACCTACTGCTACCCATCTGCCTCGTTCCTCCGTCTGTTCTTTCCCCTGCCCCAAATGCACTTGACTGGAATGGATGACTGGACAAAATTTTTTTTGCTTGTATATTAAAGTGAGTATGATCTTTCAAACGAATCTGGCTATTTTTTGCTACTAAAATTGAAAAGGTAGAAATTCCTGTTTGACTGGTCACTACGTAATTGTAGAAAATGAAATGCTGTCTGTCTTTTGTACTCCTGTGTTCCTCCTATTAGAGAGACTAGAAGTTCAACTCTGCTCCCAAACTATTTGCCCATGTTCTGAAAAAAGCCAAAGGAAGGACACATTCACTACAGAATATACTGTTTTCACTTACTTTTTCTTATGTTTTTTAGGCAGAACTTCTCAACTTGAAGGAATGGGTGTTATGAAGAGTAGATGGCAATGCAATAGTTAGATGGCATGTGGCCAGAGGACTCACGGGCATCCAAATCCTTTGCTGCCTTGGCCATTCTTCCCTGAGCAGGTCACACTGACCTACATAGCACAGCGACATATTATAACAGCTATTGGGACTTGTTTCCCAAACTCCAAAGCAGAGCAAGAGGGAACTAACCAGGACCCCATGGAAAATCCCTGACCTATATATACTAGAACCCCTGACCTGGATATAAGTGGCCTGGAAGCAAATGGTCAAAAGACTTGTTCTGACTATTTTGTCCCCTGTCCCCATATCCAATCCACATTTGGTTCTTGCCACTCTCATGTGGTGAAAATTCCACTCACCAGTGCTAAGGTGTGAGATGTACGAAGAGCTGGAGACAGCATCTGGCCCATTGCCTTAGTGGGCTCTCCCTGGGCCTTGTTGGGTTGTCAGTGAGCATATAGGTTCAGCTGTCTTAGGGAAGAAAAAGAGCAGCTGAGTAGAGAAAGAAAGAGAAGGGAGAGAAAAGGGAGAGGACCAAGCTTTCTCCTGGGGAAGGCAGCTCCCAAGTTTAGCCTTAATTCACTATCCTGCTGGAAGACCAGAATCTGGTAAGGCAAACATGGAAGGGAAGTTAACTAGCCTTTTTCTGCCCTCACTACCATTGAAACATCTTAGAAGGAGAACTGTAAGAGTAAGATTACATGAGTGTGTGACTTTTACCTCTGTGAATGCTCCATTCTGATCCAATTCAGAGAACAGAGTATGACCATCCAGATCAGCAGTGGGATGAGGTAGACTTGTGGGGGGCAAGCAGAAGTGAACAAAACCTAGAACTTCTCCAAGACATTATCTATTGTGCTAATATCTCCCTTTGAAGTAGTCACTAAGTTTAAAAATCTGAGGCTTTTAGTTCTCATGTTTTATGGAAGAACAAGCCTTAATCACACATGCTGGGTAAAAATTTTACTGATAGCCCTGGATTATCTTATCATCTCATCTACTGAGGCATGTTTTGTCTGTTTTGTTGATTTTATAATTTCCAGACTTTATAGTGTCTCTTCATGTCTGACCTTGTGTTCTCAATTGGACAAGGTATTCTGTCGCAGACCTCTGACCAGCAGGGTCCACGGCGCTGTGGATGAAATGAATAAATGCACATGGACTGCAAGAATCCTGTGGAGAAGAGGGGACAAAACTGGCCACTTTCTAGAGCAGAAAGTGCAGTTTGCCCCTGCCTTAACAGGCTTTTATTAATTCTTTAGGTGGATTACATCCAAGAAAGTTATGAATCATTGTGCCAATTATTGCCTTATATGATTGTTACTTTTATATAACAGAGAAAAGAATGTCATACATGCATGGATGATAAAGACAACTGATCTAGCCACATCCTGTTCTTAAAAATCAGCCCAGAATAGGCCCTAAGAAACTGCAGCGTGCAGGTTACATGCTGAACATTTGTTGTTCTCAGCCCAGATTGAGGGGCTCCTTTAGCATAAAGCAAGCTTTTTAAGCCATTATAGAAATGCAGACCTGGTTCCCCATGGGAGAACCGGTGTGAGGAGTGGGTCCTGTGTGGCGGCCTACTCCCAGTGGCTACATTTGCCACCATCAAACACCTCGGCTTCCCATAGTATTCCTTTGCGGCAGGTGCCCTGTAATTACCTCTTTGTGTTTCTAGGATCCAAGCCACTGTTCAGCATTGAGTGGGTACTCACAAATGTTTGATGATCATGAAGTCACCTAGTGTATGGAGAATATTATTTAGGTTTATTAAGGTTTTACCGGTACGCTATTTTTAAAAATAAAAACTATCTTCAAATCTCAATTTTGAAAGTTTTTTCTCATTATTACCCTTCTCGATAAACTGATTTAGCATTTCCAGTATAGTTCAATGGGCTAAATTTATTTTTTGCCTTTGCACTGTTCTGTTAGGAGAACAAATATGTGGAAAACTTATATTTGGAAGAAGATATATATATATATATGTGTGTATATATGTATATGTATATATATATATATATATATATAACTGCAAAGACAAAGTCTGCGTTTTTTAAAATTTAATTTTTTAAAGTATACTTTATCGATTATGTCATTACAGTAGTTCTAATTTTTTTCCCTTTGCTCACCTCTGCCCAATACACCCCTTCCTTCCAGCAACCCCCCCCCCCCTTAGTTCATATCCATGGGTCGTGCATATAAGTTCTTTGGCTTCACCCTTTCCTATATTATTCTTAACTTCTTCCTGTCTATTTTATACCAACTGATTATGCTTCTTAGTCCCTGCACCATTTCCCCATTTCCCTCCCTCTCCCCTCCCAGCTGATAACCCTCCAAATGATCCCCATACCTATGATTCTGTTTCTATTCTGGTTTGCTTAGTTGGATTTTGTTTTTATTTTTTAGATTCACTTGTCGATAGTTATGAGTTTGTTGTCATTTTAGTGTTCATAGTGTTGATCTTCTTTTTCTTAAGTGAGTCCCTTTGACATTTCATATAATAATGGCTTGGTGATGATGAACTCCTTTAGCTTCGCCTTGTCTGGGAAACACTTCATCTGCCCTTCCATTCCAAATAATAGCTTTGCTGGATAGAGGAGGAGTCTTGGTTGTAGGTTGCTTTTCATCACACTGAATACTGCTTGCAAGACCCTTTCTGCCTGCAATTGTCCTCTGAGAAATCAGCTGACAGTCCTAAAGGCACCCCCCTGTAGGCAACTCTTCACCTCTTTCTTGCTTCCCCCAGGACTCTGTCTTTATCTTTCACCTTTGGCATCTCAATCATGATGCTTCCTGGTGTGATCCCCTCTGAGTCTAGCTTGCCCAGGACCCTTTGTGCTTCCGGGACCTGTATGTCCATCTCCTTCACAAAATTTAGAAAGTTTTTCTCATTTTTTTCAATTCTTGCTTCCTCAGTCTGCACTGGTTGACTGTTTTTTTCTTCGTTATGTTCCAAATCATTGATTTGATCCCTGGTTTCCTTCCCTTCATCATTGGTTTTGTGTGGATTTTCCTTCACTTCACTTAGTATAGCCTTCACCTCTTATGCGTTTGCCATACTCAAACATATCTGTCAAGCCTGTGAACATCTTTATCACCAGTGTTTTGAATTCTGCGTCTGTTAGGTTGTCTATCTCCTCATCTGTTAGGTTGGCTATGTCCTCATCGCTTAGTTCTCCCATTGGAACCTTGATCTGTTCCCCCTTTTGGGCCATACTTCTCTGTCTCCTCATTCAGACAGGCTCCTGTGTTTGTTTGCCTCTGCGTCCCGGGTAGAGCTGTTGCTCCTGTTAGGTTGTAAGGGGCGGAACCTTAGGGATTTGTCAGTACAAGGCGACCTGTTTCACCACATTGTGGCGCTGTATGTGGGGGAGGGGCCAGAGAGGGAACAATGCCACCTTCCCAGCACTCTCCCCTTTTCCAGGCACCTATTCCACTTCCGCACCAGACTGGCACTCCTCTAGCCGATGCCCTGGCCATCATTCCCAGAGTGGGTGGGTCTGTAGACATTCTAGGACTGAGGGGGCCCTTTAAAGAAGCGGACTCTGCTGAGACCAGCAGTTTTTGCCTCCATCTCAACCCCTAATGGTCTCCACAGTCAGAAGCAATGAGGCTTGATTTTCCTCGGTGCTGGGACAGTGAGCTATGATGTCCAGTGAGGAGCTGGGAACACTTCCCAGGTGTCCCTCCTGACTTTTTAAAATGTGCGACTGCACTTTCTGCCAGCCTGCCACAGCTGCTGTTGCTGCTGCCACTGTTGCCGCCACCACACTGCGTCCTCTCTGCCCTGGCTCTGCCCCTCCTACCTGTCTGGATGAGTATTTCTTCTTTATATCTTTGTTTACTGGACTTCCATGCACTTTGATTTTCTGGAACTTCTGGTTGTTTCTAGTTTTGAGGTAGTTCCCAAGTTTTTTAATACAATTCTTTTTATTTGAATTTGAAATATTACTTATACAGGATAAGACTCTTAAAGAAAAAAATCCTGAACTTGTCAGTATGGCTCTATTAAATATTTTATTTTTTTTGAATTATAGTTGACTTACAATATATTAATTTCAGATGTGCAACATAGTGATTCAGTATTTATATACATTATGAGGTGATCACCATGATAAGTCTAGTTATCTTCTGTGACCAAAGGCCATGTCTTTTTTGAACTAAAGTGGTACCTGAGGGAAGAGCAATAGAAATCTTTTTGAATGAATGACAGCCCAGGTGGTTGAAATAGGAAGCTGGGATCAATCCTGGAAAGATAGGTTGAGTTATTTTTTCATTCTCTTTATACCCCTGTCTAATGCTCTTTCTTAGAATAAAATGACAATTACAATAAGAAATCATAAATGAGAAAAAATAATGAAAAGTGATTATACTTTCTGGACAGCCAACATACTAAGTTATGTATATCAGATCATTTAATCCACACAACCACTGTATTAAAAACAGAGTTATTATCTGTGATTTATAAACTAGAAACCTGGGGCATAGAGAATATTAGCAATTTACCTTAATCCCACTAACAGTCATGGCAGAGCTGTGATGTAAACCATACTCTACCCCATGAACTTGATTAGCACAATTGACTGTCTCTTGGAGGCAAAGAAAGAAAGGGAACCTTGAAGAACAGGGATGACCTATGTTTAGACAACTTTTGGGAAGTTACCAAAACTGTCATAAATCTGAACTTCATTCACATTTAATGAAAATGGCAATCAGGCCAATTGAGGGTTTTGGATTGACATCTTTACTGAGAAGTTAAGAAGTAACTGAGAGATGCTTTAGGTTGAACTTTAAGATTGACGTGTTTTGCTCACTGTTTTGCAGACAGTCAGTCATTCTTTGCTGAAATGAATGACTCACTTGTATAAAGGAATGACCTGTGATTGGTTTATTGTCAGAAACAAATAAAAAAAGTTATAGTAAACCAAGAAAGGTTATTTTGAAGATGGTAACAACCTGGGATCAGGTGCAGTATTAGCTTTTTTATTTATGTATACAATTTCATTTACCTTGTCTAGAGTAAGTGTTTTTGTGTGTATATATGTGTGTGCTTTATAATGAATGGAGTTATTTTAACTGAGTGCTAATGTGGTGAGTGCCAGGTGAAAAATTCAATTGAAATGCTGTCACAAGATTCTTTTGTTTACTGACATGAGGTGTCATGTTCTCTTGATTCCCAATATATGGAGAGTGAACTGATAAATGGTTTGGAGATGAAATTGTCAGTCACCATTATCACACTCAAGCAATTATATTTTCAGGTGGCTTGCAGTGCCATGAAAATTATGTTCTGAAGTTTAGTAGCAAAGAGAAGGAAGAAAATAATATGGATATGACTGTAGAGTGGGAAAGTGCTGAAGTTAGATAAGTAAGATTCTGAAGGGGTTTAAATATAGGGGGACAATTTATTGCTGTTTCTGAGACTTAAGAAAAGGAAGGAATCCAGGAAGAAGTGGCAGATCAGAGGTGAGTGTACCTTGAAGCTAATGAAGCTTAAGCTTCAGGGTCCATTCCAGGATGGAATTATTCCAAGGCCTTGATAGGGACCCTAACAATGTGTTCCCACAGCCATATACTTTTGTAAAATTTGTGCAAGATATTTATTTAACTGCATCAAGTATTCTGTCTTTTCCAACTCTGCCTTCTCTTCCATTACATTTCTCCTTTGGGATGGTTTTGGAGTAATCCCAGACATTATTTGAGTTCTAGCCAAGACATATTGAGTGGAGAATATATTTTTAATTTAGTGGAATATATTTATGTGACTCACATCATCATTTCCTACATATTTAAGTTACTACTTCCTCATTCTGACAAAGGAATAGCTTCCAGGAATACTCCTATTGCCCACTCTGTGAACCTGATCGATGTGTGACTCACAGGTATATGGCTAAAGTGCTATGAATATGTCTTAAGGTGTCTAGCATCTAAAATATGTGTGTAGTGAAACAAAAACAAGTTTTGAAATATATGGAGCCAGAAGCTAGTCTATGGAAAACTTTTCCATTTATTAGATGTTTAAAACTGTAATTGGGGGGATTTGGTTCCTATCAATATTCTCACCTGTCAAGAATATACTAAATTAATTATATTTTGTTTATTTGTTTATTTGTTTGTTTTTTGGTGAGAACTGTGTGAAAGACAATCTGTCAAAACTCCTGTATTTGTAGGTCAAATCTGTAGTATTTCTACAAACAGTGATTATATCCACAATAGCCATATAGAAAATGAAATTTAGAAAGGTTATATCAGTTTTTTACTGTCACATAAGCAACTTCCTCAAAACTTATTGACTTAAAACAGAAACCATTATGCTGTGGTTGGAAATTTGAACTGAGCTTTTCTAAGATGTCTCATCTTACTCCACATGGGATCTCAATGGGATGACTGTGCTTTTCCTTCTCCCCACAAAATACTTCATCCTTTACATTCACAGAATAATAGCATAAGCAAGGTCTCTTGAGACCTGGGCTCATGACTCATGCAATGTCACCTTGTTGCATTCTATTAAACAAAGCAATTCAGAAGGCCATGTTAAAGGAGGACATCCAGAGGATGTGACCATACTCGGCAATGAAAGACTGCTCTCCCCCTCTGCTGTCCTTGGAATGTACAGTCCACCCACTGTTCCTGCACTAAGAGCTGCTTTAAGGTTCAGACTTAAGACCATCTGGACTAAATATGTGACTGAACCCAGTTAAAGTCTCTATAAACTTTTAAGATTCTGGTGGCTGTTAGGAGATCTACAGTCTTGTGGTCAATCAAGATAATCCTGGTATGGAAGTTCTCTTGCTTATTGAACCTGCCAATGCCCAATCTGTCATTGTCTACTTCTTTCTTCAGTCTCTCCTTGCCTGCTGTGTGGAGGCCAGTTTCAGATTCCACCTGGGAAGCTCCTGAGGTTGTGAACTGACAATTTGTGATCAAGCCAGGAGACTGAAGAAACAGTTCAGAGAAAGCAACATCTGAGGGCAGATTTCAGGGTAGCTGTCAACCTCTATATGCGGAAGGGTGGCCCATATATTAGATGCTTGTGGACCACCATTTGAGTCTCGGGATGCTTGGAAAATACCAGCTGCTTTAATGCGTTTGTTTGAGGAACTGCACAGCACGTACGGCACAGCACAGAAGGGACCCGGATGGCTGCTGCAATGGGCAGACCTTTACTCTGAGCAGTTTGGCTGGGCACGGATGTACGACTGGAGGCTGAAATGCAAGTGGGAAAGTTGGAAGAAGAGCTGAAGTTAGAGAATGACATGCAGTTGTCTATGACTCTTAACTTTAGGGCTGGTGACAAGGTGGGAGAGCAGGATAAGTTGGAGACCTTACCATGCCTTTTACAAAACTAGAAAGGTACCACCCACTATGGATTAAGGTGGAAATGCTTGTGACCAAGCCTGATTTGTACACCAAGAGGCGGAATCCCTGGGAAAATAAGGGGAGTGAAGAGGTTCCTGTGGTGATTGACAAAGAAATGGGCAAATGTCCTGTGTTGTCTGATCACTAGTGCAGAAGAAAGCAAAAGCAAAGCAACAATGACTTCAGCCAGTGGAGCAGCCCTCAATTCAGGGACTATTCCATGATACAAGAAGATATTCCTGCTGAGCTTATTGATGTAGCTGCCAAATTCCAAAGAAAGGCCAGGGAGTGTCCAGGCATGGTTAGTGTTTCTGTGGGATACAAGGGGTAGTGGCATTTCTCTGACTGGGTAGGAGGTGGAGAAAATGAGCAACATCACCACACACCCTGCCCTCTGTCAGCACCTGCATGGCACTTGGTGGGGAGGGGAAGGCATTCAAGGCACTCACTCCCTTATATATTGGATTATTCTAGTCTGCAGGGAGGCTTAGGCCAATAAAGTATTTGTCCTTGGGCACATGGGTGCCTGAAAATTTATAGAGGAGCTTCCACAACTTCTTAGGGAGTTGGGAGTGAGACAGGAAATCTATGCCCCTGTCTTTGAAGGCCCTGATAGAACCACATTCACTGCAGGAATGAAAGCCAAGCAACTCCAGTCCTCCCCCAACACCTGCTATGGAACATGATATCTAAGCTGAGTTCAATCATGGCATATTTACGGCATTGGGCAAGCCATTGCTGATCTGGAAGAAACTAACAACTTCTGGGAATGGGTATGTACCGTAGGAAAGACCTCAGACTAAAAAGTTAGAAAGCCAAAAGGCTATCTTAATCTCCTGTAAAGCGTCCAATAAAAGTAACCTGGAGGCAAATGTGGTTTGATCTCATCGTTGCTGAGATTCCACCTGCAAAGATAGACCAGCAACCCAATGCTGTGTTGGTCAGCCTGTGGGAAACTTTAAAACCTGAACAACAATTCAGACCTCCCCCACCTGTCCCTACCATTCCTGATGCTCCACCAGATCCAATGAAGGCCCTAGGGATACCGTCCTATTCTGGTTGGGTGCTTCCATGTATCAGGGCCAATGCCAGATTTCAGCCAGGAAGCTCCTGAGGTTGTGACCAGCTTAAATTCAAGGAGTGGAGAGATGAGTTGCTGCAAAGAATTTGTGGTCACTTTTTTTACTCTACCTAATAGGATGATTCAATCTGAAAAAAATCTTAAATATTAACAATATTAAGTTGTGTGTCTGAAAGAAGTTACTACACTATCAATGATAACAATACGAAGTCAATTATGTTAGAGGCAAAGCTGAATTATCATTTTATTCTCTCTGTAGAATGATATTAGAAAATTGTTGTTTTATGGAGAGGCAATCAAAAAGTATGAAGCCAAAAGTAAGGTAGACATGGAGAGAGGATCAATGAAATGTGTTTCTGAGATCCAGTTGAATCTACATTTGGTTTATATAACCCAAATGTCAATGCCATGCTTGGGACCTCAAAGGCCTGGGTTTTGATAAATTAACATTACTTAATAGTTGAAAGATTTGGGGAAAATTAACTATTTATTTGAGAATCAATTTTTCATCCGAGAGGAGTGATATCTATTTTTTATGTTTTTCTTGTGGATATTAATATATTAAGTAATGTATTAAAGTGCTTAATACTATTCTGGTGTGCAGTAGGCAGACAGAGATACGTTTTTATTGAACATGCCTATTCTGTCCCAGGTTCTGTGCTAGGAACTGGGATATAGTGGTGAGCAAGGCAAAATTCACAAAGTTCCCTTAATCAAGAGGATTGTACTCTAGTTGAGCTTATATCTAGTTAGAAACTTACTTACACTTGAGAAACCTATATTTCAGCCTTTGACACATTTTAGTTCCCTTTCTTAACATAAAGACATGAATAAAATTACAAGAAAAAAATACTTGAAGTAATAGTCTATGGAGATTTTATACATTTTCTACTTAAAAGTATACATTAATTGATCAAAAAGAATTTAAGGAGAGGAGATGCTGGGAGTTCACATATAATGAACTTTCTCAAACCATAAATGGAGGCTAAATTAGTTAGGATTACTCTAATCCAGTTAGCTACAAAAATTGGATCTCTCTCTGTCACATTTGAAAGAAAAATTCTTATCAAAGGCAAGCTGTTCCCTTGTTTCTTTAGTGTCCTGAAGAATTTAAAGAGAATCTAATTTAAGAAAGATTTTCTGTCTAAAAAAACTCAGTATGTTGAAAAGGCAGCATTAAACATGCATTCCCTATCTGAATCACAATTATGTTGAAATTATCAAATATTGAGTTTGTATACATTTTCTTTTGCCATCTACTCTTCCTATACAAATAACACAATAAAATACATTAAGTTTATTAATTTAGTTTTCTCCTAGAGGTGAATAAATTATCCTTATGTAGTTGCCTTGTTGGGAGGGGGGGTAAAAGCCCTCAAATTTTTTTTTTTTAATTACAATTTCAAGAGAGGGCTCATTTTTAATCTTGTCTATCTTTAAACTTTGGCAAATGGTTTTGTGCTTGTAATTAAATACAGTGTTTCTGAAAACACCAGGAGTACTAGGAAAACAGATAAACCTTTCATTTTATTTTTAATTTAGTTGTGAAGCCCATTAATGTTCTAATATTTAAAAAATTATATTTCTGTCCTGGCTGGCGTGCCTCAGTGGATTGAGTGCTGGCCTGAGAACCAAAGGGTTGCTGGTGAGATTTCCAGTCAGGGCACAGGCCTGGGTTGCAGGCCAGGTCCGCAGTTGTGGGCATGTGAGAGCTAACCACATACTGATATTCCTCCTCCTCTCTTTCTCTCTCCCTTCCCTTCTCTCTAAAAAAAAAAAAATTGTAAAAAAATAAAATAAAAACTATATTTCCTTGAGTTTTAAAGCATGAATAGAATGTGATGAAGGATACCTTGGCCAGATAACGCAGCTGGTTAGAGCATTGTTCCAATACACCACGGTTGTGGGTTCAGGTTCCTAGTCAGGGTACATACAAGAATCAACCAATAAATGCATAAATAAGTAGAACAATAAATCTCTATCTCTTTCCCATTTCTTTCTCCCTCTAAAATCAATCAATAAAAAAACATTTAATAAATGTGATGAGGGGCACAGTTGTTGTCTACACATGCCTGTAAGGACATGGAATGTTGGCTTATTGGCTGATATGAAGTATTAAAAAACACAACTTATAATTAGAAAAACCAATTTTCAAAAGGCGTCTCCCTCTAATAGTAGTTAGCTATGTTTCTTATTTCATATATAGTCCAAACTTAATTGTGTACTGGAATTAAATTTGTGTTTTCATTTGAAAAGGATACTTTATGTCATTTCTATACAAAATATGATTTAATATTTCAGCTAAGACATACTGCAAATTCCTCTTTCTATTAGTTTTTCTATATTTTTCTTTACAAAAAAGTTTCTCTCCCTTTACTATCCTTAATTTAATGAGAACTGATTCCTTCTTGCTTTGACTTTATTTTGCAAAAGGGTTTGAACAGTAATAAGCATGCTTGGCTTCACTTCTCTAAACTAAGACTAAACTGTCTTAAAATAGTAACATCTATTATAGAACAGATCTTTTTCTTTTCTTTTACCCTAAATCAAATACCTTCTCAGTCATTATGAGCAAGATTGTGAAACATTCTTTGTATTCACACTACTCTTTTTGCAAACAGTCCACTTCAGCCAAGCAAATAGATAGTTTAAATCTCTGAATTTCAATTGCCTTAGTTAGACTGATCAATCTCTCTACTTAACCTGTTAGTCATTGTTGTGTGCTTTCTTTATAATATGCTTTTTCTATAAACAGAGATTTCACAAGCATCAAAGACCATTAAAAAAAAAATTGGACTTCCAGTCAAGATGGAGGCATAGGTAAACACTCTTTGCCTCTTCATGCAACCACAGAAAGAATTACATCTAGACTTCAAAACAACACCCAGAACTGTCATAAAATCAAGCTGTATGGAAAGTCCATACGAGACGGACGGCTGCCGACGACGATGGAAAGTCCAACAACCAAGGATTTAAAGAAGCCACATTCATCCAGATGGTAGGAGGGGGCAGAGATGCAAAAATAGGAGGACATCTGTGGAAATGTAGTGTGGCACAGAGAGGCAGCTGTGGCAGAATGGGTGGCCCCACACTCAACTGTGGTAGATAAAATTTGGGGGGGATACCTTGGGATCCAGTGATCCCAGCCTGAGGCCAGAATGCACAGCCCAGGGTTCTAACACCAGGAAGATAAATCTCCATAACTTTTGGCTATAAAAACTGGGGAATGGGGGTTAGGCAGCAGAGAAAACTGCTAGATTTTCAGGAAACTACCTTTAAAGGGCTCTCATAAACTTAAAACATATGCAGACACCCCACCTCTGAGATTTAGCACCTGGGCAACTGCTGGAAGGACATCAGTTGCACAGGGCAATTGCCTAGCTAACCTCCAGAGGCCAGACAACAGCATTCTCCCCTCTCTGAGCCCTTCACTTGCAGTGAGACACAAAGTGGTGAGGTGGATTGCCCCACCCTGGTGATACCTAAGACTCCACCCCACAGAATTTACAGGTGCATTTTCTACAATAGGCTATGCTACTAAGACTGAGAGTCAAAGCAATTCTACCTAATACACAGAAACAAACACAGGGAAGCTGCCAAATTGATGAGAAAAAGAAATATGGCCTAATTAAAAAGCAGATAAAAACCTAGAGAAAGAACTAAATGAAATGGTGATAACCAGCCTATCAGACACAGAGTTCAAAACACTGGTGATCTGGATGCTCAAAGAACTCATTGAGTACAGCAACAACATAAAAACAATCCAGGAAGAAATAAAAGTTATTCTAAGTGAAATAAAGAAAAATCTACAAGGAAGCAATAGAGGCAGAAATGAAGTCAGGATTCAAATAAATGATTTGGAACATAAGGAAGAAATAGGCATTCAACCAGAACAACAAGAAGAGAAAAGAATTAAAAAAAAAAAAAATGAGCATAGTGTAAGAAAACTCTGTGACATCTCCAAGTGTGCCAACATCTGAATCTTACAGATGCCAGAAGGAGAAGAGGAAAAGCAAGAAATTGAAAACTTATCTGAAAAAAACAATGAAAGTAAACTTCACTAATTTGGTGAAGGAAATAGACATACGAGTGCAGGAAGCACAGAAAGTCTCAAACAAGTTGAACCCAAAAAGGACCACACCAAGACATGTTGTAATTAAAATGCCAAAGGTAAAAGATAAAGAGAGAATCTTAAAAGCAGCAAGAGAAAAATAGAGAGTTACCTACAAAGGAGTACCTGTAAGACCATCAGCTGATTTCTCAAAGAAACTTTGCAGGTAAGAAGGGACTACCAAGAAGTATTCAAAGTGATGAAAAGCAAGGACCCACAACCTAAATTACCTTATCCAGCAAAACTATTATTTATAATGGAAGGGTAGATAAAGAACTTCCCAGATAAGGTAAAGCTAAAGGAGTGTGTCATCACCAAGCCACTATTACATGAAATATTAAAAAGACTAATTTAAGAAAAAGGAGATCAAAACTATGAACATTAAAAAGGCAACAAATTCACAACTATCAAAACTCAATCTAAACAAAACAAAACAAACCTAAGCAAATATCAAGAACAGGAACAAAATCATAGGTATGGAGATCATTTGGAGGCTTAGCAGCTGGAAGGGGGAAGGGGAAGAATGGGGGAAAAGGTGCATTGATTAAGAAGCATGACTGGTAGGTACAAAATAGACAGGAGGATGTTAAGAACAGTATAGGAAATGAAGAAGCCAAAGAACTTATATGCATGACCCATGGACATGAACTGGGTGGTGGTGGAGGGTAAGTTGCTGGAGAGAAGGAGATACCAGGAAGAAGGGGGAAAAAGTGAAAAATTGGGACAACTGGAATAGCATAATCAATAAAATTTACTTAAAAAATTAAAATTAAAATTAAATTGACAATCAAAAATAAAACTTTTGCTCATTGAAAGGCATTATTAAAAACATAAAAAGACAATTCATATATATCTGACAAAGGACTCATATCAAGAATATATGAAAAGTTTTACAATGTCAACAATAAAAAGACAGACAAAAAATGGGCAAAATATTTAATCAGATACTTCATAAAAAAGAGACACAAATGGAACCACTAGCCATTAGGATGAAAATGATCAACAGTACTAGGTGTTGGTGAGGAGGTGGAGCACATGCTGCTGGAAATACAAAATGTCCCATTCATTTTGAAAGACAGTTTGACAATTTCTGATAAAATTAAATATATATTTACCATAAAGCTGAGAAATTCCACTTTTGGGTTTTTACTCAAGATAAAGAAAAATTTGTTCAAATGTTCATGGACTCTTTATTCATAATATCAAAAAAGAAAATTCAAATGCCTTTTAGCTGCTGAATAGATAAACAAGCTGTGCTGTGTTCATACAAGGGAATCTTACCCAGCAACAGAAAAGAAAGAACTACTAGTACACAAAATAACATGGATCCATCTTAAACACTTCACCAGGTGAGAGAAGCCAATCACAAAATACTTCATATTGTATAGTCTCATTTGTATGCAATTTTTAGAAAAGTCAAAACTATAGCTACAGAAAGCAGGCCAGAGATCAGATTGGATGGACGAGGGAATTTATTTCAAGATAGTATTAGGAGACTGGCAAGGAGATGAAAATATTATATCTTTACTGTGGTGGTGGTTAGCAGACTTTATACATTTTCCAAACTTCATTGAATTGAACTCTTAAAATGAGTTAATTTGATCTATGCTTATAAGTTATGTTTCAATAAAGCAGTTAAATAGGGAATATTTATTTATTATAATAATTAAGAAAATACAGAAAGCTATAAATATAGAAAGCCATAAAAACAAATGGAAAATTTATTTCTCAACACATAATATAACTACTATTAATATTTTAGTAAACTTTTACTTGAAAGATTAAATATGATAGAAAATGCAAAATCTTAGTTGTACAACTCCAGAAATTTTCACAAAATGAATACACCCATATAAATGACTGAGCTAAAGAAATAGAACATTATTTAGCTCTTCAGACAGTTTTGTCTGTTTTTGAAACATATATATATATGAAAATTTGTAGTTTATGTCTTATTCTTTTAGCTCAAAAATATCTTTTCAAGATTCATCCGTGTTGCAATTAGTTGTAGTTCATTCACTGGTATTGTTTTATAGTTTTCCGTTATATGACTATGCCAGAATTTATTTATCCATTCTATTGTATATGACTATTAAGTCATTTCCGTCATTGGATTATTAAAAATAGGACAAGAATATGAACATTCTTGCATATGTCTTTTTTTTTTATACCTTGGAAATAAGTTTTATTGTAAATGACTTCTTAAAGAGTTTTTATGGCATCGACTCTATTCCTCCACAGATACAGGAATACAATTCACATTCACATTGGTTTTCATATAAATATAAAAAATAAATATATATGTATGTATGTATATATATACACACACACACACAACACACATATTTATATATAAATAATACCTTAAGTAACTTGGAACTTTTCTAGTTATGTTTTCAGATGTTCTTGAAAGGTACTTCCCCTTTAAGACCTATGTGCTTTTCTTTTTAGGTATATTTTATTGATTATATTGTCACAATAGTTCCATTTTTTCCCCTTTGCTCCTCCTCGCCCAGCACCCCCTTCCCCCATCAATCCCTCCCTTCCCTAGTCCATGCCCATGGGTCATGCATGCAATCTCTCCGGTTTCTCTCTTTCCTATATTATTATTATTTTAGAATTAATTCATTAATTGATTTCTTTTTATAACAATAATAAAAAAAAGTAACATTCCCCGCCCCTCAGACTTTAGATCCTTTATAATCTTATAGAGACAGTGGGTGACGGTCTCGTGCTCTTCTAGCTGCTTCAAGCTGGGCGTGGTCGTCATCCTACTTACCATTGGATCCAGAATTCCCTAATAAGAGTGGGAATGTGGGGGGAGGGTGGCCTTCCCACATGGGGAAGATTCTTGCAGACTCCAGGTCAGTTGGCTGTCCCCGGACAACGGCATGCTTGGTTTAACAGGCTGACATCCTTGTTGTATTCTGGGGGCAAGAGATTTGGCAACAGGGTTAGAAGGCATCATTCAATCCGTAACCACTAGATGACAAAGGGCAGGTATTAATTTTTCAATGTCCTCAATTAGGGAAAAAAGAAAGGCTTCTTTGGAGGAAGGTGTGCCAGGCACATCATACCTGTCCAGAACCCTTTTGTCCACAGAAAAGAGAAACCTGTTTTAAGGTGAAGCCCACAGACCACCCCATTCTTCACCAACCCAGCCACTTGGTTCAGCCAAACCATTCAGTCTCAGGAGGCAGCGATGCAGACAGGATTAAGTGAGGCCTATACGTACAGACAATCACTCAGGTAGTGAGATCCTAGGCTTATGCCCTTTGAAAACAGAAAACACATTAATTTATGTAACGTTACCCACAAACCATTCTCTAAATCTGTAAGCCTGTCTTAATGGGAAGACATCCAGTTGCAAGGCATTTGACATTCTTCTTGCCTATAAATTAAGCATCTTTAATGATGTCATGGATCTAGTTTAACTTGCAAATGAAAGGTAACTTTAAATGAAAATAAACTTTAATGACGGTTAGCTGTATTACTTTATAGTCTACCATGGGCATTGTGATTTTCCTTGGGTCACAATTTTTCTCCCTAAGATTACGCCCCTTGTCATTAAACAGACTGTGTTAAGTCTATTTTTAATTTATCATGTTCATTTGCATGAACTCAATAAGAGCAGCAAATGATCACTTATGATCTTTAAGCCTGCTTTGCTGGAACTTACACACGGAACATTTAGGGTGACATTCAGTCTGCCCTTCAGGGCGTAGAAGCTGAGCCATGTATCTGCCATTCAGCCTTGCCTGTAAACACCTGCCTTTTCCAAGTCCTTCAGGTTTTCCATTGTGCTTTAAGGTCACTTTTAGCCATCTTTCAGGAAAGCAACCTTCATTTCTTCCCTGAAAGATTGAACAGAAGACATACCTGTTAGTTATACAGGTAGGGATGGAATTTCTGGGTTTTAAAATACGCATTGTGAAAATTTAGTAAAGGCTCTCAAATAGTTTATCAATGTGGCTATACTTATTACACTCTCACCAGCAGTGTATGAACATTCCAGTTCATCCATGTATTAATGTTTTGATGTATTTTTCACAGAATTATAGAGCAATGTCTTCAAGTTTATTTTTAATTTTTTATAACTTTTAATAAAATTGGTCTCATATGGTATACAGAGATTTGAATACTGCTCTTTGAATTTCTTTTTAATTAACATTATAACATGACTATGTTATTAAATAGTTTCCAAAATGATGATTGTTATGGCTGCATAATATTTTATCATAAAATTTTTACTATCCTCTGCAGCTATTCTCTAAGCTTTAGTTTCCCCAACTGTACAAAAATAATAGTCATATTTATGTCATAGGGTTTTTGTAATTGTGAAGGTAATAATTTAAGTACTGCTTTACATACTATCTAGCACATAATAGATGTTCAACTGATCAGTTTCTTCCTCCTCCCAGCACTGTATTTATTTTCTATAATGGAGAAAAATTATTCAAATATAGTATCTAGATCTTCTTTAATTTTTTTCATTAGAGGTTTATAGTTATCTGCATATAGATCCTGTACATATTTCATTATATTTATAATAAAGTATGTCATTTTTTTTTCCTGCTGTGAATTCTGCTTTAGTGCTTGCAGCCTAAAGGCAGAGGTCAAGCAATGGTTCAAGGCCACTGTTTGCTCTGGTTTTAGAAACTATACACCAATTGAGACCCAGGGGGGATGGGCCTGCCATCAATCTAAACCCATGTGTAATAAAGTATATCATTTGAGGGGATGTAATTGTAAATGTATTATGTTTTTAATTTTAAATTCCAATGTTCTTTGCCGGTATGTAGGAAAGTAATTGATTTTGTATATTACCCTTGTATTCTGCAACCTTGCTATAATCACCACTTACTAGTTTCAAGAGACTTTTTTCCTTGTTGTTGATTCTTTGTCATTTTCTACATAGATAATCATGTCATCTGTGAACAAAGAAAAATATATTTTTTCCTTTCTAGTATGTACATCTTTTATTTCCTTTTTTATCTTATTGCACTACCTGGGTGTTTACATACAACATTGATGGGGATGGTGGGAAGGAATATAAAATGCCTCCAAGACCCCTAGACACCAAGAAGACGGTTCATGTAGGGAAGAGCAAAATCAACAAATTGCTGAAACCAGGTGGTATAGTGTGAAGGAGTAGTTTTGTTTTGCGTATTGTTATCATCAGCTCTCTGAAGAACTTTTAATAAAATGAATTGTAAGAGTAACTAATTTAGTGGCCTTATCTTTGGTTTTGGATGCTTTTAGGGTAGAAGAACAAGTTTGGGTTGATATAGCTCACTACCAAACAATCACAGATGGCTACATGTAATGCAGACACACAGTAGGTTATTCCTGGGGAAACAGCCTGGTGAACTAGATAAAAGCCACCTTACGTTCTGTTTGCACTGATAAGGGGACCTTATCCAATTCTTCCTATAAATGCCAAGCAGAATGTCTCAGACAAAGTGGCTGATATGCTTCATAAGCAAGCCACATGGGACTGGCTTACAAGAACCTGGAAATTCACCTGCTGCATATGCCCCTTTCCTGGATTATGGTTAATGCTGTGATTAAGGGCAGACTTTTTGCATGAGCACTGCATATATTTTCACTGCTGCAAAATCAAGCAATAGTTGAGAAACCTTATAGAATTTACTATCTCAACTTCTCCTTATGGGTCTTAAAGGTAGTAATAAAAAACACTTAGTTAATTAATAAGAAAATGCAGAGTGGCAGAGGGGACAGTCAAAGAACTCCCCCTAGAAAGATGAAAAAAATTAAACTACTATTAAGAAGAAGCAAATCAAGGAAATATTGATAAGAGTGAAACAAAGATTTAAAAGGGAGACAGTCACAGTACTCATCCCAGCCGCGTGGAGATCTTTAGATAGTTATTAAAAATGGGTTGAATAAAGTGGATATTATGGTACTAAAAGATAAACTGAGGCATATTAAAAATTTTAAGAGTTTATATGAGCAAAAATCTATTTAAATTGGGCAGCACCAAACCAGAAATGGTTATGAACACTCTGCCAACAGGAGCTAGAGGAAATAGTTTTGTAGAGAAGGTGCAGAAGCAAAGCAAGGAAAGTATTTGGTTGGCTATAGCTTAAGTGGTTGGCCTATTTGGAAGAGCTTTGTTGGTTGTATATGATTGGTTGTTGGGTTTTGATTTCTTAACCTTGAGGTTTCAAAGACTTAGGTTTTGGTTTACTTATACTACCAAGTAAATAAAGTCACCTCAACCTAAAGACCTCCTAGCTTAATTAATTTAAAAATGCAGTTAAAATGAAAGTCTCCTTTACCTGAATGTTTCATGATCATGATATTCCATTTGGCTGAAGAACACTGCCCGTACCTAGTATTGTAAAACCAAAATCTGTTGTTGTGGTCCTAATGGAGGCTGCAGTTAGGAATGTAAGGGTTGACAGTACCGAGGTAAAAGTTTGTAGAAGAATTGGTATGTTGAACAGTCTTTATGTGAAGTGGCTGCATCTATTTACCTGTTTCTGTTATGGAGACAGACATTGCTTCTCACTGAGGAATGTTTCCCCTACTTAGCCTTGTAAAATAGAAGGCATGTCAATCTGCTCTTCAAGCAATAACAATTGGACATGCTAAATGGGAACCAATAATATTACACAAACCCACACAGTGTGGAATAGAAACTGGAGTGCTGGCAGGGACAGTTCTCTGTGGCAGCCCCAGGTGGATCATAGATGTGGGCTTAAGGACAAGGCCTGACAGTAGCTTCCCACAATGACTACTGGGACTTTGGACTAGAGAATTTCCATCTGAGGAGCAACTACCAGCTCACTACTGGACATTAATTAAAACTGCAACTATGAAAAAAGGACACAAGATCATCTTGAAACCAGAAATACTCACGATGTCACAGATGATGTCAGAGAAACACTAATGTGGATTGCAGCTCCCAGGAGATTTCCATACTAAAGTGGAAATAGTTTACACAGGATTGTGCTACCCAAGAAGAACACAGTGAGACTCTGTTTTCTTAGGACTGACTCTGTGAAGAGCTGTTGGAGTCAGTGTCTTATAAACAGCTCCTGACTGTCAACAAAGAGCTGCTTGGTTTGTGGATGGCAGTTCCAAGGTGAACAGAAAACGCACTGCTTGGAAAGCTGCCACTCTGGTTAAAGAAGGTAAAAACAGATCAGCTTGGTGAGCTGAACTCTATACTGTTTTCCTAGCAGTGATGGAATGATTGAGTAATGGCAAAAGTCCCCATGTTTGGGTTTGTAACAACAAAGGAGTTCAACTCCAGCCGGGTTTACTTTGGATTTGGTGAGACAGAAAAATGACAGTGGAGCATTGGAGAAAGAATTCATACCAGTTTAATCTTGCTCCTGTAGGCGAGGATGGGAACAAGAGGATCTGCCTTCCAATTTCCATGGTGGCGAGCAGACAGAGGGGCCAGAGGATCATCCGCCTTCAGTCTCATCCCGAGGCAGCAGGCAAGGACATAAGGAGCCATGGGAGCCAGTATCAACTGTGCTGCTTGAACAGCAGGGGCCCTTATATATTTTTTACTTGAAGTTAACAAAGGTGGCACCTGGCCAGTCTGAGCTGTTTAATGCTTACATAGAAAGAGTGCTCTTAGACAAGGGTGACCTAGGCAAATGAAAATACATGGGTACTGAGGCAAGGACCCTGGCTGTGATCACCTGGACATGACAGGGTTTTTACTGACTCAGGCAGTGACCTCTGGACAACCATGCAATGGGAACTTGGCCTATTGCAGGGATGCCCGTGTAGATCACATCCCTATAGATGTCACTATGGGGATTTGAGAAGTGCATTAAAGTAGGACATGTTGAAGCCCATTAGAACTCCCTTCCAGGTTCGGAAGATTATTAGAATCAACAAGCAGACATTCCCACGCATCCTCCTAAGGTAGTTGCCTATGTCCATGAAATGAGTGGACGTGGGGGTGTTGCAATACGGTAGAGATAGGTTGAATTTTGACATATTTCTCTTGTACTCTCTGCGGCACAAAATGCCAATAAAAACTGTTCTGTCTGCCAGGAAAAGAGACAGATACTGCAGATGGCTATGTGGAAAAATCTCTGGGGGGAAGACCATGAACGTAGCTGGCAATTCAGACTGATACGTGTGGCCTTGGGGAGCTACACATGGCTTTGACAGGAATAGACACTGACGTTGGATTTGGCTTTGCTTCTCTGATGGTAGATGAAAATGCTCAGAATGCTATAAAGGAGCTGGAAGATATTTCACCAGTCTGGACTTCTGAGTCATGTCTTCAGGTCTAGGAACATACTTCACAGCTTAAAATGTCCAGCAATGGACACAGAGATGTCCTCCTCAGACTAACAGTTTGATAGAAAATGGGAACGAACAAGTAAAACATTGGTTGTCTAAAACAGGGAGGAAATACAGGCATAAGGTGCTGGGTTATACACCTTCACAAGTGTGTGCTCACACTAAGGAAGGGTGGGGCTCAAGGTCCCCACTAGATAGATTCCTCTATTTTTTCTGATGAATCTGTGGAAAAGTAAGTGAAGTAGGATGCCTATACTACTATGCAATTCTTTTTGAGCAGGGAGGACACTGATATAACAACTATCCTTTTTTTTATTCCCCCACATCTTCTCAATTTTGTTTTTTTTCCCCCTACTCAGTGGAGTGGTTGCAGGACCAAGGATGCAATGACAAATTTGGAAGCAGGGATAATCCCTAAGCAAAAACTGTGACTATATATTTAAACATTTATGTCAGAATTCTGAAGAACCTGATGGGGTTAGTTCTGCCTTCACACTATCTTTCAAAATTGGCGTTAACAGTGAATGTGGCTATATTGCCTGGTGGTAAAAATAGCCATCTAGTTGTTGTGCACCTGTGTAACACTACCTATACAATCGCAGTAGACTGGGGGGAGGGGGGCTTGCTAGACTAGCATTGCTGCCTGTAATCAGACCAACACATGACCAAACCTTATGTTCCTCCCAGAGGTAGAAAAGTTTGACTATGAATGGAGAGAAGGATGAATTGTATCTGAGGGTAAAAATGTGCATAAATGGGTTATTTAACAAGGCAAATCCAATATTATATTAACAATCTAAATAAAATTCTGTGAAAGAGATGATATTGTCAATTATAATAGGTGTCTGAAAGGGTGAAGTCATATAATGCTGAGATTACTCCTGTGTTTGAAACCTGACGAGATTTCATAGAACCTTGAAAACCTGAGTGGCCTTGCCCTGGGAGATATTTCCATAGAATATGATGATTTATGGGACTAATTATTAGGGACTGAGTGGGATTCCAGTGCTGTGCCTTTCTCTTTGGACTTTTACAATCATTTTGCCATACGAGGTCTGTAACCAGAGACCAGGGGGTGGACTGCACTATAAAAAGAAATCCATATTTGATTTCTGCCCCTGTTCTTGACATAGAGCTTCTAAGACCCTTGGAATCTCTAGTGTGCTAAGAGTGTGTTCTTGTATTACTAATAAGATGACTGGTAGCTAGAGGCCCCAAGGCAGCCTCCAGAAGAGGGCTGGTTGCCAGAAACACCAAGACATGGTTAGCGAATTGAAACTTTCAGCCCTATTCTCATCCTTCAGAGAGGGAGGAGGGGCTAGAGGTTGAGTTAATAATCAATCATGCCTATTTAATGGAGCCTCCATAAAAACTTTAAAGAAGGGTTTTGGAGAGCTTCTGGGTTGGTGAATGCATAATATTTTGGGAGCATGGCACAGTCCAACTAATGAGGACAGAGACTCCTGCATTCAGACCTCACCTTAGGTACCTCTTCATCTGGCTGTTTGCCTGTGTCCTTTATCAACCCTTTATTATATAATATGCTGGCAAATGTGTTTTCCTAAATTCAGTGAGCCATTTTTTCTAGCAAATTATTGAACCTGTGGAAGTGATCACAGGAACCCTCAATTTATGAGCCAGTTGGTCAGAAGTTTGGGAGTCCCAGACTTGTGATTAGCCTCTGAAGCGTGGAGCAGTCTTGTAGAATTGAACTCTTAAGAGATTTGATGCTAACTCCTGGTACATGGCATCACAATTCAGTTGAATTGTAAGATACCCAGCTGGTGCTGGAGAACTGGATGGTGTGGGAAAAGACCCCATGCAACTGTGATTCCTTTCACTCTACTGCCTCTCCAGATTTTACAGTGGTTTTTTGCCCTGAAACATCAATTCTATGAAAAGAAAACCCAAGAAAAGTTGTTGATTTTTAATTTGTTCAGCTTTTTTTTTTTTTTTTTTCTTGTAATGATGGGAGTGATTTTTAAGCTCTATGTGCCAGGGCTGAAACAGATACAGATAGCAATTACATCTACTGTTTCTTCTAAATTTTATACCAGAGCTTGCTTATTTAGGCTGTTCTGTGGATGACCAAAGGTTTGCTGGGATTCTGATTATATTAATTGTAAATAAGTTAAAACCTGTAACTTATTTTAGCATCCTTTGAATCTTAAATGTTTCTCAGTTTGGATGTCAATCATATAATCACCCTTGCTTTAACACTCTTGGGATTAAACAAAGACTTCTCTGACAAAAGCAGTTGTATTTGGTGTTTGCACACATACATTTTTTTTTTACTGGAAAATCATATACTACTTCTTCCTTTCTTCCCTTGGTATCTCTCATTTTTCAACATTTGTGTTTATTTTTGTTGATTTCACAGAGATTCCTGTTGAGGTAACTAGAATACGTTCTTCTGTGACAATTAAGATCTGTGTGGCCACAGAGCTTAACTATCAGGCCCAAGATTTGAGGATGTCCATCTTAACATGACTGTCTTGGTCTCTTCAGACTGCTATAACAATACCATACATTGGGTACTTTATAAATAGCAGAAATTTATTTCTCACATTTTGGGAAGCTGGAAAGTCTAAGATCAAGTTGCCAATAGATTCTGTTTCTGATGTGGACCTGCTTCCTGGTTCACAGAAAACTGTCTTTTCAATGTGTCCTTTCATGGTAGAAAGGCCAAGGAAACTCTCTGGAGTCTTGTTGATAAGGGCACTAATTCCATTCATGAAATTCTGTTTTCCTGATCTAATCACCTGCCAAAGGCCTGCCTTCAAATAACATCACAGTGGGGATTAAGTTTTAACATATGAATTTTGAGAGGAATATAAATATTTAGTATGTAGCTTTCCACCCTTAGCCCCCCCAATCTATGCCCTTCTTATATAAAAATGCATTTATTACATCTCAACAACCACCTAAGTCTTAACTTATTCCATCCAGCGCAACTTAAATGTCTAAAATCCAGGGTCTTCTAAATATCACCTACATCAGATATGGATAGTACAATTCACCCTGAGGAAAATCCCTGTGTAATTGTGAACCTGTGAAATTAAACAAGTGGTGTGTGCCTAAAACACAATAGTGGGACAAGCATTAGACCTTCTATTTAAAAAGTTAGCAATATAAAAGAAGAAAGGGTAACAAGTTCCAAGTAGTCCAAACTAAAGGGCAAACTCCATGAATAGGGCTCATGAATAAGGCTCATGAATAATCCTTTTTGGTTTAATGCTTTGCATTTTAAGACAATTTTCTCACTCTACAAGTTATTCTGATGGTCTTGGACTCCTTGTAGTATTAGAATTTCTAAGGGAGATACATTGATTAGACTCACTGCAATCATTAAAATACTGAATTCTCCTGAAGAATTAAACCAGACAGAAAAGACTGGCAAATTGTTTCTTTGAGTTTCATTGCTTGTCTCTTATTCTACCAATCCCTATAATAACAAGCCATTAATTCTGACACATTTCTATGAATTAAGAGTATTTTTCAGAATATTCTTACCTCAGCTCTACAAGTAGGGAACTAGGGGCAGAGGCTAATTGACTTGCTGTAGGTCACTAGGTGAACCAATAGCTTGGCTGAGATACAGCCCAAGTCTCTTGATGGTCAGGCTCATGCTCCATGCACCAGGTGTGCTCTGCCATCAGTCTGATCTGCCATCAATAAGCTACTGACCTTGTATACTTCTTTGTTGGCAGAAGCCTACCATATGTGCTAATATTTCTGTAGTTCACACCTGAATTACTTTTCTGCCTGGCCAACTTTGCAGTGTTTCAGCATTTTCAGAGTGCTGTAAAATAATATAAAAAATATATTAGATACAGAAGTTGGAGAATACATAAAATACACTGAGTCTTACAATATATAGCTTCATACTAATAGAAAAAACTCAAATAGGTTTCAAAACGGAGCTTTTCTTATAGGTAAGATCTATGTAGCCAACCATACACTGTATCCTTCAAAAGGAAAATGGATAAACAAATGTTGCTTTGTAGCACTAGGATAGCTAACAAATCATAAGTTACACTGTAAATATGGTGCCCCTTATGAAAACTCCCTTGATTTAGGCAGGACGTCCTTGAATTATAACCTTTCATCCATCTCCATCTTCACAATGTGTCTCCCAAAATGTCATAAATTGAAATGGTTTGTCTTTCAATGAACTTCACTTTCTTTTGTTTTATATCTCCTTTCTTCATTCATTAGAATCATATTTACTATAAAGCTGCCTCCTTGATTTGTTTCTTTGGAGGCCAAGCCTGATCAAACAGACTGTTACAGTAAGGTCTGCTGAGGGCTTGATCATTCCCATTCACCTCAGAAGTCATCAAGAGGTAATAAATCTCATTTTAAAGAAGTTTCTGAAGCTTTATGAGAGATGATTAGAAAGAGCTTTCAGGGAGCAAGAAGTGAGTTTCCTCACCTAAAAAGAGAAGCTGGTAAGAATCCTGAGTAACTGCTCCCAGCTAAAACAAGTCCATGGGGCCTCTTTACCCAGAACTTAACTAGGACATATGACTTATTGCAGAATTCCTGGAATCTCAAAAGCTTGACCTCTGCTATTTTAAATGAGAAAGTCAAATTTTCCTCAGTCTTTTTGCTCAATATTGCATGAAAAACTTCTGTTTTGAAAAGTTGTTACTGCTTATTTTGAGAAGATAGATAAAATTCTTAGACTATATATATATATATATATGAATCAGAGATAACCTCTGGATGAAAGGATTTTAAATGGCAGCTGTAGGAATAGGGGGTATAAAAGAATTGGTTTTGAAAATAAATCCGTGGTAAAGATGGCAATATTAGACACCAAGTAAGAAAAAATAAACAAAGAGTCTGTTGATTCAGGCACCTCCGTTCCTTGTAGGGAAGGAAAGATGATAAACAGTTCCTGCCTGGATCTAGCTCAATGGGGAGTATGTTTCTATCATCAGGCCACCATAAGAACAACTAAGTATAGAAACAAGATTCAGCTAAGCTAAGGAGGATTTCCTAGAAGATATGAAGTCTGAGATGTTTTTTTAATAACTCATTTTTGATATTTAAAATGTGTATTAGCTTGCTAAGGCTGCCAAAAAAAATACTTCAGACTGGGTGGTTTAAACAACAGAAATTAATTTTTGTAGACTTCTAGAGCCTAGACTTGAAGAAGGCATCTGGCAAGTTTGGTTTTCTTCAGAGGCCCTTTACCTGGCTTGCAGCTGGCTGCCTCCTTGCTGTATCCTCATGTGGTTTCTCATCAGTGTGCTCGCTGCCATCCCTGCTATCTCTGTGTGTCTACATTTCCTCTTATAAGGACAGTTGTCAGATAGTGTCAGGGTCCACCCATACAACCTCATTTAAAACCTTAATTACTGTATTTTTTACTCTATAAGATGAACCTAACCATAAGATGCACCCAGGTTTAGAGGAGGAAAACAAGGAAAAAAATATTCTGAACCAAATGGTGTACTAAAATATTTAATAAAATATAACAGGATAATATTTCAACCATGTAAAGTGAACAACAGTCAACAGCAGTATTAAGAACCATCATCACTGTCATTAACAAATGAGGAGAGACTTTAAGTTTCAAATACTCTTCTAGTTTTCTGGAAACCCCAAGAACTCATCATTGCTAGTGTCAGAATTTATGAAGCTCAGTTGCTCACAAGCACGGATATCACTTTCTTTGCTATCTTCATACTGACCAGATGCCCTGAGATTCAGCAGTGAAGTGGGACATTTAAGCATCCTCAGGGGTTTCACGTGGGCTCATTGCTTCCTCTTCTAACAGCTGTCACCACTGCTGACAGGTCAGGTAATACACATCAAGATCTGTGACACAATATTTGCTCCATAAGAGGCACAGACAATTTCCCCCAACTTTTGGGGAAAAAAACTGTCTTATGGAGAAAAAGATACTTCTTTAAAGGGTTTATCTCCAATATGGTCACATTCTGAGGTACTGGGCGTTAGGGCATCAACATATGAATTTGAGGGGAACACAATTTAGTTTATAACAAAATGTTACAGATATTGGAAAGAGAGAGAAGGTAGCTTTTCCTTTCCATATTCTTTATTTTTATTGCCTCTTTCTTAACTGAGAAACTATGTAGCATAACAACTAAGAGCATGAGTTCTGAAGCCAGTCTACTTGCATTCAGTCTTTGCCATGCCATTTATTAGATGAGAAAGAGAAGGTAAATTGCTTGACTTCTTTGTATCTCAGTTTCCTTGCACGTGAAATGGAGATGTTATTACTAACTGCCTATTGGATTGATGTGAACTTTAAATGAATGAATACACACACACACACACACACACACACAGACACACACACATATAACTTAATAGTGTCTGGCATATAATAAACACTGAATAAGTATATTGTATAAAGGCTAGTAATAATATCTGGATGTAAAATTGTACACTATGATACACATACTAGTGCTCATAAATAACTATTTGTATTCTTTGGAGTTGTGTTCCATTTTTCACCAAATATCATAATCAGAAAGAAAGATGTATAAGTTTAAGGTTACTGTCCCTGCTACAATCTGTGTCACTTACCCTTCACATATTCATGCTCATGTATTACAGAGCATACATCTGTCTGTTTATATGTTTCTAAAATAATTCCAGTGAGATTTCAGACATCTAATACTGTTAATAATAAAAACTCCATGTGTCTTTTTCATTTGTGTGGGTGATAATTTCATGCTTTAGTGTGCTGTGCTAAATTTACCTTTAATCTAGTCAGTCCATTTCTCTTTTATCTGTTCTTTATAAAAACATTATCATTGTTTCCTCTCTTATGTTCACAAACTCTAAATAATAAGTAAGTAGGAAATACTTTTAAAAATAATAATTATGAGTGTGCTTTTATAGACAGTGCCTTTCACCAATAACAATGTCTTTCTACTAGTCAAATCCAATTAACATTTTTTAAGGCATCAACCAACTTAATAAAAGTGATGTCTCTGAAGTACTTTATTTATTTTTAACACTTGTATAGCATTTGTTGTCTGCTTAGCCCTGCTCTAAACACTTTCCAATCATTTAGTCCTCACAGCTCTATAAAGTGCATGCTATCATCCACTTTTTACAGGTGAGGAAGCTGAGGTGCAAAGAGTTTGAGTTATTTGCCCTTCACGCAGTAAGAAGTAGTGGAGCTGTTGATTAGGCCTAGGTAGACATGATTGGATTTTCATTCTGGGCACACTTTCCTCTTTTGACTTAGAGCATACTACTTATTTCCATTCTTTCTGGGCCATTCTTTTTAAACATCTTTCATTAGACCTTCTTCTTCAGATGGGACATATCTTGAATATTGGCGTTTCCCATGGTTCTATTATTGGAATGCCTGATTTCTCCCTCTAAACACCATCTCACTTATTTGTAGGGCTCTTCTGTAATCTAACTAGAAATGAATCTTATACCTATATCTCCAGAGCCATCTTTCCCCTAAATTAAATATATATTTAAAGCCACCCACCAGGTACCTTCAACTTGGATGCTGAGTATACACAACATTGAATTCTTCATTTGCCTGACTATCCCCAAATTGCTTCCTCTCCTTCAGTTCCAAACCCTAAGCCTGGTAGTAGACTGTACATTCTGCCTCATTTCAAATGCACACTTTGGCACCAAGTTCTACTGATTCTAGCCCCATGTGGCTCTCTTCTTTTGCACCTGATGCCTAATCTTACTAACATTGCCTTAGTTTATCATCTGTAGGTAGGTGTTAATTTTCTATTGCCTTGTCATCTGTTAATGATTTTTGCTTGCTAAAAGTTAGTTTCAACATTGTACAGTTAGCTTATAGCAACATTCTCTGTAGTCTGAGATGTTTCAATCATTTTCGTTAGTGTTATTTCCCCAATATCTCTGCCCTGAGCCAGGATTTTATTCCTGAGCTAGCTTTCTGCCTTCTCTTTGCTAGGAAAGAGTCTAGCTCCTATTTCATCTCAGTAATGTTCTTCTGCAGGAACAAGATACTTTCAGGATCAAGCCTTTTTTTAGGATTAAAAAAAAAAAAAAAAAAAAAAGATGAGTTTTTTGTTTCCTTCCTTAGCAGTTACCGATGCGCAAACAGAATGAAAAGACTTAAAGATATTTTAAGAAAACCCTGGTATTTTTTTCTTTTGACTAGCTCCCTGATCCACCAAATCTCTTTGGGGAGACTATTAATGACACTGTACATTATCCCTTATCTGGATTTTGCAATTCTCAAACTTGTCTCTCTATTCTAATTTATCCTCCATATGATCTTCCTATAAACTTGGCCACTGGATTAAGTAAAAACTTGTTCAGAATGGCTTGCAGGGCTTTTGACAAGGTAGCTAAAATGACTTCTCCAGCCTCATCTCCCTCGCCTAACCATGTCCTTTAAATTCAAGTCACAGCAACTTCTGGTCTCCACGCCTCTGCACATCTTTTCTCTCTTTCTCTGATGCCATTTGCTCCTCTGTATCTAAAAACTAATACTTCCATCAAGACCTGAGCCTGAATCCTTCTGGACTCTTATCCAGTGCCTCTAACCACTGTGATACCCAAGACAACCCTTTCCTGCCCATGATTAAAAGCCAGGATTCTTATGCCTAGTTTCATCTGGCTCCTGGCTGCTGACACTTTTCTTATTCTTGGTTAACTCCCATTCTTTAATTTTAAAAATTGACTTAGATTCTATGACTTGGTTCTTATCACTAATTTTTAGATAGGGTTTTACTTCTGCCTTTGTCCCCAGGCATGCAAGGCAACCACGCACAGGATGAAGCCTTGACCTCAGACTCGGTCAGCTTTCAGGGAACTCCAATAAATCTGATAGCCCCTCAAAGGAGGGTCATTCCCATCTTTCTCAGACAGAATTGGTCACTGCCTCCTTGGGACTTTGATGATCATCCTCTATTTACACCTCTATTATAATATTTCTGTCTTGCTGTTATAACTATGATAATACTTCAGTCCACATTCCCAGCTGTGGCATTTCTGTAACTCAGTGTCAATCGGCCCTTCTGTTGGACACTGTTGGTGTTGCTCCCAGAGCACCCATGTCCCTTTACTACGCCTGGGTACTCACCCCTGATGCCAGTGTCCCTTCACGTCCCCCAGCCTGCACCTGTAATTCTTTTTATTTTTTTATTTTTTTTTATTTTGGTTTTTCAATTACAGTTGTCCCCTTTTCCCCTAATTTCTCTCCTGTAATTCTTCCTCAGAGGACTGCCTTTGGACTGCTGGGGCTGCTTTCTCTTACTTGTTTCTCTCAGGAATACTTCCCTGATAATTCAGTCGCATAGGACTCCTTGCCTTGGTGTCCGCTTCTGAGGATCTTGACCAAATATACCATTTAATCTCCCTTTCAAGTCCATTTTGTTTGCTAATGGAAAAACTTATCTAAATGAATTCTGACTAAACTTAGTCACTTCAGATTTACTCTTAACCAATTCAGAATCTTTGCCATCAAATCTTCTCTGTCTTTTCTATAAGTTTTGGTCGAGTAGTCATGGTGGGGTTGATGAAGTGGCACGAGGGATTGTATCCATCTGGTCCCTGTTGTCAGAATCTGTCAGAGTGACAGATTATTATGCTACCCAATTATCTGTTTCCATGTTTGTTCTCATTACTATGGTTAAATCAGTTAAAACAGTGCCTAGTTTCCTTTCATTTTTAAAAAGATTCCTAGCATTTAGAACAGAGGCACTAACTGATGAGTGAAAAAAATAACAAGCACTTCTTTGTAAGCTAGGCATTATCATCCTAGCTTTACAGAGATGTAAATTAGGTTTATCTATATTAAATAGTTAAGACAAAAAAAGGGGGGATAATTGATTATAGCAGAAGTAGAATCCAGTTCTTCTGACTCAATATAAATTTTTCCTTGCCACTCACCCTTGCCTTCCTCTGATCTCATGGCTGTATCAACATGACTGGTGCTCAAGGGAAGGTCCTATTTATGGTGATCTAAGTCACTAGGAAAACAAATCACAAACATCTTTCTGTAGCCCTGTTAGATGAAAGAAGGGTCATTTTAAAGCCATTGTCACTACTGTAGATAAAAATCAGAATGTTCCAGACTGAGCTTCCTCCCTGACTATGAATATTAATTAACACCTTTTTTTTTTCCTCATTGGAAACACACTTGTAAGTAATAGGTTTAAGTGCCAGTTTTAATATTGCTTTTATCTGTTTGGTAAGGTTTTTGTAGAGGAAGGGGAGAGGTCCTGCCATGCTAAAGGGGAGGTATAGGGTCTTTGGGGAAGGTATGTGTTTTGTGTCTTGAATCAGAAAGACCAATGGAAATATTCCATGATGGCAATGAAAAAACATGCACTCTAGGAATGTTTGAGGCAAGGACAATGGTCTTTTTTCGGGGGTAGAGGGCAGGGACAATGGTCTTAAATGATTGGTATTATATTCAGCAAGGAGTCTCAGTGCTGCACTCTTTTTAATCCCATCGATTCTCAAGGCCTTAGATCAGGTTGTACCTTGTAAGAATTAAAAGGTGTCTCTGATATCTTCACAGGAGCAGAGGTGGCATGCATGACCTCTTGTTCCTTTGCATCTGTGCAGGCCTCTGGACCCTCCTACTGTAGCAGCACGCCTGTGCTGAGCTGTGTGAGTGCAGGAACTGTGTGGAGCTATGCTGCTAACATATGTTGCCTAGCAGGAGGGAAGTACAGTGCAGTTTGAAAGACGTGATTTAGTTAATATGCTACACTCTGCCTCCCAGGCACTTGGGGGCACATCTTTTGTTATTCTGTTTATTTCTTCTGACAAGGGCATGATTTGGCACTTTGTTAAGGAACAACATTACCATTTAGTGGAAGAGCACTTTTCATTTTAAAACTTTTAACTTGAATTAATGTCATGTAGAGTATATTTGCTTTAACCTATTGATTTTTAGCACTTAAACACCTTAGGCAAGACCCATCTATATGCACAGAACTTGATATCATTTGCAATTTAGTAATGTTTCTCATTGTAGCATTTTTGAATGCCATTATGAATTAAATACAGTAGTATCTATCATCTTATATTCCATTTTAAGATCTTGAAGTTGACATTTACTTTTTGCAAATATATTCCAAGCAAAAATTGGCATAGTATTCTCTCCAGCTTGCACATTTATGATATTTTAATCTTTTCATTTAAAACACTGAATAATAATTTGGGGACTATTTTTTATTCCTAGAGATATATTAAGAATGAAGAGATGCCTTTATTAGGAGGTATATTAAAAAGCTAAATAATGATTGGTATATTCAGGACTGTCTTCAAATAAATTATCAAGCTTAATGAAATCTGACCTCAGCTAATGCTTTCTATTGTGTATCTCTTCCCTATGGTGTCCCCTGTCCTCAGGATGGCCTTTTACCTGGCCTGTCTTGCATACATCTTCTTCTGTGCCTCCAGGAATATGGGTCTCTTCTTCATCATCAAAGCCTTGACACCTCCTTCCTTTAAAAGGGTTAAACACTCCTTCTTGATGAAGTCCAGCAGGGGCTGAGGGAAAAGATACTTCAGGCTCATGGTGGATCCTACAAAAAATATTACTTTTATTTTGACACAGTGAGTTTAAACTTATATTGAGGGAAAAATGGGTGCCTTATTAGCATGTCTCTGGCTTTGCCTTTTTAGAAACACAGGATATACATAATTAGCCTGAAGACCAATAAGATATTTTTTGTTTGATAACTTGATAGTAAACTCCACTTTAGTTTTTATGGGCTGTTTTCTTTGTTGTTTGGGAAATGACTTTGGGAACCAGATACAGCCTCCTATATACAGAGACCAATTTTGATTCATTCATGTAATAAATTTAACTAAGTACAAGTATATGAAAGGAATTGTTGATGAACTCAGCACAGACAAGGTCCAAACTCTCATGAAGAATATCTTCTAATGGTGGTGGTGAGACAAACAAAAAACTATATGTAAATAAGAAAAGCATCAGATTAAGTGTTATGCACAGTATTAAAGTGGAGTAGTGTGACAGAGAACGATGCGGGCTCATTTAGATGGTCAGGGAAGGCTTCTTGGAGGAGGTTTTGTTTAGGTGCTAGCTGAATAACAAACAGCTGTGAGCAGTCTCTAAGTTAGATCCCTGAAAGAGCAAAGGACCTAAGGCTAGAATGAATATGTATTGTCAGATTAGCAGCGATTTTCAACCTATTTTATCTCATGGCACACATAACTAATTACTAAAATTATGCAGCACACCAAAAATATATTTTTTGCTGATCAGACAAAAAATAAGGAGAATTTTGATTGATTTACCAAAAAAAAAAAAAAGAAAAAAAAAGTAATCACTTATCCTCTTTTCTTCAAAGTGACTTTAAAAAAAATCAGGTGCCTATACTTATATATAAGAATTTCTGGTACCAAAAATTAACCACTCAGATGCTATCATTATGCTCTGTGACCAATAAGATGCAACTCTATTATATGACCTATATATTTATGGCTCAAAATAGGGCATTCACAATGGGCAGCTACTATTGTGTTGGCTATTGTCATTTTTTTTTTATCTGACAGTCTAAGGAAAAAGAGCTCAGTGGCCCTGACTAAACAGTAGGTATTGCATATTCTAAATATTCTTGTGACATACCAGCTGAAATTGCTGGATTAGAAGACCTAAGATAACCAGGATGGCTGAAGAGAAAGAATGGGAAGAGGTGATATGAAAAAAGTAGGCATAGGTCACATGTAGGGCATATTAAGGAGTTTGGATTTTATTGTAAATCTTTGGGAAGTCATTGGAGATTTTATGTAGGGTAGTGCTATTTTAAAATGATCATATTGGTTGCTTATGGTAGGTCAAAAGATACTAAAAACTCACAAAAAGGCAGAGGAAGAGAACTGGCTAATAAGCAGATTCTTTCCCTTGGCAGGCTCCCTTTTTTCCTTCTTCCTGAGAGTTCTTAGGATCTTTTGACTTTTTTTACCCTCTTATGACTGCTGAAGCTTTGCTCGAAATCTTGCTTCAAAGATGTTGCTTGATTCCCAGCATCAGTACCCAAATTTCATATCCTTTATATCAACTAAGGGAACTATGAAGAAAGCACATTTTAAGATAGAGGGAGTATTGGGCATGGCCAAGTGACTACATTTATTTAATACACATAACATTTTTGAGGTGATAGAGAGTTATGCCATGGCTTAGGTTTGAAAGAAAATAGGTAATCAGAAGTTTAACTGGAGTGACTTGGGCGTCAAAACCCTGTGTCTTAAGTAAGAAGTTCTAAATAACTCCCCCGTTGACCAATTCTGATGAAAGTTTCTTATAAGGCTGCTTGAAGACGATCATTATACTATTGTTTGTAATGCTTCGATTTCATGTTCTAATTTGTTTTCCTCCTTTTCCTCCTCCCTCCCTCCCTCCTTCCCTTCTTTTCTTCCTTCCTTCCTCCTTTTTTCTAGTTGTTACTTACCGTGTGTCAGTTACCATGCTAGAGTGAGATATTGTTGAGAACAAGATAATCTGGATCTCAGGCCTCATGGAACTTGGAGTCTAGAAGGAACGAGAGCAATTAGGCACTTCATTGACTGAATATAAGGGCTTATCACGCCCAACATGAGTTGTTCTACATGTTTCTCTACATTTGAAAAATTACTGATGCCTAGACCTTGAATCCAACTAGAATCTCTGGGCAAGGCCATAGGCATAGTATTTCTAAAACTCTCCAGATGATTCTATTGTGCATGCAGGATTGATAGTTATTGTCCTATATCAGGGATTCTCAGTTTCAGCATCATTAACATTTTAAGTGGGATAATTTGTCATGGGGGCCTGTCCTGTGCATTGGAGGATGTTTAGCAGCATTCTAGGCCTCTATCCAATTAGATGCCAATAGCACTCCCAGCAAGTTTTAACAAGCAAAAATGTCCCCCAACAGTGGACATTTTTCTGGGGTAAGGGGGTAGGGCCAATCTCTTCTTCCTTCTTCTTTAGAACCACTGCTCATGGGAAGTGGTTCCCTGACTGTCTCCTTGGCCTGCTCTTTAACCACTCTAACTAGCTGATCTGCTTCAGCTATGACAGTTCCTGAATGCTCCTCAAACTCCAGGCTCCCATCCAGTTCAGTCTTTCAATTACCTCTGATGAAGTTAGAATCTGGCTAATCTCTGAATTAATAATTTATTCCTGCCATTGTCATGAAAAGAGACTTTCTAAGGGAATCAAATGCAGTAAATTGCTTTGGAGGGGAGGAGTATGCAGTCAGAAGTGTGAATATGGACTTGTCTGGAGACAAGATACCACATCAGGGGGTACTATGCAGTTAGGCATACTATGTGCTTAGATCTAGGGGCAGAGTATAAAGTAGGAGAAAAGTTACTAGTGTGTACTTCTTGCCTCTTATTTTTCAAGGGCTTTATATGCATTATCCTAATTAATCTTCACAATGACCCTACTAGGCAGATGTTAACCTTATTTTTGCAAAGAAGAAAATCAAAGTTCAGAGAGAAAAAATAACTTGCTAATATTTTACAGTTAATAAATCATAAAGGCAGGATTTGAACCATGTTCTGAAAGACTCAAAATCCATATTTTTATTGCTATATCACATTGCCAAGATGGAAAAAGTGGTAATACAGACAAAGTTTGGCACTATCACAACTTTTTGTCATTAATACTAGCTCAACACTACATTATTTTATTAGGTTGAATATAAGGAATAATAGTGGTATATGATGTAAAATAAGATATATTTTGGGTTTGACAAGGAAAACTCCACTATCAGAACTCAAGTGTTTTTTGGGAGAGAAAATATTATAAATCCCCAAACTAGCTTTAAGCACCAGACTTAACTAGATGCATAAGTATATTTATTACATTGCTAAAATAAGAAGAACCAAGCTTGGAATACACATCCTGAACAAGTGTCTCAGGAAATGTTTTAGGACATCTTTGCATTGGGGAGTTGGAGGTTCAGAGTTATAGTCATGTGAATATTAAAAGGAATATGACCTAAAATGTATTCACAAGGTGGTAAGTGGGACATAGTTGCAAATCCATCATTACCTGGAATGACCTTCAGCATGTTATAGTTTTCCTTGAGAATATAGTTTCCTCTTTAGTTTACTTTTGAGGGAATTTCAAAGCCTAAATTTAATATGTTGTAGCTAATGACATCCAATTCCTCAGGGACACCTCACATTTTGAGGTGCCTCCCTTGAAACTTTGAATTCTCTCTCACATCTTTGGGACTGGCCAGGGAGGAGAACCCCAAGACTGGATCAGTGTAACATCAGACCTGGTCACATTTTATCTCCTTTGCAGAGTTCTCATACCTTCTTCTCTGATACCTCTCACATGGTCAACCAGATGCCTTGAGGAGTTCTGGGACCTATGCCTATGAGATCATCCCAGCATTCTGGATGGGGGCAGAGCCAGGAAGGTGGTGTAGTGAGAAGACTGTTTCTGCTGGCTAACATAGTATTTCTTTTACAGGACCACACGAGATTTTGGATGATTTTCACTTATGTAGAATATAGGATGAGTTTAGGGTTCTGGTTATGGAGAGTTCAACTCTGGCCCTTGGCCTTGTGCTGCATATATAGGTTCATGTGTCATCTGTTGCCTGCCTGTGTTCCAGTTGTGTTGCCACCTCCTGTGCGCAGCACTAAAGGGCTGCACTGGTGGCAGCAGGCACCTTTAACTTGGTACATGTCTCACCACTGACAACCAGGGCACCATCTCAATCCTTCTGCAGTCTCCATACCAGGTAGCAGGCAGTCTTTCTGGGGTGACTTCACCTATCTCCTCTGAGGGCTTTGGAGGCCATTGTTCTACAGCAATAGTGGTCCCTTCTAATCAATGTCTTCTCCTGCTTCTGATGGATAGGATAATGCTATGCTAGGCCAGGATAACCTTAAGTTGTGCCTTCCAAAGTACAATTCCTTTGACAAATGAAACTACTCTTCTCACTATGCCTATGGGACCTTCTTGTATTCTCTTAGCTGGTCATAGTACATGGAGTCAGGGGTGGTCAACATCAAAAGAAATCACGTTTTAAGAATTCAATTAAAATTGCTAAAAGAGTTTGCCATAGAATGAATATGCTCCCCCCCATTTATATGTTAAAACTGAGTCCCCAATATGATGGTATTTTAAAGTGGGGGTTTTGGGAAGTAATCGTGATAGAGCTCTCATGAACGAAATTAGTTTCCTTATAAAAGAGACCACATCAAGTGGTCTTTTAGCCCCTTCACCAACTGAGGACAGAGTAAGAACAAGACCATCTATGAAGACTTCACCAAGTGAGCACAGAGTGAGAAGAAGACCATCTATGAAGCAAGAGGTCATCTCTCACCAGAAACCAAATCTGCTAGCACTCTGATCTTGGACCTGCCAGCCTCCAGAAATGTAAGAAATAAGCTTTTCTTGTTCATAAGCCACCTGATCTGTGTATTCTGTAATGGGAGCCTAAATATACTAAGACATTCCAAGAGAAGATATGATTGGAAGATGCATTTTCTTATGTTTATGTTGTAGAACTCTAAATGGCAAATTTAATAATTGAAAAAATTATCTATCATTCACTTTCTTCAGTACTCTGGATAAGACCTGCATTTAGAATCATCATCAATGAAACCCAGCAACAACCTTTGAAACCACCATCAGAAACCAATACTTAAGGGTGACACAATGAAAGATTACATTATTGTATAAATAATGATGTAACCAGCATTAACTAAATGGTATTAGGGAACTACAAAGGCAAGAAGATCTATCATGCTTCAGTACAAATGGTTTCAAAGAGCCATAACATTGTGAGTAATCACAGTGTTGTTACCTTTGCCTCTTAACAAGATATATGAAATTACCTAGGAATAGAGCATTTTACAATAAAGAACACAAAGAGATAGTTGCTGAACCTGAATTCTTTTGCCTAATTTCATCTGGCTCCTGGCTGCTGACACTTTTCTTATACTTGTTTAACTCCCAACCTTTAATTTTAAAAATTGACTTAGATTCTATGACTTGGTTCTTATCACTAATTTTTAGATAGGGTTTTACTTCTGCCTTTGTCCCCAGGCATGCAAGGCAACCACGCACAGGATGAAGCCTTGACCCCAGACTCGGTCAGCTTTCAGGGAACTCCAATAAATCTGATGGCCCCTCAAAGGAGGGTCATTCCCATCTTTCTCAGACAGAATTGGTCACTGCCTCCTTGGGGCTTCAATGGTCATCCTTTCTTTACACCTCTATTATAATATTTCTGTCTTGCTGTAATAGCTACAAAATACTTCAGAGATGGTAGCTGTGTACTATAGAGAATTTTCACTTGCACTGATCAAACAATAAAATACATAGTATTTATTCTTTACCCATTGTTCTAAATCTTTATTCAGACAACTCACTACACCTCTTGTGGGCTTGTAAATTTTCAGATAAATTTTATACTCAAATTGTTTATAGTGCATATAAAATGTATTTTCCCAGTGACCCACAAAACCTAGAGATTTTTTGGTGTTAACAGAGGAACTGAAAACATCATAGGATGTCTCCATTTTAAAGAACTTGAATGTATCCATCAAGTTATTAAGCAAATCCTTTCAGAGAAAACCAATTTGTATCTAAATGGTAGGCTGAAGAAGCAGTCTTGAAAAGGGTAAACTCCCCAAAACATTAACCAGGGAAAATCGATAGACTATTTTTTTGTGCATAGGAAAGGTATAGCATCAACATGAGCATTAGATATTTCCAAGCGCTAAGCTTTAATAACGGGGACATGTATAATAACAAACCCAGCTCTTGATTACTTTTCCTAATGAGAGTGAAGCACAGCATAGAAAAGTGACAACTTGAGATAATTCATAATGTCACATTAGCTTTGAGTTTCAATCTTTGCTATAACCAGTCTTCATAAAAACTGCTAATGAGTAGTAAATTGGGCTGATTTGAGTTTTTCTTCAATTTGCTTCTGTGCGAATCTTTTGAGAAGGGGCATTAAGGCAGTGGATATCATAGATAGCACATCAGAGCAGAAGTGAAGCGACCTGGGTTAGAGCCTGCACTCTGCAATTAATAATCTGTATGGCCCTGGGCAAGGAAGGGGAGGAAATTAGCTGTTCATGGACATCTGTCAGGTGCCCTGCGTTGTGCTAGGTTTGGAGGAGACGGATGAATAAGGCTGGGGCCCTATCCTGGAGTCTTTCACAGTTAGTGGTGGAAACTGACATGTAAAAAGAAAATTGGAGTATCTTATTACAAGTCTTTAATAGAGTTATGAGCAATGGACTGTGGGAGCTCAGAATATAGGGCAATTAACAAACAATGGGAAAATAAAAAATGATAAATGCTAGTCAGTGCTGCCCAATAGTGAATAATGCAAGTAATAATCAAAATGTATAATTTTATTATCTCTAGAAAGTATATTGGCAAGAGTAGAGACCTGGCTGGGTAGCTCAGTTGGTTAGAGCATCATCCTGATACTCCAAGGTTGCAGGTTTGATCCCCAGTCAGGAGGACCCCCCAAAACAGAATTTTCTTCTGAAATGCGGGTCTCTTGTAGTACAGGTTTCCTCCACTAGGTGAGTGTTCTAGGAACCCATTTGTATCAGTGTACCAGCAGGCATTGTTGTGAGAGGCTGCGATCGGCTTCAGTGAAATTTTTTGAAGACTCTTTCAATGCATTTGCCCGTTTCGTGATGCGTGATTTATGAGCACACCTGCCTGCATCACACTGAGTGTTCAGTGATTTTTGACCAAAAATGGCATGACTCCCATACCTCACCCTCCCTATTCACTTGATCTCTCCCTGAGCAAGTTTTTTGTTTGTTTTCCTGGATGAAAAAAGTTCTCAAAGGGAAACATTTTGCCAATGTGGAAGAGGTGAAACAAAAAACAGCAGAAACACTGAAAGGCATCAAAACTGATGAGTTCAGAAACTGCTTTGAGCAGTGGAAAAATGTTTCCATGGATCTATTGCATCAAATGGGAAATACTTTGAAGGTGACTGAAGTTTAAACATGTAAGAACAAATACACAATTTTTAGTAAATAAATTTTATTTTGGGGGGGTCCCTACTCATACAAGAGTAAACCAATAAGTGCACAAGTAAGTGGAACAAGTCGACGTCTCTCTCTGTCTCTCTCTGTCTCTCTCTCTCTCCCTCCTCCCTTCCTCTCTCTCTTTTTAAAATAAAAAGTAAAAATAAAAAATAATTAAAGAGTCAAAACAGGTGAAATTAATATATTTGAGTCAAATAGCTAAAATATTATTTCAACATGCAATTAACATAAAGTTATTAATGAGATCATTTATATTCTTTTTAAAGTTTAGTCTTTGAAATTCTGTGTTTGGAGGGATGGGAAGAGGTAGAAGAGGGTATAGAGGAGATAAATAGTAATGGAAAGGAGACTTGACTTTGAGTGGTGAACACTCAATACAATGTATAGATCATGTATTATTGTATACTTAAAACCTATATCATTTTATTAAACAATGTCACCAACTAAATTAAATAATAAAAAAAAAGCTCTGTGTATTTCTCACTTACAGCATGTATCTATTTGAAATAGCCACATTTCAAGTGCTTAGTGACTACACGTCATTAGTAGCTGCCATATTGGCTGGTATAATAAATCTGCAACAATATCCAAAATAGCTTAGAGTATATGTGCACCATTCAGTGAGGGATTCCTAGCTTCACATGAGGAAACGTGAAAAAGATATAGGGGCTTTAATTCTCTGCAACAATGATTTGAATATGGGTTCATAAATTGATAGGTACTGGACTTTGTGTATAAGTATGCCTTGAGGAGTTTGTAAGAAGATAGGCTCCCAGATCTCTGAGGTTCTGAATCATTAGGTCTAGGTGGAGCTTATGTTTTACAAAAGAATTCTGATTGTCCCTAGGTGCATCTCGGTTTGGGGACTATTGACCAATAGGTTCAACTGATGGCTCCTGTAGCAATCAAAAAGCAATTTAATTTTAGGGAGCCTTAGCGGAAGGATCTTCTTCTGTGTGAATGAGCCATAAGTTAAGTGTTTTCTGAGAAACTAGGTCCCTTCTCCTGTTGGATTGGTATGGTGTCTAGAGCTAGTCCTGCTTTCCCATCATCTCTGTCTACTTGCTCAGCCTGGAGTTGATGTCTCTACACTAGGCTTCAGGAAAGTGTGCAGGTTTTATTTTCTCCTTTGATTTACACTTTTTGTCTGATGTCTTTCAGATGAGTTGTCCCAAATCTGGCTATGAAATCATTCTATGTAACATTAAAAAATCTTTCATAAACACCTCTGCAGATCTACCGAATCAGAAGCTTAGGGAAAGTGGCCTCAAACTCATGTTTATACACCTCCCAGGAAACACTTGGTGTGTGTGGAAAGGCATTTGGGATGCAGAGATGTAGGAAATTACTTGGGAATGTACTGCTAGGGTTGGTACTTTCATCGCCAGATTTCAAATCTGTTTGTCACTATTCACAGTGTGGTATAATAATCCTTGTTCAATATTTCATTCAGCAGCTTATTAACTGTATGATCTTGTTAGATTATTTACCATGTCTGAACCTCTGCTTCCCCATCAATAAAATGGGGCCAATAATCAATTTATAGGCTGTTGTTATTACTCCAGGGCTCACTTCTCAGTCCTCTTTTTTATGTTCAGTGTCTCTGTGATCTCATCTGGCCTTTTGTCTTTAAATAGCCTCAAGCCTATGACTTCCTAATTAATTTCTCTAACCTGCCCTCTTTCTCTAACCCAGACAAACTATCTAACTGTCTACAAAATATCTTTACTTGGACAAGTGATAGACATCTTAAATCTAACATCCCTAAAACATCACTGCTTAATCTATTTCTAAAATCAGTTTTAGCTATAATTTAACTCATTTCAGTAAATGGTAATTCCAGACATTCAGTTGTATAAGTAAAAAACCTTGGATTCATCCTTTATTCCTCTCTTTGTTTCACCCATCATGTGAGCAAATCTTATAAGCTCTGCTTTTAAAATATATCTAGAATTTAATCACTTCTCACCAACTCCACCATTACTACTCTGATTATTTTTGCCTAAATTACTTCAATAGGTTTTAAACTATTTTTCTTGCCTCTATTTCTTTCCTTCTTCCATTGTCTGTTTTCTACAGAGTAGCCAGAGTGACCCTTTAAAACATAAGTCAAAATCATCTTTACTCTAAATTAGATGGTTTTCCTTCTTAGAGTAAAACCTAAAGTCCTTAAAATTGTCTACAAAACAACTTTTGGATCTGAACCTCTGCTTCCTGTCCAATCTCAACTCCTCACCATGCCTTCCTTACTTATTCTGTTCCATGCACTGCTTGTAATTCATCTAACACAACAAAAATCACCTTGTTTCTGGGATCCAAAGGGAAAGCCCTTTACAAATCACTCCATTCAGAGATAGCAGGTGGCCCATCTCATGCTGTCCATGAGCAGACTTGCTGCTGAAGTCGTTGGGCAGGCAGGTCTGGTACCCATGTCAGCAGGTGAGCAGGCCTGATGCCTGGACCCACTGAGGAAGGCCTGGTGCTTGGGTCTGCAGTGGTGAGCCTGAGACGTGGGTCTGTGTGGATAGGCCCTGATTCTGGGTCCTCTGGGGCTGACCAAGTGTCAGCAACCACTGGGGTGGGCCTGGACACTGGGGCTGTGGGGGCTAGCCTGGAGCAGGGTGGCTTGCTACTGGATTCCATGGTAAAGTGAAATACTCACTTCCCTCTGCTATACCTACAGGAAGGGTGTCTCTCATGGAACTGGATTGCTTGGGCTTAGGAAAGGGGTGACAATGGTAATGTGAAACTATCTTTCCTACCTTCTTCAATGTGTCTTTTCTTATTTCTGTATTCCACCCAACTGCTGTAGCCCCTCAGCTGAAACCCTTAACTTTTGTGAGGGTATTTTCATTCATGGTTAGTTGGTCAAACTGATGTTTTTGTAAGGGGGTGAGTGCTGGAAGCTCCTATACTGCCATCTTACTAACAGTATTCTCTCCCCATGTTCGCTTAACAATGCCGTTTGAACTTTTGAACAAATGTTTCATAGTCTTGGAAGAATAAACTCTAATGACAGAATAATAGATAGATGTGGTTGATATTCTGGGAAAATGTTTCCTACTTCATGCTAGTTTATATTTCACCCAATTCATGTCAGTTTAAAAGCTGGTAGAGTAAAGGCATTATATTTTGGGGATATCTCTGGTCCCTCCAACTATTCCTCCCTTAGAATCTAACTGTGACCTTCCACAGCGATGGATATGCTTATCTCTCAATCTTGTTTACTTCTTACCAACAGACAGCCCTGGTTCTTCAAACTACTAGTTGTCTTATTTAAAACAAACAAACAAAAACAAGGTTATTAATTAGACATATGGCTTCAGTGTCATGAATTTAAATGAGTTAGATGATTTTTAAAAAGTTCGATAATAAAATACGTTTCTTATTTTAAAAAAAACATTATCTCTTGTCTTCTGAAAAAGATTTCTCAAGTGTCTTAAAAGTAATTGAGGTGAATGTTAACATTTAGTGCATCATATGTATTTAAACCAGGCAATAATTTCATGGCTTAATGATACTATCTAAGAGTCCCTAGTGCTGAATAATGGATTAATGTTACACTAACTTGACTACGACATAAAGAAGTTCCCTGCATTTCTTGACTTAGTGTGGACTCTGTTGTTCCCAAGTGATGGTCATGTTCTGAGCATGAGAATGAGGAGCAAATGAGAAAAGGCCAATAGTCATGAATGGAACTGCTTTTTTCCTTTGGATCATCCATTGTAGAGGTTTTCACAGGAATGTAATCTCTCGCCTTTTCTTGTCATTCACTTGTATGGCCTTCACTTGCAGCCTAGCCCCACTGAATTTCCAGTCTTATTCTGACTGGAAAGTAAAACATTAATAATCTTAGTCTTACTGAGAGGTAGGATCTAGAATTAATCATTGTGTTGGTCCATTTGAGTAGGTACAGGTGATTGAACTCTAGAGCTCCTAACAATTCAATTTAGAGTATTGGGAAAGAGAAGTCTAAATATGGGTGTAGTCAATTTAAGCTCATCAAAGAAAGACTCTTATTAAGGGATCTCTTTCCTAAAGAATTATTAGATTCACTTCTTAGCCCTTTCTGAATAGGAGTACAAGCTGGGTGGGGCTTTCAAGGAATTAAGTTTTAATTCTATCTCCTATTTAAATTATACCATTTCTTCCATGACTATGTAGACAAAAGTTTCATTTAATGACTGAAATAAAAATTATTTCAATCTTTTGGGAGACCAAAGGTTTTCCCCAGGTATTGGGTATATCATTTGAAAACTTCCCTACATGTTCTTTGTCCTTTGTACAATGGCTTCTTTGTCTACAAACTTTCAGTTTTAAGAACCTTGGGAAAGGGAATAGAAAGGGGCACTATGATTTAGTAGAGGAAGTCTCTGCCAGAGAGAAATTGGAAGAAAAATAAAGGCCTTTTCAGCTGTCAGAGGAAGAGAGGGATAGATGGGAGGTGGGAAAAAAAGATATGATCTTAATTTTCATCCATATGCTCTACCTGCCTTCTCCAAATCATCCTTGAAAGGTGGAAACAGAGTGTATGAACATAAAATAAAGAATTTGTGGAAGAAGTTGAAATAAGAAGAGCTTGTGCTCCACTTGTTTGGGTTTTGGGGAGGATACTGCCTAACAGAATCACTCACATCAACATGGTGTGTGTGCTGCAAGGTGATGCTGTGATATGTTTAAGCCGAGAGAAGGCTGGATACCAGACATCTTCCTTGGCTCCCATGTGGTGTAGAAAGGAACAGAATGTCCTTGTATAATCAAAAGAGATGATAGCTAAGAGCAGAGAGTCAGAATGCAGGGGCCACATGGAAAATGTAGCTGACATTTTAGATAATCTGTAATATTAGTAGATATCAGGATGGGCCAAGTCTTCAGAGTGGGCATGGAGATTACCAGTCATGTTAAGAAAATATCAAAGTTTCACCAGCCATGAGTTTCAGTAGTATATACAAGAGGGATATCAAGAATCATGAGGGTCAAGGAACATTTTTAAGGCAATCAACAAGGTTCTAGAGGAAAGGACAAGGAACAACAGTCTAATTTAGTGACCCTTCTTCCCTCTATATTAGGACAATTAAGATATTATTGAGATTCAGAGTCTATGTTGGCTCGGAGGAGGAGAGATGGGAGAAACTGAAAGATTTTCTTATCAATTATGTTATTCTTATCATTTAAAGTAAACATGACTGAGTTAATTGAAAGTATGTTGTTAAGGTATTGACTCTGCAAATTGACAGTAGTGAGCTGGTCATCCTCTTTATCCATTTATTTCTGTTCCTTGTCTGTAATTTTTTTTCTAACCGAAAATAGCCATATGTTTCAGCACTGTGCAATCTCTGTAGAATGTAAGATGAATTCCTGATATCACTTTTTTCTGAAAGAGAGCTCAGTTTAGTAAACATTTATTGAATATCTACTTTGTGTCTGGTATTATATTAAGTGCAAAGGATAAAAACATAAGCAAGCCATGTTACCTGCCTTTGAAGATTTCATATAGCAGTAAAATTTGAGTTTGTGGTATTCTATAGATTTAGCTGAAAATAATGATGATGATGATGATGACAATAATAATAATAATAATTATTATTATTATTTAGTTAATACCTACTTTTTAGACAATGTTGCATGTTTTACATATATTGCCATAAATTCTTTTAATGTTAGTGTAATAAAATGCAATTTATTTGTATTTTAATTAAATAACTTCTCTACTTCACTCAGATACATATATAAAAGGCTGAGTTATAAATTGAACCCAATGCTGTCTGACTTTCCATTGTAACAACTTATCTAGCAATTAAATATGCCTTGGCCAAAGAAAGGCATAATTCATATTAGTCCCATAGAAGCCAATGAAAAATCTGCCAAAGAAACCATGTTGGTGTGGAAAAGGACATTTAGAACAAGAGTCATACAATTTCTCAAGATCAAAGGAGAATGGGGTTAGACATACCTTTTCTATTTACACACAAGGAGGGAAAGAGACATTTGTTCACTGAAGAAGATGGAGTAGTGCCTGAAGAACACTATCGGCCGAAGCGCATTATCTCTGAGCTCATCTCCATTCAGAATATCACAATTTCTTGGTCTCAGTTTAATTGTGTCTAAATTCCCAAAGTTAGCCATTTTGAAATATCACTATATTTCATATATAACCTTTGTTAAGTTATGAATAAAGATTTATACAGAACCAGTAGATATGTTTATTAAGTAAAGCAAAGTAAGTTTTGCTTTATGTTTCCTACACCTTTACTTTATGAAGTAGGGTATGGGGATTCTTTTGATAGTCAAATGCATCCATTTGTATATCCAGTAGATGTCAGCATTGGGCTATTTCTGACCATTTAATGTCTCCATATTAATTTGGAAGAACCATAAATATTCAGTATAAAATATACCAAGATGTAAAATAGCAGGTGCAGCAAATCTGTGGTGAGGATACATTTAATGGGTGAAAGATTCAATATTCCATCTACTGAGCAAACAACTGTATATAAAAACCCCATCTGTAGCTTTTTTATCCATGTCCATTTTAAAAAATATCAACTTATTTCAAAATACCAGTATACTCTTTTGTAGAAGATAGATTTATACAATTAAGTGACAAAAATGGATTAGAGTCATTGACATAAATGTAAATATTTGAGTATATTCAGGTTGCATCTGCTTAAAATCAGAAAAGGACACTGAAGAGTTTTAAAAAAATCTCATTAGGATGTAATTTCAGCCACAAGTTTTTGGCAAAGAGGTTTTTGAGTTACTCTTTTTTCTCCTCAATATTAAGATTTCAGCTCCTTTGGAGCACATCAAAACTCCTTCTGCTATTCTGCACCCCATTGAAGCCAAATGGATGGTTGATCAACATTAAATGAATGATATGTATAATTCATGCCTCCACTAGATTCTATAGTTGACACAAATATTTTAGATTCTTGGTAAATAAACTACAATTTTCCTAGGAAATTCCTCAGTTCTGTGGCTGAGCTAGATAGGTCAAGGCTGTGTCAAACAAAAATTGGTTAAGAAGAAGTCAAGACATCTTTATTTCCTGGAGAATAGAGTTTTATTCATCCAGTCTTTGTCAATTTATTATATGTAAATATAATATATATATTGAGAACACATACAAAATTCTCCAGTAGACTCCAAGAGGAATTAAAATTTGTTCTTACTGTCAAGAACTTTGGAAGATAAGATAATTGATAAAGAATCAGACACATTACTAAAATATCAAAATACATATTAGCAACTTTGAAGATGGGGTGCAGATAAAGGCCACTTAGCTTAGCTAGGCAGGCTCTTCATGATTTCTAGACAATAAGCTATTTCATGCTTAAAACCTCTTCCAGGAGTTATGGTACCAAACTAGGAACAGACAGCATCATTATTTGATGGGGCAGAGCACGGGGTCTGAAGGTTTCTTGATTGATCCACTACATTTTTGGTGTTAGGCTTTTTTCCTCCTCAGATGAGGATTAGTCTAGTTCAATGTTTCCCCATTGCTCATAAATGCCTGTACCATAACCATCTCAAAGATTAGCATTCATAAGATTGGGCATCCTAATAAACAGAAAGACAACAATAAAAATAACAGTAATTTTGAGGCACAGCCAAAATTTGAGGCACTGATCTAGCCATTACTGAGCCACCCACAATGGTTCATCTTGAGACCAACAGCAAGAAATTTGTCACTATAAGAAGTACTCTTTGGTCCTATAAGAGAATCAAATTAGATGGTTCACATAGAAATTAAAGCACCAAGTGTAACCTCATTTATAATCTGTTCTTACCCACAAAACTCCTAGGTGACTATGTGTGATGACTACATCCAAAATGGGTGAGTGACTCGCAGCTTTGGTAACATATGTATCTGATCATATCAATAGGTTAGTAGAATTCAAAGTATGATCTATTTCAAAATAGTTTAGGTGTATTTCAATGGTCATACAATAGACTGCTTTCTGAAAATGAGTTTAGCAAATCTTTTCCTTGCTTTTTTCTGAATGATGGGAAAGAACACCTCTTTTATGAACACTATATAATATTTCCAGCCATCTTTTCTCATCTCTTTGGGACAGTGCAGGAAAACACATTAGGTCATAACTCAGTACTGGAGGAAAATTCTGATGATGAACCTAGCTTGTTCAAAACCTCCTTGACATTAATCTGCCATATGCAATCACTGCGTGTGAGATTGAGGATCGTATTTCAGTTCTGTGTACCAGAACACAAAACCTTGTCATACACTTCATCCAGATCATTGGAGAGCTATTCCTCTCCAGGTAACAAGTGTAGCACTAGGAATTTGGATAGATTCCAGGGAATGCAATTACTTAGTTTCTCAACCCATAGACTACTTGATATCATGATCAGTGACAAATCTTATTATGCATTTCCCTGGTTTTTTGTGAACTGGAATTATTTACATCAGTGAAAAGCAAATGTGCTTTAATATTCAAGTAGTTTTCCCTTTGGATTAAGTACCAAACATTCTAAATAATACCTATGGTACATATTCGACACTCACTATCTCCGTATGCAGTACAGGAAAGGGGGTCATGGGGAGATGGTTATGAGGGTTCAGTTCTTCAGAGATTGTGCATAGCAGTTGTTATGTTTTGTTTGTACAATTGTTTTAAAATAAAAGTCAACTTTGCATTTAAATTTACTCATCTTAAGTATATTTAATTTTTTTTCAGATGTAATTCATAGGTTTAAGCATTTAAAGCTTAGGTTTTCTCCCTCAAGATTTTCATCTACCCCTGTTCAAGTTTAACTTGTTTTAGCACCCTTATTGATCTTGTTTCATTACTCTTGATACTTTACCTTGTTTTATCAATCAGTTGTCATTAGTTCAAACTCTTTTCTGCCATGTAAGTAAGGCACTTTTTGGGGGGTTGGTGACCCAAGAAATGGAGTGAGATATTGGAGGAGTATTTGCTTTTCCCTTATAAGTATCATAGAAGTTTAATCTTTCTTACAGCCATGTATTTTTTCAAAATTTAATCTTTACTTTATTTTTTTATTACCATTTAGTACCCTTATACCCACCTTCTCTCAGCAATCACCACACTGCCATCCATGTCCATGAGTCCTTTCTCCTTTTTGCTCAATCCCTCCATACCCTAACCTCTCCCACCCTTAGTTGTCATCTGCTCTCCATATGAGTCTGTCCTCATTTCCCTTGTTAGTTCAGTTCGTTCATTAGGTTCCACAAATGAGTGAAATCATATGGTATTTGTCCTTCTCTGACTGGCTTATTCCACTTAGCATAATGTTCTCCACGTCCATCCATACTGTTGCAAAGGGTAAAATTTTATTCTTTTTTTATGGCTGAGTAGAATTCCATTGTGTAAGTGTCCCATAGTTGTTTTATCCACTCATCTATTGATGGACACTTGGATTGCTTCCATATCTTGGTTATTGTAAATAATGCTGCAAAGAACATAGAGATGCTTATGTTCTTTCAAATTTATGCTTTGGGTTCCTTCAGCTATATTCCCAGAAGTTTGATCACTGGGTCGAAAGGCAGATCTACTTTTAATTTTTTGAGGTATCTCTACACTGCTTTCCACAGTGGCTGCACCAGTTTGCATTCCCACCAAAAGTGCAGAAGTGTTCTCCTTTCTCCACATCCTTGCCAGCACTTGTTGTGTGTTGATTTATGGATGATGGCCATTCTGACAGGTGTGAGGTGATATCTCATAATGGTTTTAATTTGCATTTCTCTGATGATTAGTGATGTTGAGCATCTTTTCATATGTCTATTGGCTAAGGCCATGTATTTTGATTTCAATAGCTAACTTTTGACCACTGTACAATATACCATCTCACTTATATACATTGATTATGAAGTTGATTAAAATGATTAACTCTAATGAATCACAATCCCATGAGAAAATGCATATTTAGGGTTTCAGTTGACTTTGTCATTCAGAGAAATAAATATCCTGGTGCTGTGCTGCTGTTGTATAATCTCAAGGGCCAGTCTACTGATTCTTGCCATTGTACAAATCTAGTCTCACATGGTTTTAGTGTACTTTTGCTGGTATTAATTGAGAAAAGTGTGTGTGTTTTATCTAACTTTTATTCATCATAGAAATAAGAATGATCTGCCTACCTTTTAATTCAAGATTAGTTTTTTTACTTAATTTTCCCTGCCGAATGCTTGTCAATGCTTCAAAAAACATCAACAACTGATAGATTTCTATACAGCTGCCCAGGCAGCTGTGGTAATGAAATGTGAATATGCTTTCACAATATCTGAAGAATTCTGCTTGGGATTGTAAACAGAAAGAAAGGACAGCATTTTAAAAAGATGTTGGCATATTCTTCAAATGTTGTTCTGAAAATGATGAAACAAAATAATTTACTATTTCAGGGCTGCTTTAGCTTTATTGGTTCTAACAAGATACCCTCCCATTAAAATCTTATGTGTCTCTCTCTTTGTCTCTCTCTTTAGGGCTCATTATAACAGAAGTCTGGAGATCTGCCTTTCAAAGATGGCACAGTAATAAGCACCACAGAGTTGGTCTCAAAGAAATAAGATATAGTCCTGAATAGGTGAAACACTAGAGAAAAGAAAAAGGCCTTTCCAGTGTTCATGCATATAATTTAATGATAGTCAGTGATTTAGAAATTATTTTCTGTAATTTGAATGAGACAGGTCATGTTTACACTGAATATGAATATAATAATTTTTTACATTATATTAATATAAGATGAACTAATTATTCCTAAAAAAAGATTTTGGAGTCAACATAAAATCAATATGTTCAGACTGTGTTTTTATTATTTTCCTGAAATACATGGAACAGATGATTTTATTTCTTAAATTGAAATTAACAATTACTGTTCATCTAAAAAGAATCAGTGATAAATAATACTTAGAAGTACAAATTCATCATGCTGACTCTGTCTCAGGCCTAAGGCAACCCTGTGTGCGACGTGCTCTCAGATCCCAGCCAAAGAACAAGCTAGAGGCCCAAATGTCACTGCTGGAAAAATACAGTATATTCCAGAGTCATTCATTTGGGGTCCTGAGGCTGCCAGGAACACTCCACATTAGTTGGCATAGAGAACATTTTAGCAAGGAGGAGGGGCAAGAGAAGAGCACTTCTACTGCACTCCCCCCCACCCCCCGGAGCAAAAGGAGATGGCCCTTATTAAAATATAATATATAGATATTATAGACTATAACTGGAGTGTCTAGTTAATGAGATATTTGTTAAATGTCATAATGAGAGGCAACTGATATTACTTCATCTCAAATCACTATAACTCATTGAAGTGAAGATATATATAACATCTTAAAATTGTAAGCTTCCACAGGACATTTTGCCTCAAAATATAACTTGGGGGAAATATGGCCAAAAACACTACTGAGTTATATACTTCTTGAATCTTTTTCCTTTACAATTAAAATTTGCAATATCTCAGACAACAGCTAACATTATAAGAATATTACATTTTTTCTGCCCTAAAATATAATGTATTTCTTGTGCATATTTGCCCCAACCTTTTAGCTACAGGCTTTATTCCATTAAGGGAGCTATGAGTATGCCTATTTTTTTGAGTCAAATTTTATGGAATCCTGGATTTTTTCCCAAAATTAAAGTCACCTTTGAAAGGGAAGAGATTTCAGACCACGAGATTCAGGAAAATATGACAGAGCAGCTGATGGCGATTGGGAGAAGTATGTGAGGTCCCAAGGTGCCTACTTTGAAGGGGACTGAGGCCTCATTGTCCTATGTACAATGTTCCTTGTATCTTGTAGCCAACCTTAAGACAAGGATTCGAGGTCAATTAGTTTCTCAGGAGGGATACCAGGAACTACCTGTAGGAGAGTGGAGAAAAAGGACAGGGAATGAAAGAAAGCCCACAGAGGCTGGGATGTTTGTCTGTTATACTCATATCTCCCCAATCCCTAGAGCAATGCCTGACACACAGCGTGTGGTCAATAAATAACCATTGAAAGGGTGAACGGTGAATGGATTAAGGTGATTTCCTTCCTGGTATCTAGCCAAGCTCTCTAATTTCCAAGTTCTAGGAATTCCATGGGAAGGCCTTTGAAACCTGACCATAGGAAATGGGGTTCAGAGATATTTAACACGATGGGGTAGCAGGGACATCATTTCCATGATAGTTATCTTTTGTCCTCTTCGGTCTCATCAGTGGGGATAGGCAGTAAATAGAATGCGGCCTATGGGACCTGGAATCTCACAATGCTGGGATAATTAGCTTGCTCTCAGAGTAGGTGGTGGTTTTCATAGTCTCTAACTCCAGGCTATAAGTCCTCAAGGACAGGCACTGGGGAGTTTCACCTTTGTATCCCTAATTCCCAGGGATTTATTAGGTAAATGAGTGGATAAGACTATATGAAGTTGCTTGAAGATTTCCTTACTATCCTGAACCTCTAAAATTTGAATGTGAACTACCTCATGCTGAAGGATGATTAAAGCTGAGCATCCGTGTTCAGTTTTTGACCCAGCTAACACCTAGAAGATAAGAAACATTAATTCTATCCCTTCTCAGCCAGTATTTGGATTTATGGCCAGAAAAAAAGTACTTTAATTTCTTGAAGCTTTTACCTCATCTATAAAATAAGAACTATGGCTTCCTATTACTTGAAACTGGAGGGATTTACTGACCTTAACCAAGTGGTTATCTAGAATTAGTCTTGTATTATACTTTGCATTCCTAGGATGTTCTATTCTTTTTGAAACATGATCAGTCATCATATGTTATTTGATCCTTTAAGCAACATAGTGAAGAAAGTGAGGCCACTACTATAAACTCAAGTGGTAGGTTAAACAAAAAAAAAGACACAGGAAAACCCTTTGAATTATTTTACTCTTATAGCTGGTTAATGACAAAACCACATGATTTTAATATATAGGCAGAACATTTAGAATATTTATTCAGCTCTTAACATGTACCAGGCTCTCTTTTGTGAGTGATACATGCAACTTACTACATCTACACAATAGCCCTGAGAGCTAGGGTGGTACGCTGAAATTTTGGCCTGTTTCGTAATTCCTCCCTGTCTGATTCTTCACATCCTTGCCATGGTCTCACTGTGGAATGATCATATTTCTCCACCCCTTGCTTGGCCCTGTGGAACTGCTTTGCTCAACTACATGTGGACATACATGCTAGCCCAAGCATAGGCTGTAAGAGGCCTTGTGTGTTTCCACTCTCCGTCCTGCAAATCTTCCATTGCCACAAGAGGACCCTGCTGGGCAAGGAGGAAAGATGTTCTGTGCAGAGCTACCCTGGTTGACTCACAGACCTGTAATAAGAAGCAGAGCTTCCCCATATGCTATAAACAAAATCAGAAAAGCACTCCTACCCTCAACCCCAATCTAGTGTAGATTAGCCAGACTTTAATCTATTTGCAGATCTTTGAGAATGATTTTTGTTTAAGCCACTACATTTAAGAATGGTGTTTTAGGTGGCATTACTGTGTCAATGAGTTAACTTATATGCACAGGTAATATTATATGTGGTTCCTATTTTATGCACAGAGATGCTAGGTAATTTGCTTAAAGTTGTTTAGTATGAAGAAGATTAGGATTCAAACTCTGGCAGTCTGCCTCCACAGCCAAAGTTCTTTAATGCTATACCCTGCCTCTCTGCTATTCTAATGCAAACAATTTTCAAAGTAAATCTAATTGTTCAGGAATCCTGCTTTGAAAAGGGAAGTAGAAAGCAGTGCAGTATAGAAGAATCTGCAAGGATTTTGAAGTTAGATGTTCCCAGGTTCCAATCTTAACTCTACCACTTACTAGCTGTAGGGGAAGTCAGAGATGTAATAGGTTCCAGCAGTAAAAGCATCTGGGAGATGTTGGACTCTCTATTTAACCTTCTGTGACTTTAACTCTCTATTGCCTCAGGCTTGCCTGACTACCCAGAAAGCTGGAATGCTGCCTAAAGATAAGCACCATGCCCCCAGGAAGGAGGTTAATGAATGTATAGGGTGCGAAAACTGCCTAATGTTCTCTGTTAACTTAGAAATGCATTGTTCTTTCTGGTGGTCTACATGACTACCCATCATACAGTTTTGCTATTAACCCCCTATAAAGAGAGACCCTGCCCTGGGAGACTGTGGACACCACCGGGAGCAGCCGCTTTGCCTGTGTATGTAAGTTTCTCCTACTAAAACTCTTATACATTTGAATAAGGCTATGTGTAAGTTCTTTGGCATTGATCCTGAATTTAGACTTTTGGGGCTTTCTCCCAACACTAACCTATGTAGCTTTGTGTAAATTATCTGATGACTCTGTATTTTAGTTTCCTCAGAAAAATGATAATAGTATTAACTGTAATATGAGTATTCATTACTTAATTAATTCTATTCATTGAGCACCATTTATGGGCTAAATACTTCTCTAGACACTCATAATACTGAAATGAATAAGACTCACTCAAATAGCTACAGTGTAGAATTAAAAATAGATCATACATGGCAGGATAAAAAAAGGTAGTACCTATGTGGCACAGGGCCAGTAAAAAGCACAGATAATGAGATCCTAACCCTGTGTATTAGTTAGGGCTCTTCATAGCACCAGTAGGATACATATTATCTATTTATTATAAGGAATTGGCTAATATGACTCTGGAGGCTGATATATCTAAGACCATGCTGTCAGTGATCTGGAGACCCAGGAGAGTTGATGGTATTGTTCTGTTACTGAACAGCAAGTGGGCCCCTGCTGTCTGCCGCCATCCTCTAGGCAAAAATCTGGGGGCATATGTTTGGTGAAAAAGGAAAGGAGTCTTTCGTCAAAAGCTACATAATTTTGGAATAACAACTTTCCACACTCATTAGTCACTTAAGCCTACTAACTAAGGCTAAAATTTCTAACTCTTGACTTCCCCTATCATTCTCCCACTTAGATTTTAATTATCTTATTTCTATAGGTTTAGTTTACAAACTAAAACAACATAAGATACAAAAGCTATACAATTTTGGAAGAATGGCAGGCCTTTGCCTCAGAGCCTGTCCCCTCTAGAACGTCCAAAGAAGAGTAACCTTGCCACCCTCTGACAGGCCAGCCCAGTCCTAGGCTGTGCCTGGAGTTCCTTCTCCCATTAGAATACCATCCTTTGGGAAACACAGGCAGCTATAGCATAATCATGTAGGCATCCTTGAGGAAGTGAGATAGAGAGCCAGTCTTAGCCTTTCTTCTGTTTAAATCTTCTGGCCCATAATTCCATGCACACTGGAGGCATTCAGCTTCTCAGCCAATCCTCCTATGGTCACTCCCTACTCCTCCTCCCCAGTGATCTGATCAGATTTCTCTTTATCAGTTCCAGTCTGAATCTGTAGGCTTGGAAATCAGGAGACCTGACTGTAAGTTTCAGTCTGAGTCCAATTCCGAAGGCAGGAGAAGAAGATGAATGTCTCAGCTAAAAACAGGCAAAGTAATCTTTTTTGTTCTCTTCATGTCCTTAGCAGATTGGATGAGGCCCATCCGCATTGGGGAGGGTAATCTGCTTTACTCAGTTTGCTGATGCAAAATGAATTTCATCCAGAAACAGCCTCAATGACACACCAAGGATAATATTTAACTAAACATTTGGGCACCCCATGGCCCAGTCACACTGACACATAAAATTAACATCATACTCTGATTTGGGAGGTGATCAAGAAATCTTCCCGGAGGAGGTGGTGCTTATACTGAGTCTTATATAAGAGAGTATGTATGGGTACAGCATCAGTCTAATATATGTTAGATGCTCATTAAATGTTAAGTTTTTTTTTTCTATCTCCTTCAAAGGTCATAAGAACGAATATTACTTTCTTGGTCCAGTTGAACTTCAGACCATAAAGCATAGAAGGTTTTTTCTTATGCGCTGAACTAAAGAAATGCTGACTTTTTTGCTAATGATGAGGGTCATTGACATGGTTCACTTGTAATTGCAAAACATAATTCTACTCCCAAATAGAATGCTTTCTGATGGTGTTTTAAAATCTCCAACTGCTTTTTACTTATGAGGTGAATTTACAGTGAGTTATGTTACAAGGTAATTTAACCTGACAAGACACACCATACTAAACATTCACAGACACAGTTTTGTTTCTCCCTTGAGAAGAAGCTGTTAGAATGGAGTGGTAATCGCTGTAACATGATCAGCATGGAGGAGATTGATCACACCTAGGAAAGTGACCTCTTAGAGTTTCTTTGCAAAAGGCATACCTTTCCTGTTGATTGATTACACATCAGGGTGACCATTCCTGGGTGGGAAAACCCAGTGTGGTCCATACCTTCTGCTGGCACATGCACTTTTTTTTGTTAAGAGTTCATGCAAAATTGATGTGCAGCAGCTGTACTGTAGGGTTCCAAATATTCATGCCATGAAAATCCAGCTAGTTTTGGAAAGAGAGAGAGAAAAGTCCTCCCTATCCACAAATATACATAAAATAAGCTCCATTCAAGATGGTGATCAAGTTTGAATAAACCCATGGAGGGTGGTCTTCTTCAGAATTGCTGAGAAGGGGATTGAGATGTATTTATAGAAGAAAAGGCCACTGCCTTCTATTTTTTGTCTCCAACATGCCTCAGGGTTAGTGGTATGTTAGTAGTTTTCACTTTTCACTTTTATTCCAGATCATTTCTCTCTCACTTTCATACAAAAATCTCTATTCATTAAAGGCTCACTCCACCCTCCACACAAAATTGTTGGTGTCATCACTTGATTAACTGGTTATTTTGCCCTCATTCTTTAAAGATATTGGCACTGGCTTTATAGTCTTTTCCTTCATCCAATTTCTCTCCACCTTACTGAGTATGTCAAAAATAGTCCACTCGCCGCAGTCCCTATGATTTTACCTCCCCACCTTCAGCGATCTTTCCCTTTATTTACTCTAGAACATGTCAGCACCTGCTGTCATTGTCTGAAACAGCTTTCATTTTGAAATATTAATTTAAGACATTGTAATCTCTGACCACATCTTCCTATCTTTCATTTTTCTATCTTTGCCTCTTCCTCTGTTACTGTTACTAGATTTTTTCCTCAGATTCTTAGGACTTCTAACGCCTTTGTTCATTTCCTTTTCCTGTGTTTTGTAGCCCCCCACCCCCACCATGTTGTTACTTTCTTATCCAGCCTGAACCCTATTTTCTATTACTTTAAACAATTTTTAGTTTTGCTGTTATCCTCAAGTTGTCCCCCCCTTTTTAAAATGTCTCAGCCATCTGGAAATATCCAAACTTTAGATCAATCTGATTTTTTGTTTTTTCTTCTTCTTTTTATCTAAGATGATGAACGTTGCTTAAAAAAATATTAATCACTCAACTATGAAAATTAATGCCATTTAAGTGCTATTAATTCCAATTAATTTAATGATCTCCAAGCTTAAATGGATTAGTACCACTTAAAATTCCTCCTATAGGTCTCTGATCACTTTTTCTCCCATTCTGAATATTAAGTTTCTAAAATTTCTCCACTCTCTTCAAACATCCATGCATCCTGTCTCTCTTCCTCTTAGCAGATGGCTTTACCTCTGACTTCATAAAGAAAAGAGAAATCACTAGATTGAAACTACTTCAACTTCTGCTACTTCACCTACAAATGTCTTATGTTCAGCCAGTTCTTCTATTTCTTAGTGAATGTGGAAACAAAAATTTTGTTTTAAAGACTGTCCTCTATGACTTCATATCTTTTCCCTCTCCTCATTGTTTGCTTAACCAAAATATCCAATTTCTTATGTTAGGAACTTGATTCTCACTTTGACCCTTCATTCTTCCTCATTTTCATAATAGACAATT